>NW_024424341.1:31542493-31812872 GCF_017311325.1 Ursus maritimus
AGTGAAAAGCAATCGCAAGGACCCTTGAAGGTATATGAAGGATGGTAAAGCTACTTGAATGGTTTTCTAAAGAAGATAACACTTTGAAGTCAGACAGACTCTTTGTGCCCAAACATTTCATGAGCTGCCGTTTGATGGGAGGACCAGTGCCTGTGGTAGGCAGCATGGCCTAGGCATTGGAGGCAGCTGGGCTCCAGTCTTTGTTCTGCACTTCCAGAACAGACAGCCCTGGGCATATAACTTGATTTTGTTTTTTTCACCTATGAAATGAAAATTGGGCTAATTACCTTCAGGATTGTGGTGAGTATGAGAACCACCATCTATCCCTAAGGCACTCAGCACAGTCCCTGGGGTAGCATAAGTGCTCAAGAATTAACAAACATTAATATGTCTCATTTCTTCCAGAAGCCATGGGGTCACTACCACACCTGCATCTCACTGTCTTATGCCCCCTTCTCGTGAATCCATAGCTTCTGTCCTCACAACCCCGCTGAATACTTCTGGGTTCCCTGACAGTTGCTCTTCACTGACTCATGGCTTCTATCCTCAGCTTTTCTCTGTGAGGCCTCCCCTCTCTCCACCGTCCACAGAGACACGTGAGGGCAGCTGAGCGGGACATCAGTGCTGGTTCCCAGCACCCTTGACCACACTGATGTTTGTGCCCAAGGCCTAGCTTCTGTTGCTCCCAGTACTGCCAGACCCTCAGAGGCTAGAGCAGGAATAACTGGTGCGGAAACCTCAGAGCATCAAAGCCCCAGTGTGTTCCCTACAGCCTTGGTGAGTGTGTACCCTGTCCCCACGCTGTGTCACAGGTGGTTGTCTGGACCCTGGTGCTGCTTGAGTGCTCCCCGTTCTAAGGATTCCTCTTGAAAACAGATGGACAGATGTCTGCAAGGGTCATCTGGGAAACCTGTCTTTGGGAAAATTGTTGTCCTCCTAATTTCCTACCCTTTCAAAAGGGGCATTCACCCTCCTTCTCTCCCTGAAAAAGCTGCGTGCAAGTCATGCTGTGAAATTTGGCCCAGAGCAGGTGTTCTGCACCAGCTCCACACACCTGGATTCCAGATGAAAGTTGAAATCCCCACTCTTGTTGCTGAGTATTACAGCAGATGACCAAAAAGTACTTAGGGAGACTGGCCAAGCTCTGATTGGAGGAAAGCCCCAGCTCTCTGTAAAGAACTTCCCTGCAGAGAATACTTCCCATAATTGGAATTACAGGATCACAGCCCTTTGTCTGAAACTTTTGAGACCAGATATGTTTCAGAAATTTTCTCAATTCATAAGTGTGATATGCTGCACATTCTAGGTACTACACAGGTCAGCACACTCACAGCCTGTGGCCGAGTCTGGCCTGAGGACTGTTTTCATAAATAAAGTTTTATTGGTTACCCAGATATACCCATTTGTTTACATATTGTCTGTGCTTTCAGCTACAGTGGCGGAGCTGAGTAGTCAGAGACCATATGCACGCAAAGCCTAAAATATTTACTATCTGGCTCTTTACAGAAAATTTGCTGAACCTTGTATGCTGCCTTAGGGCAACACCTTGTAATTAAACGTATGAAAAGCTCTGCATCAAAATGAATGGATAGTCACACTCAGTAAGATGAGTAATTTAGAGTCAACTCTAGGCAGCTTTTTTTTTTTAAAACCAAATGGTTATTGAAAGAACTTTCCATGATCAGAGCCTTTTGGGGTTCACAGGGCCCCTTCCAGCTTTGACACTGTGGGTACATGCGCAAGCAGCAGGAATGGGGCAGAATGAGACAGCGTATTTGTATGTGTGCTGCTTCGTCCATAGTGAAATCGTGCATATCACGTCTTCAACACATCTTTTCCTTTGAGTCCGATTGTTGCCTTTCAGCCTGGGGCCCCGGAGGCATCCCCCATAACGTGGCTGGGGTAGAGGAGGCAGGCTCTCTGGGCAATCACAGAACCACCCTATTTTTATGTCTGTGGGTCCTGCTGGACATCTTTCCACATTATTTCTCAAGTGACCCTGGGGAACTGACCTGACATTTGTCAGTGCCAAACTCTTGACTTGAGGAAAGTGTGTATATCTTTGTGCCAAAGAGGGCGAGGTGTGTGGCAAATGAAGGGTACCCCCTCCCCTTCACCTTAGCCCAGTGCCTGGGACCACCCCTTCTGGATTCTAAGGTTGAGTGAAGCAGAGTTGGGGTACCAGCAACAGTGTCTGCCTTATAGTATTTTATGTACACCCCAGAAATACTGACATAGTTGTCTTTTAAATACATTCTTAGCTTTTTCTTTTCCGTAGCACTTTGTGATGCTTAGATAATTAGCCAACACATGTTTAATAATCCCTAGTTCTGAGCTGGGTGTCGTCAAGAGTTCTGCCCTACTCTTGTTGGCAGGTGTAGCTAATGCCCTGACGTTTCAGAAATAGGGACCATGTTCTTTTGGGGCCTCTCCTGGGTGCTTCTAGTTGTAAAATCATTTTTGTAAGTTTTAGGTTTTTAGTTAAATTTTGAGATGTCTACCATTTTTAGAAGAACGTAGGCTGAGTTATGACACTACGGAAACATGGTACATACTCTGCATTTCCAGCACACCATCCCTGTTGTTTGATAAGGCATAGCCACTCTGGAAGGTGCTCATCGGAGCCCCAGGCCCTGCTACAGACCCCAGGCCCTCTGGGTCATGGGATGCCCTTGCTCTTCTTTCCGTGTCCCAGAACGTGGTGTGTGGTAGGCTCCAAAGGGTGTGTTGAAAGGAAATGAGAAAGGGAGGGAATTAATGATGTCTTAGGCAGGCAGTAGGGTAATCTTCAAGAAAATAACATTAATACGTCAGCTTCCCCTTCCCTTGGCTAGCATTCTCTACCTGGTGACTCATGAGCCCGGCAGCCTTGCAAAGCTGCTGGTGACAGGTGTGTTATCTGCTTTCTCTGGATGTGTGTGCACATGCTGGTGCATACGTGTGCGTGTGTGCACGCACACACACAGACACCTCTTTTCTTTTTCTTTCTTTTTCTTTCGTTCGTTCGTTCATTCGTTATATAAGCAAGTAGGGTGTTATTTACTTTTTTTTTTTAAAGAGTTTATTTATTTATTCGACAGAGAGAGAGACAGCCAGTGAGAGAGGGAACACAAGCAGGAGGAGTGGGAGAGGAAGAAGCAGGCCCATAGTGGAGGAGCCTGATGTGGGGCTCGATCCCAGAACACCGGGATCACGCCCTGAGCCGAAGGCAGACGCTTTAACCGCTGTGCCACCCAGGCGCCCCAGGGTGTTATTTACTGATGTGGGTTTTGTTTGTTTGGTTTTTCGGTTTTTTTTGGACAAGGGGCGAGTTTAAGATAGTGGACACAGTCTGAGAAGAGACAACCCAGGGATGGTCTGGGCAGCCCTGCCAGACCTTTTTAATGTGCAAGTCGCCAGATAAGTAGTCTGGTCATTTTGTTCAACTCTCCGAGTTTCCTGGTCAGTTCAGTCTTAGAAAAGTGGTCGGACTTGCGGCTCTGCCGATGGGCCGTGTTACTGTATGCAGCTGATCCTCTCCTTCAGGAAGCTGTATGCAGTGACTCAGCGTGAACACGGGGGGCGCCCGTTCTGTTCCAAGGCTGGTGGGTGAGAATCCCTAAGATCCCAGCCCCTGAGCTGGAATGAGTCCCCTGCCCACAATTGTGCTCCCATGATTCCTGCACTTCTCCTGTAGGTCCCAGCCCACCCTGCCTGGTTCCAGGATACCTGTGTGCATGCCCCGTCCCCTCTGCACCACCGTGGGCTCTGTGTCCATTGGACCATCATCACGGTGTCTCGGTGTCCCAGGAACTTGGGAAATGTTTGTCTGAGTGGCGGAATGAAGCTGCCTTGCTGTACTTCAACATATCTATCAATCAGAATGTTCATGGGCCTTTGTGTAGCACCATTTCATTTGCATGATACACATCATTATAACAAACTGTTATAACAAGCCAGAAAGGGTTTTTTAATCTTCGTTTTATCATCATCATATCAACAGTGCTAACAACTAATATTTATTGAGCCCCATCTATGAGCCTGATCTGGTGTTCAGCACTGCTCTTGCATTATCTAATTAAATTTTCGTGACAAGACAATGACGTTGTGACTGTCCACATTTTGCCTCTGATGAAAGCGGGTAATGACTGGCTCCAGGACACAGAGCAGGGGCTCAAGTCGCAGCGTCCCTGACTCCAAAACCCTACTTCATAGAGACTTCCCATCTCTGTAGGCAAGAGCTAGAGCCATTCTTGCTTTGGACATTGTATGAGTTTCCTAGGGCGGCCATAACAAAGTACGACAGCCTGAGCGGCTTAAACAACAGATGTTTTCTCAAAGTTCTGGAGGCTGGGAGTCCAAAGTCAAGGTGTCGGCTGGGCTGCTTTCCTCTGAGGCTCGTCTCCTTGGTGTGCAGTCACCTGTCCTCTTCCTGGGTCTTCACAGGGTCTTCCCGCTGTGCGTGTCTTGTAAGGACAGCAGTCAGATTAGGGCCCATCCTACTGACCTCTTTTTACCCTAATTACCTCTTTAAAGGCTCTGTTTCCAAACATAGTCACATCCTAAGGTACGGGGGGGCTTAGGACTTCCAACATAGGATTTTTGGAGGAAACATAATTCAGCTCCTAACAGGCCTCTTCTTGAACAGAATCAGTGTTTAGTGCAGGGAACAAAGCCAGAGTTGCCTCAGTCTGTGTGATGTGTATAATGACTCATGAGAGAGTTCCCTACCCCCAAAAGATAGGACCAAGAGGGGCAGAGGAAAGCCTGGAGCCACTTTCCTGTGGCATGTGTTGGTCCATGATCCAACATTCCACTAACAAGCTTTCCACTGGCGCCTCTGATATGCCCCTGAAGATCTTCCCGAGTAAGACCCCTGGGTGTAGAGAAGCAGGCAGTGGAAACCTTACGCAGGCCACCGTCACTGCAGGGCAGGTTCCTCAGCTTTTTATTCAAGTCCAGTATAAGCAGAAAAGGGCACACACTGACACACGCAAGTAAGTGGCACCCACATTAATAGGATAATTCCAGAACCCCAGTGGCCTTCTTGGGTCCTCTTCCAGCCTCCACTGCTGTGCAATTTCTAGCCTCACTTGTACAGTTTATAACTATAAAAGCAAAGAAAGATGGTGGTCATGGTAAAAATAAAAAAATAAATAAAATAAAATAAAAAAACCAAAAAACATATCTTGTCTTTATCCAGATTCCTTTAGACCCAGCTCTGCTCCTAATTAACCACTGAGAAGGCAGATTGATCTCTCACTTCAGTGTCTTCTTCTTTCAAAGGGGGTGAGACGATCTCTAGCTAATAATGCATGTAGAATACCTAGGACAGGATTAGACACACAGCTGATCAAGATGGTATTTCCTAGCTAATGGTGAAAGGTTGTCTAATAAAGAATAGTATACCTTTCATTTTCTGGAATGTGAACTCAAAGGAGCTGTCCTAACCAGGAAACCATAGGTTGGTTTCACTGGGGATTTGGGAGGGATGGTTGTTAAGGGGACTGGCCTAAGGCTTTCTCCTAAGAACCTGTTGATTGCCTGGATTTGGAGCCCTTGGGCAGCAGCTCCAGTCAGGCAGCCTGCTCTGTGTTCTGTAAGTTTGCTCCATGCAGCCTTCTATAGAACCTTCTCTGTGAACCACAAGGAACCAGGGAAGCTTGGGACATTCAGCGTTCAAGCTTTGTCCCTGGAAGGAAGAAAGTGGCTCTATCTGTGGCAGACTAGGTACTCAATTTTGGGCAGCGTGCAACAGTTTCCTGTCCCCTGTCCCCTCTCCCCTGTATCCGGGAGGCCTTGTCCTCCGACAAGCTCACATTTGACATAGCATTTTAATATTTACCAGTGTACTTACTGTTTCTTGGTGCACTTGTACTGCACACGAATTGATTTTCAAGAAATATATTTGGGATTTTTTTTTTCTTTCATGCACGCTCTTGGGTTGGGAAAATGCATATTTGCATAGAAATAATCTTGAGTAAGCTCTCCTTCCAAGGGTGTCAAATTTATAAACATCACTACTGTAAAGACAAGGTTTTAGATATGGATTCCCCCCTCCTCAGTTTATTTCTTCTTTCATTTATCATGTCTGGGTCACCACACACTGCATTTATTTTGTTGGGATTTTGTTTTTGAGCAATTTATTTGCCCAGATGGTGTTTCTATATATTAAAGCATATCACTGTATTTTATTTTTTTTTATATCACAATTTCAAAATTAAACAGCCCCATTCTGAGGTTGATGAAAGCCTCTTTCTAGTGAAGGCAAATCATGTAGCAAAGGCTTTTACCCCCATCCCTCCCCCACCCCATGGTCCACAATTTATCTTTGAAGATGCTGGGCTTTAATAGAGGGATAGAGCACAAAAACCAGATGGTTTCCACGCACACCTGTGAAAGTGCCGGGGTTCTGAAAACATTAAAGTTAATGGCCAGAATCAGGCTGCTAAGCTTCATGGAATCTTACTTAACTGGCACATCATTCTGGTTAACTGAATTTTTCAGTTAACTGGTGGCTACATTTGCTCCTACCCCCTCCTGTCCCTGCCCCATCCTCCCCACCACCTCAGTCCCTCCCCATACGAAATTTGCTTTACTTTCTCCCTCTTCTCCAGCCTCACCAGCCCCCACCTCTCCCCTCTTGATTTGTCTTCCCGTCTTGACATTGCTTATTCTTTTCTTGTGTCTGGAGGCCTCAGAACTTGGTGTCTGTTGGCCAGCTTATAACTTTCCATTCTTCATTGTACTCCTTGAACTTGTGTTGTTCTGGTCTTTCAGACAACCAGACACAGGTTTGCCTGTGAACCTGTCTTGGCATTTCTTGATGCTCTGGTGCTCCTGGATGCCCAAGGTCACCATCGAGCTGAAGAAAGGGGGATTTCGGTTACCTGGGTGTCAGTCACTAAGATTTAACTGTACATTTTAAGCATATGTGTATTTTATTGCATAATACGTACAACCCGTAATTCCAGGAGAAGCTTGAGAAAATATTATTTGGACTATCTTCATTCTCTCCACCCTCCAAGATTCTAAGCACGTGCTCATAAATGAAGTAATTCTGACCCTACTAAGATGAAACTTTCTTTAGAAGTGAACCCCTATGTTTACTTCCTCTGTTTGGCAGGTGGATCCTAAGGTGGTCCCATTGACTTCCCATCTCCTGGTGCCTACTGCCTGGTGTGATACCCTCCTTTGAGTGTAGGGAGAAACTGTGACTTGTTTCTTTCCTTTTCTTTCTTTCTTTTTTTTTTCTTTAAATCTTCAGTTAGCCACTGTATAGTACATCATTAGTTTTTGATGTACTTTTCAGTGATTCATTAGTTCTGTATAACACCCAGTGCATATCATAGCACGTGCCCTCCTTAATACCCATCACCCCGTTACCCCCTCCCCCTATGCCTCTCCCCTCTGAAACCCTCAGTTTGTTTCCCACGGTCCATAGTCTCTCATGGTTTGTCTCCCTCTCTGATTTCTCCTGCTTCAGATTTCCCTCCCTTCCCCTGTGGTCCTCCGTGCTTTCGCTTATGTGCCACATATGAGGAAACCATATAATAATTGTCTTTCAATGCTTGACTTATTTCACTTAGCAGCATAATGCCCTCCAGTTTCATCCATGTTGATGCAAATGGTGGGTAATCATCCTTTCTGATGGCTGAGTAAAATTCATTGTATATATGGACCACATCTTCTTAATCCAGTCATCTGTTGAAGGGCATCTCGGCTCCTTGCACAGTTTGGCTATTGTGGACATTGCTGCTATGAACACTGGGGTGCATGTGCCCCTTCTTTTCACTACATCTATATCTTTGGGGTAAATACCCAGTAGTGCAATTGCTGGGTTTCAGGGTAGCTCTATTTTTAACATCTTGAGGAACCTCCATACTGTTTCTACACAATAAAATATGGAAAGCATGATGTCACTTCCTTGATTAGGCTACATTACACTGCAAAGTGAAGGGATCTTGCAGATATAATTAAGGTCCCAAATCAGTTGGTTTTAAGTTAATCAGAAAGGGGATCATCCTGGGTGGGCCTGGATTAATCATATGATAGCACTTTAAAGAGGGTCTGAAGCTGGAGTCTCCATTGATGGCTTTGAGGAAGTAAGGTGCCATGTTGTGAGAGGGGCTATGGAGTGGGCCATGTGGCAAGGAACTGCAGGTATCTTCTAGAAGCTGAGTGGTCCAACGTACACAACAAGAAAATAGGAATATTAGTCCTACAGTCTCAAGGAAATGCGTCCTGCCAGTAGTCTGCAGGAGCTTAAAGGTGATTCAACTTACGCTGCTAAGACTCTGATGAGACCACATCCCAACCAATACCAGGATTTCAGCCAGGCAAGATCCTGAAGGCAAGAACCCAGCTAAGCAACACTCATACGCCTGACTCATGAAAATTGTGGGATAATAAGTGTATGTTGCTTTTAGCCACCTAAATTTATGGTCATTTGTTACACAGCAGTAGGAAAGCAAATACATTCTAGGTAGTAGAGAATTCACCTTTCTTTGCTATCCTCCAGCACAACAAGTCCTGAATTAGTCAGCCGGCCTCAGCAGACGGCCACGATGATGGCCCTGTAAGAAATATGCATTTTGTATGAAAGCCCTATTTCTTCATGATTTTCATCTATGAACTAAGAGGAAAATAATACATAACACCAGGCTTTATTTGGGCATTTTAGACTTTTTTTTTTACTTACAGAGTTACATATTGTCTATCTGAAAATGTTGTCAGGAGCAGCTCACATGGCCGGAATGTGGCCCCGTCTTTCCTCCATAGGTCATCTTATGACTTACTGAGGAGAGACAAGGTGACTTCAAGGTTTAGGTCACACTGTCCACTTTATAGATGAGGAAAGTAACAGTCCACAGCGTCTCACACGTAAAACTCAATATAAGTCCTCTGTCTTGAATCACATTGACCTTAGAGGTCATATGATTTCCATTAGTTTATGGAGCAACCCAAGGGCAGAAGTGAAATTGGAATTTCACTTTTGAATTTCTGAAACCTATTTATTTTTATTTATATATTTATTTAGTCTTTTTATTTTATTTATTTTTTCTTCTTCTTCTTCTTCTTTTTTTTTCCTTTTTTGGCCACCAACCATCTTTCCCTTTGAAAACTCCCCGGTGCCCCAGCATTATTTTCTAAGAGGGATATATTTCTAACTGGCAGGCCTGGTTGGGCTGTGCAAAGTGTTCACTACCTTCCCTGCTCACCCAACCCTAAGTAATTGTCTGTGTGTTCCTTTTATTGTCACCTCTGAAACAAGATGAAGAACCCAACGGTTTGCTTTAGAGCGCATTAACTTCTTTATCACATTAATACTGACTCATATCTTATTTCCCACTTGCAGTAAGAAAACCATTCAAATCTTTCCCTCACAGGACAATATCTTTAATAGCTTCTGTGTGTTTCCTATTTTGGGCTGTTTCTGTATAAACAGACTAATCTAATAGCATGCTGAACCATCTAACTTGGCAGAAATTCAGAAAATCACTCATTTCTATGGCAAGCTGGGATGCCAAGAAGGGGGGAAAAACCCTCACTTTTATTGCAGAAAGATTTTTCTTAAAGTTGTCTTTCATGAACATAATATGTCTATCATTTAGAATTCTCTAACACCCTGACTAGAAATTATTTATTGCAGAAAGGCACAATGGTGAACGGGAAAGTATTATTCCCCTTACAATTTCTGGCTTGAATTCATTTGCCTGAAGGAGCAGGATCTTATGAACACAGTTTTGAATGCTGGCATGGTTATGAAAGATGGTGCTCACCTCTAAGGCATGTGCACAAAGCCCTTTTCACTGAACCCAAACTGGGACAACATCATGGCCGCCTTGCAAAGCTTTGCTCGTGGCCCGGCCAGCCCAGAGTACTGCTTCTCTCACTGGAACAAGAGCCTGTCTTTGGGAGGAGGTGTTCTTGCTGATGTGTTGGGACACCTCCCACCCGCTTCCCTTTGATGCCCCTTACAGGTTGCAGATCCCGAGTGAGCTAAAGTCTTGGCTCCTAGTTCTGACATACCAAGCATTGCTGGAGAGCATCGCGAATCATGCTGGTGGAGCCACTGCCAGCTCAGCTTTGTGGGTCAGCTGCAGTTCCTCCCTTAGACTGGGGAGACGAGGATGCCCCACGTTTTGTTCTCTTCCCCCGTCTCTCTTCTAGCTGTCAGGAGTCCCTGGAGCCTGTCCCCCCAGAACTTACATGTCCCCTTCAGAGTATCAGAGCATCTCCCTACCCCAACCCACTTCCAGAAGGTTATCTGCTTTTCTATATACTATTCTTTTATTTCATTTAGTGTGTAAGTGTGTGTGTGTGTGTGTGTGTATATAACTTTTAAAACAGACTTTATGTTTTGGATCAGTTTTAGATTTACACAAAAACTGAGACATTACGACAGAGTTCCCACATACCTCACACCCAGTTTCTCCTATTATCCACCTCTTACATAATCGGGTACATTGATTACAATTAAATAAGTAATATTAATGTATTATTATTCACTAAAGCAGACAGTTCATACAGATTTCCTTAGCTTTTACCTAATGACCTCTTTCTGTTTTAGAAGCCTATCCAGGGTCCCACAGTGCATTTAGTCATCGTGTGTCGTTGGGCTCCTTGAGGCAGAGATCGTTTCTCAGACTTTCCTTATTCTTTTTTTTTTTTTTTTAAGATTTATTTATTTTAGAGAGCATGAGCGAGCAGGGGGAGGGGCAGAGGAGAGGGAGAGAGAGAATCTCCCGCGGACTCCCCACTGAGCATGGAGTTCCAACTTGGGGCTCAGTCCCAGGACCCTGAGATCAGGACCTGAGCCGAAACCAAGAGTCAGATGCTTAGTTGACTGAGCCACACAAATGCCCCAAGACTTTCCTTGTTCTTGATGGCACGGGCAGTTGTGAGGAGTGCTCCTCAGGGATTATGTATGATGTTCTAGTGTTGGAATTTGTCTGATTTTTTTTTTTTCATGATTAACCTGGGATTATGGGTTGTAGAGGAGACCCCAGAGATACAGTGCCCTTCTCATCGCATCATCTCAAGATCACGGACTGCCAAGGTGACTTACCACTGTTGACGTTGACTTTCTTCACCTGGCCCAGCAGTATCTGTCCCGTTTCTCTGCTATACAGTTACTCTTTTCCTGTCCTTTCCATACTGTTCCTTCTGGAAGGAGGTTGCTGTGCAGCCCACACTACAGGAGTAGGGATTTATGTTCGCACTCCCTGTGGACACAGCATCTGCATACACTGTTAGGAATTCCTTCGCTTGGGAGATTTGTCCCTTTCCCCCCAATTATTTATTTATTCAGTCATTTCTTTACATCAGTGCAGGCTCATGGATATTTACTCTCCACTTTGCGTTACAGTCCAGCATGACTTTATCTTCTTGTTCACATTGTTCCAGGTTTGGCCATCAGGAGCTCTGTCAGTTGGCTCGTGTCCTTTTGGCATGCCGCCATCATTGTAAGGTGTGCTTTTGTGTTTGTTTCTGTATTCATTTCCTTTTTGGTTCTGTTTGTGTGCGCCTCTCCTCCCCCATCCCGCACACATACACAAAGGGCAGCATGCCCCTGTGATGTCTGGGATCTCAGTGGCATTGTTTCTGGTTTTCTAGAAATCCCATCTAAGCGGTGAGGAGTGTAAGTGAGTTCTTGCTCTCATTTAACATTTTACTCTACCTAATTTAGGGACCTTACGGGCCACTATCTTTCTTAGTGCGTTTGCCATCATACCTATCCCAGGCGAGGAGCTTTTGAGCCCACCCAGCCCCACAGCTGAGCCTCCAAGTCCCAAACAAGTCAGGCTATGAGAAATACTCAGCCAGGGAGAAGGTCTGGGTGCTAATGCTGGCTCGGCCCCAACTTGGGCATGTCATTGTGATCTGTGCCCCTCCATGCCCAGTTTCTTCATCTTCACAGTGAGGGGTTTGCCTTGGCTGGTCTCTAAGGCCCCTTCAAGTCCTGATGTTCTATGATACTAGCAGTCTTGAATAAAAAGAAGTTAGTCACCCATGAGGTGTTAGGTGTGTCTGTTGGAAATCTTGTTGAAATCATGGAGAAAAGGAGAGGAGCAAGAAGAAAGAGGTGGAACTGGACTGATCAAGGGAAGAATAAGAATGCATGTGGTGTGGGGGTGGGGAGAGAAGAATAGTTGACAGGGACAAGAAGGAAATAACCCTGATGTTAATCCCTGTGAAAATTTGGGAACAAATAACTAAACACATAGTTTCTGAAATTTTAGGGAAAAAAGTGGGGACCACTAAGCAACAGCGTTGAGTGGCATTAACTCTCTTTCATTTTCGAAAAGGTCATTAGATGAATGACAGGTGCAGAGTAGAGTATAGAGTGATTCGGATATGTTAGGCTTTGACAACAGCAATGCAGCCTTGGACAGATTTAATAAACAGAAATGCGTCCAGATCAAGAGAGGCAACCGCCTTGGACAAACCATGTCTAGAATCTTGTTTTCCATCTTGGGTATCACCTGAGAAGAGTATTAGTGGCAGAGTAGAAGTCATCCTGAGGAGAGTGACAAGAGGTCTTGGGAGCAGGGCATCAGGAAAAGGGTTGAGTGAACTGGAATGTTCACTGAGGAAGATACAACAAGCACCTGCTTTTTGAAGGCTCTCTAAAGGACACTCAGTTGTTGTCTTACAGTGGAATGAACCTCCACACAAAGGATCTGTGCCCTTTGTTGAAGACATGAAAGCAAAGGCCAGATGTTCCCCCACCTGAAACGGCTGCCATTGGCGGGGTGCATCTTCAGGGGGAGGTGAGGTTGGACAGGCACTCGGACTTCTTCCTCTAGTCAGGTTCTGTGCTAATGCTTCCTGAAGCGTTTCCCTCTCTTCAGTTCACTGGTTCAGAATCCCAGCCCCCATCAGAAGCCCCTTTGTTTGCTTAAAATGCAAACTCCCGGTCCCTGTGTGGCCATCCTCACACACTGGGAGTTGGGTGGCAGTGTGGGTGCCACGATCTGCATTTCTCTTGAGCTCCCAAGGTGATTCTCATACAGCCTGAGAGCCGAGAAGCATCCTCCTCAGAGGATTGCCAACTCCTTAAGGATAGGAACCATATTTTCTTCCTCTTTTGTATGCCTCCCCACACAAGGATAATTACACAGAAGCAGCACAGAAATGCTTGTTGGTGGATTTATTCCAGCAATTTTTTTTTTTTTTTTAGCTCTCTTTGTATGGAACTTTGCAAAATAAACACCACGGTCCCCCCCATGCTTTGTGAGCAGCATGCTAGGATGGAATTTCACTGTCTTAAATTGAGGGTTAATTTCTTGGTTTCAACTGAATGCTGAACGGCAGAGGAGACACCTTGGAAAGGTATGAATGTTGACGCTGATGATGAGGGACTGAAAGGCCAGCTGTTTTGAACCTCCTTTACTGATGGTTCCAGGCCCTCCTTCCTGTGCATTTATCTTGCTTATTTAGGGGATGTTTCCATTCTTTTTTATCTACAGAATTACTTTCCATTCTGAGGGCTTTTGTATAAGTATTCCCTTGAACCTGTTCCAAAAAGTGGATTTTTAACCCAATAGACCATAACTGCAGTGTTTTATCATGCATGCATATTTCAAAATGTGAATGTAAGTAGATTTAGCAAAGTTAAAATAAAATTAAAACTTTTCAAAGGGCACTTCTGCTTGCTTTTCCACGTTGGACTTTCCCATTGGAGTTCTTATGCCATTTAAAAGACTGTAAAAACAGGAAGACTTTTTCGCCTGGGTCTTTTTTTTTTTTTTTTCCCTCCACAAGGGATGGGGTATAGAAAACACTCGTGAGGTTTGGCCTTCCTTTGTCTTCCTGCAGCACACTTGGCTGGCAGCGTAGGATGAATTCCGAATTGGTGAGTTAGCAGAGTTGTCTTTAAAATTTCTAGCAGGCATCTTGCTTCCCCCTCTTGCCTCTCTTGGAATCCCTTCCTCAGGTAGACACTAGAGTCATGTCTCTAACATAGAAATCCCATCTTGCCACTCCCTGCTGTATCCCCTCACTGGCTCTTCCTGCCCCTTAAGATAAAATCCCCAACCCTTACCAGGTCTGCAGGCCCCCGCCGCGCTGCTACCTTCTCTCACCCCGCTCCCCTGCCCCCTGCAACCTGCCAGCTCTCCTCCGCCTGCCACAGGGCCTTCACACAGGCTGTTGCTCTCTGTGGAGTAGTCTTCTCCTCCTGCTTCAGCTCATAAACTCTTTGTGACCCTTTTGGATTCAATTGGATCATGTTTTCAACAAGTGGCAAAGTTACTCCATCTTTCTAAGCTTTGTTTTCTGCTCTGTACAATGGGGTTAATGCCTGTGTCTTCTTACTAGGATTTTTTGGAGGGAAGGGAGGAATAAATGATACCATTCCCTAAAGCACTAAGCATAGTAGTTGGCACACAGTAGGTTGGCGTGCTCTGAGCATTAGCGCTCATTACTGAGCTGGTCTGCTCCCACTACCTTCAGTCCTTTCCTTTGGATGCTCCCACTCCTGATACTGCAGATGTTATTTATGGGGGAGAGGGGGAGGGAGTAGGTCAGAGAAGACCAAGAAAGGGAGGGGAAAGTGAGGGAGATGTCCGTATAAGCCTTGCGGTGCCCTAGGCAGACCGCCAGGAGACCCTCCCTCCTGCCACTGCAAGGGTCTGAGTGAATATTTCCCCAGAAGTCCTGTATTGCAATCCCATCCCCCAAAGCTGCTGGTATTAGAAGGTGGGGCATTTGAGGGGTGCCAAATTCATGAGGGTGGAGCCCTCTTCAGTGGGATTCCGCCCTATAAAGGGGGCTCCAGAGAGCTCCACAGCCTCTTCCAGCGTGTGTGTGAAGACAGAGAAAAGGCACTGATCTGAGCCAGGAAGAGGGCCCTCACTTGCTGGCACTTCCATCTGGGACTCCCAGCCTCCAGGGCTGTGAGAAACACAGTCGGGTTGATTCTAAGCCGCTCAGTCTGCGGTATGTTGTCCCAGTAGCTCCACACCCCCCCAAGTGTAATGGAAAGAAAAACACACGTAAGGGAGGGACCCAATCTTTGTTATCATTGTCTTACGGACAAAGACATCGAGGTTTGGGGTGACCAGGAGGTCCCTCAGGTAGTCGGTGCCTGAGTAGCAGGGGTTTGAAGTCAGGACTCTGGGGTCTCAAAGCCTTCCTCTTCCCCACAGTCCCACCCTTTCTAACAACAGGCCCTTGCAAGCGACTGTGCACTTAGCTTGCCTTTAAGGGAGAACCACGAGTTCAGGACTCTGGTTAGGTCCTTCCTGTGCTCCCCAGAGCACAAGCAGCGACGCGACTCCCAGACTTTCCTTGTACAGGCTTCTGACGAGCACGCAGACAGGCCTCTGGCTCGGTGACGCCACTACAAAGGTCCCCTGCTTTCCAGCCGCAGATCGCTGTAAGGCCGCTTCTCGAGAAAGGCACTTCTGCCTCTTGCGTGCTTTGCTGCTTTGCTCTGAAGAGCAGAGTTGAGCTGGCAGGCCTCTGTTTCTTCTCTGTGTTATGTGTGATTCATAAAGAGAACTCTGTGAGTTGAGGGGTACGCACTACAGCCTGAACCGTGCTCCTGAGGGCCTCACATGGGGGGAGGGACCCGTTTCCCATTCCACTCACATGGAGGTCAGCAAGGGAAGCAGAGGGGTGGCATTTTCGCTAGGTTTCTCTTTGCCCCGAATGATCCCAGCTCTGACAACCAAAGGGCCACATGTCCTTTTAGTAGTTGACCCCTGAGTGACCCAAAGAAGCAGCCCCTCCAGCCACAACAGTGACCCCTGGGGGGTTGTACCATGTGCCTCACCTTACCTGCCAGCTCACCGACCCTTTTCTTTTTACATTTGGAAGAACATTACTGCCATCAGAGTCATTCTTTTGAGACTTTTACCTTAAAATGCAAGTGCCCAGGGAAATAGGAATACCATAAATTGTTGTCAGCTAAGAACTGGCAGCTGGTTTAGGGCATGACAAGAATCTTGTTACAAATGGATGTTGAAATACCTAAGTTTGGAAATGCTGTGCTTCTGCATTTTATGTATTTGGTTGATGCTGAAGTCATCCATATAATATCTCTTTCACTTACTCACTCATTCACGCACCCAAAATGCTCTTTGGTTGGGAGAGCAAGTGGAGGCATTACAGTTCTAGGGACTCAGAATGGACGGGGACGGGTCCCGCCTACAAACCTCATTCAGTAGGAATAAGGCTGAGAGCCAGTGGCTTAGAGGTTCCATTCTAGGCTGGAGCGTGCATGTGTGTGAGTGTGTGTGTGTGTATATATATATATATATATATGTGTGTGTGTGTGTGTGTGTAAGGGGTTTGGGGTAAGTGCTAAATTTGTGAACAAGGACTGGAAGAAAGGGCTTGGCACAGGAAAGAGCCTGTTCAGGCCCTAGTACTTACAGACCTTCTGCAGCGCACCATACTCCGCACCGTGACTCCCCTGGAGAGTCCTCATGCTGTCCTGACAGCATCCCCAGTATCGGTTTCCCCACTGGACAGACAAGACGCCTTGCCCAGTACCATTAGATTTCAGCTAACTCTAACACCCAAACCATGCTCTTTCCCCTCCCTGTCTGTGGTTGAATGTCGTTGGACTCAGGATTAGCTGGGGTCTAGCTCTGGGCTAGAATCAGGTGCATAAAACTCTTTCAGTCTAAGACTCAAGTATGTTGCCTGTTGGACGGATGCCTGGCTCCATCATCCAGGAGGCCTGGGGAAGGATGGCAGATGGGCTTGGATCTTGGCCACGCTGCCTTAGATCCTGACTAAGGGACCTTAGGGACGGCTCATCTGAGAGGAAGGGCAGGGGTTCTGATGTGCTGTTTCTGGCCAGACAAGAGGGGAGACAGGATTGCTTGAAGTGGATTGTTATAGACTAAATGTGTCCCCTCCAAACTCCCATGTGGAAGCCCTAACCCCCAGTGTGATGGTATTTGGAGGTGGGGCCTTTGGGGGGTTATTAGGTTTAAATGAGGTTTCGAGAGCGGGACGTTCACGATGGGATCAGTGCCCGTCTACGGAGGAGGGCAGAGATAGCGCCGTCTCTCTCCTAGTGTATATGCACTGAGGAACGGCCGTGTGAGGACCCAGCCTGAGGTGGCCATCTGCAAGCCCAGCACAGAGCTCTCAGCAGACACTGAATCTGCCAGTGCCTTGATCTGGGCTTCCCAGCCTCCAGAAACTATGAGACATAAATGTCTGCTGTTTAAGCTGCCCGTCTGTGGTATTTTCTTATTGCAGTTGAACAGATTAAGACACTGAGTTAGTGTCGGGTAGTGTGCAGAACTTGAGTTCCCACCTGCGTCCATATCCTAGGTGGGCCATTTACTTTCTGGGGACCTTGGGCAAGTCTCTTATCCTCCCTGAGCCGCCGTGTCTCTGTCTACAGATTGGGGGCCAAACCAATCTCTTCCTCAGAGCACTGCTGGCAGGATTAGATGTAGAAAGTGCTCGAACAGCACACACACACGGCTACATTCAGTGCTCAGTGCTTAGCGAGCATCGCCACTCACCTACTGTCGTCATCATTCACATCATTATCGTGGTCACCATTGTTGGCATCACCATCATCGTGAGAAGCACTAGGTATTGGTTTGACCTGGCTGTCCGTGTTGGGAGAAATTTGTCAAGTGGCAGGGGCACAGAGAATCCGGGAGTTGGATTAAAACCACAATGAAATACCACCTCATACTTGTCAGATTGGCTGTTATCAAAAAAGATCAAGAAATAACAAGTATTGGCGAGGATGTGGAGAGAAAAGGAACCCTCGTGCACTGTTGGCAGGAATGTAAATTGGTGTAGCTACTATGGAAAACAGTATGGAGGTTCCTCAAAGAATTAAAAATATGATCCAGCAATTCCATTTCTGGGTATTTATCTGAAGAAAGAGAAAACACCAATTTAAAGAGATCTATGCACCCCAATGTTCATTGCCACATTACTGACAATAGCCAAGATCTGGAAGCTGCCTAAGTGTCCATCAGTACAGGAACAGACCAAGACGTGGTAAGCATACACAATGGAATATTACTCAGTTGTTAAAAAGAATAAAATCTTGCTATTTGCAACAACATGGATGGACCTAGAGGGTATTATGCTAAGTAAAATAAGTCAGAGAAAGAGAAATTCTGTATGATTTCACTTATATATGGAATCTAAAAAACCCCCAAATACACAAACGAAACAAAACAGAAACGGTCTCATAGACACAGAGAAGAAACTGTTGGTTACCAGATGGTGAGGATTGGGGTGAGTGAAATAGGGGAAGGGGATTAAAAGGTACAGACTCTCAGTTACAAATAAGTCATGAGGGTGTAATGTACAGCACAGAGAACGTAATGATATTTTAATAACTTTGGTGACAGATAACTAGACTTATCCTGGGAATCACTTAGTAATTTATGAAAATATCAAATTACTATGATGTACACTTGAAACTAAAAGGACACTGTACGTCAGTTATACTTCAGTTAAAAAAACAAAAACCAAAAACCTCAGAAGTTTGGCCTTTCTATGCTGGCATCAGTGGTGGCTGCTTTCAGGGGAAAAAGTGCTTTGGAAACCAGGTCACAGAGGAAAGTGCCTCTTGCTGTACAGGGCTCAGAGGTCTGCTGTGGAAGTGCAGAGGGAGCCCAGCCTAATTGCATTGATAATACAATCCCGTAACTCATTCTGCCAACACGAAGGTGGATGGACGGTCCCCATCCTTGCCGCTGAACAGTGCCCGTGTTTTCCTCCGAGGGACATCTGCTCGCCAGCAGTGATTAAAGTGCCCTGCAAAGGCCCTTGGTATTAAGAGTTTGTGGCTCCGGTTTAATAAAAGGTAGCATATTAAAACGGAACCGTGTTATTATTGATAAGGACTGGACATATTATAGACCAGATGAAAGCTTTGATAGTGCAAAACGCAGGGGGAGGAAGCTAAGTGGTACTGAATCCCTACTATGCACGGATTGCCTTGCTGGACACTTTGGAGGCGTCGCCGCAGAATGCCCCATGCCACCCAATAAACCGAGGCTGGCCTCTCTGATATATTAATATATTTAATTATCAGGCTCTCCACATTAAAGAAGATTACGATAGAGGCATCCAGTTGATTGGGGAATAGTTGCTGCAAGTGATAAGCTCTTTTGAATAAACCGATACTGACTTAATGAGGTTTTGCAGTGTGTTATTTTTTTCCTGATAGAAAATCGAGTGACTGCTTTCCTCCCCCACCATACTCAGTCCTCTTGCTTACTAGTAATGACCCCCTTTTTTCTCGCTCCTTGGGAACTTTTAAAAATTTAAATTAATGGATTTTTCAGCCTCCAGTTTCTGAAATTCTAAGAGGGTCTGAAAGGTAAGTGCCCAATTACCAAGGCGTGCGAACAAAAGTAGGCAGCTTAGCTAGGGAAGTAAAAATAGAGAGGAGTCTCCCCACGTTCCCTGGAGCTGTGCGTTTGTTTCTGGAAGAGGATCAAGACGTATTCAACCTCCAGTTAATTTGGCTGGTCCTTTCAGATAACTTCTTCACTGGGCCAGCATGAGCTTGATCACTTCAAGAATTCATAAGACCATTCTGAGGACCTGTGCTTCGGAGAGAGCTCCTTATCTCACTGAAGAGGCTGGTGTGGTTTGGACTCATTCCCCTGTCTTCCCAGTTCCAGACAGGGGCACGTGCCCATGTGAGAGAAGCTGATGGTCAGGCTGCTGGCACCTGTCCATCTAGAGCACCTCAAGGAACCTGCAGTGATAAAAAACAAATAACATGCATCGAACACCCCCCACCTCTGACATTTTCTCTGTCTGCTCGCAGTAATCCCGTGATAAGTATTCCTGCCCCCGTGTGATGGATGAGGCTTGTAACAGTTTAAGCAAATGGTCCACGGCCATGTTACTCATCAGTGGCCCACCTAGCCTTTGATATCAGATTTTTCTGGAACTTTCTACCGTGTTGCACTTCCTCAGTCCTGGATGTCATTCTCAGAACAAAGAAACAAAGGAGAGGGGTGATAGAGTTTGTTCTTCTGGGAGCCTGTTGGTAAATGGCACAGTACTAGATACATAGTAGGTGCTCCGTCTCTTCTGTTTGAAAGAAATTTGAGCACCTTGGATGTGGGGGTGGTGGGAGATGTGATAATGGAGCCATGGGGAGGGTACCTATGACCTGAATAATGTTCTCCTGGCCCAGGGCCTACCGCACGTGCGGGCCCGCCTCTCATCATGTAGGAGTTTCCTGGGGACCTTGTGGTTGGCGTCATCATCTGTGCACTGCTCGCTAGGTGGAAGACTGATTTTTCCTTTCTCTGAGAGGAGGAAAGGTGTCCATGTCAGTTCCATCAGTGGACAGGGAGGCCCTTTCAACCTGGTGCCCTGTCTCTGTGGTGTTGGATATCCCCCCTGGGATGCACGCGTGCATCAAGGAAGCTGCTTCTCTCCTGCATCTCCATATCTCCTTGCCCCCGTGAAGTGTAGCTCCTAGAATAGCAGCCTCGTACCAGGCATGACCCACAGCACTTGGCAAACATTATTTCACGGGACAATTAAACAAGACGAAACAAAACAAGAGAATACTATGACCGTACCCATCTCATTTTACAGAGAAGCCAACCAAGGCTTGGAGGGGTGACTTGTCTCAGTGTCCTACGTCGCCCAGGCAGAGTCAGGATCTGAACCCCAGGAGTGGACTCAGGGTCTGACATTCCATTTTTTAAGCCTCTGTCCTCAGTTGGCTGGCTCTTCTCACTCCTGGTGCCTCCCCCTCCTCCCTGGTCCAGCTTTCCTTCCCCTGCCCAGCTCTTTTTCCACCACTTTTTTTTTTTTTCCCCCTGTGCAAACAGCATTGGAAAGGCCTGACCTGCCAGCCTTGGGTTCTGATAAGATCTGGCCGTGCTCCCTTTGTCTGGCCTGTACCTGCCTTTTCTGAATAGCCTTGTTAATTGCAATTGACTCTCATAGACTGTGGATGGCAGTGCTACTTGACACCAGACTAATGTTTCGGCCTTCTCCTCAGTGCCTCCAGCAGCAGGCTGGAGGGGACAGAAGGGGGTCAGAGGCAGGAGAGAGCACTTCTGATTTCAATAAAATACATTAGAGCCTTAGAGCTTTACTGTTCTGTTTGTCAAGTGGCCCTCTCTCCCTCCTTACTCTTTCTCCTTTGGGAGGGAGTGTTGTCTTTTCTAGGAATTCATCCTAAAATGAGAAATGATTAGGAGATTTCACAGTTATAGCTCCTGTGAAGATTCAGGTTTTGTTTTTTTTTCCCCCCATTTCCAAACTTTAGTCTTAGGCATGTAAAACAAAACAAAACAACAAAACAAAAAACCTTGAAGAATAAAACTTGAACAGTATGAGTCTAAAGCAGGAGAATTAGGATGTCTGGGGAGCTGGTAGTGGGAGCCTGACGTCCTGCAGGCCTACTAAGTGTCAGACTGCTTTCCTTTTTATAATCTTCCAACAGGCAATGAGAGAGGTATATGGAGGCCACTTTAGAGGTAGGAAAACTGAAGCGGAAAGACGGGCTTGCCGTCCAGTGCTCAGTCACCATTGTTCTGTTTTGGGCAATAACATAAAGGGGAAAAAGAACCATAAGCCTGTGTAGTTTGGTTTGCTGAAGACACCCAAGATACTTCTGTGCACGATCAGGTGTCCTAGGTCACGTAACTGGTTCCTTTCTGACTTGGGAATAACCCCAGGGTTGGTCCAAGAGGACTCTGCAGGAAAGGTGGGACTGGGGAGACGCCCCCAGACTCAGGATGCACCTGCCTTATTTCTCTGCAACTGGCCTGCGTGAGGACCAGACCTGCTAAAAAGGGAGAGCGAGGATCTGATGTCAACCCTGGAGAGACAAGGAGGAAGGCCTTTGGGTGCCACTTTTGTTTCCATTTTAGATCTGACATTGTGCCGGGGCAGTTTCAGAGCCTGCGACCACCCACACAGGAGAGTCACAGGGCAAAGCCTGCAAGCAAAGCTGTGTCATTTTCATTTCAATGAGGTGTTCAAAATAAATAAATAAGTAAATAAGTAAATAAACAAGGTTTAAAAAGTAGCTCTTGATTCTAAGAAGGCAGGTAGTCTCTGATGTCGCACGTAAATGCAAGCTTTATTCGCAGATGGGTGAATGAACACCATTTAGGAGGAATTCATGAAAAAGTCCAGCTTTCTGAGGTCTCTGGAAATAGCAGAGCGCCCACAAGGCTAGCTGCTCTGGGCTGGAATCCCAGCCTGCAGACTGTCCCCGGGGGCCCTTTAGTGTTCCGTGCATGGAGTGGAAGGAACGGAAGCCTTCGAGTCAGAAAGAACCACCATCTTGCGGGCCTTCCCTGAGCTGAACACTAGTTTTCTCATCTGTGAAACAAAATGGCAGAAACCTGCGCATGGACTTGCTCCAGCGCTGACCTTTGCTAGGGGATGCAAAGTCCTTTCCTAGGTGCTTGAAGAATTACGATAGCTACTATTTGATGTGTTAAACTACCCTACCCAGCTCCTTCAGGGTTGGAAGCATGAGAAACCTGAAGCCAGGAGACGTGTGGGACAAGGATGAAGGAAGGCAGGCTGTATTTTGTAAACAGGTGCCTTCTCCAGAAATCATTCTTTTCCTTGGATTTCGAAATGACCCCTCTGAAAACAAAACTTTTCATACCTGCGTTTATTTTTTTCCCCTGTCTAGGGTCTCGGGTTCCCCCAGGAGATCTTCCTAAAGGAAAAGGCAAAGGAGCCCCCAACCCAGGACAGACTCGAATGCAAATAGGACAATACAACCCCCTCCAGGGCTGAAAAGGCTCCTTTTTAATTAGACGCCTGGAAGGACATACCCCGTAATTGTGGCACTTGTCGCGTCCGGGCTATCAATATTGGTGCCTCTTTCATTAATAAACTGGCAAGTCAGAACGCTGCAGGAATGGGAACCCTTCCCCCTCCCCTCTCCCAGCCCAAGCTCCACTTAATCAACAGCAGACTCGATCAAACAGGAAAGGAACATGTAAATCAGCCGCATTAATTCTGTGGGCCCTAAATAGGTAGAAGGAAGGGAAACATGAAAGGGAGCCGTCCTCCGTTTCCCTGCAGATGCCCAGGCTCTCCGCGAACCTAAGCAAGAGGTAGTTAAACGGCCCCGCAGATTGCCAGCGACTCGGGGAAAGCCTGGGTTTATGTATGGATTAGCACAGTGATAGACCCTGAGTAGCAAAAGACGAAGACTAATTACCTGACAGAGCTCCCCTCCACTCGCCTGGGTCATTGAAATTAATTTCTGCTTTCAGGCTTGGCAGCAAGCAGCTGCAGAATTTCAGTTCAATACTCAAATTAACGGGGAGCTGAAATTATTTCTCTGCACAGGCGGCATTAGAGGAGTGGGTTACCAAATAGATCTTGATGGCAGACACCAAAGAAAGGATTATTCCTCCCTTTTCATCAAGAGCTCGGGTCCTTGGAAAGTGCAGGGTTGGGGGGCGGGTGAGGAAAAACTACAAGCGATGTATTGGAGAGTTAACACTTAAGTACTGTATTAAATTAGGTGTGACATACCTGTGTAGGAGACCTCCTGTCCCCCAAATAATGTGCAATTCCCTCCATTTAACAAAAACTCAAACTCGAGGCCCTTTGGTGTATACCCCCATCAGAATTCCTAATCAAGGGATATTTGCAAAGGACTCTTCTCCCCTATTGTCAGAAAGACATTTGCCCTTATTTTGAGGATAAGGAGAGAAGTAGGGAGGGGGCAGTGGGGCAGAAGTATGAGCAAAGAGAAGATGGGGAGAGGTCAGAGGTGGGGTTTGAACCCAAGGCTTGGGTTTTCAACCTCATCTTTCTGTCACTTCACATTACCTTTTTTGCTCACAGTCCCTCTACATTGCTCCTTGCCCTCTGGGCTTCCTGCTTTCATTTCAGCCTCAGTGGCATCTGTCAACTTTGGCGAGTGCCACCTGTGTGCACCAGGTCAAATTTAGTGCTGCCCGGGCCAACAGTTCTCACCTCACTTGTTTCTAGAATGTTCCTGCTACCGGGACCCACCTGATAGAGAAGCTGTGTGTGGCAAACTAAGCCCCACGTTATTCGCCACGGGCTTCTGCCAGCTAAGACAGCTGCTGCGGGTCCGTGGAGAGTTCCCACTCGGACCACTATTACTTTTGCTCCTGCTGAGACTGATTCCACATCTAGATGCATCGGTGAGCAACCCTGGGCGTGAAGCATAGTCATCACAGATGCCAGGAAAGCACGTTTCCTGTTTCTGCCCAGCCCTTGATGTTTGGGACATAGTTGAATAGTTAACCAAATTCTGGAATCCTGTTGTCTGGGGGTACATAATGCCTTTCATTGTATGAGGTGTAAAACCATGGGATTACTGCTTATATCAGCAATACTAGTACTAGTACCTACCCCACAGGGATTCTGCAAGGATAAATATAGCGAATAGAGGCAAAATGTTTAAAACTGTGCATGATCCATAGTAGGCTCTTGGTGACTAATTAGTGCTGCTACCATCCCTGCCGCTTGTAACCCAAACTAGATACCACAAGATAAGGGCCTCTGCTTTGTCCACTGGAAAAGGCAGAAAAGCTACTTTGCAGCTATCCAGACCCAAGAAATCCAGCAGCAGTGGAGTTTGTAATATTCAGAGCTACTTCTAGCCCTTTGGATGCCCAAGAACGCACAGGAAAACATGTATTCTTAGAAAAGGAAGTAGCAGTAGTTACCGTTTATCAAATACTTACATGTGCCAAGCATACTCCAATTTATCTTTAAAAAGAAAAAAAGAAAGAAAGAAAAGAAAAGAAAAAAGAAAAGAAAAGAAAGGAATCAGCCTTAACAAAACTGTGTACATGGGAGAGGCCAGGCTGCGGGAGCGTCTGTGAACCTGCAGCCTGTTCAGGGGCATTGCAGGGACTCGAACCCAGGTCTCTGCATCTCCAAGCCCACAAGGTGGCGTGTGCCCATTTGTGCTCTGCCGAGTCACCCAGGAGCATCAATTAGGCCCCTTCTCACATGTCCGGCTTTAAACCTGTGACCTCGAGGCGAATGACTTCCACATCTCATTACCACTCCCCTGAGCCACCCAGCCCCCGGTGGGACAGGGAGGTTAATCAGCCACGCACTGAATCTGCTTATAAGGCTGTTTCATGTACAATTTTTATATCTTGGCTCCTAATAATGGTCCCATTATAAATGATTGTCTCACTATGATATACTGGTTTCTTGCCTTCTAGGAACTGATTTAAAAGGGAGCCCCAGACTTCCTGTGCCCGCAGAGTTTATTCATATTGCTTTTTTGCTCGCTCAGCAGCTCAAATGGTGTGGGGGACAGCCCCCCTCCAAAAAAAATATTTTCTTCCCAGCATGAGGCAGTTGCCATTATTAGTGACCTCTAGCTCACTTGATATCTTGATAATACTTTATGAACAAATCACTAGTCCTTCCTCTCCCATGTACTCCCACTCCCTGAGCTTCTGATCATACAGGTAGCGACAGTGGCCAAATGCTGGCGCTGGGGTCTGTTGCCTTCCTCTTCCAACTCATCAAAACATTTTAATTATTTCTAGGGTGACTTGGGAGAACAGGTCATAGGGGGATATATAGCATCAGGGGTATATTTTCAAACTAAAAACCCAGGCATATTTATCCAACAAATATTTATTTAGTGCCTGTTATGGGTCGGGCACATGAATATACTGCTAGGTGCAGCAGGACAGAATATATGAGAATAAGACACATTCAGAAGATCTGGAATGCATGTTAGGAATCTAAATAGGCATATAAATTGGAATTACGAAGGAAAATTGCACTTTGTGGAATTCTTTGTGCTAGTTATTATTAATATATGGATGAGCTTCGGTCCTAGCCCTCAACGAGTTTAAAATCAAGGAAATCATTAAAGAGTGCTTTGTTTCCCCCCCAAAGTTGGGTTGCACTGAATATTTAAAGTGCTTTAAATTCTTCTCTGAACCTCAAGGCTAAGCAATATACTTTCCAGCCGTGATGATCTTCGTGCTATTCTCAGAACATGCCAGCCTCCTCTTTCCAATCCAAAGGTTTTCCATGTGGTCTTCTCGCCACCTTGGTATGGCTCTGTCCTCCTCGTCCATTGGTGCTCAGCATTAACACCCCTCAGAGAGGCCAGTGCTGACCATCTGTAGGAGTTCCCTGTTGTCACTGTCACCAATGACCACGAACTCGCTGGCTTAAACCCTTACCGTTCTGGGCATTACAAGTCCAAAACGGGTCTCACTGCAGTAAGCGCTATTTCCCAAAGGAATCGGGGCTCTGGGGAAGGGTCAGTGAATGCTGATGGTCAGGCACACATACAGGATGTGGCATAGCTGCCCTTCAAAGTCTTGCTTACCTCTCCCACCTTGGAGACTACTTGGTTACCCTAATTTCTTCTGTCTTTCTACACATTGACATCATTATACAAATTAACACATGGTGATATGATAATGCTTCCTTTTCGGTAGGCAATGAGATCGTTTACAAAGCACCTCTGGGTGTATAGGGAAGAGAATGGAGGCCAGCTTGCTTTGTGCCAGGCGCTGTGCTAGACCCAGTCTCCGTTTTATCTAACCTTCATTGCCACCATCCTAGGAAGGAGGACATATTCCTCCCCATTCCATTTCTTAAGTGCTTACTGAGCACTAGGCGTCACACCAGCCCTTAGAATGTCACCTCCCTACTCCTCACAACAACCCAGAAGATGACTCAGTGTCTCCCACTGGGAGTGGCAGACCAGGCTCGAACCATAGACCCAAAGCAGAAGTTTCTAAAACAAGCCAAAAATGTGTTGGCTAAGGCTAGTGACATCACACCAAGTATTTCTGCGTTTGGGGGATCGCTGCCCTTTTTCTCTCTAATTCTAAGGAGCTAGACGTTTTCATTACCATTCTTCTAAAAAGCAACACTAGTAATCATTTTAGCAGATTATTTATTTATTATTATTATTACCATTTTTTATAAGCCCCGAGCTTTTCTTTTTCATTTACTTTAGCTTAGTCCTTTCCATTGTTCATTCGGCTTCTTGAACCCTCCTATCTGTGCACCATACCTATTCTTATTCACCCAGAACAGGTGTGTGGCACCTTGGAGAAGATGAAGCCAGGGAGAAAATCAATCAGACAGGAATTACGTTGAAAGATGACTGAATAAATCACCACCTCCCAGGAGTTATATGAAAAACGGTTATTTCTTTAGAACGTCAAAGTACCTTTTTCCTCTTTAATTCACGTGTATCCCTATACAAAGGCCCACAGTGACAGGGGATCGGTGTCCAGGCCGTGCGGCCCCCTCTGAGTGTGTGGTGCCCTTGTCATCAGGAAGCACTGATGAGGGATTGTTCCCTTCATCTACAGCCAGCCACTCTCCTGCGGTCACTGCACTGGGGAAGAGTTGTCGTCACAGTCGTTTTTGTGGACACCTGGGGGTAAGCAGTCATTGGTCATAGATCTGGGGTCTTGCTCATGAGAGGCTGCCTGTACAAACAGACAGTGGCCAGACCATGCCTGATCCTGGAACTCTGACCCTCAAGCTCTGCAGCCGCTACCAGCCCAGAAAGCCAAACCACACCTCTGCGGTGATCAACCCACAGCAGACGGGACTTGCTCAATAACACCAGCTTCTCTAATACGTGTCTCCACTTCCAACTCAGGAACAACCAGAGAAAGCCAAATATGCTCCTGAAACCAGTCACCTAGGATGTTGGCTTCTGGATAGCCTGCCTCCAGCTTCCCTATGCCAATAGCCCTAATCAGGGCATGCCTGAAACCTTCTCTTTTTCCCTAGAAAGCTTTCCCTCACCCCTGCCTGCCTTTGAGTCCCTGCTAAGCACAAGTGATGGTGGCTGACTCCCCTGGTACAGCCAACTCTGAGTGCATGGCCTCCGTCTCTTCTCATCTGGTGCCCATTGTTTATTTCTACTCGAACTTTGCACTAGGTTTAGCGGTTTCCACAAGGCCCTTCCCCTTGTATCAACACACACTGTGACCTTGATCTTTCCCATCTGTTTCTCTTCCTCTCCCATGTCCTGCTCTTATGGATCTGCCTACTTTTGGCCTTGATTGTTTTAATTGGTTACTGTTATTTCATGATTATTTTGTGTGTTGAATGTCTACGATGTGCAAGGTGGGTTTACTCATCCATCTCATTTAATCCTTAGGGGAACCTCATAAACGTGCTTTCAGCGCATGTCCCAGATCTGGGTAGTGGACAGTCAGAGCAATTAAGTGACTATGGTTTCCCAGGGTGATAAGCTACAGCAGCAGCGAAAGATCCAAACTCCTGTCTGCTTGAATCTGAGGCCCCGGCCACCGTCGTTTCGATCTACCTCTCCTACGTCACTGTAATTCCCTGGAGGGCAGGTTCTGGGTAGTTTACCTGTATCCCTCCCAGCAGCCAGAGGCTGGGGAGGACTCGCTTAAATGTCTGAGGAGGGAGGAAAGAGCCATGAGGAAGAAGAAATGCAGGAAGACTGAGCCCAGATTAAGAAGAGAAAAAGAGCTTGGCTAAGTTGCATAAAAACCATCTCATTTCTCCTTTTAATAGATTAGTACATAAAGTGGCCATAACATTTCTCTAATTTCTTCAAGCCGTAGTTTGAAAACGAAAAGGTATGTGTATCTGCTTAGCACTCTTTTTGTCATTCAGAAGGGCTTACTCGTGTCTGTAAATACACAGAAAATCCCCCCCCCCTTAAATTCCATAAGCTGGAGAGACCACCTACGTTCCAAGTGAATGTAGATCCCGTTTTATCTCCCGTGTGCCCTGCCGGCCGGTTCCGTCTGCCACGATGGCAGCCTATCCATGAGATATTTAGTATCTGCCAGTGACTCAGCCCAAATCTGAGGTGTCGGAGGTATGAGTCCAGGATAGCCGCGTTCAAATGCATTTTTCATGTATAGGTTGTTCACTCTAGTCTTTGAGATTGTGCAATTAGCATATGTTGTCATAGTGATGTATTTATTATAATGGAGGTGTTCTCAGGAAACCAGATTTAATAGTTTTAAATCAGAAGCTAACATGGACTTTTAGGAATTCCATTCACAGTAAATTTTATGCCTGGTGAAAGGTTATGGAATGGGTTTCCATGCCACATCTCCCCCATCCCACAAATCTCACCTGGTCTACAAAGGTTCCGCTGTGGGTTTTTGCAAGCTAGCTGCCCAACGCAGGCAGAAAATTTCAGAGCTTATGCGCCTACACAGCACACCTACCAATGAAAAAAGAGTGAGAAGAAAGTGACTTGGCTGTCGGCTATATAGCCTAAACCCTTCTCACAATGTGAGTCTCCTTAATGGATTTTCTCATAAGCTTGGGACTGACAGGAATTTGGCTTTTCTTGTGTTCAGCTGATAGCCCTTTGGCTGTTGAAGCCATTACGCATCTGTTCAGCTGGTGTACTCATGAAGAAGTTGGGCCCCGCACCCAAGGTCCAGGAACCTGGCATCCCTTGGTTGGTTGGTATCAGGAGCCCACAAAGGTTTCTTATATTGTAAGCACCAAAGTAGCACCGTTGTACTATCCTCAAACTGCCCTGTTTGACTGTGTATCCGCCACCTGCTGAAACAGGAAAGGCAGATGAGAAAGAGAGCCCCAAGGTGCTGGAAGCTGTGGTTCCTTTGTGTCTGTGGAAAAGATACAAGGATTGGATTAGACTCTTAAATATCTGTGGATGTCAGGTTGAATACAAGCAGCTATTCAGCGTCTTACTCTGGCAGAAGAACAGGTCCCCTAGAGGCAGGAAGCCACGCAGGTCCCTGGAAGTGGGAGCAGGTTGTTAAAATGGTATCAGAGATGGGCTGGGGTGATGCCAGATCTATCCTTGATGCTCACCCGGGGTTTAGGGCTAAAGTCTTTCCTTTACCTGTTACCTGCTTAGTGGTTGCTTCTATTCTCATGGAAGTTCAGCGCATGTACCTCCAGAGACCCAGCTCCCCTTTCCGGCCCATGTCCTCTGCTTCCCCTTCTGCTGCCAGTGCAGGTGCTAAGCATCAGTGCTTGACTGAAGAGTGTAGTTGCAGTGCCCTAAACCATGCAGGAGAACCGCTTCAGTATCAGAGAGCACATGCTTTGGAATCAAGACATAGCTGAGTATGAATCTCGGTTCTACCAAAATGATTGGTTGGACTCGTAATGAGCTTTACTCCTCCTGAGCCTTAGTTGTATCATCTCTCGAATGGGGAGTATTGTTTGCTATTTCCTGATGGAGTCAGATGTACTGTAGGTGAAATGGCCGGTGGAGTGCCAGACACAGAGATGGTCACTGTTATCGATTGTGTTAGTACAATGGTTGTTTTGCACCAAGATCAGGTATACAGTGAATGTATTATTGGCATTCCTGAGACTGTTTTAAAGGAAGTATCTCTAAGGCCTCACAACAAGCCAGATGTCCAGAAGGGAGCTGGAGATCAAGGCTCTGGGTTACTTAAAACAGGTTTGGAAGCTCTGTCCCATGAATGCCAAATACAATCTCGGACTCTAGAAAGGGCTGTGAAGAAAGCCATAATAAATCACACAGACCCCTCAGCAACTCAGTCTGCTCCCTGGTGATCCAGGCACAGCCATTTCTCAACCTGTTTGGGGTTTTCCTGTGTGTTACCTGGACAGCTGCTACCACAGAAGCTCTCAGCCAAGAGTCCCCCATGCTCCAGGACTCGGGATTTATCACACTCAAGAACTGGGTGCTGGGGGACAGATGCCAAATTTCTTTTCAGATTCTGATTTCTCTGTAATAAAAAAGCAGATACGTCTTTCATATATGTATATATATTTTTATCAGACTGTGAGTTTCTTAACCTTTCTTAACAAATGACACAAGTAAGTTATTTGACTGGACCCAGGCATGGAACCTGAATTGGATTCCCCCAACCCCATCGAGAGTTACTTGTTACTCTGAAAACCCAACTTTTATATTTTTAATATGGTAGTGGATAGTATGCATAGCGGAAGAAGGCAAAGGCAGAAAAAAATTAAAATGTTCTATTAATTCCACTGCCCTGAGATAATGGCTCCTAATATTTTTTTGTGTGTTCTTTTCTTTCTTCTGAGTGATAACATTTATTTTTAAACAAGTTGAGCTCATAATCTATCGATTGATCGATCGATCAATATAGTCTTTTTTTAAAATAAGAATTTCTCATGTCACTAAACATTGCTCGGAAAAAAATACTTTAATGCTTTCATAAGATTGCACCACATGAATGGCTTGTACTTAACCACTTCTCTGTTGTTGGATGGTTAAGTTAGGGTATTTTATAGTTTGAGCACTTTTTTTTTTTTAAATTAAGAACTCAGGCCTATTTTATCATTTATTTTGCCTCGTATATTTTGCACAGTAAGTGCACCAGTTATGGGGTGGCTCCCCATGGTCCTTTTACCCCCTGTGGTGAAGGCCATCCTGCTTACCAATGTGCCTTGCCAGTGATTGGTTTAGAAATAGACAAGTGACCCAATCCTGAAATGAAAATGGAGAGCGCCCTGGGACTGGTTTCCGGACTCTCAGAGGTTATGGTACATGAGGAAGATGTAGACTTTATGCTTCCTCTGGACGTGCTCGGGCATTCTTTACACAAGTGGCCTTCTAGCCTGAAATGAGGCTGACCCTGAAAGGGACAGAGGAGAAAACCTGTGTCATTTATGGAGCTCCTGATTCCACTGTGCCTGTGGCCTGTCTACTTCCAGACCTCCAGCGGTCATACAATAAGCCATTTTGAGTCAGGCTTGAATCATGTGTCTCTTACTGGCAGATGCACACATCCATACTCCTTCTAGAGGTGTGTGCAAATGTAAAACCTTCATGCCACAGAGACTCTTACAGATGGAGAAGCAGAAATTCAGAGATGATTTGCTCAAGGTCCCCCAAACTACTGCATCAACTTCTTTTTAAGTAAATTTCTTTGTTACTTAGAGCAAACTGCCTTTCCTCATCGTCACATAGAGACACTCTCAAAGGGCCGAGAGGTGACATGGGATGAGTCCAGAATTATGACTCAGAAAGTGTGAGTTCAAACTGGCTTCAGCCCTTCACCTGGGTGTGTGATCTGTGATCTCAACCCTTCTGGTTTTCAGGATCCGTACTGGTAAGTAAACAAAGTGAATATACTGACTGAGAATTATGGGATGTAAATCAGTCCTGTTCTTATCATTGTCATCATTGTTAGTCCACACCAGTGATGTCTGTCAAGCACCTATTATATTCCAGGCTCTATTTCAAATGTCAGAAATATAGCAGTAAATAAATAGATACCTTTCCCCTCATGGATTTTATATTCTAATGAAGGTGGCAGAAAACAAGCAGGTAGAACAATAAACTGAGCACTTTGGGAAAAGAGATCTTTTAAGATTCTGATTTCTCCATGATCTAAATTGTATTTTTAGTTGTGCAATTATTATTTTTGTCTGTCTGTCTACCTACCTACCTATCCATCTAGCCATCCATCCATTCATTCATCCCTCTATATAGGCATATGTGTATATATGGCATAAATATGTGTTTTATTTATTTATTTATTTAGTTATTTAGTTAGTTATTTAGTTATTGCCTGTGAATTTCTTAACCCTTCTTAACCCATGTCTTAAGTAACTTGATTGGACATTGTTCAAGAATTTACCTGTCTCAATTATTGGAAATAGACCCCATGTTTCTTCAATTATGTTCCAAAGACCCCTGGATGTTGCAGTTGTATTTCTGGTGTGTATGTGTGCATGGTCATGTGCATACATGTTTTTATCTCAATGATAACGTAGAAAGATTAGGTATGTACGGATCATCTGGGTCACCACCTTAAAAATCAGCACCGCCGCATCAAATGTCTGTGTGTGTGTTTGGCATCAATGGGTACTCTGGCATCACTCTCCTGCTTCCCCCGGTCTTTGGAAGTCTTCTCTCCACCCTGCATGGTGGTCCTAACTGACCTAATTTTACAAACGAGGAAACTGAGACCTGAGGTAGCATCGGTAACGTGCCTTGGCCACACATCCCTCTGGCTGCAGGCCTCAGAGCTGCACCCCGTCTCTGTCTCTTCCCACTCCCTCCTCTGCCTCTCCTCTCTGTAAGCAGCATTGGGACACAGGCACTAAATTGGATTTGATTATTTCAGATAAAACAGCTTCTAAAATGCTACAGAGCAATGCCTTTCCTTTCTGAGAACTTGATATAATAAAGTTGGCTTGATCTCCTCAGCCTGTATCTTGAGGGAACAAGTAAATTAAACAAGTAATTATATCCATAATGTTTTTAGAAGTTAGAAGATTTAAATATATGAATCTCATCTGAGTGTGCAGCCTTTTGTCTGCGGTGTTTCCTGCCAAAAGATCTCTTGACAGGAAATAAACATTAAAATAATCTTTAATCCCTTGTCTGGTCTATTACCATTAACAATTGATGCACTTTAATTTTGTGGGATTTTAACTACAAAATGGAACGGCTAAGTAGTGATAATTGGGTTTGGAATTATACGGTCATTTATATCAACAGAGATGCAAGAGGCTGGGCGGGAGGGTGATTAATTATTTACTATTTCCTGGCTGTGGTTCCTATTATAGAATTTTCTGATATGTTCTGCTGTGAACAATTATCACCAAATGAAAGTAAACAAATCTGTGATCTGACGCCTTATTTAGAAGTTAGCCTATATTTAGGTGATAGGAGCTTGATTTTCGTGGACCCTGTGGGCCGTGTGTGTTCCTTCTCCAGGGTCCCACCAGCCCTGTATTTGAATACAGTTATCTCTGTGCATCTTAAGCTCCAAAATGTACAGCCCTAGGGAAATGTCTTGGTTTGCCCGGAAAAAAAAAAAATAAACACCCAATAACATCGAGTTAGATCTTGGTTCAATACCAAAGGCATATTTGAGAGGGGGTTGCGGTTTATTCTTCCTTCTGTTTGGTTTGCTTCATTACAGGGTGGGATCGGAGGGGAAATATTATTATGTCAACTTGAGAATAAAAGTTGTGCTCTGTCATTTCTCTTAATACAAGTGGGTGTGTGTGTGTGTGTGTGTGTGTGTGTGTGTGTGTGTTAAATGCAGGATCACCTCTCTGTGCCTCAGTCTCCGCCGTCATTGTTCAGTGGCACATCAACACTATCTGATCAGGCCTTTGTGGGTGTGCAATCACCACTCCAACACACATTTCCATTCTCTGTCCCCTCTGGATGACACACCCACAGAGCGTGTCCCCATGTATCTTCCTGGCTCTCCCTACACGTGTCTCCTTCCAGAGCCAAGAACCAAGCTCCTCAGATGGGTTTCTCTGACTCGTGAAGATTGGTGGTTACCTGATATGCATTTCAGGGAAGCAGAAGGACACTGGGGGAAGGGATGTGGACACAAGCCATTTGAAGAGTCACTGTGATCATCATGGCTCCTGGTCCATTCTCCAGACTCTGGAGCATCAGGGGATTGAAGCAGATGTTTGATGAGCAAGTTTTCCTTGTTAGTTCATGTACGCATTCAATTCTGGAAATAATGCAGCCCTCCTAGTGCTCTCCAGCTAAATGAGTGGCCTCTCCATTCATCCAATTGCACAGTCCAAAAACCAGGTGGCCATCTTGGCTCCTCCCTCGTCCTCACCCCCACATGTCCTGTCATCGCTTGTCATGTCAGTTTTACTGCCTCATGTCTATCCGCGCTCATCATCTCTACCATCGTCACTCTCGTGCTGGTTGTCATCGTCTCTTACCTGGGTCAGTGCAGTAGTTTCTCTCTGGTCTCTACACTCCCAGCTCCCGTGGGTCCACAGGCCAGAAGGAAATTGTGCTACAGAGGACTTGAGGCTTCTTCCCCGTATTTCTCCCCTAGCTTCTAAAGGACCTTGTGTCACAGGGCCTTGCAACATGTCAAGAACAATCCTGGATAAGCTTGTTCATGAAACAGTACAGGCGGCTCCCTGCCCCTGGGATGCGTGGTGCTGTCAACAAAGCAAGAAAACAGCATCATTAACAGATGGGGGTTCCAGATGTGCCTCCGCTTTTCAGTCGAGGTATGACCCTGGCCGCAGCTGGAGCACGGACTTCCTCGACAGCACACCTGGCCTCCACACTGTACACTCAGGCTCTGATGACACATTTCAGGCCCTTCCCGATTTTCCTAGCATGTGATTCCCAGTGGAGATGGAGGCCACTTTGTCTTTTGTAGCTTGGGAGGTGAGGCAAAGAGCTGCTTGAGCCCCCGCTATGGGTCACATAGAATCTTGATCTGTTGTTTTTTATTATTATTATTATGAATTCCGTTTTATTTGGGGGAAAAGAGGTGTGTGTGTGGGTGGGGTGGTAACTGCTCTCCTAGGAAGGATTGCGTAGTGCTCAACAAACTGTTCCCGTTCTCATCTTGGGAAGCTGCCCTATTGCGCTATTGACTTTTGGGTCAGATAACTTCTTCTTGTGTGTGCAGAGCTTCCTGTGCATTGTGGGATGTTTAATAGCACTCCAGGCTTCTACCCGCTGGAGGCCAGCAGCACCCACTTGCCTCCCAAGTCCTAAAAAACCACAATTTCTGTAGACATTGCCAAATATTCCTTGGGTGGGGACAGAATCATCCCTGGTTGAGAATTTCTGCTCTAGACTCCTCTCTATAGTTTTAATGTCTTGTTTTGTTTTCCAAAAGAAAGAGAAAGTATTTTTAATACCAAAATAATGAAAGAAAGTATTAGTAAATCCAAAATAATAATATGAACTACTACTTCATTATTATTCCTTATGTGCCAGGCCCTACTTTAGATACCTGCTAGGTATTCACTGATTTAGTCCTCATGAGAATTCCTTAAGGCAGGGTTTTAGTTTCCTAGGGCTGCTGTTACAAGGCACTACAAAGTGGGTGGCTTAAAATAGCAGAAATGTAGAGAGAACTCACAGTTTTGGAGACCAGAAGTCTGAAATCGAGCTGTTGGCACGGTTAGTTCTTTCTGGGGCTCTGAGTGAGAATTTGTCCCATGCCTTTCTTCTAGTTTCTGGTGGGTGCCAGAAATCTTTGGTGTTCCTTGGCATATGGTAGCATAACTCGGTCTTGATTTCTGTTTTCACATGACCACCGTTCCTCTAAGTCCATCTCTTCTTGTAAGGGCACAAGTCATTGGATTTAGGGCCCACCTGAATTCATTATGAACTTCTTTTATTTTAATTATATCTGTAGAGACCCTATTTCTAAATATTTTGAGCTTCCAGGTGGACATGAATTTTGCAGAAACACGATTTAACCCAGTGTAGGCAGGTATTACTCTTATGTGTACTTTATAGATAAGGAAACTGAAGCATTGAGGGATTTCGTGACTGTTTAAATCATAGACAGCCAAGTGGCAGAATTAAGGATCAAACTGAGTCCATCTGGCTCCACTGTCCAAGGTTCTAACCATTGCACTTGTGGTTCTCAAAGTGGAGTCCCCAGCCAGCAGCACCATCATCTGGGAACCTGTTAGACATGCAGATTCTCTGGCCCCACCCCAGACCCCCCAAATCAGAAACTCCAGGAGTCAGACCAGCCATCTTGCGTTATTAAACAAGCCCTCTGGAACGTTCTGATCTGTCCTGACACTTGAGAAGCCTGATGGAAAGTGTGATGTAAGGAGAACAGCTTTCAAGACCTCATGTTAGCCCCTTGTCAAATGTTTCTTGTGTGCTCTTGGATTACAAAGCACAGTACAACTCTGTAAGTCCAGGAGACTGGGTCGAGAGAGTTGTTGATTTATCTAAAAGGGCCTCTTCCTCCCAGTTCATTTGTACCAAAAATGTTTGAAAAATCACAATGTTCCTGTCTTTCCCTATACAAAGAGAGAAAGTGTCATGTCAAAAATAAATTGAGAGAAGTTACTTTCATTTTTGTAAGTCACTCTTATTTAGACACGTAGCATGGCTCTTCGTAGATAAGTTTATTTCAGAGACTGCCCTCCCCCTTTGTCAGTTGCCTTCTTGTCCCAGGGGCCTCCCCTGCCAGGGATGTAACATGCTGTTAGTGTGTGAAATAAAGTCAGGTCATTTTAGGCTCATCGATACATTGTTAATTGATCTGCATGTCCTCCTATTTCACCTCAAAGCAAACACACCCCTCGCCTCGGTGACCCTGCGGTGGTTTATCTTCTCTGTGCAGGTGCCGCCCCCTTGTTTGGTAAGCTTCTATTGCTCTTTGTTTCAGGAGGCCCTTCCTCATCTTTTACTGTTGCCAACTCTGCATCTTTCGTTTTGACTTTTTTTTTTTTTAATTATGGTGTATATAAAATAATGCCATCAACAGGAGAGAGCTCATTGCCGTACAGGGTAAGTGGTAGAAGTCGCCCCTGTGAGCCCATGGCTAAAAGGCACTTCTGCGCATGAAAGGTCCCACCTTGTGGCAGAGACCTGTTCAGTCTATTTGAGGAGGTTTGCTGTGGGTGTGGGGGAAACAGAAGGAAACACGGATGTTCTTCCTGGAGATGGAGGAGGGCTCTGCACAGCAGGAAGCTCCGGCTTTCGTGTTGTGATTTCCAGTGGGAGAGGAGCGAGGGCAGAGAGTGAGTGATGAACACCCAGAGATCCCTCAGTCTTTATCAGATGATTCACAGAACGAGTCCTGGCTTCCTAGTCCTGGAAAAGGGTTTCCTGTTGCTTTCTTTTAATGTTGGTTGTGATTGCTGCTGTATTCCCCCACCTGGGGGAAAAGAACAATGCAATGAGTAGAAGCTCATGGTGAAAGTTTGAAACCTTTCAGTAAGATTTAACAGTAGAAGGTTTCCTTCCATCCCTCATTCCCAACATCTCTCCAAAAGAAACCACCATGAGAATTGTTTTGTGGATTCTTCCAGAAACATCATGTGCATTTACCATCAGATACAGATATGTAGAGCCCTCTTTAAAAAAAAGTGCATGCAACAGAAACCACTGAAGGCATTTTGTTCATTCCCTTGCTCTTTTTATGTAATAGTGTCTTGGAGATTATTTGGTACCAGCACATGTAGCTCGCCCTCGGAACATGCCATGACTCCATTATATTCCATCTCATGGGTGTCCTGTAATTTATTTATTCATTCTTCTGTTGGCAGGCATTTAGGTTGAATCTGTGTTTTGTTTTTTATGTACGATTTGGTGAAATATGCACACGCGTGTGTATTTTGTCTACTGCACACAGATATCAGAAGGGTAACTTGCCAGTGGCAGAAGGGCTGGAACAAAGGGTATGTGCTCCTTCAAAATATTTAGTTTCGTAGAAATTTCCAAATTGTCCTCTGAAACGCATCAGTTTTTTTCTCCACGGTTCTTCCACGAAGACGCATGTGTCACCCCAGAAATTACCTCCAGCAGCAGCATCAGAGAGTACTGGAGTGCCGTTGACAGGCCTGGCAAGTCAGCACCCCATTTTTAAAAATTTATGCTGCTATCATATTATCAGGTTCTTACGAAGTGACTACTTCATAATACCATGTAGCCCAATCCCCAAGCTTGGCAATTTTTTTTTCCCTTTCAATACATCACATTGATTTTCTGTATGACTTTATCTGCTTAATACAAAGTGGGATTGAACAGTTATTTGTCTGGATTTGACCATTCCTTATCAAACATTTATGATTTAGCTTTCGCCACGGCATCTTCTTGTAAGGTGTTTCTTATTTTTATCTTTTTCCGTAAAGGTGGGATTGTGTTGACAGCCCTGTAATAAATCTCTCTTGAATGAGATGTTACAGTGGGGTGGGGAGAGGGAGCGGGCTCTGTGCATGGGCTGTTTCAGGAAAAGCTTCAAGAAGGGTCCATGTTTCTGAATTGTTTCTGAAACAAAGTTGCCTTTTAATAATAGAAAGTGATACCCTGACTTTGGGGTTTGCCACATATTCAGATTGGGTGCACTTTCCTTATTGGAAAGCACAGTGGTGGGGGGGTGGCTGCTCTGACGATGGCTTGTCCAGTAGGTAGTTAGGTTGGTACATCCAAGGCCAAATCTTAGAACTACCTCTTGTCTCTACATAGAATAATGTCACTGTCAGGGTCAGGGCAAGGTCACCGGCATTCACCAAGAACCTTGGTGGAAATGTAATCAGCATGCAAGGGATTAGAAAAGAATAGAACTTGATGGGATGTGCATATTTTACTCTCATTTGCTTCCTTCTTGTTAACATTTTCTAGCTTCATGCAGAGAAAAAAAAATTAGAAAATTTGACTCAGTTCTACAAAACTTTATTGAACACCTACTATGCCTCGAGTATCACATCCTATCCTCACCAAAGAGAATTCCAGCCAGACATGAATAAGTGCAAAGGTCCTGTGGTGGAAATATGCTTGATTTTCTTCAAGGGAAAAAAAAACCAGCCACTATGATTGGAGCCAGGTGGAGTGACAGGCAATGAGGTCAGAGAGGGAGGCAAATGCCAACTTGTGAAGCCACTGTAAGGAGCCTGGATTTTATCCTGCTTGTGATGGAGGCCCTTGTAAGTTTGTAAGCAAAGTGTGACATGATTTTATTAATAATTTTTAAAAAGATGTGGTTGCAGTCTGTAGCAGGCAAGAGTGGGAGCTGCAGGGCCAAGGGGGAGTAGCTCGGGGTCTAAGAGAGCAATGATGGAGACTTAGACCATGGGATGAGAACTGAGAGGGAGAGAAGAGGTTGGCTTCAGGACACACCATCCTGCTGAGCACACTGGGATGTAATTGTCGGATGGCCTCCCTCCCACTGGACCACAGGCCTGGGCCTGTCTGCATCCCGGTAGGCAGTGTGGGCCAGCCCCCTGGGAGGCACCCACCGCACGGCGGCTGCATGAGTAGTATAGATTGACTACCCGCATAAGGAGTGGCTCTCAGGGGGTAAAGCAGCCAGGGCTCCCAACTCTGGATGCTCTGAGCTCTCCCTCTGTCAGACTGGCTCCTTCATCGCCTGTGCCCTAGAATGATGCCTTTAATCCAGTCCCCTTCACTAGCAGGGATTCCAAGCTTGTAAGTGATGTTTTCCTTTTAAAATGTGAGCAGAAAGAAGAGCCAGCGGTGTCACAACGATGTGCGTAAATATTTTATTTTTTTCCCCTTCCACAAATGAATGCGGTATATCAGTATGGCTGCATCTGGGAAGAGCAAGCATGTCAGTGGCTAGCAGAATAGAAACTCGGTGCGGCGGTCCATTATGTTCTCCCTCAGTGAGGCTTGCTGAGGCTCTGTTATTAAAGTGGGATTTTTCTTAATTATTAACAGTTAAAAATAGGAAAATAGATTTGGAGGGGAAAAAAAGTTGCAGGCAACAAGAGCCCAATTCTAAATGTGTGTGTGTGCGTAAAACAGAATTTGCCAAACATGAATAGGCACTTACACTGTGACTAGAATTGGCTCTGTCATGTGTCAGCCTAATAGCCTAAACCCTGGTTCAATACAATGAACTTGGGAAGGTTTGCTTAATGAAAGAACTGACGTTTTCCGTGCAGTGGCTGCATTCATCAGCCTGCATCCTGTTCATTACACTACAAAGGGCTGCCAATGGGAATTGGTAGGGTCATCTATTAGGGAAATGTGATGGGGACAAAAGATAGCAGAGGCCAGGGCCTTGTGGAATTTTCTGAATTGGTGTGGCTCACGGCAGGAGCGAGCCCCACTTAGGGGGCAAAGTGTGTCCAAGTTGCAAAACGGCCTCTGGAGCCATGGGCTGAATTCCAGTACATACCTGGTGCCCCTTCCTGATACACACATCCTCGGGGAGCCTAGAGAAGAGTGTTCACACGTCCCCGATGACTCCTTACCCATTGTGCAGTCCGTCGGGCTGCTCTCACGTTGTTGGGTTTCTTGCTCCCTGTGGGCACACAGTGTGACTACTCCCCTGCCACATGCCTCGCTTTGGCCAATGGATTCTGAGTGGATGCAATGTGTGTCTCTTCGAGGCAGAAACATGAAGCCTGGAGAGTGCCACACCATATTTTCCACCATGCTGACTGGCAGTATTCCAGACGCCAGCTAGCCTGCCACTGTGGGTCCTGGAGGAAGGACAAAGACAAGAGCGCCAACTGACCCGAGATGGACATAGAGAAATATACCTGTTTTCACCTCATGGCTTAAGACCCTGAGATTCGGAGGGTTGCTTGTTGCACCGGCATCACCTGGCCCATCCTGACTGCTTATACCCATCTGTAGGCCTAGAGGGGTCCTCGTGTGACCATTGGGACAAAAAACCCCAGAACAATAGGTTAATTCATAACACACTCATAGTCCATTTTGTAAGGTTGGAATATTGCAGTTTGCTTTTTTTTTTTTAAATCATTTTTAAGGTCTGTACTGTCTTTGTCAGTAAATTTCTGTTAGCCTCTAGAGCCATTGGAGGGGGGTGCCTGTCTGAGACTTAAGCAGATTCCTTCATCTGTGAGTGGGGCCTTGAGTCTTTGGAAAATGCAGACAAACAAGATCTGCTGATTGTCAAGGTCATCTTGGGAAGGGCCATTGTGGGGAGTACAGAGCAGGCCCATTAATTCCGGGGGGGTTTTACATCAGTTCTATCTGCCTCTTACCTAATGGGTCTGTTTGGTTGTGTTCTCTCCTGGAGAGATTAGTGATTGAAAGCAGGAGATTTAGAACAGAGAGATAAAGTTTGCTTTTAATTCTTGTGACATGCAGCCTCCTAAGAAGGCTTCCTAAGGAAGCTCCTGAGTAGATTCAGATGTAAGCCAGAGGACAGGTTCTCCTAAGGCAGTATTAGTGTCCAGGGGGTGACATTTCCATAATAAAGGGGCTTTAAAGGGTTTTAGGGAAGTTGGGCGGTGTTCCTGTTATCTCTTACCCTAAAACCCAACTACTGGCTGGATTAAAAGTCTCTTGTGTATTATCATGGGGGTTTTGAATATAGAGTCTTCCTGCATTCGTTTCTTGAGTTTATCCACATCTAAAATAATAGTTTTCTCTCTCTGCCTCCTCCCCAGCAGTCCCTACCACCTTCAGTTCCACAAGTAGGAGTTGTGCTGGAGGGACCTGGTCTTTCACAAATGTGAAACACGGCCTGTCTTCATAAGGTCATTGCAGGTGTTCTGCGGGGTGTATTAAAACACTCTAACGGGGCTCAGCAAACAGTTGTTACCTGTTACCTGTGAAAATGGGGAGAAGCCACGGGTCTTGGCTGTACCACTTGTGCAGCCTCGATCCTATTACATAACCTTCTCGGCCTCAGCTTCCTTTTCCATTGAATGGGGCCAAAAGGAGCATCTTAGCACCTTGCTCATCAAGTGATCAGGAGAAGTAGGTAAACGAGTGCAGGGAGGACCCTTAGCCCAGCCTCGTCACTAAGGGGGTGTCCAGTAAGTGTTCTTTCCTGGTAGCAATCGTGTATGGATGGGGGCCAGGAGTTCTGACCGGGGCAGCTCCCGCTGGGGTGGGTGGCTTACCCTTCACAAAATGACGCCTCCTTTGGTGGGTCTGTCCAGAGCTGTCTGTGATGGACTCGGAAGCGGAGAAGTGTGTCATCCACAGATTCAGAAACACTTGACTTCAGTCCTATCTTTCAGAGCTTCAGAGCTCTGTGACCATGGGGTGACCTCTCTGTGCTTTAGTTTCCCCATCTGTGAAATGGACACAGTGATTTTGCCAGTCGCAGAGCATGGTCGTGGTTAAGGCGGTTTGTATTAAGCACACAGCACCATGCCCAGCACAATATGCTCCCTGCAAATATTTCTGAGGTGTCACAGCAGGTAGATGATTTATTCAGTGACACTCCTCTGGTGGCTGATGGAGCAGGTGCCCAAACCCCTCCTGCCAGGGCTGTCTTCACTGCAGGTCCACCATCCTACAACCTCTGCCATGGAAAACAGTGCAAAGGGGTTCGCTCCCATATTTAATTAAAAATAGGCTCACAGGGACCATAGCTTTTAAAAACCTACATCAGTACTTAATATAAACCTAGTCTATCATGAGAAGAACTGTATTCCTCTCTTATGAAGCCCCTTGCATATAAATTCTCTCATTCTGTTTAATGGGAGAGAAACATACTGCTTTATTCGTTTGCTAGCAGCTTTCCTGAGAATCCATGGGTGAACTTGTCTACAAATCTTTGGCATTTAAATTTTAGGCTTTTCCTCCTAATAGCAGACCGTCTTTCTAGAAGCAGAGCTATACGTTTCTTTTAACACCATATTTATACTTGAACAGGTTGACCTTGTTATTTATTGGGTTATCTCAATATAAATATACTTCTCTGGGTTCTAGGTGTTTCCTTTCTTTTATCTTTCCTTTTTTCTTTTCTTTTCTCTTTTCTTTCTTTCTTGTAGCAAAGTAAAAATAATAATGATGAAGGTAACAGGATACTGGTCAGTGTTCCATTACTAGGTTCTGTTGTTCTACTGAACTTATTCGAGCAGGCTCCTTTTTGTCTCTCTCTGTGTCCCTCTCTTTGATATCAGGTTGAGCCTTGATTGCCTATTCTATAAGGCATCAGCCATCTAGCTCCTTCCTGTTCTACCAAATGAGTCTTTCATTGATGTCTAGGATGGGCACTTTGATTCTATCACATTAGACTCTGCTCTGCCCTTAGCCAAAGCTCTTCTTAAATACACTAGCCACCAAAACCACACGACTTAATCCCTATACCCCTAGATGTATCTTTCCTGCTGTATTAGTCTTGGCTCCCCTTGGGTATTCCATAAGAACTCTAAGGGCAAGGGCCATGAGATAAAATGTCATTAGGTAAACAGTGATGATATCAAGGTTCCATCCATTCATTTGTTAATGCATTCTTCATTCAACCTACCATTCATTATGCACTTAGCCTGAGTTAGGCCCTGGGGCTTACAAAGGAGTTGAGATCCTACAGTTTAGTTAGGAACACGCACGTGAGCATACAATTAGAGTGTTCAGTGTGCTAAGTGTAATGACAAAGTTACCAAGAAAGTGGGAGAGAGGGGGAAAGGAGTAGTTGTCTTTGCCAAGTGTGGGTGAGGGTGTGGGAGGATAAGGAGGTAGCAGTTTTGAGAAGGACACTTTACCATAGAGAAGATCACATGTAAGATGGGCCGTGGGGTCTAAATGAGTGTTGGCGGGTAGACTGCTCTGGGAAGCTGAGCAGCAGGTGAAGAAAGGAAGGAAGTTCATTCTTAACAGAGGAAACAGTGGGTGCAGCGGCCCAGACATGGGCATTTCAGAGCATGCCTGAGTTTCCCTGATGGGATACCTGATAGTACCTTGATCTCCCATCAGGGCTTGGAGTAGGAAATGGGAACCTCTCTGTAAGTTGTATACGGGAAGGGATTTAATAAAAGCAATTTGGTGCTTACACATTTGTTGGACGAGCTGAAGGAGTAGCTTTGAAGTTGGTCCTCTCCAAGAATGGTCCCTGAATAATACAGACGTAACCCTGCAGGGAGCTCCTACTTCTGTAGCCATGACTGCAGCCAAGCCAGATGAGTAAGCCAAAGCCACCTCCACTGTGGCCATATCGGACCCTCCCCGCCCCCCGCCCCAGGGAAAACTGTTTGCATGCGCTCTGACTTTTCTAAAAGGAGAAGCTTCCAAGGAATATGACCCTTCTCTCACTTCTACTGTTGGTGTCTCATGTGACAGCACCCAGCAGTCGGTGGGATAGACTGGTGTCTAGTATGCAGCTGTAAGTCCTAGAAAGGTGGTTTTGAGCTTTCTCACTTCTCCAGCTAGAGCAGCAGCATTCTGGAACAGTGTCGCCTCTCAGAGGACATTTCACTCTGTCTGAGGCATTTTTGGTTGTCACAGCCAGGATATGGAGGCACTATTGGCATCTTGTGGGTCAAGGCCAGGGATGCCCATGCCCAATGTCTCGCAATGCACAGAGCAGCCCCTCCCACAGAGAATAATCCAGCCCTAAATGTCAGAGTGCTAAGATGGAGAACTCTGACCCAATAGGGTGGTGGAAAAGGTCAAATGAGAAGTCTAAACTGTCCAGCACAAATATGCCGTTTGTTTCCATTCCAAACGTATTCGAATTTTTGCTGGTTTTAGCTTCACTTAAGTATCATTTACTAAACAGTTGATTTTCGTCCCTTCTATGTGTTTCCTCTTGACGTTTGCATCCAGGCATCTTATGTAACCCATTTTGATTATCTCGGTGGCTCAGACGACTTCTTTATTCCAAATAATCTCTAATAAGAGTTTGTTTGAAGAGAAGGAGAAATAAAGTTTCTCCCCGTGTTCTGTTTCTCTATTGTGCGTGCACCACTTTTCCAGCAGCAGAACCTTATTATGAGAACAAATCCTCTGGAAACGATGCTTTTCTCCCTTCCTCCTCCCCCACCAATAATTCTGAGCTGTTATTTGGTTTGCTTTCCTTTTCCCCCGAGAAGAAGGAAGGAGGAATGAACGATGGCCAGGAATTCACAATTTCTGCTCCTCATTGTCTCTGGATACTCCGTTTCTGAAGGCAGAGCTGCTGTGTGTCAGCGGAGTGCTGACGAGCCCTTGCCTGTCCCTAACCCCTCTTCTCTCCCTGCGGTGGGTCCGGATCTAACCACAGTCAGGCCTGCTAGGGATTGGGAAGGCCAGACAGCTTGTGATGACGCGAGGCCACTCTTTCCTCCGCATTATGTCCTTGCGTGCTCCTCTGTGCAGCTGGCTCTTCTGGTCTCCCCCAGTTCAGGGGAGATCCACCTTTCCCAGCTCTCTAGCGAAGCTAGTTTATCCTGCAGGTGTGCAGTGAATGCACAGGGATCGTCAGGACGCAGCCTGCCGCACAGGTACCTTGCCATATGGGAGACATTAGATCTGATTTCTGAGAAATGTATGGAGTAACCGCAGGCGTGTGCCTGGCAGTCGTGCCGCCCTGTCAATGTGGATGATGGCATTACGGTTATGTACAAGTCTGGCAGACCCAGATTTGCATGCCGGATGGATGCTGAGCTCTGTTTAGTAGGGTCCCCTCCTCTACTCCAATTTCTGGCTATCCAGAACCTCAGAATACAACTCTCCTTGAAAATAGGGTTGTTGTTGTTATTGTTGTTTTAAAGATTTTATTTATTTACTTAGGGAGAGAGAGAGAGCAAGTCAGCAGGGGGGGGGAGCAGAGGGAGAGGGAGAAGCAGACTCTGCGATGAGCACAGAGCCTGACTTGGGGCTCGATCCCAGGACACGGAGATCGTGACCTGAGCTGAAGGCAGACATTTAATAGACTGAGCCACCCAGACACCCACCCCTATCTCATTTAGAGTTGGTTTTAAGACTTACATGAGACACCATATATTAACGACTGGCCACAAGGCTGCTTCACAGTAAGTGACCGATAAATACCTGGGCTTATTTTTGTCACTATTATTTAGAATGAAAATGTATTTAAGATGCACAGTCAATATCCAATTACCCTCACTAATAAAGAGGAATAAAGATATGGATTGCAAAATGGAAAATACACGGAAAGATTGCTTTACGTTTTAAAAAGTTTAGGTAAGATGAACACACACAGACAATTAGCTTCTGGGTGCTTCACTTCGTTCCTTTTTGCCCCACCCTGGCAGAGACTGGCCTTCCACTGGGACAGTGGAAGAGATGGGATCCTTTACAGTTTACTGGGAAAATGACGTGCTTTTGGATAGTAAAGAGTTAAGTATCACTTTGAGCTACAGGATCCTGATTAAAAATCATTCTGCCATTCTCATTCACAACCCCCCTCCCCCTACTTGAGTAAAAGTTTAGAATACTGGCAGGGCAGCAAATATGTTTAAATGATTTTATTCAAATGTCAGATTTAATTAAATCCATAACCAGAAGACAAGCCTAAAAGAATTTTTTCAGGGAGCTTTGGAATTCATTTTTCTTTCTACCCCCGCCCCTGACCCCCACATTCAAGATGATAACTGTAGACTAAAACCTTCCCAAACATATGCAAATGAGTAGGGACATTTATCACAGAAACACCACCAAGGATGTGGAAGTGCCTGTTAACATTGTATCCTATAGCTGAGCATGGTGATTAGAAAATTTATAGGTGGAGACCACAAAATAATGTAGCTAAACTTTGGTGGTTTCTACGAAGATGGGAACGTGTGTGTGTGTGTGTGTGTGTGTGTGTGTGTGTTCTTTCCTCTGTTAAGGTCTCTGGGATCATTCAGGTGTGTGTTGGCGTTCTGATGGGTAGGTTATTAAGTTATTAGGACCATGGTAAGCAGTGTAGCATGACAGCAGAAACCATTGTGTCTCTAAACTCTACCTAAATTGCCTGTAATCGGTTCATCCTACCTTGCATAACCAGATTTTATCCCTTACGAATGGAAGAGCTAAAAAAAATACTGAAAATAAAATGATCAGATGAAATTTTAAATACAAAGAATGACCAAAAAGATCCCCACGAGACCACCACTGGCCCGGAGCCCCCCATTTCGGGGTCCGGCATTTGTACCGATTATGGCCTGACAGCTCTTGAGTTTCCAATGATAACAGCCATCTGACTTGATCGGAGTTCAATGGATTTTCACTAAAATAGAATCATCGCCTTGGTGATGGATAGAAAAAGTAAAGCAATACATCCTGATAAATGCTCTGCCTGCCTCCTTCCTCTCCCCAGCGGTGACCTTGTGCAATCCATAAGGGAGCGAGGCAGAGCCCTGGTCAGCGCCGCAGCGCATCAGGGCTTGGAAATTTAAGTAGCTTTGAAGCCCATCAGTGGGGTGAAGGGGGAATGGCCAGAGAAAGCAGTGGATCATGCTTCGAAGGCTCTGAGGGAAATAGGGTACGCTGAAGGTCAACGTGCAGACGTGTCCCGAAGGAACAGCTCAAACCCTCATTCGTATTCATGGGAGGCTGTGGCCCTGCGAGGCGAGATCCATACAAGAGTACAATAAAGCAGGAATTTCCAGAGCATATAATTTCTTCTCCGCAGCGAAAGGTACCAGAGACAGTGCCAAGTAAGTGCTAACCCGAGCGAGCCGGTGCTGCCTCTCCCCAGTCTGTCCCTCTGAGTAACTGGGAGCGGGCTGTGCAGGGCATCGCTCAGCCTCTGTAAGACTGCATTTGTTTTCCCACTTCCCCATCCGGGTTAGCTCTGCCAGCCGTGCATATTTTGAATGCCACTGATCATCCAGAGCCACACCAGCACCATAAGCTACAAAGAAACCCGACTGAAACAGGATGTCCAGGAAGCTCCTGGACCAGGGACATCCCCAAGCCCACGGCGCTTGATTGGGGAAAGAAGCTTCTGGGTGGTTGAAGGGTGAAGAAGTTCAATGTTGGCAGGCGCCCATTAGTGTTGGTTACAACTTGCTAAAAGAAAATATTAAAATAAAAATTAGATCATAAATTTGGAGCCACAGTTACCAAGCCTAAAGTGCAAATTGCCAAACAAGTCAAGAGACTCATTAGCATTTTATGTAAATCAGTTATTACTGTTCTCCACTTCCTTAATTATCCATGTTATTTCAATACAACCCTTTCTTTGATGTCCCAATTCTATATTTAAATAGTGCAAGATTTCTATCGTATCCTCCCGCAGAGGTTTGTGCCATGCAAAAAACATGCCAAGAGCAGCTATTTTAAAGACTACAGGGAAATGTTTAATTGGTTCATCCCATTTGAGTTATGAGGGCGTATTACTGAGCACATAAAATCAGAAACATGGAAAGTACTAGCTTGAAGAAGTTTACTAAAACCTGCAAGAGACCACTTGAAATTTTGCCCCCAAGACTTTTTCAGTTCTCAATGGGAGCCGATTCAAAGGGAAATTTTGCAAACTTCATTGAATTTTGCTAAACGATTGATTTATAATTGAAATATTTGGAAATGAAATCCAACAGTCCTCTTTCCTTTGGCACAGAGAGTTATTCTTTGGTTGGATAGAGAGAACATCAGGGCAGAGAGGGGGAAGCACCTGCAAGGGACTGCTTTCAGCTGGCTCATCTTTTCTGGAAGAGGATCCATCACAAACATGAGGAACAAGTTCGTGGATGTCTACTTCTCAAGTTGTCTAGAATTGAAGACAATCTCGCAAGTTACAGACACAGCACGGCCTTTCTCTAATGAATGAACTTTTGAAATAACAACATGGCCACAGGGGAACTTCGTAGTAGCTCATCTTTTCCTCAGGAAATCCTCCTGCCCCATAACCTGCCTTGTTTTTAAATACTTTATTTAAAAAAAAACAATAAAGGGAGAGTTTGGGGACATGAATTGTAACTGGGAAATAGAGGTAAATGAATGGAAACTCCATATATTTTTAAACAATCACTACATTTGGTTCTTTTGGGGGGGGGGTTCTGGAAGAAAGCAGATCTTTGGTAAAGATGGTGTGATAGCGAGTATAAGATTTGATGACAGGTGGACCCAGGTTCAAGACCAAGCTGTGTGACCTCTTTTGTGTCATCTATCCTTAGCCTCCCCTTGGTTAAACATGGCTAGGAGCGCTGGCCTGAAGAGCTGTTGTAAAGATTAGCTTTAATATATGTAAAGAGTGTAGTTTTTAGGAGGCACCGGTGAATGGTGAGCTTGAGGCTCCCCACTCCAGGCCAGCCACCACGCCAAATGGTCACATAGATGATCACGCCGAATCCTCGAAACACTCGTCAAAGTAAGTGCGATTACTACTATGCATATTTAACAGACGAGGAAAGCAGGGTTTCTGGAGGCAATGACTTGCCCAGGATCACACAGAATCAAGTGTAGTAGCTGGGATTTTAGTCCAAAAGTTCTTTAAGCTGGGGTTGTACTTTTGATGGAAACCATACAGTGTACTAAACTTACTATTAAAAGGGGAACACCAGCCATTCTGTATTCATTCCCTACGTCCTTAAAGAAGTAATATTTACAGAAAACTCACCTCTACACACTAAAATACTTTGAATATTTCATTTGACTTATTGGTTATTTATTTAACAAATACTTTGATGGGCTTGCCATGTTCCAGGCACTGTACTAAGCACTTACAACGAGTAATTTATTTAACCACCTAACAAATATTTGAGAACAAGCCCAGGGGTTTATGGAGAGGTCCAAAATGCTGGGAGACGGAACCCTCCCTAGAGCTCACAGTCTTGTAAGTTCCTGGCACTAGCCCATGAATGACTTAAAAAAAATTACATTTTGAAAAACATGATTTTTCTGGTGATACATATGGCATACTCACTATAAACAATTTGGAAATTATAAGAAGTTGTAAAGAAGAAAAAAAGATTGGGCCTTTTTAGTCCCGCCACGTATTATTAACATCAATCCAGCATTTTAATGGAAAGAGAAAATATGTGATCTAGTATGAGGAATATTTTTCGGCTTCTTCACTTTGCTCGTTTTAAGAGTGTGGGAGTAATTCAGAAGCTGCTATTCCACATGCAAATCGAGGGAGATGACCGGGTGGGGAGCCCTGAGCCCTGTGTCCTCCTTCTATAGCTTTTGCTGTCTTATTTCTACGTGGATCGAAAACTAGCATCAGACACCTCATCGAGCGGGATGTTTCCTACGCACTAAAACAAAACCTAAAAAATGAACATGCTGCCACCCCCAAAAGAAGTCGCTCTTGGTCCTTCCACCCTGCCCCCCTCGTTTCACTCTTCTGGTTCCTGTCTTGTCATTTAGGCCTTGGTTGAATGAACTGTCACCAGCCTTCAGGATTTGCTCTGTTCTTTACCTGGGGACTTCCTGTTGCAGAAATGGGATATCCTCTCCGAAAAGCTTCTGTCCCCCCAGTGACTAGTGGGGTTTCATCACCGGGAAAGCACATTGTTCCTACTCTAAAAGTCTACAGTCTAAAATCATCATCATGTATTTTCATCAGAATGAAATATCGGGCGCTCTGCTCAGTGCAAGGTTTTATTAATGATGTGCTGTCAGGGCCTGGATGTTCTGCATATTTGCATATTAAACAGCTGAGTGAAGAAACATTCCTTTTATTGCTGCAGGGAATAAATCAGTTTAAAGCAAGTTCTCATCATTTATACTCCTTTCAGCTAAGTCTTCTTTTATTGAAATAAATTGTTGAAGTGCTTTGCTCATTCTTTGAATACTGATGAAATTTACCTTGATAGGACCTCAGGAAAAATAATATTTTCTTAAAGGTGCAGTATTGTTCCATTTTTGAGTATTACTTTAATACATTATTGATAAGATAATTTAGAAATATCAAGTGAAAGAGGAAGAAAAACAGTTTTGAATAAAGACAGTGTTTCCTCTGTGTGATTTTGCCAAACACATTTTTATTGGTGGAGTGCAAGCAAAGAAGAAAAAAAAAAAGAAGAAGAAGAAGCCGCCAATAAGCAACTGAAAGTACTTTTACTATTTTAATGAGCGATCGGCTGTTTTTGCATTCAGATCCCAGTGGGCAGCATATCCCATCCACGTACAAGGATACCGTGTTTCCCAGATTCCCAAAGCCCACTGTCCCGGGGGCGGAACACACAAGGGGCAGAAGTCAGGCTATTTTCAAATACGAATTATACTCAGCCTCAGGGTCAAGGGCATTGGCTGTGTGACAGGCTCCCTGCAAATGTTTTGGGTTCCTCTACTAATTGCCTCTCTATGCCAGAGGTTGGAAACCTCTGTTCAGACCAAATATGTCCTAAAAAATGTATTTTAAACAATATTTGGCCCGTATGATGTTTTTTAATTGCCTGGCAGCATTTTAAAATTAGAAAATTTCATGTAAAAATCCAGCTTTTGAACATCTCTCGAAAAGACAGAAGGTCAAATGGTCCTGAGCCTGTTTCATCATCTGTAGCCAAGCAGCTGCCATTTGCACCAAGTGGAGCAGCTCTTCTGGGGTTGCCGCAGTCCCCACCACTCCCTATTGTACAGCATATGGCCTTAGCTCTTTCTCATTCCCGCCTGGGGTCTGCAGACACTTTTTCCATTGCTGGTCTAGACCTTTGCTCTTGGTGATGACCTCAGTTATATAAAGTGCTTGGGCAATGCCTGGAACATAATAAGTATCCAGTAAGTTAATACCAGCATTGGCTGGTATTAATATTGATGAATTAATAGGAACTGAGGCTAGCCAGTGAAATAAACATTTCGTGTCCTTTATGATATCCTTTTGAGTAGAGAACTGAGCATTTCTTTGGCTTAAAATTTCCTGTTTTCCGTATTAATTTTATATCAAAAAAAGTAGCCCTCTCAACTCCTTCAAATCCTCACTCAAATATCCCCTTCTCCGGGACACAGTCCCTGACCACACTATTTGAAATTGCAAACTTTCTTCCTGAACTTTGCTCTCCCTGAATCTTCCCTGCTTTACTTTTCTCCTTAGCATATATGGAAAGACTCTGTTTCTCTGTTTTATCTGTTGGTTTGGTAATCATGCCATTCCCGTCCCCTGCGGGAAGATGAATATTGTGAAGGTTCAGGGTTTTGTCTGTCCAGGCCCCTGCTATGTTTGCATACCAATACCCATGCCTGACACTTAGTGGGTACAGTAGGTGCTTAATAAAATATTAAGTAAATGAGTAAATGAATGAATGGATGGATGGATGGGTGGATGGATTTGCTTATTACAGATAGGCCTCAATCATACAGAAATTCAGTTCAACCAGTATTCATGTGAGTACCTGTTGTGTACAGGGCACTGTGCTCGTTGCAACCTGGAGGGAAAAGATGGGCAAAGCAGAGGTCGGATGCTCATGAAGTCAAGTCCATGCCCGCAGTCCATGCCAAAAATGTGATAGTTGTTAAAGAATATAATGTGCATCCTTGAACTAGTATAGGCAGAGACAGGGAATCTATAAAACAGGAACACACAGGTTGACTTGGAGGGCAGAGACATTTTGGTGATTAAAATTGAATCCGAAATAGGCCTAAAAGAGGGTCAGGATTTTGCCCGAGGGCTAGAAAGAAGGGAACTCACCCTTTTCCACACCCTATTGTAGGCCAGGCACAGGGTCAGGTGCTCAGGCAGCCCCGTGAGAGTCATTGTTCTTTCCATTTTACCCCTGCACTACTGAGGCTCAGAGAGGGTGAGCCAGTTCGCAAAGGTGGCACCGCACATGTGTTCACAGGGCAAGGTCATATACCATGCTACCTCCCGCGGTGGGGAGATGGAAGAGCAGGGATGGAGGCAAGTGCAGAGCGGGTTTCTAGACCCTCGAGACTGCCCTTTGACGAAGTTGCTGGGTGCAGGCACTGCATCTCGAGCATGGTGATGGATTGGGGGAGGACTGTATGCCCCACCGGCCTGCCTCGTCTGGACAGACGGAGGTTGCTCAAAGGTACCTGAGATCCTAGAACCCATTTCTCATGATGGCAGTGGTGAGGTGGGAGGTGGGGGGGGGGACCTTCAAAGAATATACATTAAAGAATGAATATAATATTGGCACAGGCTTTCTTTTCTTCTTTTTCTTCTTTCTTTCTTTTTTTTTTTTTTTTTGGTTAATCTTGAAAAGAAAAGTAAAAAAGCTCCTATTTTTGTTTCTCTGCCAGGAGTAGTATTGTTTCCATATAAATCATTTGTGACAGAAGCTCCTTATTTTTAAGTGGAAAATGCGCATTTAATAACAGGAAAATAATGTCCAAACATTCTCTCACTGATAGCTGCCAAGACCATGCCAGCATTGGTTGCTGCCTAGAGAATGAGATCCTCAGAGGCAGCCTTCTTTAGGGGCCGTTGGGTTACTGCTGCTGGCTTCGCAGGGCAGAGCTCTGAGCAGTGGCTCTTCCAGCCCCATCTGAGAGCCTCTGTGCCTTATAAATCGGGAGTCAGAGTAGACCAGGGTTAAGACCCCAGCACTATCACTAACTGGCTGTGTGACCTGGGGTTCATTATTTTGCCACCATAAGTCTCAGCTTTTTCATCTGTAAAATGGGCATAATGTTAGCCCCTGCCCTTATAAGCTTAGAGGGAAGTTTAAGAGGCACGTAAAACTGAATTAGCCAATACGGCACATGGGGCTATTTAAATTTAATTAAAATGTAAATAAAATTAAAAATGCAGTCCCTCTCGTCCTACATTTCAAGTGCTTAACAGCCAGATGTGGCTTGTGGCAACTACATTGGGTAGCACAGATACAGAACATTTCCATCGCCGCAAAAAAGTTCTGTTTGCGCTAGTTAGAGCACTTAGCTCAGGGTTTGGCGTACCAGATGCTGTATTGGTTCTTAATTTTATTCTCTTTCATTTGTATGGAGGGAAAATAGGAGGCATCCTACATACTTTCGAATCAGAGCCCTTGTAATCATCACTTGAATAAATTGTGATTGGTACCACCCCCATATGCAAAAAAGGAAGCAGAGTTTGGTCATAGAGGATTTTGCCTGTTAAGACAGAGTCTCTGGGGAAGGCTGGGGTTTGAGGGCTCCCAATCCTGATCTCAGAGGAATCCCATATAACAGGTGTTAACATGATTAACCCAAGCCTGGCTCCTCGTTAATTACCTGGCATGGATAGGACTATTTCCAATACTCAGCACAAACGTTTGCTTGTTGACTCTGCCACTTACTAGTCATTTGGCCTTGGAAAGTTACTGTCTAAGACATTGCTTCTTTTCTTAAGCTTTGGTGAGAATCCCCTGGAGGGCTTATTAAAACACAATACCTGGGTCCCACCCCCAGAGCCTCTAATTCTCTAGGTCTCCACTGGGGCCCAGGATTCCCCATTTCTAGCAAGCTCTCAGACAGTGGTGGTGCTCCCAGCCCTTGGACCACATTTGGAACAACCACCCCCCCTTTTTTTTGAGCCTCAGTTTCTTCTTTTGTAAAGAGGTACTGTTTGAGTCCATAAGTATTATGAGGATTGAAAAAAATGACTGTATGTGAAGTCCACAGCCAGTGAAGTGTGGATACTCAGCACATGGGATCTGCTATTATTATTATTTTATTTTTACTAATTATTATTTTTAGACCCACAAATCAGGTTCTGCTAGAATTGCTTGATATTTAAAAATTGGACCTTGTGCACTATGCTACTTTTTATGATGAAGTATCTTGGATATAAACTATTAAAGAACTTTTCTACTCAAAGTCGCTCTGGACTGGTGAGGATGGATGTGTCCCTGTGCACGCAGTCAGTGTCACTCCCTAGCCAGGTACTTGTCCCTTCCAGGGTTGTTAGGAACTCGTGTCCATGTGTCGTTCCTTCTTCTCCACTTTGGGAGGAAGGACAGCACCTCAACGTGCTTGCCCACTGCTGACAGTGGGCTTGGGACATGTGCATAGGTGTTTTGGAAGCACTTGCCTTTGTGATTGAACATCAGCTCCAAGGGGAAGACACGTCATCCCCGAGTGGAGGATACTATGAGGATGACCTTTCTGTTTGGGTATTGGACATTTTAATAAATGAATCTCTAGGCTGCTCTGATAGATGACCTGTGGTAGGGGAAGAAGGCTAAGCCATTCAACACCTGGGATTCAAGTCTAGATTCCAGGGTCCTCTGTTCCAACCCTCACATTCTTCCAAATCCTCTTTCCAGTTTCCAAAATGGCAGGTCGGTCGAGACGCCAAGTGTAACTTGTTCTTATTTTCAATACCTTTGATAAGCCACAGTCGTCAAGGACGTGCGTGAGTTTTGATATTAAATATGCTAGTGGTACTGGTTTGAGTCTCAAGAGGTCGTCATGACATACAGCTCAGATTCTCTGAGTGTCTTCGTTAGGCTTCTCCCATCACAAGGAACAGATTCCTACTCGTGTCACTTATTCTAAAAGAACGTTGATTGTACGAGGTGTTGGCTGGAGAGGCGGTGAGGCTGCTTCAGGTACCTTCCCCCATGGTTCCCTCTGCGGATTTGCCGTGTTCTCTTTTTCTGACGGGCTCCTTCTGCCACTGCTAGATCTGTCTGTCCCCATGCTCAAGGTTTTACCCCATCCCCCGACTCTTCTCTGTACTCAATACAGGACAGCTCGGCTCTACCTCATGCCCCTCTTCCTGAGTCGTCCCTGCTGCAAGAGGCTCAGGGTGTGTTTCCCAGTTCCCTAGTGCAAGAATCCAAAACTAGGAGTCCTCCTTGGCATCGGTAGATCGCAATCCAAACGTTGGGGTTGACTGCCCTTGGCTCAGGTCTAAGTTGACCTGTGGTCTATTCAGCTGTACCCAGAGTGGGGAAGGGATCATGTCAGGTGATACGGAGCATGCCCACCTGGATAGGAGGCCCGTGGACCATGGGCATTTCCCTTAGAAGGGCAAGTGAATGGGCAGGCATGACTGGCCTATCTAGTGTCCTCAGGCTTTGCAATTTGGGGCCAAGTGAATCGGAATGGCAGCTGTGGCATGTTGATTCAGACCAGGTCCAGAGTTCCTCCACACCCCCACCCACTTGCAGTTGTCTCAGATTTATTATGGGATCTTCAGGCGGTGTAAGCATGCCTGCCGGCTCAGGCTGCTGCTCACAGCTGCAGTGTCCCTAGGGGTGGGGACACCACGTGGAGCCTCAGAGAGCCCTCCTCCCTCCCTGCTAAAGACTGAGAAGGGCCCTGTCCAAGCAGTTGATTTCAGGCTGGGGGGCATCAGTCATCTTTCTCCAGGTCAGTCTTCATTTCAACTGGTTTGAGCTATAATGAGAATGGGTGATATCGTATTGAGCTCTAGAGATGCCATACTCTTCACCTATGTGAACTTCTCTTTATTCCCATCCGTGTTTTTGCCAGGCAGCCACATCTTCAAAAAAGAGGGAGCCAGGAAGTCAAGCTGGCGATATCCTCCTCTTATAGTTGGAGCATGGAAAAGCTCACTTGTGTGTACTAGACTCTGGGGAACAACACACAAGCTTTAGTGTCTTACACCAGTATCTGTGGAAAGTGCTTCACAGGCTTCATCTGTGAATGTCTCTGCTTTGACTTGTTTTCTGGATTGTCCTTTGCCCCCAGCCTTATGGGGGACTTTTTTCTCGGTGACCTCCATCGTAACCTGGTCCACTCCCTGAAATATTGCCATTCTGCCTGTTAAGAGACTCCACTTCTCGCTGCAGCGAGATGACTAGTCAGAGTTTCCATCCAGATTTTACGACCCTGGGAGGGATGGGAGAGATGTATGAGGTCATCTTGTTCGTCCTCAGCCAGGGTAGGATTGTTCCCTAATGGTGCAGTCAAGTGTTCGGTCCAGTCTCGTTTCAAATGACTCAAGCAGTGAGGCCCCGGGACCTCCCCTGAGAAGCTATTCTGCAGCCTAATAACTCTCGCTCTGAGAATTTTTTTGTGTGTATGTGGCTAATATTCAGAGTCTGACACATAAAGCTATAAAGAGCTAAGTCTGTTTTAGGGTAGCTCTTCACCTAGGAGTGATCTCATAATGGTCACTTTTGTTATAAATCTCATCCAGCATGGGGGCTAAGTGCAAGTTACAATTAGACCTAGGGACTGTTTATTCCAAAATGCAAGAATAGCCCCCAGAATGAGAATTAATGCTGACGGGCTACTCTATCCACCAACAGTAACTGTTGTGTGTATGTTAGACTATTTCGCATAGTGATATGTTTTTTGCTTATGTGGCGCTAAATACAAAAACAGAGAAGCTTCTGCTCTTGCCTGCTTAGGCCTAAATTCATAGTTTCCCTCCTTGAAACTGTTCTGACAGTTGTCCCTCATTCTGTGTGCCAAGAAATGAGATCTTGGCCCCATGTCGTCTCCCATGGGGTGTGTGTGTGGGGTTCTATCTGCAATCTTTGTCACTGTTGAGAGCCTGGCGGGAGGTTAATTACTGCTGAGGAAGAGATCTCGGGGTGGCATTGAGGAGGGAAGAGAGAATGAAAGAAAGGGGGGGAACCAGGACACAGAGGAGGAGGAGGGAGAAGAGGAGAAATAGAAGTTGGGAATTAGAAATAGAGATGGAAATAAAACCAAAGAAGGGAAGGAGAAATGGGGGGAAATGGATAAAAGGAATGAGACAAAGAAGGAAAGGAAAAGAAATTGAAAATCGGTTTGCGATCATCAGACTGGGAGAAGACATTCATGCTGTGAGCATCAGGCATTCTTTTGCCAGTTCACCTTCTGGGCCCTTCCTCTGCCTTGGAACTCAGTTCCTACAAAGCGTGGTTTCCAGACTGGCAGCATCAGCACCTCCTGAGAACTTGTCGGCAGTGCAGATTCTCCTGCTCCATCCCAATCCTGAATCACTGAAGTAGAGATCTAGGTTTTCACAAGCCTTCCGGTGGATCCTGACACATCTGCCCAAGTTTGAGCACTGCTGCCATAGGACATCCTTCCAGGGAATCAGGCTGTTTTTAAGAAATGGCCTGAGAGTTGGAAGGCATTTATATTCATAGGGGACTCTATCGCTCCCCTGCTCCAGGCCTTCTCCAGTTCTCCAGCAGGCAGTAGTTGACCCATCAGAAGCCATTCTCTCTGGCCAGGAGACAGACCTCTCTCTTTTGCAATTCACCCAGGAAGGCAAAGTCCTTCTTGCCCGGACCACACACAGTGCCACATGGTAACATACAGATTTCAGATCTGAGCAGCTACGGCCTGGGCCACGCATGTTCTGCAGAACATCAGGATATACATCTAAGTTCTTACGCTTCCCCAGCTGACACATCATGGCTAACAAGAGAGTAAAAATCATTAAAGAGTTTACTTGCATCTCTGTTTTATCATTTAAAACACGTTTTTCCAACAGAAGTATTGGCGGCATAAAAGGTTCTACATGGAGTAACCACCCAAATTAGCGCTGTTTCGTTTCCATCCATTCACACGGTTCCCTTGCCTTCACTTACCAGGTAATAGCAAACCCCGCTGCTTGCGGTAGCTATTGGAAATACGAACCTAATATGTCCTTGGCATTCTGATGCCATAATTACAATTAAAAATCAAAGTCCTCATACCAAACTATATTTTTTTAGGTTAAAGGGTCATATTTATCAAAAGAGGAGAATTGAAAATGTGAAAGTCCTCCTTGGTTTTCAACATGGGCTACAGTTGTTTAAGGATTTGTTCTATTGCACGCTGATAAATATTTATCATGGTTAAGTGAACAATCATTTGGAGACAGATACCGTTTTATGATGCGGCTTCTCAGGGCGTCCTAATTGTGACTCTGCCTTGCCGTTTTATGTTTTATCGGAATATGCAGGCATATACTTTATGAGGTTGGGTAATGAAGAGAGAGAGACCCCAATAAACATATTTGCTAAGAGTAATGGTTATCTATAGCTCAGCAAGCCTTGGTTAGCATAGCCTCCATTACACAATACAAGGCAAGCAGTTCATAGCTCAATTAGACGTAACTTGCTTCATTTTTAGGCATTACATTATTCTAAATTAACACTATATTTCATATTCTCCAGGTCTGACTATTAACCGGATTTTGGAACCTTCAGGGTTTATTATTTAGTAATCCCTGAAGCTCTCAAGCAGGCATTTCTAAATTCATATATTAGAACAGATTAAGAATTCACTGGAAAGGCATGTTAACTAGCCACTCCCTTTCTTTTGCTAATCGTGCTAGCTGGAGTGAAAAAGAAACTGAGTGAGTTCAGATCTGGTATGACTCAGGTGAACTTGCTACCTGGCCTGCTGCTGATTGTTGCTTAGGGGTTCTTTAAATTAGAAAACAAGGTTTGAAATCTCAGTAGCATGCCACAGAGCCAAAATTCAAGCACACAGACCAGGATTTCCCCCCCCATGCTTTAAGATTTTTGCACAAAGAATGCATTTAAATGTAAACTGGTGGTGGGGCGGGGGGGAGTGACCAGACATGGAAATGTTTTGAAAATGGTGCTTAGTTTAACCCTAGAAAAATCTGTTTCTTCTTGTTACTTTATCCTCATTCTTAGTCGATCATCAGAAATAGGAAACTTATCTGAAAGCCTTAATTCACAAAGATCATTCATGGTGAGCCCGTGTATCCGTTGCTATTTTCCTTACCTTTTCTAAAGAGAGAATCTGACAGCTCTGACTTTTCCGCGCACCCACTTCACTTCCTTCTATTTTTCCTCCATTGCAGCCAATCATCGTGTTTAGAGAGTCACAGATTCTGCCTTCATCATGTCAACTTTAAACCCTGGCACCCTTCCCTGCCTTGTCCACTCCAAATCCCATTTCCTTCTGGCCCACTGCCCCTCAAGCAGGGGCAGTCCCCCCCCCGCGCCCCCCAGGAATATTTGGAGATATCTGGAGGCATTTTGGTTGCCAGGGCTTGGGGAAGTGCTTCGAGATGGGGGGCATGCGCTACAGGCATCTAGTGGCCAGGGTGCTGCTGCCCAATTAGAGCATGTCTGTTTAAGAAAACTTTGCTGAGTCCTGTAGTGCCCTGTGGCGGTTTCTACTCTCCCTTCTGCCCTGGTTAAAGACTGTCCTTGACCAAACAAACTGTAGTTGGCTCCTCTGGGCACGCTTCTCAACTAGGCCTCGACCTTGGCCCCATCCTTACTAGGTCTGCATAGTCCAGTCTCTGCGAGAATCCTGCCAGGTCAGGTTAGAGAGAACCCCTCTACTCTTGGTATCCTAGGCGTGCCTTAAGTACGAGTACAGTCTCTATCCCCTGTTGCTATGGTCTTGACCCTTACGGAAATAGTCCTGAATAGTCTCCCTTACCATTTTAACAGACGTCACAATGATTATTTTTTTAAAACATCGCACCCTCCATACTGCAAACTCTCGGAGGGTCAGGAGCATGTGTTGTCTAGGGCCAGATGCATAATACACATGATGGTGTCACGTAAGAAATGTTTGTTGAGTGAAGTTCTGAAAGCATCGAGTGGAAATAGGAAATGTGTTCATAGTTCCAAATTCAAAAAGACACCCCTGACCCAGTTCTTTGTCTTCTCCCCTCTGTCTAGGCAGTTTCCAGCCACGGCGTGGATGCGCGTATGAATAAACCTCTACCATTAGGTCCCTGAATTATTTAAGCCCTGCCAGTGATTTGGTATAACTGTACAGTACGTAATGTGCGTGTGAACACTTCAAGAGCATCCATCAGCCTGCCCAGGGTGGCTTGATGCTGTCTCTTAACACCACATCGATACCTGGGTATTTTCAACTATCACAGGTGGCCAAAGCCTTTGTGTTCAGACTTCTGCAGGCATCATCCGTTTGTAAAACCAGGCCCCAATCTATATGTCCAACGCCATTCCTAGACCCCCTTTGATAATCCTTACTGAGCAGACACACTCGATACATCTTCACTAATGGGTTTTGACTTCATAAAATGTATTAATGACTTCTTTTTGAAAGTAAGAGTGCTTTGAATACAAGTCTTTATTGCTTTAGAAGTTCATAAAAGCAAGAGCATAGCATTTCCCTTGGTGTTTGTACAATAGGGGAATAGACATGCACCCAGGCCCCCACTTCTATTGTGTGTGATTCCAGATTTCAGACTGCCTGATAGAATTAGGCCCCTCTCAATTCTCAGTCCTGTCTGTCCGATTTCTATGGACTCCTTCCTTGCAAATGGCCTACAGTCATTTCATCTGCAAATAGCTCTACCACGTGACAATGATGCAGAGAAAACCTGCAATCTGTGTACCAGGTGTTTGAAAAGCATCATCTTATTCCTTGACTTGTCATTCGCTCCTGGTTTTTAGACAAGGAAACCTGTGTGCGAAGTAGAGGGTGTGGTTGAACTTGAGCCCTGGACTAACTCCAAAGGCTTTCAGTGGTCCACTTCTCCACCCTGCTCTCAATCGTAATGGTTGGTGGAGGAGAAGCAACAGCTTTTACCTTCCAAGAATTTTTGAACTTGCAAGATTCTCTTGAAGACATGGAGAAAGCATGGCTTCCTTGGCTGCGGTACTCACCAGAAGTGTACATTCCCTTTATGGAGGTTTGTTTTCATCAATTCTCCGATTTACAAGGAAGCACAAGCAAGCAATACTCACTGAAAAGTGGTTCCCATCTGGCTGACATCTGGTCATTAAGAATTCCTGCCTTTGGGTTCTAAGACATCCAACAAACTCTTACAGGTAACACCTGTAGCTTTATGGCTGTTCCTCTCCAATGACAAGGGCCATGTTCCTGAATCCCTCACCCCCATGTATATTAAACTTTCCATTGAGGACATAATGGGTCGAGGGACTAAGGTCACTAGTGGCATCTCATAAATATGTTATTTATGATCCCTATGAAACAAGAAGATCATCTTAATTTTATGCTTCTTAAACTAGGGTATGAGTATCCCCAGTTTTCCCCGTTGGAGCGCCAGTGGCAAAGTTTATTGGAAGTCACAGGAAATCAAAGCACATTTTCTTCAAGAGTCAGCCTCTTTGGTGACTAAACCGTATTGTTTAGAGCAAAACGGACATGAATATTATCTAGTAGAATGCCTCTTTTGCATGATTTTTAATGATAGAACATGAGTCTTTAAACACACTTCTACCCCTGGGGATCTTCTTTGCTATAAGAGATATGCCCATGGAAGGATTTGAAAGCCAAGCCATATGGACATCATATTATTCATTTTTATTTGCCATCCATAGCTCACCAGAAACCTTTTAGATCTCTCTCCTCCAAAGCTGCAGCAACATGATTGCAAATGTATATTGCTTTGTTGCAGATAATGTGCACGTTGAAAAGCAATTATTTGCCCCCCTCTTGGGTCCTCAACTCAGACGTTGACTGCCTTCTTGGTTTTGTGGCTGGGCATTGTTGACCCCCACCTCCAGGATTTTACCACGGTTCTAGAGACACCCCCCCTTCCAACACCATATATACACACCCTTCCCTACACCACACGGGTATATCTCTATATCCCTGTTATTTTTCCCTCCGTTTCCTTCATCATTTCCAAGTTCAGACGCTGTTGCCACCCTGGGGACATCTGGCAGTGTCTAGAGACAGTTTTGGTTGTCAGTCCAGGGCAGGGGTGGGGGGCACTGCTACTACGGGGACCTAGTAGACAGGGCCAGGAACGCTACTGAATGTCCTGTGACGCTCAGCTCAGCGCCCACGACAAAGAATTAGGCCCAAATGCCAGTAGCGTCGAGGTTGAGAAATGCTGATCTGGGAGAAGATAGGATTTCATTCTTCTCTTCACTGCTGCAAATTATTAGTCAAGCTATGAATACCCTCTTTCTTTCAGTCTAAAATTGTGTTATAAGGTACGCAAAGTTAAATCATGTATTAGAACCAGGCAGTGGAGCGCATTGATCTGAGAAATTTACTCTTCCCAGCTGGCAGCGAAGCAACCCTACATAAAAACATCAGGATTTAAAGACAGTTTAGAAATGGGAAGGTCACGGGTTAGAGCTGGGGTCAAGGGGATCTCCTAGGGGACCTGCAGTGAGCATGAGCTGGTGTTCACACTGCAGCCTTAGTCTCGAGTGCTTCCGCACACAGGGTCCAACGAGAGCCACATTTTTAGGGGGTCTTTCTTCCTTCTTCGCAAACAATACCCTTCACTTTGTCAAGGGAGCAGCAGGCTTCGCCGAGAAATGTTAGACAACACGTCAGTCTCACTTTCTGTAGCTTTGCTCCTGTATCCATTTGAAATTCAGTGCAAATCCATAAATTCCACTTTGCTTCTGGTAGCAGCCTGCATGGTGTGTATACTGAGCATTAGAGAAACAGTAAATCCAGCCCATTTATTCACATTAGCCAGCAAAGGCATCCTGCATGCCTATGTAAGTACTGGAAATTACTGACATGGCCTTGTAGACCATGAAAAGATGGAAGCATATGGCAGAATTCATATGTGAACAGATTGCTTTTTCTCATAAGAACGCTTTATTAGAATATCAACTATTATAGCTTACTGAAGGTACTCTTCCTGCTCTTGATTTAAGCCCCGAGTCACCCAGCATACTTTTTTTTCACTGCATTCTGCTATGTATCTCACACCTACTCCTTGCTGTTTCTAAATGGCCTACTTAAACCTTGAGGTGGGTCCTTCAGTTTCCCATAAATTAATAACACATCTGTGAATATTTTCCAGCCAATTTTAGAAGGCCCACGCTGTTCCAATCCCAGGACCGTTAAATCGGGGGATAGATAAAGCAAGCTTCTTCTTTCAAATGCTCTTCCAATATGAAGCAAAATATTATTAATCTAGACGGCCAGCTACTTTCATTTACCATGTTGCTGCTCATGGGATTACAGGCACAAAGGTTTCACAAATTTCAAATGAAATATGAACATTTGTTGTCAAAATACTGTTAAGGTATGAAAGCCCCGCTAGTACTACTTCCTTTTATTATTATTATTTTTGTAGTATTTATATCCACAGGCATTCACATGTTCTGAGTTCTGGTGAGCAAAACTCCTCCTCCCCCTCACTCCCCCGTTCCTTTTTAATTCTCTTTGGTGTCCCTCCCTTGTTTTACAAGCAGGAAACAGGAAATCAGACAGTCAATGAGTGATTTTCTCAGTGAGCGAGTCCATCTTGCCATGGCTGCTGTGTCTCTGCTGTGATTAGGGGGCACGTCAATGCCCTTGTTTGCGAGCGGAGCAGCTTGTCTTTCCTGATAGAGGTAGGTCAGGAGGGGTTTAGCTGACTTCATCAGATAGTCACATGCAGGTCCCACCTGTGGGGCCGTGGCCTGCCAAGGAGGGTTCAAGTGGCTGGAGCCAAGCTGGAAAGGCAATCTTTGTGGAGAGCAGCCAAGGTCACAGCTGGAAAGAAAAGAGTGTGTTCCGAATTGGAGGGGCAATACACGGATGGATCAAAGAAACCAGGGCAAAAGTTGTTAGCTAAGAGAATCGAGAGCCAGAATGAAACCGTGGCAAAAATGCAATTAAGTTAGAATAAGATAATAAAGTAAAACAAAGCCATCTACTGAACATTGACCAAGTGCCAAACATTTGACTGACACGTGAGTGTGCACCAGACACACTGTAGAAGGGAGGTGCGACTCCCGAAAGGTGCTGCACTGAGTTAGACCAGTGGTTCTCAAAGTGGGGTCCCTGGACAAGCAGCATTGACATCACTTACCACTTGTTATACATGCAGAATTCTTGAATCACAATCTCTGGAGATGGGGCCTGCAGTCTGTTTTAAGAAGCCCTCCAGGTGATTCTGATGGTGGTCAAGGCTGAGATGCAGCAGAACAGGCAGGGGACCCAGTAGAGATCCCCAACACTGGGAATGGGAATCAGAAATATTCTGCATTGTGGGCTGCATTGTGTCCTTCAGACAAGTCTTTTAGGCTCTCTCTGCCTGGCAACTCCCTCCACAAAGGCAGATAGTGATACCTGCCTTTCTGACCTTATAGGATTTTTCTAGAACGATAGTGGTTACGGTGACAGCAGCTAACATCCATGTGACCATTACTGTGTACCAAGCAGTGTGCTAAGCACTCATTTCAGACACTCCCTGTTTTGATCTCAACAGTAACCCATGAAGCAGGTATGATTATCACCCTTGCTTAGTGTTGAGAAAACTGAGAGGTTTAGTAATTTGCCTAAGGCCATGCTACTAGCAGGCAGGAATCACTCCATTCAAAGCTCATGTTAGCCATTGAGTTGCTACATTATTTTACGCCATCAAGAGACATAGTGTACTTGAAAGGGCTTTATAGATTATTAATGCTACATGAAATAACAACGTGGTTTGGCAAAATATATTTATATATTTGTATGTGATATATAATATATATTCATTTATTTTATATAAAATACTGATTTGATATATAATGAATATGTAAAATATTTATCTTCTATAAAAATATATTTTTAGTTACATCTCACATCGGCATTTGTCCTTGATGTTTGTCTTATATAGGATTCCTTGGCCAAGGCCAGTCCCATTTATCAAACAGATCCACAACTTGAACTGGGTCTAAAAAGACGGATTGGGTCTGGATTCAGGCGCTGGTGGCAGTGAAGACTCAGGTTTGATTCTTGAGTGCTTTCACTTAGGTTTACTACTGACCAGCAAAGAGGAGGCGATACAAGATATTAATAGGGTTTTTTGGTGGCTTCTAAGGTGGTTTTTGGGAGCAGAAGAGGGTTTTTACCTAGTTTTTTTAAATTAAAATTCATTTTAGAATAACTGGGTGGCTCAGTCGGTTAAGCATCTGCCTTCAGCTCAGGTCATAATCCCAGAGTCCTGGCATCGAGTCCCACGTTGGGCTCCTTGCACAGCAGGGAGCCTGCTTCTCTCTGCCTGCTGCTCCCCCTGCTCGTGCTCTCTCTCATTCTCTCCAACAAATAGATAAATAAAATCTTTTAAAAAATTAAATTAAAATTCATTTCATTCACATTAAATTTCAAATCCTCGCTTTTCTTTAGGCTTTTTAGTTCATCTTCCCAATTCTTACTATTTTGCTTGTAAGCCCGAGAAATTTTAGCAGCCATGTTTGAGGAGCTCTAGAATAATGTTTCAGCTCATTTATGAATTTAGGTAAAGATCTTAAAAATATTAAGCTGCATGTATGAATTTACTATTTTGATTTCCCTTTCAAGTGCTGTTACAGACAAGCTTCCCAAGAATGTAAGTGATTTGTATATATCTTATCAATTTGATTGCAAACATCATAAGCCTGAAGTTTTCTGAATGTTCTGATGCGTTTATAAATGTAGTAATATTTCACCTTATCATCACCATTTCATAGCAATTACCATTTGCATATTTAAAATAGAAACTTATAAGGCTACTGTCTACCCCTAGAACAAGTGTTGGCAGACTTTTTCTGTAAAGGGCCAGATAGTAAGTATTTCCATCTTCGCAGTTCAGATGGTCTCTGTCACAATTACTCAAGTTTGCCTTTGTCTGAAAGCAGCCACAGATAATATTTAAATGAACGGATCTGGCCGTGTTCCAATAAAACTTTATTCATAAAAACAGTGGTGGGCCGTATTTGGCCCAAAGGCCTTAGTTTGCCAACCTAGGCTCCTGAAGGCCAAATTAAAACATTATAAGCTTGTAATATACCACATATCTGAAGATATGTCAATATAATAGCATACTTCTGTTGTTCTGATTATGTCAATATTTTTATGCTTAAATCTAACACAGAAATATTACTTTTTATGTTTGATTCAAATGCTGCCCGTCTGGGTTTGGAGTTAGTCTCTGCCATATCTACCTGAGTGGCCTTGGGCAAGTAATTAACCTCTCTGTGCTTATTCTGCTTAGCTTTAAGAGGGGATCATGATAGTACTTACCTCACAGGGCAGTTGGGAGAAAGGCATGCATGATTATATGTTAGTTTTTCTGTGGTTAAATAATGTCTATTGCATTAAGGAACTATGATGTCATACCAAGCAATGTTGGGGTTCCTTTGGCATGTAATTTTTAGGACTGCTTCCTCAGTATACTGAGATCTTAACAGTTGGGGAGACTCCTGGTTGAGAAGTGAACTAATTGGTTTCCCATGGGCACCTGGACTTCTAGGACAACTCCTCTTTATGATTATCAATGTTTCTATTTCTTAAAGAGGATAGATCACCTTTTCTATCTGCTCGCTGACATCCACACACCCCACCAGATGGCACCTTGCTTAATTGAGGCTTGCCTTTCTTCGGACTTTTTCATGTAATTGTCTTCCAGCCAACTTTAAATCACCTTTGAACTTGATGAAATTCAGCACTCTGTTCATATATGTTCCGTCTCTCCAGACCACAAAATGATACAGGGTAGCTCTCATGGGGTCATCTGACTTGCAGTCACATCTTCTAAGAGAGTGGTTCTTAGCTGAGGATAGCACTTCGCCCCTCCCTACGCCTTTGTCATCCTTAATCAGCCCAAGCTGACCAAGGCTTTCTGTACCTTGAGGAGCAGAGGTGGCTAGTGGAAAGGATGCCAAGCATCCTGCACGGGCCAGGAAACCACAAGCTTGGGGGAGGGCCAAACCAGCTCTCCTGCGTCCCCCTGACAGACAGGACCATGCCTCAGTGCGCCACCAAGTTACGCGTCCTGGTTATATTATTTTGTGGCATTTCCAGGTGTGCTGTGGGCCTGACCACGGACACCTCATAGTCACCCTGCCCACAGTCTCGAGAGTCAGGACTTTGCTAGCATGGTACTTGGCACAGAGCGGGTGCTTAATGAATATTTATTGAATGATTTCCAGCTAATGGAAGAAAGCTAAGCAGCACAACACCCAGAGGATTGAAGTTTATTGAAAATCGACCCAGAGGACTATGGTAAAAAAAATCGCAAAAGGCAGGGGCAAGGGATTGATATTTATTAAGGACCTTAAATGGACGTCACTGTAGAAAGTAAGTGACACAGGAAGAAAATGGCCTGGAGCCAGGCTGCCTGGGTTGGAATCCAGACTCTGCCATGTACAGCTGTGTGGCCTTGGGCAAGTGATTCAGCCTCTCTGTGCCTAATCTCTTCCTCTTCAAAGCTGGGATAGTGCTAGTACTTACCTCTCAGGTGACTGGGAGAATAAACCGTGCAGTGCTATAGAAAGTCTGTTCATAGGGTCTGGCATGTGATGAGCCCCACACAGCAGTTTGCCATGATTGTTCGGTTACCTTACTTCGTGGTCTCCCCTGGGTCGCCCCCCTGTTTGACACAGGAGGATGCTGAAGGTCCGGTGGCCCCATGGTAGGTGGCAGCTCCAAGACTTGCGCCCAGGTCCATTTTCATTGCGCCCACTCCTTTTCATTCCCTCTCCCCCTCCCTCCACCCCCACATCTCCTCCCACCTGCCTCACTCTTTCCTCCCTTCCCCATGGGGGGCTTGGGGACCTAAAGGAAGAGGGGGGCTTGAAGAGAACACACAAAGCTCATGTGTCTGAACCACTTCATAAACCAGAAATTAGGTTAAGGCTGTCTGGCACCTTAGGTTAATAAGCAACACAGGCCGTCTGGTGTGGAATGTGATGTGAGCCACCATTTGGGGCTACACCTTGAGCTCCCCTCCATGGTGGCTCCACCCCCATTGTATGGAGTAGGAGGGGAAGAGAGTTCAAAGGGGGAAATGGCCAACAGCATTTCCTGACCACTGAGAGCTGGTTGGGGAGCAGGTGATGTGATTTCATCTCCAGTGGAAAGCCAGAGGTAAGAAAGAAAAGGAATTGAGAACATCGAGGAGACATTGAAAAGGAAGCAGATGTGCTGTGGACACATTTTCAGAGCGTATTTAGAGGATGCCGTGTGCTCTGGGGTCAGGGGAGATTCCTACTCAGAGCTCTTGTCCTCTCCAGTCCCATTTTCATCCCACCACTCTCTGTGGGAGAAAGGGACCAGAGTGGGGTTCCTTGAGACCAAATGCCTTGGCAGTGCTCCCCCTTTCCCATCACCCCCACCTGCTGGAGTCCTGGGCTTCAGGACCAAACACCTCCCCCAAAGTTTCTCTTGTAAGTCCGGGTCGAACTTTCTCCTCCCTTCCCGAAGGGGATCAGTCTGAAAGGCAAGCCTCTGGAACTATCAGATCCTGCAATGATTAGTGGGATCACAGAAGGCTCCCCCAAAGGACTGGGTATTAGGCTGAAGGCTGGATGGACCTTGCAGGGAAATCAAGAACCCAGAGGGAGGAGGGAAGAGGAAGGAGGAGGAAGGACATCAGTGTCCATTTTCTCCTTCTCTTCCCTCCTCCCTCCAGACAAGAGCCTGTTCTTACTCTGTGTTTCATGAGGATCCTTGGTCACCCAGGGAAGCTGTTCCCTGTGTTTGCCTCCTGTCCTGATTTCTGCTTCTCCCCCAACTGTCCTGTGAAAATCGCTAACAAGGTAAAAGTTAGAATCTCCATGAAGGAGGTTAAAAAGCCCCAGAAAACCCAAATGCTTGAATTTGGGGAAGTGGGAAAAACAAAACGATATGTTTCCAACTACCCCGCTGACTTTGACCTCCTAAAGGGGAAGAATTTACCTGAATTTTTTTTTCTTTAATGCTCTGGGTTTCTGGCACAGTTGTAGGCAAAGAGCCAGGTATAACAATGTTCTTCACACATGTGACTGTGTCCATAGTCAATCTCAGTGGAAAGGGACTTGGGCATGTGGACTTGATTGATTTTTTTAAATTGTGGTAAAACATACGTACCATAAAATTTGCCGTTTCTAAGTGTGCGATCCAGTGGCTTTGAGTGCATTCTCGTTGTGGTGCAACCATGGAAATTTTCCATCTGCAAGCGACCTCGATTCTTCAGTGTCCCAGTCATGGGGGTCAGTCCTCAAGATGCTCGTCAGGTCGTGGTCATGGAAAGGGGCAGTTCGAGATTTTCTTTTTAACCACCAGCAGCTGGGTTGCCCTCACACCTCTCTGAGCCTTCGTTTCTGTCTATAAAATGGGAACCGTGCTCCCCACTGTGAGGCTGTATGGTGTGAACTTGGTGAGATCACACAGCGTGGGCGGGGGGGGGGCGCAGTTCGTGACTTGTATCACCTCTAGAACTTACTGGTGTGTCTTGAAATGGTAGCACAGGACCATTGGCCCGCATGCTCCTTACTCTTGGCCGTTCTAACTGTATGCGAATAATGGATACTACACGCGGTGCCAGGGAGAACTCTAGCCTGTGTGAGTACTGTGTGACTGCCCGCCGTTCCCCGGGAACCCGTCAGGCATCAACAGCTTGGTGTGAGGATCCCCGCCACTTGGTATCTGTGGCCGCTCTGTCCGTACAGTTTACAAAACCCTAATCCATAAAAGCTGTTTGAAATTTCCATTAGGAGATTTGCACAAGTGGTTAAAATTAGTCATGCATTCTTGGTCTAAACTGCAGGAAGAGTATCTTTACTGTGAAAATGATTATGACAATGTTAAAACTGTGTAATAGTAAGCAGACAGTTTTCCGAGCTGCTGGGTGAGTTCTGGAAATGCTCTATTTATTTTCTCCCTATTGACTCCTTTCTTTCAGGCAAGACTGCGCGCGCATTGCCTTGGAAAACCACCGAAGCCGAGCATTTCCAAAGCACTGACATCGCACGGCTTCATCTGTGAGCCAGGCGAAGTCTTTTATTCCATCTTTTTTTAATTGCTCCTTCTTCCTCTGTAGCAGGAAGTGCATTTGGTTTTGAGAGGGGGCCTTCAAAACACAGCATTCCTGGTTCTCTTGACCTGCCCCCGTTTCGCATTTCTAGACGTACAACAACCGCCCCTGTGGTGAGGGCAGAGGCAGCGACTTTTTGCAGGCTGAAAATCAGCCACCCGGGTTATTTAGTTACTTCTTTCTTTTTAGTGCAGCAGTGTTTTTAGTGTTAGAGAAAAGGCTGTGATTTCTTTGATACTAAAAAGCCAACCACTTATATTTTCCAAAGCCATTTGCATTCCATCTGACGGCCGCTAAAAATGTATGTGGATTTTTCATCTGAGAGGTTTTCTCTATGCATATTGTTTACATTTATCAAATGTTGTTTTGCCCAGTACTTTATATTCATTGTAGCTTCCGGACCTAGCTGACAACGTGGTCTATGTGAAAAACAAAACAAAACAAAACAAAGCAAAAAGAGTCAAAGGGTCTTCCTTCGAGAGGATAGGAAAACAAGGAAAAGCAAAGGAGGCCATGAAAAACCAGCAGTGTCCCGAATGAAGGCTCTGTCTTTGTTCTGTCCCTTTTGTCAGCTGTCAATCCAGCTCTCCTCCGCCTTCCAGGATCACGAAGCTAACGTGAGAACCCCGCTCTGGCTCTGCTCTTAGTCTACACTGCGCAGCCTAAAGAATATGGGAGAATTCTGTGAAATAAATATTTAAAAAGACAGGAAAGGACTGGAAAAGGCTGATATTGCTTGGGCCCCCCTGAACAAAACAGTTTAGTATTTATTTGCTTTCTTGCTGCTAGTTCTTTGCATTTGGTGACTTCGTGCAGTGCCATATGTGCCACCAGATTATACTGCTTCTGTGTGCACTTGTTATTCAAAAGAAGAACAAGAATAAAACAACAACAAAAAACCCTATTCCTGCAATTCTGGTATGTTGTCACCAGGTGGTGGTAGTGTATCTTTAGTAAGAAATCTGACCTGCTAGGAATAAGCATTCATTTACCTATTCCCTAAATCCCATTTACGGAGTTTGGAGGATGGTGTAGATGCTGTGCATATAGCAGTGAGTAAGAGGTTTGTATTCTCACAAAGCTTACCGTGCAGTGGAATATACTTTGTAGTCAGAGGTGGTCATTTTTTTTCAAAAATTTGAAAATGAATTTTCCCATATTTGATCATAAACATAATCCCACCTTGTTTATCAAAATACATTTTTATTTAAAACATTTCCACTGATAAGCTCCATATTTAATAAAGTCCGATAATATGTAATAAAGTTATCAGAAGAGAAAATACCTTCGATACAGGTGTGTACTGTTTTTAATTAACTTTTGCCTCCTTGGACCCTGTATTCTTTTTCAGATCATCAGGGTAGCTTTTTGAAGACAGTTGCCTTTAGCTTACACACACACACACACACACACACACACACACAAACACACACACACGCCTCCTTAGACACATTTATTATTTCTTTCCAGAACCAGGCTGAAGCACCTGCCCCGCTGTCTGCCTCTGCCCTTGGATTAGGTGTTTTCTCCAAGAACCTTCTCTCTGGGGCCATCCTGAGCCTGTCACTCTTCCATCTCAGTTTCTCCATCTCTAGAGTCCAGGGCTGCGTCTCTCTGTGGCTGTCTCTGGGCCCTAACCTTTCTCTCTTTCAATCGTTCCTTTCTCTTTCCCAACCTCCTCATTTGTCAACTAGAAAGAAGCTGAGGGAAGGAGCTTGAGAAAGGAGTGTCTCCGAAGCGTCTCTCTGGCTCAGTGCTTGGTCCCACATCCCCCGAAGTGGATGTCCTTCCAGTTATGGAAGCGTTGATAGACCATCCACCAGAGAGAACGTCCTTTCTCAAGCCTGAGGTCCCCCTTGTGACTTGTGTTCACACACGGTACCCATGGGATCATCCACCTTCTCAGAAGGTTCTCACCCTTACTGCAGACGAGATACAGGCTGCCTTTGGAAGTGAATCCATTACCACCCCCCTAATAGGCCTAAAGAGACCACATCCCATACCAACCATCGAATATTTCAAGATAAACTTACGTCCTTTTATGAACAAATTGTTTGCATAATTGACATCCTGGGTTGTCGGGAAAGCCTTGCTGCAGTGTTGATTCTGATCGCTCGAATAGTCTCAGTGTGGAGGGGTTTCTTTTACTCTCCTTACCCTCCTCCCACCCCTCGCTCCAATCAGAATATTACTCGTCTGAGAACAAAAGCATTCCTTGAATATCTTAAAAAGCTACCATAGTCAGACTTCACCTGCATGCAAAAAAAATCTGATATTCCCCCCAACCTTTGTGTGAAACCCCCAAGTATATGAAAACAGGTGTGCAGTGCATAAAACATGGGCAATAAGTGTGTGTCCATGCCTCCTCACCTGCAGTGCTGCATCTTCGTGTATCCACACACCAGAGGCACCAGGCGTCTTCAGGGACTACTCTTTGCAGCTGCCTCCTCCGCTCGCTCGGGAATGTTTAGCATCAGAAGGGTCTGTGAATCCCAGCTCTTCTCTGCTGGGTCAGGAGCGGAGTGGGAAATGAGCACTCGGGGTGTCTAAAGTCAGTGGCATTCAAGCTTTGCATGTGTGAGGACATCTTCCCCCATATTCTGCAGTTGGTGCTCTTTTATATCCAGGGACTGAGAAATGACACGTGAAATAAACTAGGAGTTCACTGGTTGGTGTATTCACCCGCCCACATTTTAAAAAATAGTCACTTCACACTAATGCATGTGCCAAGGAAGAGGGCAGTGAGATCATGCTTTACATGTATGATCGTCTCATGTAAGTCAGTCAGCCTGACCTCCTGCTTATTCCTCTTGTGTCCACTGAAGTTCATGGACATTGAGGACATTGCTTGAGGTTATACAACCGGGGGGGTGGTGAAGCCAGAATTTATACCAGGATGGTCTAAATGCTGGAGATGCTCAGAATATGTCGAGATTTTCCGTTCTGAAGCCTGTAGCATCTCCAGATTATAATCACCATCTCAAAGAATAGGAAGGAATAATGAATATAGACATCGTTTATTCTCAGCAGCTTCTATGTGGGAATCTGGGGCACCTCTCATTGGGAAACAGTGCTTCAGACTTCACTAGTCAGAGACCATCCTTGGGAAGGACACTCTCCTCAGAAACGTGCCGTTGTGGGTTTGACAGGAAATACCACTTTACCAGGCTGCCTGCTGCCAACGTGTGCACAGAAGCGTGGAGGGGGCTCTCACTCTCTCCTTGTGATAGGGAAGACACCCTGTCCCCCCCTGTAAAGGGAAGCCTTAGGCAAAGATTCCCCCCTCCACATCCGGGTCAGGCCCCAGGCCCCTCTGTAAAATTAGCTGTACATTATTAGGCTGTTTCTATTCTAAAGCAATAAACGAACAAGAAAAAAGAAATGAAAAAGGAATGATACTTTGCAGCTTACAAATCATGTTCACATATATTTGATTCCACCCACAACTGTGTAAATTATGCAGGTATTTCTCTTACAGTTAGCCTCACTTTATAGAGGAAGAAACTAAGGCTCAAGAAATTATAGTATTTGTCCCTGAATTACATAGCTGGTAAGGAAGACTCAGTCTTGGTCTTCTGACCTCAAATCCTATAGTGAGTCTTGCCAGATAAAATGCAAGACACCCAATTACATTTGAATCTCAGATAAACAACAAATAGTTTCTTAGTATAAATGTAGCCATGCAATCTTTGGTACATACTTATACCATAATTATATACTATGTATATATACACACATACACATATTAGTATAGGATGTACTTATACTAAGAAATTGTTTGCTGTTTATCTGAAATTAGAATTTAGGCGTCCAGTATTTTTAGTTGCGAAATCCGGCACCCACCCATGACCTCTTTTTGTTTCTCCCCTATTCTCCCACACGGTCTTGATATCGGTCTATGATTTAGTAACTACCTCAGGAAGTAATAATAGCTTTTGGGGCTATTCCTTATTAAACACTCGGCACCCACTAAAAGCATAGCATGCTTTATTGTGTATCCTTACAATCACCTTGAAAGTTGGGGGTAATTGTTACCAATTGCCAAGCTGGGGCTCAAAGGAAATAAGCGACTTGGTGAAGGCCTCACAGTGAAAGAAGGTGGGGAATGAACTTAGGACCAGAGTCTGCGTCTCCAATGGCATAAATTACTATCTGCACTCCAAAGTAATTTTTTTAAAAATTAAGAAGAAAATGATGCTTGCTGTCACAAAGGCATCAAGATGCTTGAGGGAAGAGCCCAGGCATTGGCCTTTCTTCAACAAATGAACAAACACAGGCTAAGGAATGGCAGCATCCCAGCAGAAATACATTCCAGGTAGTGGGCCCTCAGGCCGGAGCTGTTTGCTGGCCGATGTGTTTCAAGAGCAACTCACAAGAAGGAGGGGTTGAAAACTCACTGTCATTTACACATCTGTTTTGCCCTAGATGTGTTTTAAATTTTGTCAGGATTATAAACTGTGTTTCAAAACATGAAGATAAATTGGCCCTCTGACCTCTCGTGAGGGGCCATAATTCATCTGAAAGGTTTACCGCCCCGCGTGTCATTCCACAGCTCCCCACTCCTCTTCCAGTTCTTTTAACCCCATTAAACACAGAAAGGGGAGAAAAGGTGAGCAGAGAGTAGCTGGTTTGGTGTGCGTTGGGATGTGGCGCTGAAAGCCCCCAGCCCTCCTGTTAACACAATACTTTTATCTGGTAATCACAGCCTGCGGGAGACAAAATAACAATTCATCTGGAAAACGAGATTAACTCATTTAAGCTAAGTAGCGATCACAGAGAGAAGCGTGTTGGCGGTGTCGGGCTGCAGGAGAGCCTGCGGATTCCGGGCCACTCGGGGCACAGGGCCTGGGGAGCAGGTGCAGCCTGGTGGAAGTAATCGTGCCTTGTTGGAGTCTGCCCTCCCGAGATATGGGTATTACGGGGGACTTCTGCTTATCTCCGACGCAGCCCCTCTCATCTTACCTGCCTTTTCTTCATTAGAGCATCTTCCAGGCACTTGCCTGTCTGGGCGGCTCTGCCAGGAGGAGCGTCTCAGGTGAACGTGCTGCTGTGCCCTTCGCATTCTGGGCCTCTTACGTGGTGAAACCAAACTGCAGTGTGATTCAGCACTTGTTGGTTCCTAAGGAATTTGCTTCACATGGCCTCCTGTTCCAAAGAGATAGTTTGCTTCCTTGCCAGCCGCAGCCCAGAGCTGTTGTTCATCTTATGCTGTTTCGTGCATTTCCTTTCCCTGGCAGTGACTCTCCCGTAGAGATGTCCCCTACGTTGACCTTGTCTTTCCCACCTGGAGCCCTGAGAACAGGTGTTTCACCCACCTCTAATTGCTCCCTCCAATCGCCCAACATCCTGTGCGTTTGGGGCAGTTGGGGACTTGTTTCCTGGACGGCATAGAGTGCCACAGACTGCATATACAGTTCGCTGCCCGGGGACTTGCTTATGGAAGCAGCACATTCAAGAGTTGGGATGGCTGCCCAGGCCTCTGCCTGATTCCCCCCAGTACGTGCCCACCCCACCAAGCCTTTCCAGCATCGCTCTGCTGGGACATCCACAGCCGGGAGACACCCAGGCACCCCAGTTCTCTTGACATGATTAAAGCTGTAACGTGTGCGTTTCTTGTCTCTGCACAATTTTATTTTCTGCTTGTGTGTTTACTGACATCTGGACCACAAGTAACTCCTCTGTTTGTCGACGCCAGATTTGAGGACCTAATGACCACTCGATACGAATTTTAGAAAATGGAGGGTCACGATAGGGGAGTATTTCAAATGAGTTTCTTTAAAGCCAGCTGGTTAAATTCGCCAGAAATTGCACCTGGCTTTGTTCTTGCTAGTCTGGCCTTGTTTGCTAGAGAAGCAAATAGATCATGACTCCTCCAGTGTTCATGGAAATTGTTTGTAACGTTCAAAGCGACGTGCAGGTATACACGTTTTAAAATATAGCACTCTCGTCTTTGAAGAAATGTCCTATTCCCGTGGCTTATTCAGTAATAACTGGGCTGAGTAATTACTTCAACAAATAAAAGCAAGAGGCTCTTATCAAACTGGGATATATTCTTTGAAGGGAAATGTTCGGACTGGGTGGCTGCAGCCATTGAGAGCTTTGTTGAATATTTAACAATTTTTCTGTGGATCCATCAACTCAGAAGACTATCAGTTTTAGAGCATACAGCTGGTCAGGAATAATAGTTTGAAAGACCAGCCCCAAAGATCTTGGTGATGAAGGTGTGAACAGATGACAGAATGATAAACCTTTAATGCTTAAAAATGTGTTTTTATAGTTCCATCCCTGTATAACATCGTCTGATAAATGTATTTGCGACTAACCGACCAAATGAAAGAACCTTCCATAAGGGGACCCAGCACAGTTTGAATATAAATGTTTGCTCCGATTCCCCTGTTGGTGATTGACTATAAGTATTGATCACCGTTAAAGAGTGAGCACACAGGAGCCTCCTCAAATCCTACTGAGCACACACTGCCACTTATAAACGCATGAGTATTGATCACAATTATTCCGTAAACATATCTTACAAATTCCCTCTGTGCACGCGCCATTTAAATTAATCCAAATTCAGAACAAAGCTCACTTGGAAAGAGAAAGAACATATCTTTCAGCAGCTGCCCTCCTGGACATTAAATCATCCGTAATCTGTGCGAGCTCAGCGAAGAAGCAGCCTGAACACCCCCCACCACCACCACCAATTCATGGGAGCCTGAGCTCTCGGGCTCCTGTATCTTGGATGATGGATGCTCTGCCGTGATGTCTTAAGTGAGAAAGTGCTCTGAGTGCGAAGACAATATGCATCTGACTTCAAAGTGTTGCATGGATTGAAAGAGACATGAGCAGCACAGCATCCGAATGCAGCACGTGAAGGTGGCTTTGATTTGGATTTAGATGAACTCACTATCAGAGACAATTGTCTGGGACAATCAGGGAAATCTGACTATGGAGTAGGCAATCGATAGTATTGAGAAAGTACTGTTAATTTGGTAAGCATGATCATATTTTAACTAAAATTCATTTTGTATGAGAGAGGCATACTGAAAAATGTACCAGTGAGATGTCTGGGATTTGCTTTAAAATAATCTAGAAAAAAATAGTTGGAGGGAAAGGTAAACGATTCAAGATTGGAAAATGTAGTTCTTGGGGGACTATGGGTTCATTTAACTAGTTTCTCTTTTGTGAGGTATGTTTGAAATTTTCTGTAATAAAATATTATCTAGCCATCTCAAGAGACAGACTGCCAGGAATGACAGTTAGACAGGTCGTAGTGCGAACCGTAAGAGACAGATCATTCCTGCTAACTGGACCAGCAGAGCTCTGCCCTTTGAGGCTACTTATTTAGCACCTGTGATGGGTTGAACTGTGTTTCCCCCAAATTCATAGGCTGAAGCCCTTACCGCCGTTCCCTCGGAATGTGAATGTGTTTGGGAAGAGGGTCTTTAAAGAGGTGATAAGTTAACATGAGGTCATGAGGGTGATCCGTAATCTAATCTGACTGGTGTTCTCCGAAGAGGAAATGCACACACAAAGACACACGAGGTGTGCATACGTGCAGTGTGGATAACATGTGAGGACACAGTGAGAAGATGGCCATCCACAACCCAAAGACAGAGGCCTCAGAAGAAACCAAACTTGCCCAGACCTTGACCTAGGAATTCAGCCTCCAATACTAGGAGAAGATAACTTTATGCTGCTTAAGCCGCCCGGTGTGGGTATTTTTTATGGCGTCCCTGGGAGACTAATGCACAGGTCCTTCTATGAATGTAGTGGGAGAAAAATAAAGCCTGAGGTTTGGGACTCAAGGAGCAGGGGATCACCACCTGGCTGGACCTCTGAGTAGGAGGACTTTGTGGGGACCCGTGCGCACATGTCCAGGTTTTATTTCTAGGAGACCGTACTTGGTGGGAGGAGGAGGCAAGTGGGAAAAAGGAAAGGAAAATGTGGGATGCTGGGTAACTGGATAAACCCAAAAGTCTTCCTTGGGGTCCCCTTTTACAGTGTGGCCGTGTCACACTATTGTGCTTAATGAACATTAGGTTTGCTCTCCTTCATTCACCTGTTAGGTCCTGACAGCAATGGACACCTGTGCAAGGTGCCGTTCTAGGAGTGACATGGAGGATGACAAAGAGCCAGTCACACGACGATAGAGCAGCAGCACGTCCCAAGCAGAAGAAACAGTGGTTGAGATCTCTGGACATACAAGGGAGTTTGGCGTGTTTGAGGAAATAGAGAGGCTCAGTGGAGTTAGAATAAATCAAGGAGCAGGTTCAAGGTGAAAGCTGAGTGGTGGTCTGGGACCAAATCACACAGAGCCTTGTAAACCATGGGCGGGGGGGGTTGACGTTTGACTCTGGTTTCAGTAAGGAGCCACTGGCTGGTTTTCAGTTAGAGATTGGTAGGTTATGATATGATAATATATGTTTGATACAAGATAGCACGTATGATGTAATATATTATGACGTGACTCATGCCGACACCGTGGCTGTTGGGTATTGAATGGATCGTCATGGTTTAGGATTGGAAACACAGAGACCAGTTAGAAGGTTTATCATCGAGGAACGAGTTCAGTGGCAGGTTAGAGAAAACACTAGTGAAATTAGCTTAAGCAAATAGGGCTCTGTCTTTTCTTGCTTAATAAGAAGCCCAGAGGGAGGCAGTTGCTGGCAGTGGCTCAGTTGGCTCAGCAGCTCAACAGTTGTCAGAGTTCTGGGTCACCAGCCCTGTGATTCTCTAGGTCGTTCCTCTGGGCTCTTAGATGGCCATCACTCCATAAGACATACCATTTGGGTTCCAGGTGGGAAGAAAGAGAAGGGAATGGTACCAGCTGGGTCTGACCCTTTTTTCATGAAAGGCAGAAGCTTTTCCAGAATCCCTCAAGTGACTTCTGCATACAATTGATTCGCAGATAGACTTTGTCATATGGCCTCCTGGGCTGCAAGGAATGCTGCGTAAGCATGTGGAAGTCTGCAGGGGAGAAGGCTGATAGGGTCGCCAACCATGATATCTGCCACAGGAGGTCTTGCATGGCTTTGAGTGAGAAATCATGTGGTCTCAGAGAGGATGCACGTTAATGAACATTATCACCAAGAGGAATGTCTAAAAGAAAGGAGAAGGAGGAAAAAAGCTCTTAAGTCCATCCACTACTCATCTGCCTTATATTTGAGTTAGCTCATTTAATCCTCATAACTAGCTATGAGGTATGTGTTAACTTTCTTGTTTTACAGGTGAGAAAACAGGGACAATGACATTCAGACTTTTTCCAGGTCACAAGTAGTAAGTGGAGGAGGTAGGTCCCAGCCCAGGTATTTTGGGAAAGGACGACATGCCCTGTCCCTACTGTGTTGTTTACCAACCCCTGCCCCCCACTGCTCTGCTGCTGTGGGTTCGATTGTGTCACCCAAATAAAAATCCAGAAGGCAAGTTGAAGTCCTAATCTCCAGCAATTCTGAGTGTGACATTGTTTGGAAATAGCATCTTTTCAGAGGTGATCAACTTCAAATGAGGTCATTGGATGGGCCATAATCCAATATGACAGGCGTCCTTATATACGGGGGAAATGTTAACACAGAGGTGACACCTAGAGCAAGATGATGATGTGAAGAGATTCAGAGAGAACGTCACCGGAAGACGAAGGCACACATAGGTGTTATACTGCCGCAAGCCAAGGAACATCTGGGGCTACCGGAAGCTGGAGGGGCAAGGAAGTATTCTGCCCTAGAGGCTTTAGAGGGAGGGTGGCTCTGCTGACACCTTGACTTGAGACTTCTAGCTTTTGCAGCTGTGAAACAATAACTCTGCTGTGGTTCTCAGCCAGTTTGTGGTAGTTTGTTACAGACTTTCTAGGAACCGGTGCACCTGACAAGTCCTGCTTGCTCTTCAAGACTAGAATTATGTGGTAGAGGAATCCTCCCAAGACCCTAATCCTGGATGCACCTTCAGTTTCACCAAAGTCCATGCTCCGGGGTCCCCATGCTACCCTGTGCATACCTCCATGCCATTATCCTCCCAGCCCCTGCTGGACAACTGTCTGTAGCTCTGTGCCAACCCTCATGTCTGTATGCTACTTTTCCAGTGACATCAAGGTAAAGCCCACAGGTCTCCAGGGAGATTTCGTTGGAGGTGTGGGCCACAAGGAGGTGTGACCCCCGTCCAACTTCAGGGCCAACATCTGCTTGGTCCGTATCCTTGTTTCCCCTCCTGGTCAACTGTCACCCTTCTTGTGGCGGCTTTTCTTTACCCAATCTCACCAGTTTCATGTTGGTTCTTCTGTGTTTGTCGCAAAAGAGGTATATCCTGTATGCTTTCCCAAGATCAGGGGATAGGGAACGAATGCCTTGATGCTCAGTAAAGTTGAACTGATGACACCTGTCCCGGTTGTTGAGAGGATGATGGGAAATAACAATTGCTCTGGAAAGTAGAAAAGGTTAAGCAGTTTTATCACATTGTGGTCATAACTATCATGACCAGCATTGCCCAGGCATTGGCTCTAAGCTCCTAGAGGGCAGAGGCATTTTGTACAAATCCAGTCCCTGTGGCTAGGCCTTGCACTTGACCTACACTATGCTAATAGATAGTTCATGTGGTTTTTAAAGTTTAATTCAGTCAATTCAATAGGCAGTGCTAAATTGAGAAACTATGTGAATATAGAGATACGGTGGTCAATAGTCTATTCTGGGAGACACAGCATAATAATTGCAATAAGTATAGGACCTGAAATAATATAATCCTACCTGGTATTATACTATTTATTTAGTTAGCTACGTATTTATAGACTGCTAGCTTTTTGCCCATCTTATTCATTGTCGTATCTCTAGTGCCTTTTGAACAGTGCTTGAGTCTTGGTAGGCAGTCAGCAGTTGTGTATCGAGTGCATAAATTGATAGAGGATGCCAGGGTACTGCTGTGAAGGGCATGGTTTCCTCTCGCCGATGTTGGACAAGGAACGTTTCTTGGGAGAGGAGATAGCTGAGTTGGGTTTTGATGAGTCAATAGGAGTTTCCCTAGACACACTGAGGCAGTGGATTGAATAGAGAGAGAGTATTCCAGGCTGAAGCCTGAAGGGCAAGACTTCATTTCTTCTGTAGAGACTCCAGCCCAGAATTCCTTAGGGCTGGTCTCTGGCAGGTCTAGCAGAGGATTCTGATGGGCAGTAGTTAGAAGCGTCTTTGAAAGGATCCGTATTTTTCTTCTCCTTCCTCCTCCCCACCACTTCATATTAGTATTTCCTTTTCTGTAGCCCCCCACCTCCTTGTGGTGGCAGGAAACCGTGTGCTGGTTTGAAGCATATTCAGAACATAGTGGACTCAACACCAAGTGTCTTATTGTAAATGGATCCACTTTTACTGCAGTTCCTTTAATGGTGCCTAAATGATAAATGTTAATAAAAAAGCATTTTCGCTTGGGAAAGCACAATGGTATTAGCCTGCCAGACTGCCAACGCTATTTACTTTATGGAAAGGGATTTGAAATAAGGGGTTCTGGTAGTTGTATTTTTGCCTCAACAGTTATTTATAGAGAAAGTATGGGCCATTGCATGTTTATAGAATCTTTTCTTTATGGATGCCCGAGTTATTATTTTTTATTGGTTTGGGTACTTATTTTGCACATTTGTAAACAATTATGTAGTTACGCAGCTGTTGTACCACAGAGGCCATATGCATTTCCATGTTAAGAGAAAATTCCATGAGGGATTCTCACTGGATACCATCATAAAAGAATTATTGTAGTGCCAAAAAAAAAAAAAAAAAAAAAAAAAAAAAAAAAAAAAAAAAAAGATTGGCTCAGGAGTTACCACAGGGTTTTTACAGTGTTTGGAGTTAAATGAATTTGATTATTTTTCCCCCAACTTTAGAGCTGTAGTCAGACTTTAAAACTAGATGCGTAGCTTCCGCCTGTTTTCCATACCTGGATGGAAAGCATGTTTTTACTACTGGTCGCAATATGGTTTGATTAATACATACATTGATAAATTCTCTGCCTCTCGTCATAGTCTTGATGGAGAAGGTACATAGGTCAGGAGACTCCCAGTTTTAGTGAGGAATTTTTTTTTTTTTTTTTTTTTTTTTTAAAGGGAGGATTTTTTTGTAAAGGAAGTATTTATTTGGGTGACAAATATTTCTCAAGCCCCTACTCTATGCCAGGAACTGTTCTGTCGATTGATTTGAAGGAGAAATGAAACAAGGCTTTGAGGGACCTGAGGAGCTAAGCCGAAGAGTGGGGGAGATAGGGAGGGTCCATGGTCAGGGTCCATGACTTGGGGAAAATATCATCCAGGGCTCTTCTGAAATAACTTGAACTGACACTCTTTTTTTTTTTTTAATCTGTAAGGTACCAGGCACTATAGAAAATAGTAGTGTGGAGGGAAAGAATGGATGAGCAGAATTCCTGTCCAGCAGATCTAAAGAGGATTGGTTACGATTATGAGCCTCCCATCATACACACCTGGTTTCAAATCCAAGCCCCAACCCCCTACTCCGCATGATTTGGTTATGTGGGTAACCACTTTCCTTTCGAAGCCCATTTGTCCAAGTCTCTGCTCATATTGTGTTAAGCACAGTGCCTGGCCCCCAGCCATCACCGTAGTGAGAGTGATCACGGTGGAGGGGTATTCTCAGGAGACAGCCCCCTGAAAGTCTCACCAACCGTCCCTGCTTATTTGTTCTTGCGAGACCACCAGATGCTAAATCTTCTATCAGGTTGTTGTGTCAGCTCAGGGAAAGAGCAAAAATCCAAAGATAACCCATCTTGCCTTAAAAGAGCACACGGTCTCACTGGGGAGATGGTCCCACGTGCACTGAAAAGGTCTGCAGACGTTGTAACAGCCACCAAGGAAGAGCGTCAGGATGAGATGCTAACAGGGGACACGCATGTTGTTAATTAAGGAAGAGAGAGGGTTTTTTTTTTTTTTTTAAGATTTTATTAATTTATGAGAGAGAGAGTGTGTGTGAAAGAGAGAGGGAGAGAGAGCAGAAGCTGGGGTGGGGAGGAGAGTCAGAGAGAGAAGCAGACTCCCCTGCTGAGCAGGGAGCCCGAGGTGGGGCTCAGCCCCAGGACCCTGGGATCATGACCTGAGCCAAAGGCAGATACTTTATTGACTGAGCCGCCAAGGTGCCCCGGGAGAAGGGTTTTTTTAAATAAGACCTTTTACAAAGGAAATGAAACCCCTGGATGCATTGAAAGGACAGGTTGGAATAAGCATCTTTATTCAAATAAGTTAGTTTGTCCTATTTTACACTGGTTCATAATATTTTCACTTACACGTCCCTCCTCTGAAATGTATTAGTAACATTTATAATTTACCAACTGGAAAATATCACTTAACTTTAAGCAGCAGCAAAGTTAAAAATGAATTTGCACGCATGAGTTTTATCTGTTTCTCGTAGTATAACACACATCAATCAAAAGCAAAACAAATAAACAATAACAACAACAAAAAAGAAAGAATAACCTAACATTTATTTGCAGTATTTTTCTGCAAAATATTATTTGTTTCACTTTGCAGTTTTATTCATTTTAAGCACGTTTTCACCAAAGTGTTCTACTTTAAGCTAGTCTCAATTCAATTTAAAGTGAAAGGTTTTTTGAGTTTAGATAATTTACATATAAAAGCGTTACTGTACATTTTATAAAATGACTGTGTTCGGAAAACAACGATTTCAATTTAATCGTATTGTTATTCTGCAAGTTGAAATGCCTCCCTCTTGCTTCTCGGTATTACTAACAATATTCCTGCTTGTCCTAATTTAAAATTGTTAGTGTTCGAAAATTGATGTGTTTCTTTTAGACCCCACCAGTAAGACTCTAGGCCCACTGTGATTTTTCTGATAGACTTGAAGATTATGTGCAAGTGTGAGACAGAGAATCTTAATAATAGTCTGAGCATGACAGGTATATGGCTCTTTCTAAATTATTTTCTTTCTTTTCCCAAGAAATTTTGTTTGCCAGTGGCCATATCTGTTAACATGCACACACACACGCGCACACACACACACACACACACACACACACACCTTGTACCTCACTTTATGTTTCAAGATTTGCAATGTTTTTTTTTCCCCCTCTGTTTTCTTCCCCCGCCCCTAAAATGCCACTATTGTTCTAGAAAAGTCCTTAGGAACCAGTCACTCTACTTCAGAATCTGCTATTATAATGTGTCTTTGAGAACTAGAGCCAGATGTTTAGGATTTCAGACCACCATATTTGTCGTAGGAAGCCTGCCAATGTTTCAGATTCTTGACCCTTGAATTGTATGTGAGGCTCTGACTATATTAAGGAAAACACCCGAGTTTTATGATTCTGCAAGCTTGGGTTACGCTATAAATTTCCACTGGCCTCTGCTTGTTTGTCTCTTGCAGGGTTTAGGGTTATTCCCCAAGTCTGTTATACAAGCAGCGTCCAAGTGGCTGCCTCCAAAAGCACATTAGATAATTTCTTGGGGAGAGAATAAACAGCTGTTTAAACAGGAGCCACAAAGCTGCATTAAAATTAATTTGGTCCTAACCGAAAGATAAGTACATTCCCCTCAGTTCTCGGAATGAAACCCAGAGCTTGTCTCCAGCAGCGGAAAAGCCTTCAGGATCCCTGACGAGGACGTGCCAGGAGAGCTCCCTTTCAGCTTTTGGATTTACTGTTGCCAGCGCCTGCCTCCTGTTAGTCGGTGTGATTGGGGTAGTTTATCGGTGATCACTCGTAGATGTATATTTATATAAATCTCTTAGCCCCGCATCTCCTTAAACTGTGGTTCTTGATTTGGGGACCACATGGTTTGTGTCTCTCATTTGGCAAGTACCATAAATATCTTACAGCTCATCGTGTCTAACTTACATGCCCTGTGTCTCTATGGAAAAAAAACAGTATTTTTCCATAATGAAAAGAATGATTTTCCCCCTCAATATTCTATCTCCCATTCCCCTCCAGATTTTATATGTATCATAATACTTTTTACATTTACCTTGTTAATTCCTTTTAAAAAAATCCGTATGGTGATAACAATCGTTGTTATTACTGCATGGGGATGTTGGAGGCCAGATGTTATTCAGCTGTCAGGCTGACTGACCACATGTTCTCCGAGGGCTGGGGAGAGCACACAGAGCATTTCTCTTCTTTAGAAGCCCTACATGTTAAGTTCAGGGCAGTCTGAACCACTCCTTTTAGAAATATGCACTATATGTACTGGGTTCAAAGCCTGATTCCACCATTCACTGGCTGTGTGACCTCAGAGAAAGAGCTTACTCTGCCCGAGCCCTTTCTGAAATATTAAGTTGCACCCTCACAGAGATGCCCTGGGGGTTGGTGAGAGAAGGTATACCCAGTGTCAGACGCAGAGCAGGTGCTCCACAGATATTCCCTTCTCCTTTCCTACAAACAAGAGGCCCTACTTTCTGCCCCGATGGATAAAGCATACTGAGCGAACATGAGCGTCTGCATAGAAGTTGGAGTATTTGCTCTCACTACAATCCCAGGAAACCCAGCTGTGTATACGTGACTGACCTTTGGTGCTTGTTGCCCATTAAGGAGCTACTATGTCAACTATTAAATTAGGATCCAGTCACTTTTTTCCTAGAAGGTGACACTTTAGATATTGGAGTGAGTGTGTGTGTGTGTGTGTGTGTGTGTGTGTGTGTTTAAATCAAGAAACTGCAGTTTTTCTTTTAAAGATTTTATTTATTTGAGAGAGAGAGAGCACAAGCAGGAGTAGGGGCAGAGGGAGAAGCAGTCTCCTCACTGAGCAGGGAGCCCAGTGATGCGAGGCTCAATCCCAGAACCCTGGGATCATGACCTGAGCCAAAGGCAGACGCTTAACCAACTGAGTCACCCAGGCGTCCCAAGAAACTGCAGTTTTGGTCAATTCTTTATCTTCCCGCATGCGTGTTGATTAGGATGATGATTATACGTGCTCTGGTCCCATCAGAATTTAGAATGATTCATTCGTTTATTCATTCAACACCTACTGCTCTGGTCCCATCAGAATTTAGAATGATTCATTCGTTTATTCATTCAACACCTACTGCTCTGGTCCCATCAGAATTTAGAATGATTCATTCGTTTATTCATTCAACACCTACTGAGTCTGCAGGCCCAGACTTGCAAAAAAAAAAAAAAAAAAATATATATATATATTGAGGAAGCAGCCTGCATGGGGTGTACTCCCTGTCTTTCCAGCAGAGGTGGCAGATAAGGCATGGGGACAGACGTACTGACCACAGCCTCTTGGAAGGGTCATGGCCACTGACTCCATAGTCAGGCAGACTTGTGGTCCAGGGGCAGCTCTGAGACTTCTGGTTACGTGGCGTGACTTTGGGCAATTTTAATCAGTCCCCTCGGGCTCAGTTTCCTCATCTGTACCATGGCACTGATCACAGAGTCGAACTCATGGAGATGTCTGAGGGTCAGATGAGAGAGAGAACGTCTGAACGTCCCAGTACCCCCCACATAGGAGGTACCAGTAATTAGTGGCCGACTGGAAGCCACCAGCGGGTTTTATTTCTTAGGACACAGTGGGAGCACGAAGCAAGGAGCCATTCCAGTGGCTGTGGTGTGTGTCTGAGGGTCATGAGGGCCCACCAGTGGTCACCGTAGTGGAGAGACAAGCAGGAGTTGAAGGTAGAGGTCGTAACTGGAACAAGATTTAAAGAAACGATGATCTTTTTAAACAAGAAGCACAGGGATAGAAACTGAGCCAAGGAAGCTGGGAATTGTGTGCATCTGGGTTAAACTGGATTCTGTCTGTGAAGACTAGGGGGGAGCAAGGAAAAGTCGAGGCAAAGCCCGTCCCCTGCCGCTTGTGATGGTTAATGGAAGTAGAGGGCTGAGTACCCTTCTATGATCATCAAACCTTCTCAGTAGCTACAGGACATTTATTTTGTTGTTTATTTTTATTTTTTAAGTCAATTCCACACCCACTGTGGGGCTTGAACTCAGGGCCCCGAGATCAAGAGTCACAGGCTCTACCAACTGAGCCAGCCAGGCCTCTTATTGTCTTACGTTTCAGGTGCCCTCTACACCAGTGGTTCTCAACACAGGCAGCAAGTTAACCTGGGAAGATTTTAAACAACCCAGCGCCATAAGACATAGAAGCAAGAAAGCTTTGGGTGTCTTTTCTCATTTCCCATTTCTTTCCCATATTTGTCAAAGTGGGCTTTGCTAAAAACTTTCCCTGTGTGGTGTGAGGCAGGAGAGCAGGAGAGGTACTGGTGACTCTAGGAAGCCTGGACTGCACCAGGCTGGGTTATAAGTGAACATAACGAACATAAAGCAGAAGATAGATCTGTCTCCTTGTTCTTCTCTGCACATTTCCCTCCTTCCGTCTTTTTCTTTCCTGCTTCTCCCAGACCTTCTACCCCTAGCCAGCATCCCCTTGTCTGTTTCTCAGGGATTCTCAGTAATGTCCACAGCCAATCTGGCCATTGGCACTCCCTCTGGGGTCACACCTGACAGTTACTTACTGCTTTTCTGTCTCTGCTAACGTCAAAAATGGGATTTGTTCTTTGTTCCGTGTATCAGACAGAGTAAGCTAGTTGATGTAACAGAAAACTCCAAAGTTTCAGTGGTTTCACATTTAATCCTTAATATAAGGGTTTCTTTATAGCTGTGGTCATAGTCTGTTGTGGGTCATTCAGAGAAGTGGATTTTCTCTCTCCAGGAGTTTCGCCACCAATCCTCCTAGGGCCCTGCAAGGGACCCTCTCATCCAGGCTCAGCAGAAAAGGAAGGAGAGGAAATGTAGAAGCATAGGGTTGTTCTGTGGGCCAGGCCTGGAAGCAGCATACCTCATGTCTACCCTCATTCCACTGGTAAGAATTGAGGGTGTCCAGGAAGGAAATGGGTTCAGTGAAAGTCTAGCCTGTCTTTGCTGCATCCTCCTTTTCTGGAACACACCCCTTCATTTATAATCTGGAATTAAGTCTTTAGGGAGTGCCTGCCACAGACTGGACACTCTTCTTGGGGCTCTGCTTACAGCAATGAACAAAGTCCCGGTTGAGAAAATAAATTTCGATTGGATTCTATTATATTTGCAATAACTTGCAGCTTAGCTTTTCCTGTGTTCTCGGAGAACAAGAGAGTTTTCAGGACATAACTTTTAGCAACAGCTCCTGAGAATGATCTTTCTTTCCTTCATTCATGCCCCTCGTCCAGAAGAAGTTAAAGCAAAGAGTTTTTAGCATGTTATACCCACAATGAGCATTGTCTCTATAAAAAATTATCAGAGTTATCAGCATGTCGTTATGTTATTCAGTGGGGTGGGTCAAAGCCCCTTGGTTCTGGGAATGTGGACAAGCAGACGCACTCCTGTCAAGTCCCTGGCGAAATGATGATCGTCCCTGGAGCTGGGAAAGCATTTCTGTGCAGTTTCCCCCTCGGCTTACGTTGAAATCTTCTCAGTGCCCTTGGGCTTGAAAACCACATTCTGCAAGCTCTGAATAAATATGACACAACCATTTCTTGCTCCCCTCAAGGAGACATTTTCTGGGGAACAGTGAAAATGATTTGATGAGCTTTTATGTGTGTATGGAATTTTCCAGACATATCTCACCCCCCTTTCTTTCCCCTAACTAAGAGTTTCTCAAGGGTAACGGTGTGTTTTGTTTGTTCCCTTTTGCATCTCAGGAGGCTGAGCACCTAGTGAAGAGCCCGGGCAGTAGGTATTTCACAGGTGCTTTCTGCTTTGATGGCCTGTATGGGTCTCCCAGGGCTGTCCTTGGAAAGTACCACAACCTAGGCTGCTTAAAACAGCAGAAATGCATCCTCTCTGAGTTCCGAAGCCTAGCAGTCCTGAATCAAGGTGTTGGCAGGACCCTGCTGTCTGTGAAGGCTGTCAGGGAGGGTCTGTTCCATGCGTTTCTCAGCTTCTGGTGTTGCTGGAAGTCCTTGGTGTTCCTTGGCTTAGAGACATGTCACTTCGGTCTCTGCCCTGGTCATTTCATGGCCTTATCCTTGTGGGTCTCTGTCTTTTATCCTCTTTTGGTAAGGACACCAGTCTTTGGATTAGGACCCTCTCTACTCCAGTATGGTATCATCTTAACTTGATCATCTGCAAAGCCCTTCTTTCCAAATAGGGTCACATTTACAGATAGTGGGAATCAGGACTTCAGTGTATCATTCCTGGGCCTGAATCTCTGCCCAGCATGTTTGGCATCATCTCGTCGTTGGACAGGATACCAGCATGGCCGCGGCTGATCTTGCCTGATCTGAAAGATGGAGCCAATAATACCGGGGAAACGATGCATGTAGGGCACTTAACGCAGTGCCTGGAGCCCAGTGCTTTACACAGTCAGACACTCCCATCTTTCCGCCAGTGCTGTATCTCAGGGTCTGCAGCTAGCACCTGGGCACGGGTTAGCTCTGGCGTGAGCCCTTGAGGAGCACCGTGTTCTGGGAGCACCTATTAGCGTTAGAGCCAGTTCGGGCTCTGTCCTGTCCCCTGACAGCCACCATGAGATATCCACAGCCTCTAGGGCTCCTCGGACTTCTTATTATCTGGGAATGCCCAGCAGTCTTTTGTTTTGTCTTCTGTTTTTTCTTGCTAACACTGCACCCCGTTGCCTCCCCTCCCCACCCATCCTTTGCTTTGTTAGTTAGTTCTGTGGAGATCAGTGCATTAACCGAGCTTCACTAAGGGGATCCGTGATCCTATTATGTATTGTATTCTGATTTTGAGGGCTTCGACGTAGGCATGAAGTGAGGGAAGAGCAGACCCTCAGGTTCTGTGACCCTTCTGTGCTGGGCCTTTCCCGCGTCAGATCACTAAGTGCACTAACTCCTGGGCAAAGCTCCTTGGTGGGCTGGTCTCCACAACAGCTGCACACAGGGAGATGGGGGCACACGAGCCTTGGTCCCCCACAGCTGCTAACGCAGTCTTCATGGGAAAATAGAGGTTGCATTAGATATGCGGGGCTTTCTCATGGCTGCTTGGTCAGTCAGCCTCATCTCGTCATTAAACACGTAGGCGCATTAAGGACATGTAATGAGGAAATATAGGAAAGAGCTATTTGTTTTCGCAGTGTTAGTAAAAAGCGTTGGAGTAACCAACAAGGATATTAAAAAGGTCAGGGGGAAATAGAGAGATCCAGGGAAGGTAGCATAAGAGTAGGAAACACAACACAAAGTGAAGACCAAGGGTAGTTCATAAAATACGTGTGTTCATAAAATAAGTGTGTCAGAAGGGCCTGTAAACCAGGGAAAGGTGGAATCTGAGCTTCCTAGCAGGGTACGCAAAGAGGGAAACAGGATCACTTACCTGGTTCCTAGTTCTTTCTAGAACCAAGCCCCGAGAGACAAATCTACTTCAGGTTCCCATAGTGGGCATTTATGAATGGATTGGACAAGTGCTCATATGTGAATTCTTCGTTTCTCTTTGCCCATTTCTCCCAGACTCTGCCTTTGCTAACCCTCCGTTGGTATGAAATGGGTGGTTCTTTAGCTGAAGTTCCCTTTTGTATGATCATAATTTGGTACACGGTATTGCTTTTTATTTCTTTTGAGGGATGGTGGCTAAACTGATGGAGAATGGGGGCCAGCCAAGCCAGTTACTTGTATAAAGAAGATCCTAGTCTGTGTATTCTGTGTACCAGGGTATGCCGTGGTTTTATCTCCCTTTGTTGTGGTAGTTGCATGAGGCCATGAAGAGCTAGTCCAGAATAGCTTTGTGGAAACAGAAGACACTGTTTTTCCATCTGTAAGATGAGGGTGAGGGAGGTGGACCTGAAATAGAAATGGCCACGGGGGATCATTTGTGTGGCTCACGTGGACCTACTGGTTAGGCCGGTCTGAGCACAGCGGAGGGCATTCGTGGTTTTTGTCATCCTGGCGTGCTTTCCCCTTCTTGTCTTAAGACCAGCATCTTCATTGAGAATTTGTTTGCCTCATATTTCAAGTAGGCCACGTGGCCACAGGCTCTCGGCCACAGATGTGGGTGTTTGTCTCAAGAGAGACCCCTCTGTGCATCCATGGTATGTGGACAGCGAGGCTCATCAGAAGCACCTTTACACCTCTGGTCCTGGAGATGTAAAGACATCACCCCAGAGCTGCAGGGGACACGTTTCTCATCCCTCCGCAATCCTGCCGAATGCAGAGATGAGAGAGATGGGGGCGGGGGGCAAACAAGACTTGAGTCCGGGGTGCCGGTCCCTGGGGATCCCTGGGGCTGCTCTTGTAGTTCCTGAACTTTTTGCTGCAATTCTGTGCAATCTCCTGTGTCTTTCTCATAATTATTATTATTATTATTTTTTTTTTTTTTGCTTCTGCCAAGTGTCTCTCACTAGCAATGGAAAGAGCCCTGACTACTAGTAGTGCTGGGTGGAGAGGACTTTGAACCTGGGACAGGACACAGGCAGAAACAGGAGTCACTCCTGTATGGCTGCCTGGTGGCAAGACAAGGAAGGGTAGAGAGTGCGTCCTACTGTGCACTGGCCTTGGTCTGCATCAGCAGTCCCCAAACTCTGGTCTCAGGACTCAGGACTCTTAAAAATTATCTAGAACCCCAAGGAACTTTTGCTTATGTGGATTATATCTGTTGTTACTTGTCATATTAGCAATTAAAATAGAAAGCAATTACATTGTTATTTATTCATTTAAAAATCATGAATAACATTTTTATGAAAAGCAAGTACCTTTTCAAACAAAGAGTGAGAAGAGTAGCGTCATTATATATTTCTGCAAATCTCCTTAATACTTGGCTTTATAGAAAACAGCCATACTCTCACATCTGCTTTTGCATTCAGTCTGTTGCGATATCACGTGTCCTGTGGCCTCCGGAAAACTCTACGTCTACTTGTAAGAAAATGAAGGGAAAAAAATCAGTCAGATCACATCTTAGCATTGCTATGAAAAGTGTTCTGTCACATCTTGGCATGGCTATGAAAAGTGTGCTGACCTCACAGAGCCTCTGATAGGGTTCCTGGGCCTCACTTTGAGAACTGCTGGTCTACGTGGTCTCCAGAATCTTCCAGCCTTTACTCTTTCCAATTCCAAGAGGGGAACTAACCTTCCCTTTGAAGATAACTAACTCCATGCCAGTGTGTCCCCATCTAGACTCATCTGCTAAGTGGCTGTGGGGCCTTAAATCTGCCACTTGGACCTTCTTGTAACCCAGTTTCCTCTTTGTAACATGGAAGTCACAGAAAGAATAGAAATGGTGCCTGGGTCACCTCATTTAGACCTCCCCAAGTGCAGGGAGGTGGGGACTAAAATTTGGCTCAGCAAGAGTGTAGTGGGTTGCATGGTGGCTCCCCCAAAAGAACATCCATGCCCTCGTTTTTGGAAACTGTGAATGTGCCTTTGTTTGGAAAAAGGGGTCTTTGCAGGTGTAATCAAGTGAATGATCTTGAAAGGAGGAGATATTCCTGGATTATCCAGGTGAGCCCTAATTGCAAGGACAAGTGTCCTTGTCAGAAAGAGGCGGGGGGAGACTTGAGAGAAGAGGAGAAGTGGAGGCCAGGTGACCACCAGGCAGGGAGGGAGTGATATGGCCACAAGCTCAGGACCTCCTGGAGCCCCCCACCCCCAGCTGAAAGAGGCAGGGGCAGGTCCTCCCCTAAAGGCTTTTGCAGGAACACTGCCCTGATGACACCTTCATTTTGGACTCCAGGCTTCCAGAACCATGAGAGAATAAAGAATGAATTTCTGTTGTTTGAAGCCACCCAGTTGTCGTGATTTGTTAGACAGCCCCAGGAAACTCATACGGAGGCTGGGGCCGATGCTCAGAGTCACTCAGCTGCTGAGGGGCAGGGGCAGGATCTGAACCCAGGGTTTTGACCCCTGAGCCTGCCATGCAATGCGTCTCCCTTGATAGTGAAACCGCTGTGGTGCCAAACCCACAGGACTCCAGTAGGTCTGAACAAGACTGTGAATGGAAACAGGTGCAGGGCAATGCCAGACCCAGACCTGGTCGAGTCACAGCTTCCCCCTTAGTAATCCTGTGAGACTTACAGGTCGCCAACCGCCTGCTCGGACATTCCTCTGCTTCAGATTTTTCCGTGTGGTAAACAACATAGTCACTTAGGACGCTTCCATTTTGTCTGTTTTTGAGGAATTCTTAGCATTGTGGGAATGGAACTACTTGGGCCAAGAATATAAACTTAAGTTTTGTTTTGATTTAAGGCTCTGGTTACATATTGTCAAATTGCTTCCCAAAAAGTATATATGTCAGGATGGTTTTAATGACAAGCCTAGCACCTCAGATCCATTCCTCCCTCCCTCCCTGCCCGCTGTCCCTCCCCTCTTTCCGTCCTTCCTTCCAACATTTTTTTGTGATCCATGTGCTGGCCATGCTAAGCACACCAACTCCATAACAAAGATTTTCTTAGGACTCATTCACGTGAGTCCAGGAGAAAGAAAGCTTTTAGGAAAAGAGCACAGTCAGTCTTCTCTTTTGGCTTATCGTATAGGATGTGGGAAGCACGCTCCATTAGAGAACCGCCAGGAATTCATGAATCCTGGGAACTCAGTAACCACAGGAGATACAGAAACTGGGCAGTGATTACAAAATTCCAATCACTCTGTTTGTTCCCCCTGGAATAACAAATTATCGTCATTAACGAAGCCCCCGACTTACAGTATCAGAGCAGCTGCAGCACCATGGATGGTGCCGCCGCTTAGCATCCGACACGTGATGTTTGGTGTTATTTTAAGAAGCTGTTGAAATTATTTGCTATCATTGGTAGGAAGTTGCGTGTTTTTAATTTTTTTTTTTCCTTTTTAATGAATCTGGCTTGACTGAGCTGAATAAGCCCCAGGAGTCCCTACTGTCTCTTTTCATGTAGCTCTTCCGTTGCCTGATATCTTATTGCCTAAGTTCGTTAGAGACCGGGTCTGACGCTTACATGGTGGCATGGCGGGTCCCACGGTAGAGCTGAGGTTACAGCTTGGAGCCAAGAGGCACGCTCTCATTCAGGCTCCAGGTGCTCTGCTTTTTAAGATATAGCTCAGTGATTCCCAGACCTTTTTATAGAATGTGGGACTTCAGAGACGCATGCTGATGCTGTGTCTCCTCGGGGCATCTTTCTGGCAAGGATTCCTTTGAACATCCGTGGTCACAACATAGACTTGTTGTTCTTTCTGTCCGTTTTCTCTCTGTCAGTTCCTACTTTCTTTCTCTGATCCTTGGCTTTCTCTTTCTCACCTACTTTTCCTTCTCATTTCTTTGGGCCTTTTTGGTTGTGAAGGGTCAGTACCTTGAAACTGAGAAGAGGCAGCACAAAGCCCTCCAACTTGGCACTCAGGTAGCAATGCATGTCGTTAAGGACCGTGATGATCATTTGGGACGTTTGTAAGAAGAGGGAGATAAGGCCGGGGTGCAGAGGCAGTTTTCCTGTTATTGAACATCTGTCTGGCTGCTTGTAACTTCTTTGACATTCTCCCAATGAAAGGTAGAGCCTAATCCTATCCTTCCATCCTTGAGTCTAGGCTACTCTTACGGACTCGCTTCCACCTGTTTAGAATGTGGTACAAGGGACATTGTGGGACTTCTGGTATTAGGTGGTAAAAGATATATTGCTTCCATCTGGGTCTGTCTCACTCATGGGATGCTTACCCTTGGAACCTGGCCGCCATGCTGTAAGGAAGTTCGGTCTAGCTCACGTGGAGACCACACAGAGAGGCCCCCATGGGAAGGAACTGACGCCCCATCAACCATCAGACGTGAAAGGAATGACCAAGCCTTCAGATGATTCCACCTTCCAAATGTGAGACTATCCCCTTGGTGCCCTGTTCAAATTCCTGACTCACAGAGTGCCTGAACAGAATAAGTGGTCGTCTTACACCTCTAAGTTTGGGGATAATTTGGTACAGAGATTTAACACCTAGAATACACTCTCATCAATATTCTTAGCTAATTTTTTTTTATCAGAAATTAAAACTTTACACTTAATTAACCACCTGGATATCGTATGGGCATATCTGACTTTAAGGAACTTTGGCTCAAATCCTTTAGTTAATTTAAATAAAATAGAAGTAAATCAATGGAAATTAGTTTAGATACTCCTGAGCTGGCCTATTTCCCTATGGCTTTTGAATCTATGGCAGGTAGAAGTAATTGTTTCTGTAATTCTTAGCAAGTGCTTAGGAGCTGCCTCCATTAGGTTTGATGCCCTCCCCTCTTGAGAAGTAGTACAATGTTTTAGCAAGAGTAGAGAGGTGGCGTTTTTTTGTGTCATTACGAACTTGAATAGATGGCTATTTATTTTCTTCCCATCTTTTCTTGCTAGACTTTCAGGACCGGTTTCTTTACCTACCCCTCCTCCCCCTTTTTTTAGTTTTCACATATTAATAAAGTAAGACAGTGTTTCCCAAGCGTCATTTTTATCCCCCCTTCACAGTGGTTGGCCTATTTGTTCGTCTGTCATATTTTTTGCTTTCAACTTATCTTTATATATATACTTAGATTACTACGTGAAGCTATTTATAAGGAAAATTTTGTATTTCTAATGTAAATGGAAGAGAAGTATCATTTGTCATAAATACACAATATTCATAAAAATAAATATAAAGGAAACAAAACAGTGGTATTGAATTCTAGTTAGATCCTCATGATTGCCAGCGATTCTGAAGTGCTAGGCGTTAAAGGTGCACCAAAACGAGACCCTTGTTTACGTTCAGTGCAAGGATTGTAAGAGAATTGAAGAGCGTATTTTTTCCCCTCCATATATGTCTCAGGAGTGTAGTCTCATGGGTCTTAAATTTATCTTCAATATTTGTATTCCTATTTTGCCTATAACACCTTTCCCATTATATTCCTAATCAGAATTTCATAAATATTTGTGGTGTTAATGAACCTATTTGTCTTTTGCATTCCTAAAGGGCTGTTGGCTGACATTTCTAGCGAATGTAGCCATCTCTGTACCTATTTGGGAAATACGTAAGGTCCTTGAACTAGCTGAGCTGGGGGCAGAGCCGGTTTATATGTAACTAAGGCTGTGATGATTAATCTTATATGTCAGTTTGACTGAGCATGGGGTGCTCAGCTGTTTGGCCAAAAAGTGTTCTGGGTGTGTCTGTGAGGGTGTTTTGGGATGAGATTAACATTTGAATCTGTGGTCTGAATAAATCAGATCACCCTCTCAAATGTGGGTGGGCCTCATCTCATCAGCTGAGATATTAGGAAAGGTTGACCCTCTCAGGAGTAAAAGAGAACTCCTCCTGCCTGAGTTCCTGAGGTGGACATTGGTCTTTTTCTGCCTCTGGACTCAGACTGAAATGCCAGCTCATCTTGAGCCTCAAGCCTGTCTGCTTTCAGAGTGGAATTGACGCCACTGGCTCTCTAGCTTGCCAACAAAAGATTTGGGGGTGTCGCAGCCTCCATAATTGCATGAGACAATTTCTTATAGTTAATATATATATATATATAACTATATATCTATATATATATATATATATATAGTTATATAAAATCTCCTTCCTATTAGTTCTACTTCTCTGTTGAGCCCTGACTAATACAGAGGCAATATCGTGCTTTGAGGTGCTTTGATTCTAGGAGTCATTCACATATTAACTATAAACATTCCAATTTTATGGTCAGCCATATGGGTCTTCAGAGCACATATGTAGTAGGGTCTGCAGGCATGGACCTGCTTTGTGCTTGAGGAGAAAGCAGGCTGTGGCCCTGTCCTTAGCCCCTTCATCTTCTCACAGAGTCACCGTGCCTTCCTCAGCTCCTGCAGTACGTGCCCTGTGCACCAGTCCCGTTCTGTCATGGCACCAATGGTCTCGGACTTCACAGAATGTCAGTGGACTAGAGCCCGGATCCCCACATGCTGGCCATGTCCGACCCAGGCCTTGTGAATCACAGGACGCTCCGTACGCTACCGATTCCATGCACCACTGGACGAGGGGTCTGAACACATTTTGTCGACCTCTAAGTTCTGTACCCACTTGATCTCTTCCTCTTACCTCTTGGTAGATGGACCCTCTCAATTTCCCTGCCAAACACCTGGTAATAAAGAGATTCTGGCTTTTATTGATTTTTTTTTTTTTGAACACTCTTAGCTTGAGTCACCCAGAGGAGAGCCTGAGACAGGGATTTGGTTGCACATACTTGATGGAGGGAGTGTTCTCAGAAATAATGTGTGAGGAAAACAAAGTTGGAGGGGCGAAAGGAGTCACAAGAAGATGTGACCTCGAGTGATGCTTACCTTTGTCCTAAGGCTTGGGGGGCTCTGGTGTGTAAATTGCACCTTAAAGTTGCTCCGCCTAGAGACCAGAGGGCCAGGCTATCAAACCCCCATATCACGAAGCTATAGCCCATCCCCTGGTGGGGGCCTCACCTTCCCAGGTGTCTCTGGCGAGGTGAGCAAAGACATTGGCCAAGGATACTTCCCCAGAGAAGGTCACAAAACTGGGAGATGGTACAGTGGCTGATGAGATACCATCTCACTGCAGCACCAGCATCTTCTGCTTCCCCCCTTCTAGCCGGTCCCCTTTGCTCTCTCCTCAGCCGTCTTTGGTACCTTCTCTTTTCATACACAAAACCGGACATGTACTCAACTGTATGATTATCCATAGTTCACAATGTTTCTCATATATTTATTGTACATTTTATTATTGCCTTAGTCACAGAGGCCCATAAAACAGATTCGAGAGCAGAGACTAGATTTGCAGAATGATGGTAGAGGCCTCAATGTAATTAAATTTACTGGATTCTATTAGAGGAGAAAAAGGTAGAAAACTCTAGGTATCATAGATGATTGCTCGCTCCTTTGCTGACTCTCTTTGTTTCTCCTCACCGCGCTTCCGTCGTGCAGAGACTGGTACAGAGCGTTTGCAGAAGAGACGCCTGTAAGGCCCTGGGGCGCATCCTAGGTGGGCTGTCTCTGGGTCACCCCTTCCCCTCACCTGTCCCTCCCCAAGGCCACACATTCGCTGTCAGTCAGTTCCTTTTATCAGTATTTATTGCTTTTAATCCATCTCCCCACCCCAGGAGAAAGGTGCTAATGTGATTCTGCGAGTTCTAATGAAGTGGGGACCTCACTGTCAGAGAGCCACGCTGGGTTGTGTGGCCTTCAGCAACTCCAGGTGGGCTCCTAAGTGGCAGCTGCCACCTGCCAGAAAGCTAGAGGTTCTGATTATGTCTTTCTGAAAAACAGTTCTATTTCGTAAAAGTGACATTTTTAAGCCCTCACATGTGTCGGACTCATAAAAGTTCAGAAGGTTGTCAGAGAGGAGACTGCAGCCATTTCAAACTTTCAGGAGCTGCTGGCGCTGAAAAGATAAGTGTCCTCCTTCCTAATATTATATATGAAGTGTGCTCTTGCCACCGGGTGAGAAAAAGCATTGTCATTGCTGCCTTTGCGTTATTATAAATAATTGGACACAAAATCAGCATTTATGTATAACTGGTAATCTGAAGATTATCCCTATGTATGACTCTGGGCTTTACAAATCAAAATCTGGCTGCACTTGGCCAATGAGATGTCATGATGTAAAGGGAATTTTTTTTTTTTTTAAGATTTTATTTATTTATTCGACAGAGATAGAGACAGCCAGCGAGAGAGGGAACACAAGCAGGGGGAGTGGGAGAGGAAGAGGCAGGCTCATAGCGGAAGAGCCTGATGTGGGGCTCGATCCCATAACACTGGGATCACGCCCTGAGCCGAAGGCAGACGCTTAACCGCTGTGCCACCCAGGCGCCCCGATGTAAAGGGAATTTTTAAATAATCAGATTTCCACCGCTTTGGGACGACTGGAATATTATTAATATAAAAGGATCTGCATTTTTCTCACTTGTATTAGATAGGTGCACGTTTGTATAAAACGGCTACTTGTTTGTCTGGCCCCTTCACACTCCCTCCCATTTTTTATTATGCTTCAAGGCTTTGAAACCTCCTCACAACCACAATCTCATTTGCTTCTCCCAGCCAAATGGGGCAGGAAGTGAGGCAGGGGGACTGCCCGTTTGACAGAGGCCAATGTGGGCAGAGGCCACAGCTGGGCTCAGAGCAGGGCTGCCTGGTCCTGGAGTCTGTGCCCCTGATCATGCTGCCACCCTGCCCTCACCCTGAAGGTCAGGAGGTAGGGTTGGACAGGAACTTTCCTCTAGACGTTATCCCACTCTCCATGGTTTTGTGCCCGTTAGACCGTGCTGTTTCTTTGCCCTCGTGTCTGGGTCCCCTAAATGCCGTGTCCTGTATCACCAATGGAGTCCTGGCCCTAGGAAGACATAGGATGATGGGACACAACTCAATGGCTAGGAGCCATGGCTTCCTGGTTGACTGTACTTTCTCTAACACGGGACTCAAGTACGAGGCCTGGCATCCTAGTCCACGGCTGAGAAGTCATGGAGGCTTGGGGCAGGCCAAAGGTGACCTCTGTGCCCTTGGTGATTTCCCAGCCACATGGGACCTCCCCAAGGCTAAGGCTGTAACTCTTCTTCCGGATGCTTATGTACCTGGTTCCAGAAGTGTTTGTTGAATGAATACATACCCTGAAGATCTTTCTTGTGGTAATTCAAGGAAGGACATTTGCTTAGCCCGGTCAGAGCAAGCTGGTCATAGCAGGTTTTGGTAGCCAGACCTTTGCCTCCACACTCACCTTTGGAGAACAGCAGGACCATGTTTAGGTAACAATTACCGAGGAGTGACCAGGGACCACGTGCTTTCAGAAAGGAAACTACCCATCTTCAGCAATCCTAGTGTTCCTCCAAGCTCTGAGAAAGTTCTGTAGAAGTGAGCTGCATGAGAGTAGGTCTGATGGACAGAGGACTGGGCTGGCAAGGGTGTGGAGAGACCCCTTTTTACACATGAAGAAACAAGGACTGAGTTTTTGAATAATTGGGGTCAGACAAAATAGGAGAATTGTTCATCTCTTACACACACACACACACACACACACACACACACATCCTCAGTGAAGTTGGACAACTCACTCCTTCCAAACTGTCCCCCAGACAAGACCCTGCTTCAGGAGCTAAGTATTGAAGTATCGCCCGCACTGTCCCACCTTGGCCCGCCTCCCCCCGCATCACCTCTGCCCCGGCCTCCTCCCACTGCTTTCAGTCACTCGCCATCCCCGCATTAGCCCTCGTGCCCCATCGTGCTTCTGAGTTAGAAAGCTTCATCTTGTAGGAACTCCGCTTCTTAGAAAACACGCCCCAGCCATCGAGCTGCAGTTGAAAGAAGGGTTCAGGAAGGGTTGGGGTCTCGAGGCATGCTTCAAATCCTGATGTGACTCACAGGTGCGCTGTGCCCGCATGTTTCTGTGTGAAATTACCCATCAGGGGGCTCCTGAGAGTTGAGTCAAGCAGCCTCATCTGGTGCAGAGCAAATGCTGCATGCTTTGTGACGAAGGTTCTGTTAATAGTGCTTGGCAGTGGCTATCTACCTGGACCTCTGCACCCCAGCAGCCTGCAGGGGGCGGGGCAAGAGCCTCAGGGAGCCGGCTTCCGGTGCTCTAGATGGTGCGGAGGCCACTGCTCAGGACTGCAGGTGCAGAAGGGGATTCCGACATGTATGGCAGCCGAGAGCATGCCCCTCCTCCTGGGCGTGGGGGTGCCATTTAATTTCTCTTAGTGCTGGAAGGGGACTTGGTGGAATTGATTTGGCAAAAAGGTTAATGCGCTGTTATGGCTGCCAGTTGGCCGATTGAATTGCTAGTAATTGGGGCAGGGGAAGCATTTAGTTCGACACACCGAATGCAGGTCCACAGAGCTGGCGTGTTGGTTACAGCAGTTCCTCCGTGTGGATGTGCACACGTGTGTTTGAAGTGCACATATGCTCCTGCTTTCACTCCTTTTATGCTCCCTTGTTATGCAAGAGGTTGTCATTACCATCCTCCGGCTGCTCACCAGCCCCCACTCCCAACCCCCAGAGAAAACACAAGACAAGAACTTGTTTTTCTTTTCTGCCATGTTGCTGGAGAACTGTGCAAATGCAGGCCCTCCTCTTTTTTAGGCCAGGGTTCTCCTCAGTGGGATGTACCCATAATGATCCACTAGGGTAGGGTTAGCAAACAACGGCCCATGCCAAGTCTATCCCACCACTTGTTTTTATAAATAAAGTTTTATTGGGACGGCACCATACCCATTGTGTCGAACTTGCCTGGGGCTATGTTCGTACTGCAGTGGAGATTTGAATAGTAGCCACAAAGACCATCTATTCCCCAAAGCCTAGAATATTCACTCTGGACCTTTAACAAAACATTTACTAGCCCCTTAGTTTTTTTAGATTTAACAAATAAAAATAGGAGATGCCCATTTAAGTTTTAATTTAAGATAAACAGCACACAATTATTTTTTAGCAAAATTGTATCTCAGTTTTAACTGGGCAGCTTGTATTTTTCTTTAATCTGGATGCCCTGTGACCCCTGAACTGTGCTAAGTGAAAGAAAAATTGCAGCTTCTGTTTACATTTAACTTGCATCTCAATTCATCTCATTTCCTACTTTTTGAATGTTTTGTGATATCATATCTCGTGGCATTAGACATCATTTGTAGATAAATAAGTGGACAACTTTTGATGGTATGCTTAAAATTTAAATTTGCCGGCAGTGGTCGATGATCAAAGCAGTTTGGGGGCTTCTAGGAAAGCAAGAAAAGCTCCTGCTCCCATGACTCTCACTTCTGGAGGCAAGAACCCAAATTCCAGCTCTGGCTGATCTGTGTTCTTTCCTAGACAGGGTTATTGTGAAAACCTACTACATGTTTCTATCTACATCGCTGACTGGAGCCTATGGGAGAGGGGAGGTGCTTCATAAATGCTTTCTTTCCTTCTACTCAAATCTCTAGGGAATGGAAAATACCGAGGGTCCCTGCAACACCAGGACTGAACCCCTGTCAAAGTGGGCCTTCTCTCCCTAGCCTTGTTCTGGTGATGCTGGTGACTCACTCGCAGGTCAAACTGTTTGTGTCTGGAGAGTCAGAGCACTCTGCCCTGTGGTTTCAGTTCACATGGGGTTTGGTGACACGGTTTTGTTTTCACTTTGGCTTATCGTGTGAGTTTCCATCCTTCATCTCTTTTGTATCTGGGGTTCTTGTGAAACTTTGGGGGTTCGTTTGAAATTGTCCAGTGAGCAGCCGCTGCTGTGACTGTCCGGGTTCACGGTAAGCGCGAGGGGGCTCCCCAGCTTGGAGTCTGTTCAGGCTGTGACTGCTTCCTGGCTGTCCCAAAGAGAGGAAGGACAGGGTCCTGGCTTCTGGGAAAACAGAAGGGGCCTGCTTAGTGTCTCCCAAGTCCACAAAGTGCCCCGGGCTCATGAGCAGGAAGTGAACTGCACCAGCCACCTTTCTCCTTGGAGGAGACACCTGAGCATGTGTCCTGGGGCCACAGGGGTCTAAGAAGATTCCTGCTACACCCCAAGTCCGTCCCTGATCCTTATCAATTCCCAGGCAAGGCGGAGGCTGGCAAAGGAGGACCACTCTTCCCGCCCAGGAGAGCAAAGGGCGTCTTTCCTCTCTGGGTGTACAGTGGCAGTCATGAGTTGAGAAGGGGAATAGTGGTCCTAATCCCTGTTTTCCCTCAGAGGCCACACTGCCATCTTCTGTTATCGTAGAAAAGAAGCGGTGTTTTCTACCCTTCATTCACTCATGCACCAACAAACTTGTCCACATCTTGCCCTGTGCTACACGCTAAGGAGATACTAAGATGGTTAGGACTCAGCTGCCCTCAAGAGACAATGTTTAGAGGAGAAATTAGAAAAGTAAGAGATGTTTTGAAGGCGGTATGATAAATATGAGGATTTAGAAAGCCGTGTGTGCTATCAGAGCACTGTAAAGGGGTATTTGACACAAATAAGGTGACGTTTAAACTGGGCTTGGAGGCCTGCGCAGGAGTTTGCTAAAAGAAGAAGGGGGTTGAGGAAGAGCATAATAAGCAGAAGGAACAGGGATTACAAAGCTCCTAGGCTCTAAATTGCAGGGTGGGTCTGAGAAGCTGACCACGATTTTTGGTTCGTATTTGTTTATTTTGAGTAGCCGCATGAGCATTGTATGAGAAGGCAAGGAGGGACCCGATGAGGAAGGGCCGTGGGCTACACCGCATTTCTATTACCTGAATGCAAGGTGGAAAATATGAATTACAGAGGAGATAAAAAGTAAAACTGGCTTCTCAGCCTGAAAGCCCACAGGATGACTTGACTGAAGTCATCAGTTAAGGAAAGAACAAAACTCACATTTCTTCTCAAAGCTTTAGCAGCCCCCAGCTTCCTGCCACATCAAGTCTCAATTCCTCTACCTGGTATAGGCACAGCCTTCCCTGAGCCCGTGTGGTCACACGTTTGGCTCCCCAGCCCCTGCCATTTATTCGGTGCTGGCCAGCGATCCCTGCCACTTGCATTTTCTCGGTGAAGAAACTGGGGTCGCTAGAGGTTAAGAACGTACCTAAGGGAGACAGAGCCAGTTCGGAGTGGAGTTTGGACTTGAACCCACATCTCTCTGTGGAAGCCAGGCTCTTTCCTGGAAGAACCCAGCCTCATGGCACTTGGTCAGCTCTCGTGGACCGACTGATAACAATCAAGTCTTTCAGCAAGCGTTGGGCTGAGCCCGGCGTCTTCCCCCACTCCCCCTGCCATCCCGTTCCAAAGCCCGAGTTTCCAAGGCTTCATGCCATGGGTACTTGGCTTTGAGAAAAATGAGCATGTTTTTCATTCTTGTTGCCAGTCTCCCCATGTATCAGGGCTATTATTCCCTCCCTGCTCATGATTGAGCTGGGTGCTAAAATGCACAATGTGAAGGGACCTCATTTGAATGTTCAGTGTTTGGGGGTCACTCCATAGAGAAGGGTTTGTGGGAATCTTCTCCCTTTGACTCTTTTCCATGGATCTGCTTGGAAATGTAGCATTTTAAAGGCCTTCTTGGCTGGAGGATTTTTTATTATAAACATAAAACATTCATTGAAACATTAAACATTTTACAGCTGCTTTTCAGCACATAAATTTTCATAGACACCCACCCCCTTACTGCCACACCCTCCTCATATACTTTTCCTTCCTCCTTCTCCTTCCTCCCCCACTGTTCTTCCTTCTCCTCCTCCTCTACTTCTTCTTCTTCCTCTTTTTTTCCCCTCAGATAGTTCCAAGACCGAAGTTGAGGGTGGGTGGGGGGCTCCACTGCAGATAAAACATAACAGGCAACGTAAGTCATCCAGTCTGAAAAAGCACACTGTATTTTAACCCAGTGAAGGATGTACGTGTGCCACAGCTCTGCCAAGGACAGCAAACAGTCCTGCTTCTTCCAGCCCCAGCTTGAGCCACTGTGAGGCTGAACCCTATTCCAGGCTTGTGGAGGCTCCCGGGCAGGCCTCTGGTGTGTCTCCTTTCCCAGCCAGAGGCCCAGGAAGGCTGAGTCCGAGAAGCCAGGAGACTCTGAGAAAGGTAGAACAAGCCAGCATGTGATTTGTCAAGGGCCATCTTTCTGATTGGATGACCCATGGATGCTTTGGCTGCTCATTAAAGCCAGGTCCATCAGGAAGGTGACCGAGTTAGGTCCAAAATAGTGGACCAGGGGAAGAGGGTGTGGAGTGGTGGCAGTCCAAAGTCTGCTAAGCCTTGGCCCTGACGGCACTGTGAGTGCCCGGTTTCCTATGGGTAACATGGATTTTTTGGCCCAGTCATAGCTTATGGTAGTAATACTGTATATTACTGCCTGTACCATGGCCTCACAGTGGGTGGTGTGAACTTCCTTGCTCCTGGATTTGGGGCCCTGGTCATGTGATTCTCTTTTACCCGTGGGAGGTATCAGCCAACACCATGTGAGCAGAGTCTTGAAATGTGCTTGCATGACTAGGTTCGCTGTCTTGCATAGCCAGTGCCTCTGCAGCTCGAGCCCCAGAGTGAGGCACATTCAGGAAACCAGGAACCTGAGTGACAACGTGGAGCCAGGTTCTGCCAAGCCAGGTCAATATCAGCCAAGCCCCAACCAACCCCTAGCCCACTGAGCAAGAAAAATAAATATTTATTCTTATGACTCAGTGAGGTTTCCAGATTGTTTGTTATGTAGCAGTATTGTGGCAGTTGCTGACTAATACACCTTCCAGTGACTTTGTATTCCACTTAGAGGAAAAATCCATACTCTCTACCAGGGCCTACACTTCCTGCTGATTTGAACCCCTGCCTTCCTCTCAGACTTTACTTCACATGGTGCGTAGTCTTGCCAAATGCCCTCCAGCAACTCTGGTCTTCTGTCTATTCCCAGGGCACACAAAGCCTCAACTTGCCTCAGGGCCTTTGCACATACTGCTCTTTTTTCCCAGAAAGAGCCATGGCTGGTTCTTTTGAATCTTTCTAGCTCAGTTTAAATATCACTTCCTCAGAGGCCTACCCTGACTACTCTTATCTAAATAAAAGCAGTAACAGTAATCATTATCTCATCATTTATTAAGTGCTCGTATATTCCAGACTGTGTTCTCGGCATCTCATAAAAGCTATGAGACAGGTACTATAACTAGTTTCCCTAGTGTACAGATGAGGCTCTGAGATTCTGAGAGGCTTAGCAAGTTGTCTGTGTCACCCAGCTAGTAAATGGTGCAATGGGATTCAAATCCTCTTCCTCCCTCCACACTCTATTTCTTTTCTTCTGAGTGCTTCCCACTATCTGAGTGTGTGTGTGTATATATATATATGTTTGTTTCTTCCTTTACTGCCTGTGTCTTCTTCCCTAGAGTGTAAGCCCATGAGCTTGCATAGCTTACAGGGAGGTCCTGTGGCCACAGCCAGCAGATTGTTCAACATCCTAGTCCTGGTTCCTTTTTTTTTTTTTTTTTAAGATTTTATTTATTTATTTATTTGACGGGGGAGAGAGAGAGAGAGCACATGCACAAGCAGGGGGAGCAGCAGAGGGAGAGGGAGAAGCAGGATCTCCACTGAGCAAGGAGCCTCATGAGAAGTTCGAGTCCAGGACCCTGGGATCATGACCTGAGCCAAAGGCAGACACTTAACCAACTGAGCCACCCAGGCGTCTCCCTAGTCCTGGTTCTGTCTCCAGTCCCTTCCATGACTGAGGATAAGTTGCAACCCTTCTGGTGGCCTCAGTTTCCCCACCTGTCAGAAAGAGGCTTGTCCTTGATCTCTTGGGTCCTTCTGCGACTGAACATCCCCTGGTTCTCAGAGACTCTGCAGCCAAAATAGCATGCCTTCAGGGCAGCCCTGATGCATATTGGCCCAGGAAGCTCTCAGTCTATCTGCACCAAAGTGCTGAACTTGGTCGGAGCACTTGGGTTCTGCAGACCCTAGAGGGATGACAGACACGTCTTTGCCTTTGCCACAGTTCAGTTTTCCACAGACCCGGCTCTTCCTCTCCCAGACCTGCTTCACGCATCCCTGCATCTGACATTTATCCAGTTTACCCCTGTGTCCTGGGCTACATGTTGAACTCCCAGGGTACAAAGGTCCCTGGACCTTGGACAGAGTGGCCACTCCATACATATCTGATGAGTGAATGAATGGATCTTGTCTATACCCTGCAAGCAGCTCATCACACATCTCTGTAAAATAGCCCCGAAGATGATATGCAGACGATTACGGCTGTGCAGGGGTGGAAGTGCTTGGTTGTTTTGGGCAGTCATTCAATCATATGTATCCCCAGCATTTACTGGGCATGCCTCCATGTCAAGCCCTGGGGACACAGAGTTAAATAACATAGGAGAAGTGGAACCCAGCCATGCTGGCTGGAAAGTTCACCTTTTGGCTCCTTCCCCCTAGTCTCATTAGGGTCTTGCCCCATCGCGGCAACAGGCTGACAGTCTATGTTACCATCCGAGACCCTGGCTCTAATTACAGCGCAGCCACGATCAACATGCCCTAACCGGTGAGCAGATGGCAGCTGCATGAAATCACTGGGCACAGATAGGAATCAACAAGGGAGATTAGGTAAGGTGCTTATTTGAGGCGCTGTCAGGGCCCGTGGCAAGAGAGTTCCCCTGGGCTCAATGCGTGCCCTCTGCAGTTATGTTTCGTGCATGCTCAGATTACACCGCTCGGTGATATTACATCTGCATGCCCCTTGCCCTCTGACATGGCAAACATGCATGCTGCCAAAATCCTTGTAAAGCCGTATATCTTAAGTGGGAAGGAGCATCTTTGAGGGGGAGGTGAATTGATTTGCAAAGCAGCCTGACACAGGGTCTCCTATTTCTTCTTGGAATCAAATAATTCATCTTTATACCCCTAGGCCATCATGAAATTCGAACCTGGGCGAAACCAGGGACTATTTGTAGCAATGGGATCCGAGAAATTAGCCAAGTGCATTCTAAAATTATCAATTGCTGATTACACAGTGTAGGTGTGTTTGAGGCCTTGTGGAATGGGGGTGCTAAAGCTGTGGCTGGCAGGCCCTCCACCATCAGAGGCCGCCTGCATGGATAAGCAAATGCGAAACAGCCACGCTCTTATGGGGTCGCTGCTGTCTGCGTGTTATGTATGCATCCCAGGTAGATACCTTCAAACCTTTCCAGCTACCGGTAAGACAGGTAGTATCCCCATTTTGCAGATGAGGAAACAGAACCCCAGAGAAGTTAAAGCCTCTGCCCTACAGAGAGAGAGGGGGGAAAAACTGGAATTTTAAGAGAGTTAAAATGACAAACTTTGAAATGTTACAAAAACTCCACATAGACTATTGTATTAAAATTGCTATTTTAAGTTTAAAAGTAACAAAGAAAAAGAAAAGAAAGACAAAAGACACTCAAAGTTGAGTTTGGGATTCTGGTGGTAGAATCTTAAATCATGACAAAATACTTAATGTTTGGGGTTTTTTCCCCCTAACACTAGGAGTATGTATAATAGTTAAAAATGTATACACAATATGTAAAGTATATTAAAAATGAGTGTATTAATATTCGTAGATACAAATAAAGGGGGGGATACCTCTCTGGGTGATAATGAAGCGTGAATTGGGCTAAAGGAAGTGATTGCTGGTCTAAGTGAGAAAGCGCTGAGGAGGAAACACCGTAGTTCTTGCAAAAGGTGTGATACATTATACATCTGTGAAAATGGACCAGATTGACCGTCTCCGTCAGTGTCATAGTGGGTGTCGGATTGCAAGTGTACTCCCGATGTCTAACCAGGCTTCTTATAAACCTTGCCTCTTAACACCTCAAGCTGACTGCCACATCCCGGGTGGTTATTTAATGCCGAGTTTGACTTTCTTCACTTTGAGGGTCCTCAGAAATAGACAGAAGGCCAGAAAGCAGCCTTTTAAAGGTCTGGCTCTATTTACAAGCCAAAAGCTCTGGGCAGAGTGACTGAGGCGGCCCCCGTTCCGTTATTTTCTTTACTTTAGTGGTAAACAGACCATAATGGGCCGAATCAAGAGTGAAATGAGACGTGTGGAAAGCATTTCTGAGAGGCCTTTCCTTGCCTTCACATCAAGAAAGAAGAAAGGAAACAAAAGAGAAGAGAAAAATCAGCAGTTCCTCTAGGCTGGCCTAAGTCCCTATATGGTTCAACTGCAGCCTGACACGAAGGGAGGAGGAGAAGCCACAGCCCAGACGGGCTGCTGGGTGATCTCCACGTAATCCCTCCCCGAGCTGCGGCTCGTCTGAAGGATGGATATGCCAAACACAAAATTCTGTCACAGTTCCATTGCTCCTAAGGGCTCTGAGAGGTGAGTGTCACCAGGACCCCTAGTTATGTGACCTGAGAAGAAAAGTCCCATCAGGACCAGGAGGGGCCAACTGACTTGGACAAGTAGAAGAAGCCCGGTGCCACTTGAAACGTTCCTGCAAAGTAGGTTGGAATAGCACGGTACATAGAAAAGACGATTGGACGTATTTGCTCTAGGTTTTGAACTACCTATCAGAAACTAATTAGAGCTGAAAAAATGAGGTGCATTTACCAGCAACATAATTTATTTTTATCAACCAGCATTAAATCCAGCTGGTTTTCTTAGGAGACTTTAAAACAAAAGTTCTCCTTAGCCAATACAAAGAGGCATGGATGTATAGTGACAAACTTTTATCCTGGAACATAATTCTAAGAATTTATCAGGTAAATGCTCATTTATTTAAAAAAAAAAAAAAGACTCAGGTGAAGGTGATGATACAATATCCTAGACTAGAGTTTACTAAAGAACATTCTTTTATCAGTCATTCCTGCCTTATATTTACCTAAAGAAAAATAGAGTGTAATATTAAATTATAACTTAAGGAAGTCTTTTCTGCAAAGAGTTAAAAAATATATCGGCTTGGTTCCTTACCAGCATGCCAGCATCATAGGGGATTGACATGAGAGATGTGGGAGAGGAGGAAAGAAAAAGAAAGACGAGAAATAAATGAACATGTTTTAGGTTAAGACTAGAGGCAAAGTGTTCGCCCAAATGAACAGGAATAACCTGATTGGCCCTCACCCTCCATCCTTCCTGCAACACCTGCTCTTGAGGGACTCACTTGGACCCATAACTGAAAATAGACCTCTACGTAGTTGAGTGACTTAAAGTCTTGATAAATGTTATGTAATAGATTTCATGGACGTAAATCAGATAAAAAAAAAACTGTTTTTTCTAACATAATTTAGTTAACAAGCGCAACAGATTGTTAAACCCACTCCTAAATCATGATAAAATCTATAAGATAAACATATTTGTCTTCTGTTGTCCCATGATAATAACCATCTTAACATTTATGGAGCACTTACATATGCTAAGGGCTGTATATGCATTATCTTATTTAATCTTCAGCGACAACTTTATGAGATAAGTGGCATTCAGTAAATTCATTCACAGAATTATTGAAATGGGCTGGTGAGCCAGGCTAGCTCACAGGCCAGATATTCCAGGGGTCAGGCTTTCTGATCAAATTCTGTCCTGGTCCCAGCTTGGCTTGATGCCACCTGGGGCACCTAACTGCACACTCTAGCTTTAATATCGGTGGGGATAATTCTGGGTCCTTTGGTTGGCTGGTTCTTCCAGGTTAGTGGCAGTGATTCCAGGAACCTCATAGGAATCTCGTTTCAGCAGCCAGATGGAGAGAGAATGAGCAGAAGGAATATTGGGGTTGAGGGACCATGCGCCTCTATTCCTCAAGATTCTTCACAAGTGTCTTTATCACAGCAAGTATTATTGTAGAGTTTCACTGCATTATATCCTCCTCCTTAGAGATGATAAAAATGTAACAAAGCCTAGAATTGAAGGGACTCTTCCAAGGTCATATGGTTTATAAGTGGCAGAGAGAGAAGAAATCTGTCTAATGCAATCCAACTTATCCATCTCAAGAAGAGAGATATGCCAAGGAGGATGATTATTAAATTATCACTAATGTGAACCCTTGTAATTACTCCCATAATTTTCTTTGGGCTTATCCCATAGGGCATTGTTAAACATTATTAGATTGTGATTATAAATGGATTTGGCCGGGCATTTCTCTTTTGTTCCGTGGCAGCTTTTTCTCCAGAGGACTTGGCCTCTGGAGAGACCATCTTCCCTGTATCATTTGCTGGATATGAAGCTCTGGGACTACCACTTCCCTTCCCAACATTTGGGCTTCCTTCATCTGCTGAGCGCTCCATGAATCTTCAGGGGAGGATCCATACGTTCGGGCTAATTTCAGACAGCCTAAGATCAGTGTGCAAGTTGCTGAATCCCCATGTCATGTTTATTGAACGGAGGAATGAACGAATGACCTAGTCATTAAGACTTCTTAAATGGCTGTTTTGAGGGAGGGGGCCCAGAATGTGAAACCCTACGTTCTCATTGCACATACTAGTTTCTTTTAATCCCTTCCTGGATTCTCTTTTCTTACGTCTGTTTGTTTTCTCTACCAAATGATATTATTAAATAGAAATGCATTTTCCTTGGGATATTTCTTTAAACAGTTTCCCTTTGCACGCCCTGTATTTCCTTCCCCACCCAGCTGTATGAGGAAGAACCGACAAAATTGCTTGTATTTCAGTGCACATGATGATTTGATATACTGTACATTGTAAATGATTACCACAGCCAAGTTAATTAACACACTCGTCACCTCAGTTAACTGTTTTGTTTTTTTAATAGTGAGAAAGCTTGAGATCTACTCTCCTAGCAAATTTTAAGTATAAAATACCGTTATTATGGGGCGCCTGGGTGGCGCAGTCATTGGGCGTCTGCCTTCGGCTCAGGGCGTGATCCCGGCGTTACAGGATCGAGCCCCACATCAGGCTCCTCCGCTATGAGCCTGCTTCTTCCTCTCCCACTCCGCCTGCTTGTGTTCCCTCTCTCGTTGGCTGTCTCTATCTCTGTCGAATAAATAAATAAAATCTTTAAAAAAAATACCGTTATTATTAACTGTAGTCACCATGCTGTACATTAGATCCCTAGAGTGTATTCATCTTATAACTGAAATTTGGTACCCATATACCCAACCCCTACCATTCTCCTCTCTGTTTCTATGAGTTCACCTTTTTTTTTTTTTTAAATGATGCCCATAGAAGTATTACCATATTCTTGCACTCTTCACTCTCTCACTCTTTTTTCCTGCCTGGCTGATTTCTACTTATGGATGCTTTAATTACATACAAAAGCATGGAGACTGGATATTTTAATTAGTGAGCACAGCCTTGACACAAATAAATGCACTGTTTTGGTTATGTTTTCTAAAATAAGAGAAAAGAGATCTTGTCCCTCATCACCAGGGCCTCTGAGTTTGGCAAATCTGAATGAGAAGACCTCTCAGGTCCTTTTGTAGAGCTGAACAATCATGACTGGGAGCTGTACTAACTCAGCCAACCAGTAATAACCCACCCACAGTCTCTCTTGTGTCCGTTGGCTGCTGGGGTGAGGTTGCTGTGCCCAGGGAGGGGTGCTGTCCAGAAAGAGCTCACCATTTATACTATCAAAGAAAACACAAGCAAAAAGGAGGCCTCTCTTCAAAGGACCTAATCCTAGAGTTTGAGGAGAGAAGCTTAGACATTTGCCAAAGATGATAAAGAACACAGTGGGTGGCCCACCACCCTGGGTTTGGGTAAAGCAGGACTTGTCCCTGTTCCCTTGGACCATGTCCTTCTATACTGGGATGATGGCGCCTTGCAATGCTAATCATTTTAAGGCTGCAAGATGATGTGAAAAGAACAGGGACATTCTTCAGTCAGCACCTACCAGGGTGGCCATCCTGGTGTTAGAATATGAAATTCTTCCACACTATTTGATAAGTGGTCCTGCCCCAAGCCCCTCAGGTGCCCACGGACCTATGGGATTGCTGAGTGAGTCATCACCTGAAGGAGTAATGCTCGCTTTCATGGAGGAGGGACATGGCCCTGGGACGTGCATTCGGATTGGTCAGTGACAATTGTTAAATACATTCCATGTCGTCCCTGATAAAGAGTGTGGGAATAACTGCCAAAACATACCTGGTTCCAGGCCCAACCCTGGCATTTAATAGTCTCGGGACCTCAAGTCAATTCCCTGGTCTTTTCTCCTCTCTGTATTAGTCATATTAGTAATTATTACAGCACCATGGGATTGCTCTCAGGGCTACATGATGAGAAAAACACGTGCTAAGAATAACAGATTTCTGACATATCAGGGGTCTGTAAGAAGCGGTGGCTTTTAAATTGCATGAAAAATCTGGCTGGGAGGAGAGGGCCTCACGTATGAAATCTTGGGCCTGAGAAAGAAGTCTTAGGACTCACCCCATGTTCAGCCATCTATCTGCTGAAGGGAAGACTGGTAGAGTGTGGAAGGGTGGAGTCCATGACCCAGGAGCAGAGGGCATAGGAAACTTGAATTCCTGGTATGTCTTGGGCACGTGCACTTTCCCTCCTTTTCCATTTGGCCCCCTTGCTTAAAGTGCAAAGCAGATGTCATGTTTGTGGACAATCTTGTTCACTTTTAAGACTCCGTTTATTAATGAATTTGGAACAAAGAGAAGTCAATAAAATGAGCAGCTTTGGGAGCCAGAGTGAAGGCAGTTGAGAAAGCACAGAACTCCATAGGACTCTCAGACATTGTTCAGGAAACTCTGAAGTTTACTCAGTCTGGAATTATAAAAAAAGATTAGTTAGGCAGTAGTTTACCTTAGGTCATTACAAGATGGGCTTTCGCCAAAACAGACTGTCAAACCCAAGAGAAAAGTTGGGGGAGGGATTATTTTTAGTGTTCTGAGAGTGCTTCCCCTTAATATTCCCATGGGAGTTGAGTTAGTTATTGGCCTTTTGTGCGATAGGGTTAACTTGAGAATTATTCACGCCCCTCAGTTTCACCCTGTTTGCTAATTCACTCTTCCGTGAAACTGCAGTTGAACATCTGCTGTTCCCAGCTTGAAAGTAGTGGACCAGGAATCGAATAGAGGCTATGGATTGTAACCCCAGTGATTCTTAGTTCTTGGTAGTCTTCTCCTACACTGAGTAGTCCTGACTTCTCTATGTAACCAGTAGAGTGTGGCAGAAATCGGTGTGTAGCTTCTGAGGCGAGACCCTGAGGCTTCTGCCTTGTTCTGCCTGGGATCTCTCGCTGTGGGAGAAGCCAGCTGCCATGTTGTAAGGATGCTCAAGCAGCCCTGTGGAGAGGAGCTGGGGGCCTCCTGCCAATAGCTGTGTGAGGATCATCTTAGAAGCTGATTCTCCAGCCCTAGCCAAGCCTTTACATGATTGTAGAGCCAGCTGTAACCTTGACCTGAGCTATGTTTGAGACCCTGAGCCAAGGACCACCAAGCTAAACAGCTCCCAAATTTCTGACCCACAGAACTGTGTGAGATAAGTGTTTATGATTGTTTCAGCCCACTTAGTTTTGGGATCACTGGTTATGCTGCAGTAAATAACTAATACAACTGGAAAAACTAATTTTTAGCTGTCCATTCAGGGTCCTAACTATCAGCACCATTTAGTTCCAAGTGCAGGAAAAAGGAGTTGAATCTGATGTCTCTTCCCTCTGCCTATATAGAGTGAGGTTTGCTTTGGCAAATGTGACCTTATCAGACAGCGTCCATTGTTTCTGGACCTCCTCCCTAACCAGTTTGTGGTGTGATGTGCCGGTACCGCCCAAACCAGCCAAACCCTGGCTGCGTGAGCTTGTGGGACTGCTACATTTCGTAGATTGTTGAGGTTTAACTGTTTAACAAATAGTTGGGTTAATCCTTTAAAAGGGCCATATTATAAATATGTAAATTTGTTTTAGATTATGTCTTCCTAAAATGCACCACCTGCTTCCCTGCCTTCCCAAACAGGGCCCGTCTTGCAGCTTTGATGACTGCAGATTGCCATTATTGTGAGGTCTAAAGTGTGACCAGGAAAAACGGAAGGTGTAAGTAGTATGGGGCAGACACATACGCTGTAGATGAGGAGGCAGAATCAGTCTCTGTGGCAGCCCCGGAGGCCTTCTCCATGCCTCTCCAATGCCAGCCTGTCATCTGGTCTTTAACACATTCCGGAAGGGAAACATTTATAACTTCACGACCATCAGAGCCCCGAGTCAACGGCTGACCCTCCGCTGAGTCGGCCAGGCTGCTCTGTTCCAAACTCCTGTCCTCTTCTCTCACCTTCACAGTGTCCCTGTTATTATGTAATTAACATTTAAAGCAGTTAATATTTAATTAATATTACAATTTATCTTTAAGTCAATTCATAATTTCATTAGCTTTGTTTTAAAAGGAAATTTTCTATCACCATCATAAAGGGAAAACCAATATGACTGGCCAAAAATAGATGAGGGTAAAACTACATACCGTAGAAATAGAACAATATTATCGATTCTAAGTAGCTTTATTACCAGAGAAGATGCTAAGCCTCTTCATGTAAGTGGGGGTTGAGCAATTTGCAGAGAGGTATGGAAGATAAACTCAAGATTCTCTTCGATTGGAAGGATTGAACAAGACAAAAAGCATAAGTGTCTCACCAAAATTATGTGCTATGGGATCTGTGAACCAGCTGCGTTCACCTGTCGTTTGGTAGGCACTGTTCGTGCCTCAGATCAGAAACAGGCTTCCCCTAAGCGTGCTTCAGTTGTGATGCCAGGATCTTTGGACTTGTCAACACCATTCTAAGCATCATCTCCACAGAGACCATCCGCCATAGAGCTCCCTTTTTATCTTGCCTTTCCCTGTCCCGCAGCATGGAGTTAAGAGCTCTGGCTTTGGTTCAAATCCTGCCTCTTCTCCTCACTGTATGATTCCGAAGCCAATGATAAAAAGAGGTGATAGTGTAAACTCATCGGGATGTTGTGAGAGTCAAGGGTGATGATGTATATGAGACAGTGACATTTGCCGTAAAGAGGATACATCTTGTTGCTGTATTTGCATCACTATTTGAAGATTTTGTTTTCAATTATTGGGAATCTTCTTCCCAGACCTGTATTTTTTCTTTTTTCAAAAAAGAAAGAAAAAGCTCCTTCTACAGACAAAACCAGGGTCATATGTTAGATGTGTTGAGTCCCCGGTTCCTGTGTTCTCTGGCTGGAAGCTGGCAATGTGCCCGTTTTTATGTGGATCACCACATTCCCACTTTGGATTTAAAATAGTGCATGTTGGGTATGGTTGCCATCTGAGTGCTGATCCAAGTGCTCTTAAGTGAGGCCGTGCATGATGCTTAGTGGTGATTAAGGGAAAGTACATGAAGAAGTCTTAGAACAGGTTAACTGGGAACCCATTTCGCTTAAATGCTGAGGCATTTTGATGGTGGGCATGGTAGGGAGCGAACAAGGTGCCCCCCTCAATGAGAAGTGAATTCCTGAGCGTACAGAACTAGGAGGCAGGGTACAGAAAACACTCTCTGTTCCCAGTGGACAGGACCTGGGTTTTTTTCCCCGACTCTGATCTCTGTTCCTTCTTCCCTCACTGTCAGTGAGAGTAGAGCACATGTGTTCCTCTAAGGTAGACTAAGCCAACTCTGGCTTTGGCTCCGGTGTCGGGTTCCAACCTTGCACACCGTGTCAGCCAGGAGCAATGTGGGGAGCCTGCTCGTGTTTCAGGCACTAACCTAGGTCCTCACTGGATTCCTACAACTAACCCTCCAGAGAATTCCCATTCTGTGGACAAAGAAGTGGAAATGGGGGCAAGTTAAGCCACAGGCCCACGGTCATCCGTTTGGAAGAAACAGAGCTACAATTTGAACCTGAGACTGTGTGCTCTCGTCCTTAGTTTCCTATGGCTGTTCTAACAAATTACTACCAACTTTGTGGCTTAAAACAACACCAGTTGATTCTCTTACAGTTCAGAGGTCATGCATCTGAAATGTATCCAGTGGAGCTAAAATCAAGATGTCGTCGGGAATGCTTCCTTCTGGAGGCGGTAGGGGAGAATCAGTTCCTTCCATCTTCCAGATTCTAGAGGCTGCTGACATTCCTTGGATCATGGCCACGTTCCTCTAACCTCTGCTCCCGTCTTCACATCTCTCTGACTCTGACCCTAACTCCCTCTTGTAAACACCCTTGTGACCCTCTTATAAAGACCTTGGACCCACCTGGATAATTCACGATAATCTGTTCACCTCAATATCTTTAACTTATTCCATCTATGAAATCCTTTCTGCCATGTATAGTGTCATATTCATCGGTTCTGGGGATTAGGGCATGGACACGTTTTGGGGGGCACTATTCCCCAATCTCACAGTTAGGAGGGAAAGCCCACAATGGACTGTGGGTCTTGTGTCTGCATTTCCCCTCCAAGAACAAATACTTGCCCTTGTGTTTGGCCAAAAGCCAAGATCCTGGATTTAGGGTCAGATAGCTGTTCTCAAGTTCCAGGGTTGGCCCATGAGACTCTGGGAGGCACAGTACCTTGTCGGCTTGGGTAGCATGATGGGCTAATGAGATCATGGGGTTATTTCGTGTCCTGTTCTTATAAAAATTATTACATTCCTTTTCTGTTCCAAAAAGGTTTTCCGCTGTTTTTTTTATTACATTGCCATTCGAGAGGTTAAGGGGCTCGTCCTACCCAGCCTCAGTCTGCAGTGGGCCGTTAGCAGAACAAGGCAGAAAGAAAAGCCTTTGCAAAGTTTGATCTGCTTGTCTTTCCTAATCTGTTTGCATTTTCTCAGCCTCTTTCCCCACAAATTTAAAAGACACAATGAGTTTTCAGGACAAACTCTTTAGCACTTAAATTTTTCGTTTAGTTTTGTTTACTTGTCGAATGCCCTCTCTCGGCTCCGGGACCAACAAACATGCCTCTTGTCACCTGGGAGAAATGTGTGTTGGCTGAACCTGTGGTTGGTCTGTTGCTTTTCCTTCTCTGCTCAGTTACCCCAGGACTTTCTCTGTGGTTTGTGGTGGGCTCACAGTTCTTGACCTCAGGACTCCCACCAGTCTAGTCAAGATTGGTTGGTTTGGAACGGCTGACGGCTTGACACACTTGGGTTCCTCCTGACGTCTGGTCACCCCCGATTAGTCTTTATCCAGAAACGCTGATGGCCTCCGTGGATTTGGGTTTGGTGGCGCTGCAGCCTCTTGTTTGTGGCGCAAGATCATCTTCCAGATCGCACATTCCTGGTTGGATTTAGGTAGGTCTGCCTTGGTATGAGGAGCAAGATAACCGTGTATGAGTTAGGGAAGGGAGCCATGCCATAAAGCCAGCCCAGGTTAGGCCAACCTGAAACGAGGTCATTACCGCTTCATTTTCGTGTGTATGTGTGTGCGTGCGTGTGTGTATGTGCGTGTGTCATACGGGACACAAAAGACAATCTAGGAGAGATTCAAGAAGCTCCTACAAAGAGGATGAATCAACAAATATCAAGAGAATCTCTCAGATTAAAGAGATTTTACTCCTATTTGGTGTCAGGACTGCTCTGGCCTTTTCTCTCAAATTCTCTGATTTAACCCTCATAGTAACTATAAGGGGGGCCCGGTTGTTCTCAGTTTACAGATCAGAAAACTGAGGCCCAGAGCAGTGAATTGATTTGCTCAAGATCACAGTCAGGAGTGTTTCAGCTAGGAGCCGAAGGCCGCTCTGTCACTACCCTGCCATCTCCCCCATCGCCACCCAGATGCGGGTCCGGCGCCCCTGGCAATGCAGAACCCCAGGCTGACCCCAGACCTGCTGAGTCAGAATCTGCATTTTCACAAAATCTCCAGGTGACTTGCCTGCCAGTTATAGCTAAAGAAAAGCTGTGCACCGCCACCCCCACCTCCAGCTGAGCCGAGCAGAAAGTAACTGGGTATCCCCTAAGCCTCAAGCCTCTAGTGAGGCCACAAAGACAATGAGACCCACCCCTGTCATGAGAAACTCAGAACATAAGGCAACAGACCACCGACCCTGTGGGAGTGGCAGAGCAGTAATAACAGTAGTCACAGGGTGTTCACAGAGCACAGAGGAGGGGCAGTTTACCAGGAAAACTATGTGTTGGAGCTTACTCTTAACCTGAGTGGGAGGCACTAACCCACTGAGGTTGAGAACAGCAGCTCTGGATTCGTATTGTCTGGTTTCAAGTCCCGGTTCTACTACTTCCCAGCTGTGTGATGTGGGCCAAGTTGCTTAACCTCTCTAGGCCTCAGTTTCTGTATCAGTTTCTGTATCTGCACAACAAGCAAGTACTATTATGGTTCTGGATATTATATTAGTGCCTGCTCGTTGTGCAGATAAAACGAGATGATACTCGTGAGGGACCCAGTGGGCTGCACTCAGCCTAATAAACACTAGGTACTACTGAAGGCTGAGTGTTCCACAAATGACAACAACCACAAAGGCCAGGAGGGTCTCCCAGGCAGGGGGGCCAGCTGAGCAATAGCTGTCCATATGTAGAAGCACAACTGGGTACGCCATCTGGGAAACACATGGAACATTGAAGGTGTTGTTTGCTGAGCATCTGCCCTGTACCAAGTACCAGTCCAGGCTCTGAGGATACGAAGCTGAATTTCCAAAAACAGTTCCCCCACCTGAAGGCTGCATAGTGTAGGGCCAGAAAACCATTGGTCACCGGGCATCATTCATATGGTTATTGCAAAGCTACACATTTTCTTCGAAGTACTGCTTTACCAGCATCCCAGCAGTGTTGGTATGCAGTGTTTTCATTCTCAGTCATTCCAGATATTTCCCGTGTGATTTCTTCTTTGACCCTTACATGTTTATGTTAACATATACTCATTTCTGTGCAGCGTAGCCAACACTCACTGAATACTTGCCATGCACCAGGCTATGGCCTACGCACACCTTCAGGCCTTAAGGAGTTCGCAGTCTAAAGAAGCATCTGGCATCTGGTTGGGGAAGACAGACATGGACTCCTTTTATATACAATACAAGAGGAAGCCTCTGTTCTGTATTTCTCAACCCCAGTTCCTCTGACTTCTAAAGCATCTGTCATTGCTCAGTTGCTGCCTTTGAAGCAAACCCTTGTCCTGGTCACCGCTGTTTCTGCGGCCTGCACGTAGCAGGTACTTACTAAGTGTTTGTTCAGCAGAGTTGTTCTGTGGTACCCACTCACTTTGTCTCCATTCTTTTGATTATTCTCTAAACTCATCTGCTTTTGACTAATTTCTCTGATATTCAGTTATGATGTGTCTGTATCTTCTTTGTTGGCATAGTGGAGCTATCTCTCCTCTTTCTAATTGTCCTGCCAAGTGCTTGGTGGTCTCCATGGGATTGTGCAAACCCCCGCACCCCAAGACTCTGATCTGTTTCCTTTGCCACCTTTGAGCCAGGAAAGCCCTTCTCTCTCTGCCTTCCATCCACTGTGGGCTGGGATGTATGTTTGGGCTTCTGCCCAGATTGTGCTTGCAGTGGCACCAGCTGCACAGGATATGTGAAATATTTGCTCCAAAGGGTCCAGAAGTGGCACTCTGAGTAGGATCAGCTGGTGCTCCAGGATAAAAATCATTTCACCATCTTTGCTGAAAAGTCACTGTGCTTCTCCTGCACTCAGCAGTTTATGGGGTGCCATATTGTTTTCAGTCTTCCGGCCCCAGCCTGTTTCGAAACGCGGCTGGGTGTTGTTAGATAGCTCCGTGTTCCTGCCAGAAAGAGGGGGGCCGCCTCCCAGCCCAGCCAGTGTTGCCTTTCAGTCATATCAGAACTTGGCAAGTCCCGATTTCTCTGGGAGCTTGACCCGAGATGCCTGCTCCTCCAGCCCCACTTGGCAGGCCTTCTTGTCCTCTTGGTGGAAGGGAATTCATTCTTGTGGGGAGATGCCTCTTCTGGGAGTGGGTTTGGAGGATCACAAACCAGTTGCCTACTTCTCCAGAAACTGCATCCTCATCCCTCCTCCCTCTCGCGCTGGCATTCTTTCCTCCCATCCTTCGTCTGTTTACTCACCCACATGTGGCTCGCAGAGTGGGTTCAAAAGCCATGCTGCCTCTTTTAATCCCTGGCTCCTCCCCACTACATTTCATAACCTTGGACAAGCTGCCTGAGTCTCTCTAAGCCTCAGTGCCCCCAACTGCAAAATGGGGGCAAGACTCGTACCTACCTGGTGAGGTGGTGAGGATTCAGTGAGGCGATGTCTGCAGAGTGCTGAGCATAGTGGCAACCGCTCTACACATGTCTGATTTCTTGCTGCTCTTGTTCATAGCAGAGCTTTATTGGCCTTACTATGGACATAGCAGCCTTCTGAAAGAATTCGCTTTCATAAGTGCAAGTGTTTAAATATCTAAGTTGTGTCTTTAGGGCATAGGTATCTCCTTACTGAGATGTATAAACACTGAAGGTTCTAAGGAAGAGTTGGATCAAGCAAAGGAGGGTTTTCAGTGAATTCACTCTGGAGGTTGCAGCAAAAAAGAGGCTGACAGAGAAACCAGGGCAAAAAAATCACTACAAGAGAAACTTGCATTTCTCACAAGCCTCTGGGGGAGGTGGAGCCACAGGTTCCATGGACCCCATGGGCACATCCTGAATGCTCCCGCTGTGCCCCACCTGCTGGCCGAGGCACTCACCTGTACCAGCTGTGGGGATCCCTGCCAGCCTGCCTTCTGCCTGATGTCCCTGTCCCACTGGTCCTGCTGCGCTTCCTGGGTTTTTTTTTTTTTTTTTTTCTCTATTCTGCATGGAGCTCTGCTGGCCACCAGTTGGAGTTTTTTTTCCTTGCTCTTGTTGGTCAGACATTTCACATCTCCAGGACTTTTTGTTCCAAGCCTTTCCATGCTGGGTAAGAACTTAAGTGTGCGCGTGTGTGCGCGCACACACACACACACACACACACACACACACACAAGCACCCATCCCCTGACAGTTGACCGGATGGGTACTGTCCAGGTCAGCCTCCACATGCCAGGTGCAGGAGATTAGACAGATGACATGGCTCGCCCCGGGCTATTTCCAGGCTATTCTAAAAAGACTATTTCCCAGGCTATTCTAAAAAGGATTTCATCAGATAAACTTGAATCACTCAGGACTGGCAGAAAGCCCTGCTCTTCTTCCTCCCTGCCGGCTGTATGCCAACCTTATGAAAACATTCAGAGGCCTTGTGAGTGAGCTGTCTCCAAAACTTTAAGATGAGGAATCTAATTAATCAAGTTTGTTTGAGTTCTTTGTAAAATGAGAGTAAACAGGCCCAGAGCAAGGGCCTGGCAAGCTCTTGTGTGAGACAGTACATAGGCTTTAGTGCGCCTGTGTGTGGCATCCGTTGTGGTGGTGGTAAAAGGTACATAATACAAAAATGTCATTTTACCCAGTGTTCAGTGTACAAGTCCGTGGCATTACTTCAGTCACGGTGTTGTATAACCGCTACCTATTCGTAAAGTTTTTTTTATCATCCCACACGTAAACTCTGTGTCCAGTAGACAGGAACTCCCCCTTCTCCACTCCCAGAGGTCCCCGCTAACCTCTGTCCTTTCGCTGCGACGCATTTGCCTATTCTAGGTATCTCCTGTAAGTCGAATCATACGGTGTTGTCCTACTGTGTCTGTTTTATTTCATTACAAATAGTATGGGTTTTTAAAAAAGATTTTATGTATTTATTTGAGAGGGGGAGCACGAGCAAGAGTGGGGGGCCGGGGATAGAGTGTGAGGGAGTAGCAGGCTCCCCGCTGAGCAGGGAGCCAGACTCTGGGCTCCATCCCAGGACCCTGAGATCATGACCTGAGCCGAAGGCAGACGCTTAATCGACTGAGCCACCCAGGTGCCCCCATTACACATAATATTTTTAAGGTCTATCCATGTTGTAGCATATATCAAAGTTCCATTCTTTTTATGGCTGGATAGTATACCATTGTATGTATTTATGCCACATTTTGTTCATCTGTTCATCTGTTGGTGGCTACTTGGATTACTTCCACCATTTGCCTATTGTGAATAATGTCGCCGTTAACACCAGTGTGCACATATCTGCTTGAGTCCCTGCTTTCAGTGCTGCTGGATGTATACCTAAGAATGAAATTTCCGGGTCACATGGTAGTTGTAGGCTTAACCTTTTGAGAAGCTGCCAAACTGTTTTCCACAACACTTGTACCATTTTACATTCCCGCCAGCAATATGTCATTCTTCACACCCTCACCAAAGCTTGTTAGTTTCCTTTTTTTGTGATAGCCCTTCTATTAATGTGAATTGAAGTGATATCTCATTGCGATTGTGATTTGCATTTCTGTAATGACTAATGGTGTTGAACACATCTTCTCATGTGCTTATTTGCCATTTGTGTGTCTCCTTTGAAGAAAGCCACATCCATTTTGACACTCAGATGCCTTTTTATTCTTGTTTTCTTTGGGTTCGTGGCTGCATTTTAGCACCATGAGTTACTACTGTGCTAATTTCTTCTAGTACTGTTTGGAATTTGAGGTAAAAACAGTAATTGAAATAGACAGTTGTTATTTACATCAGGGGTTTGGTATTAAATACCCTTGTGCCCTTTCATTAGCTGCATTATATTCTTATTATGTGTTTTACTAGCTAATCGTAATTCTTGGCTTTGGGATTTTGTGGCTTTCTTCTTGGTTTATTTTGTGAGCAGACAAGGATGGCCAGTATGATCCCAAAGCAATGGGGCCACAAAAGAAAAACAGTTGAAGGAGAATGAAATTGTAAGCAAAGCGAAACATGATAGATGAGTCAACAAGAAAAAAAACACCCTTTAGAGGTTTGTAATCTCCAAATAGTTTTTCTTTATAATTTTCTGAGGTTATGAAATTAACTCAGGAGATTGGAGTGTAGTTCATTACTCTAATTGCTGAGCATTTTAATTATCGGGCGTGTTTTATGCTTTCGCGAAATGCTCATTTCACAGCCTATTGGTAGGTCTTTTTGTAGAATGGGAAAGAGAATATTCACAGCAGACATTGGGTGCCGACCCAGACAAGGCTCTCCAATCACAGACAAAGGAGAGCGTCTCTGCAAGCAGGAAACTAGGTGTACCACAGTGGGGGTGCGGCAGATTGTTTCCATTCTGTTTTGATCATCAGAATAAAAACAAGCACCAGAAGTTCCAGATTTGGTCCAAAGGTGCTTTCTTTCCTCTTTCTGTCTCTGCTCATGTTGTTGTTGCTGTTTTTCTTTAGGCGAGTCACAGGGCAGGCCCAGACTGTAGGCTCTGGAACTTGATAGTACGGCATTTTGATATTCCAAGTAGTTGGTGGAAGGACAGGAACGGTTAAATGGAGGTCACCGAGGGTCTTCAGAGACACGAGTGACTATTTCATGAGTGCTTACTGCATACCAGGCCCTGCCGTAGACCGTGTGGTGCTACATGGAGTTGGCGGGTGGTAGTCACCATCCAACCATCTGTCTATCCATCCTCCCTCTTTCTTCCCTTTCTCCGGCCTCCTTCCCTTCCTTCGTTCTTACCTGCGTATCTACCAAGATTTATCAAGTGCCTATAACATGTCAAGTACACAGCAGCAAACACAGTAGTAAATATAAAGAGTCTTTAGTAAGTTAGGAAGCACAGCAAAGTCTTTGCTTACCTTCTGTTACCATGTCAGTCAAGATTCAGTCAGGAAACAGACTACCTGGAGATTTTAATCGGGAAATTTAATATAAAGATCTATTAACTATAATAAGGTATTATTGGCTACTGAGGGAATGCAGGTCTGGGAGAAGCCACTACCCCAGAGGCTGAGCCAGCACACCCACAGAAGGAACAAATCAGGAAGAGGGGCTCCCACTCCCTAGGACTGGGGTCCAGCCACCATGGTCCATGGGTTGCAGAGTTTTCCCTGAGCCTGTGTACAGGTGGGCCTCACTAGGAAGCCAGCCTCCCTGGTGCTGGAGAAGGCCATGAATGGAAGGTACCCTGGAATGGAAGTCACTGGAAGTCTGTCAGTGGGGGTGATGTGCCAGGAAAGTTGCCCTGGGTGGGGGGTAGGAGAAAGCTGCCCACAGGGAGGGTGCTTCTGAGACACAGAACCGATCCTCCAGTGTCCCTCCCGCGCCCTCTACTGGTGAAGACTGCGTGGCCCTGTGGCAAAGGGGAAGAGGGGTGCCTTTGTCACAGCAGGGCCATGGTAGCTGAGTTTGGTGCTGAGAGGGAACCTCTGGAAGACTGGCGTAGACGCTAATAAGTAGAGTGGGGAGGACAAGGAAATCAGATGTGCTGTTTTACAAAGAATGTTCAGGGAAGGCCTCCCTGGAAAGATGATGTTTGAGCAGTGGCCCAAGGAAGTCATAGCTGCAGGCAGAGTATCTCAGGCAGAGGGAACAGCAGGTGCAAAGGCCGTGAGGTCAGAGCTGGCATGGTGTGTTTGGAGACCAGCAAGGGAGCCAGCTGCAGCACAGTGGGTAAGGTTGAAGGAAGGAGAGGGTGCCCAGGAATCGGCATTTGGCCAGAGCAGGTGAGCTAAGAGAGAGGTCTTGAGCAGAGATGCGCCATGAACTGCCTTGCACTTCAAAAGGATCACTCTGGCTGCTGTGTCTCATATAGATTGGGGGGCAGGCAGTGAGGACAGCAGCACGACCCAGTGAGGAAGCTTCTGTAGTACTCCAAGAGATAGTTGAAAGTGACCTGGGTGAGAAATAGCAGTGGCAGTCTTGAGAAGGGGTCAGAGGCTGGCTAAGGTCAGAGAGCAGCTTTTCTAGTGGACTGGAAGTGGAATGGAGAGATGGGAAGGCATCCAGCATGTTTGCACGACCTTGGCCTTGAGTGACTAAATGAATGTAGTTGCCACCAAAACATTTGCTTGAAGAGCCTCAGTGCCCAACATAAACATCTGTTGAGAAGTGGTTGTTGTTCTGTCTGGGGTGATGGAAAAGTTTTCGGGATAGGTGGTGCGGTGGTTGTGTGACATTGTGAATGTAATTAACGCCACCGAATTGTGCACTTAACAAGGGTTAAAATGGCAAATGTTATCTTTTTTAAAATCTACAAAAATAAATTACATATTTTCCTTCTCAATGCATCTTATCAAGGGATTAATAGTGTACACGTGTTATTGGTCACGTTCATTGTGATCGCTGGGTCATTGTGATGTCTGCTGGGTCCTCTTTGGAGTTACTGTCTTCCTCTTTGTAGGTAATAAATATTTTCACAGTGATTTTACCAAAAATGTGGTGACTGTTATTGCCACCGTGGCTCATTACAGGCTTCACACACTTGCTGGCTTCTTCTTAGCCTGTGTCCCAGGTGGGAAACAGGCTCAATGGGGTTAGATGACTCGCTCAAGGCGGCACAGCTAGCGGCTAGACCGTAAACTCCGTGGGGGCACGGGTCTTTGCTGCTCACAGTGGTCACCCTAAGCCCCGAGCACGGGGCCTGCACGTGTATTAGGCCTTCCGTAGATGTTTGTTAGATGTGTGAGACAAAACCTGAACAACATGTATTGGGGTGACTCCCTACCTCCCGCTCTGTCCTCTACCACTTCTGCCTCTGGTTCTTGGTCTGTCATTAATTAGCACTGTGTGTCCGTCCCTATGATTTTAGGAATGTCCAGCTGCTTCCTAGCATAGAATGAACTGCCCCACGGTCCTACCCCTGACAAAGTCATTGGCCGCAGACAGACAACAGCCCTTTGGCTCTCCTCGTGACATTCCTACTGCATTTAATACAGTGGGGCGGCGGGGTACTTTGTCCTTCATGTTAGCTGAAGTTGTATGATACTGTGTTTATGGGAAAAGGCTGTTGCTATTCTTAGGCTGGTGGCGGTTCTCACTTATTCATAGCTCCGCGTCTGTGGGTGGAATGAGAAGTTATAATAGAGTGCAGGTGCCTCTCATTGTTTTCCGCTACTCACTGGATAGTGTTTATTAAAAAGGAAATCACAGTGGTGTGTCTGGAGCTGAAGTCTGAACAAATAACCCAAAACGAGGAGTCCCAGGAAGGTGGGCAGCAGGCGACAACAAAGAAAAGCAAAAACAAGTTTGAGCTAATTGGGATCAGGCAGTCCTTTGCGCGTGAATTATGAATAGGGAGCTTGGCAGCAAAATTATTCTTGTGTTCAACCTTTGTTGGCATACTTCACATACTTTTACAGAAAATCCAGAATTTGAATTTAACACATTTTCTCCAGGCCTCTAACGGAATTTGAAAACATAATGCTGAAAGCATGCGGTTGAAATGAGATCCTTTCAAAATGTTTAAAGACTGTGCATGGATAGCTTGGTGTCTGCATACACATCCCACTTAATTTGTTCTTGTTTCTTGAAAAAGAAAAAAAAAAGCTATTCCAGGCCCTCTGAAAAGAAGGGCTGAGGATTTAAATTCATAACAAGTTCTAAATTATGATAGGCATTGGAATCCATGTTGCTGTGTCCGTAAATTTGTTGGCCAGTTCCTTGAGAGACCATTGTGCATGTGTGTGTTGTGTGGGTGTGTGTATTGTGTGGGTGTGTACACGCATGCACGTGTGCACGTGCCGTAGAAGAAGGCAGTTCCTAGTCCGTGGCATTGTTCTGGACTGTGGGGTCCCCCAGGAGACTGTGCTTCCTATCACATAGACATCCAACGAATCTGTTCCCTCTTTCAGCAAATATTTACTTCAGAGTACAAAGATAAATTGAATGTCACCCTTGCTCGTAAGCACTCATGGTCTTGAGAGGGAGACAGACCCATGTACAACTAAATAGAATGCTCGGGTCATGTGCCTTGGCGGGCGCCGGAGCAGAAACATGGAGAGATCAATGCCTCCAGCATTGATAGGGAGTTGGGGAAGACTTCATGTAGGTGGCCACATTCCAAGTATGCCAGGAAGATAAATGGATTATTGTTCCAATCGGAGAAGGGAGGGAAAGGACTTTGCAGGAGGAGGCGAGCACATGAGCCAGCCCAGGGAACCTGGGTACATGTGACACATCCAGGGGACAGCATGTCATCCTCATAGCTAACGTGTCAGGTTCCTGTGGGAGAGAGGAGCTCCAGGTGACACCGGAAAGATAAAGAAGTCGGAGGATGGTGAGACATCACAGCCCTCATCTGAGACAGTGGGGAGCCATCTCGGGCTTCAGGGAAAAGGAGCGGCAACTCCCTCCATCAAACCTGGTGATATTTTTGGAAGCGTCTGGTCTTGAAATACCTCAATTCCTCTTGCTTCCACAGCTCCCTGCCTCTCTCCTGCCCGTTCAGTGAACTGAAAGATACCAGAACTATATTCAGCCCTCTCCAGTAATATCACGAAACAAAAATATCTCATGGCTTTGCAACTTAGGAGTGTTTTGACTGTTCACAGCAAAGCCTTGGAGAGTTGCACTGTGTCATCTCCCCATGGAGTTCTCTGGCGGCTTTTTGATGAGTAAACCCGGGCCCGACTTCTACCCCAAAGCGATGTTCTTCTGTAGCTTGTCTGCTCCAAGAATTGAAATACCCAGACTTACTCCTCACTCATCTCTTGCTGAAACAGAGAAGTCTCTGCGGTACCCTCAGGGGGGTCAAGGACATACATGGGTTTGGAGACAGCTCACGCTTACAACCATGGAAAGCTGGGCTTACAACCTCCACCCCAGCCCACCCTGCTCAAGCCGGGACCGAAGAGTCTTCCATTGGCTCAGATGTGAGCCTTAGCAATATGGTGCCACCAGGCAGCACCCGGGCTGTGGGTGCTGATTGAGTTGGGTGTTTTGATAAGCAGGCTTCTTTTTCCTCTTCATCTCTGCCTTTTATTTCCTAAGCCAGTAGAACATTGGCCTTTGGTCCATTGCTTTGTGCTGAACCATGAGTGGATAGGCACCTCCCCTTTGTTCTGGTCTTATTGGGTGTTGGTGTATAATACCAGGAGCCTTGCAGGAGCCTGAGTGGGTCCTCCTGAGGCAAGGTCAGTGGATTGCCATCACTGCTCTAACATCTGGACCAGGTGACGACACTCATTAGTTTCTTCATTTACTTTGCTCAGGAGGACCCAGCTGTACCCCACACATGGGCTTGGAGGAGAACATCATGGCTAGTTCAGAAAACCTTATTGCAGTTGCCAATCTGACAGGACCCTAGGAAGTAAAAGGGGAAGGGAGAATGAGGAGAGGCATTGGTGACTTCAAAGAAGTGATCCCGCACTCCCAGCGTGGTTCAACTTTGTGTGTGAGGATTTGGGCGAACAGCCACAGCTCAGACCGTGCGCCTGACTCTTGCTGGACAGTAAGCATCCAGGGCCAGGTTTCCACGGGTTGAGTCTTGGCTGACACTTGCTCACTATGGGACCTGCAACAATTCAGACCTCCTGTTCCGTAGTCTTCTCATCTGTAAAATGGGCATTTCAGTAAGTATTACAAAAAGTCAGTGTGATGATACACAAACAATGCCTGGCCAGTGGGACTTGGGAAATTCGGTCATATTACTCATTTAGCACCAGTGGTGTGTGCTGTGCTGAGAAGTGTGATCTTTATGAATTGAACAGATTCGGAGTCAGTGTGGATGTGTACCTCACCAAATCCTATTTTTACACAGTGTGTGTGTTTTCAAATTTTACATGTCATTTTAAGACAAATGTGAAGAAAATAGGGAAAGTTGGGAGTAAAGTTGGGAAAGTTATGAAAGTCTTAGGGAGTATTTTGTAAGGACCATTGTTTCTGGGTTTGGAAGCCTGCATGGGGTCCATCAGGCCACAGTCTGTCCCACCCCCTCCCTTCCCTGTCACCCCTCCTGCTTGATCAACATTGCCGTTGACTCTGTGCCTTCCTGTGTCAGGGCTGTCCAACAGGACTTTCTGCAATGTTTTAAAAGTTCTGGATCTTCTTGTCCAGTATAGTAGCTCTGAGCACATGAAATTTGGCCAGCGTGTCTGAGGGACTGAAGTTTTCGTTTAAATGAGTTTCATTTAAATAGCCACCTGTGGCTAGTGGCTGTCGTACCGGACAGCACAGTCGAGCCCTGGAAATAGAGACGTAAAAGGACTGCATGCCTGTCCATGAGGAGCTCCTGGTCACACTGGGAACTGCCGTTCACACGGACAGAGCATGGTATGCTAAGCATTAGCACAGAGGTGTGCACAAGAGGCTGAGAAAGCAGGACAAAGTAGTATCTCATTTTGCCAGATTACCCAAGGATGACTTCAGAGAAGACCGGAGCACGCTGACCTCTCCCTCAGGACCTCCACTGGGGAGATAATCATCATTTTGTGAGCACCGATGAGGTGCCAGATGCAGGGACGCTTTCCAAAGATGCTGTCACATTTGACCTTTATTGTTCACTTGCCACCCATTCTGCAGATGGGAAGTGTGAGATTGAAATCAGTGACTATCCCCGCTCTCCAGTCACACAGCTTAGGGTACAGTTCAGTCAAGCTCTGCCTGACTCCCAAGCCACACCAGGGAGCCTGTGTCTTGATTTACCCTCTATGTCCTCCATTCCCTTTCTTGGATTCCTTCTGGTGTTTTGGTGATCGGTGGCCACTGACATGCCCCCATCTGTCCACACTTTCGACTGGTGCCAGATTTTGCATAGCTGGCTTACTGCTCGACCAGGAATGAGGTGATAGCAAGACCACAAACTAATACATATGCCGGTATTTACATAATGTCGGACCTCCGTGTGATTGATGCCTGTGTTGTTGACGAGGGTGTCACATGTTCATGCTCTGATCCTGGTCTCAGTATGACTGTGAGGACGGGGCCAAGTCATTTCACAATTTGGGTGAGCGTTCCAAGCTTCTCAGAAGACTAACGCAATAGAAATTCAAGGTATGAAATTCAAGGTGCGGTCCCAGAGTCATTTTATTTAACAACTTCTACGCTGTGTTTTCTCAATATGTAAAATGAGAACACACTCCCCATCTATTCCCCCCCACCCCCATTTTGAGTGTTCAAGGAAGGTTTACACATTGGTCTGAAGGAAGACTTCTCTTGAAAAGCCCTATGACCAGACGGGTCACTTTTCCCAGCCCTGGGCTAGTGCCATCCTGTCCACTGTAAAGAGCCACATTTACAGGCTCCTAAACCCCGGGCGCCTCTTCTCAGCTCCGGGGCTGCCCTTCCAGGAAACACCCACATTTACCCAGCAGGGTGCAGTTCCCACACGGTGGCATTTGACAGGGATATGATGTACCCCCCCCCCACCGCGTCTTGGCAGTCAAGTTGCTTGACTCCTTCCAAATCCTTCTTGAGATTCTTACCGTTTTGGAGGTTTGACAGATCTGAAATTAAACCAATGAGCTCAGTCTACTTGTGGGATATTCTACCCGGAAGGGAGTCAAAGAGATCACGGTATCACCTAAAATCATCTCTTTACATAGTACACTGTTGGCAAACACGAAGGAGGCTCCAGCCCGTCTCATTTTTTACAAATGAGGTATGAAGGCCCAGAAAAGTGAGCTGCTGCTGTTGGTGAGGATGGCTAACATGAGTTGCCTGCTCCGTACAAGGCTCTGTGCTCAGCACTTTGCATAGATTATTTAATCTTCACAGGTCTATGAATAGAGTGTATTATTATATCCATTTTAAGGATGAGAGAATCAAAGCTTGGAGAATTTTAGCAGCTAGCCCTGGTTCATGAAGCTAGAACATGATGGAACTGGGGATCACACACAGACGGTCTGATCCAGGAGCCTGTTCTCCTAACTAGGATATAAGAGCCATTCTTGTCCCACACAGTGAGTGGGTGGCAGAGGTGGGACCTACACTGAGGCACTCTGTTTGGACCATCTCTGGCCCCATGGAAGGAAAAAGGAAGAAAGAGAGCCTTTGGAACTGGCTGGGTCTAAAAAATCATTTCTTCCAGCTCTATCCTTCCTGCTATAGATTAAAAGGAAGGTTCTAGATTGCAGCACAAAGCAATAGTGAGAAGCCACTGGACCAAACCTTGCTTGAGTCTGATTGTGTGCTTCTATGTCAGGGTCCACGCAATACAGCCAGTGGGGCAGTACACAGTAGGAGCTCGATGTTTTTTTGTTTGGTTTGGTTGTTGAAATGAATCAATGATGTAGCTAGTGTTCCTGGTGCTTCAGGCCCCTCTCGGGCTCCTGGGGCCGCAGGGTCCTGAGGCCTGGAGTAATACTCTTCCTAATTGGATCTCCACCTCTTCAATACCTCTAGCTGGCAAGGTTTGTTGGGGCTTTCTTCCCTTCCCAAGACAAAACACACACAACATCCTTCTCTGACCATTTTTGGAGGCTGGGGGCCAGGGAAAAGGGATCTGAGGGGACTTGTCTTTCCAACCTCCAGAAGCTCATGTCACATCCATTCATTCATGAATTAGTTGGTTCATTCATTCACTGATTGATTGAATGATTGATTCATTAAGCTGTCTTTTGGATGCTATGCTGAGCTAAGTACTGGAATAAAATAGTAAATAAGTCAAAACCAAAAGGGCCCTTGCTTTAAGACCTAGGAGAAGGAAGCCCATAAACATGTAAAGAAGAAAATATCAAGACAGAGACTGTGCTGAGTGCAATAAACAAACTAAACTGGCCTTGAGGTATCAGTTGGAGGGAGGAGGAAAGTCAGGGGAGACCTCTTTAAGGAGGTGATATTTGACCCGAAAGCCAAGGAATGAAAGAGAACCAGCAATTGGAGGGACTAAATAACAGTAAATATTCCAGGCACGGTGAACGGAAGTGCAAAGGCCCTGAGGCAGAAAGGAGCTTCAACAGTGTGGACCAGAGCAAAAAAAGAGGCCCATGTGGCTGAAGTAGCATGAGATGGGAGAGCATAGTATAACCAGCTAGGACTTTATTCTAAAGGAATAAAGGAATAAAGGAAGCCACTGAAGACTTTAAAGGATATGTGTCAAAAGATCTGTCTGCTTTAGGGAGCTGGGTTCAGAGGGTGAGAACAGAAGTGCACAGATAACTTAGAGCATGAGCTCAGGGCCAGGCTGGAGACTGAACAGGCAATATAACTGCCCACACTCCTCTGCCACACCCTCCCCTTCTGGAGGAATCTTTTGCAGCTGCAACCTTGTGAAAATAGAATGTCCCAAGATACCAGATAGCATTCTAAAGCCAAACAAATGCTATCGTTACAGAAAGGTAAATCAAGACAGGAAAATGATGACACATTCACCACAACTGAAGTGTTTGTTGGGCATATAAGGACCCTTGACTTGTTCCAAAGCCTACGTGTCTGGGACTTCTTTAGTGTTGCCGGTAATTGGGCACTTGGCTCTAAAGAGAGCTATTTTGAAAATTCTGCATCTCAGTTTTAAAAAGTTAGAAGTTCAGGAAAGGGGAGCTGGGTTTAGGTCTCAGAAATATGCATCCCACCTTGCTATCTACCAACAGGATTCCATCAGTCTTTCTCTACCGTCCTATCTCTGCTGTACCCTGCACAGTCCTCACCAGGGGGGAGACCACGTTTATTCCAAGAACTTTCATTTCATGACCAACTGTTATCAAGATGTAGATGACATGACCCTCAAAGGAGCAATGAGTTAGACCCTGCTGCTTTTGCCTGCTTCCCACTTAAAACACACTTATCTTTTTTCTCCCTATTTTAATCTAAAAAAATGATTATTTAGCTTTTTACAAAAACAAATACTGTCTTCTAAATGAAAATAATGATTGTGATGATGATGATGGTGTTGGTGGTGATGGTGAGGACAGTGGTGGTTATGGTGATGATGATGGTGATGATGGTAGTAATCGTGATGGTGATAATGATGATGATAGTGATAATGGTGGTGGTGGTGATGATGATGGCGATGATGATGACAGCTGGATGGTGATGATGGTAGTAATAGTGATGGTGATCGTGATGAAGGTGATGATGAAGGTGATGATGAAAATGGTGGTGTTGGTGATGATTGTGGTGATGATGGCAGTGATGGTGATGATGGTGGTGGTGATGGTGATGATGACATTGTTGGTGATGGTGTTGATAACAATGGTGGTGATGCTGATGTTGTTGGTTATGATGATGATAGTGATGGCTATGTTGATGATGATATCAGTGGGTAACATGTACTGAGCACTGGCATTGCTCCATGAAATGTTTATGGCTCTTTAGAAGTAATAACTTTGAATCCTCACACCAACCCTATAAAGTGAATACCATCTATCCTCATTTACATGTAAACCAAGGCAGGTGTTTCAAATATGGTTCCAAAGACTGTGGTTCCAAACCTGCTCTTTTAATCACCATCAAACTTTAGTGAACTCTTTTTCTTTTTCTTTTTGGAAAAAAAAAAAAATCGATGGAGCTTGTGCATTTGGTAGCAGATGTAAATCATCACTTTCATTTAATTTCCCTCTTCTGACCTTTTTGCCTTCACCGTCACTCTCCTCTTCATGCCCTCCTCACACCCCCCAGCCACCTGTTAGACTTGTCTGCTTCTTGTTTCCAACTCTCTTCCAGTCACTGTGCCTTTACCTTCAAGGTACATGAGCTTGCCAATGAGTTCTTCCTGCTCCCTGTCCATTTACCTTCTTTAAAGTGAGCACCAATTTTGCCGCAGTCTCCAATTCCCTCTGGTGGACTACCCCTTTGTGTGGATTAGGACAGAACATAGAACTCACATCTCTTATCCTGGAGTAATGCTTCTGACATTTGTGTTCTGCAGCACTCCAGAGATTCTGAATACTCTCCTAGTTTGGGAAGGAAAAGTTGTCCAAAGTGCTTTGTAATTGAATTCAAGAGTGATGGACCAAAAATTATTAATGCATTTCTTTCTCTGTGCCAGCTAAAGAGGATTCCATGTTTACTTCACTTTCTAAGTATAAGCTCCGTTAACTTTTTAGGGTTATTTCTTTCCAGTCTTTCTTTTCCATACCTTGTGTTTTGTTGTTGTTGTTATGCGTTTTTCTAGTTGTAATCATAATTCTATATATGAAATTGTAAGGTATTTTTGACAACATTATTATAGCATTACAAAGGCTTCATGTAATGCATTCTCTGAATATAAGATATAATCAATTATAAGGCATGCTGTTATTTTATGTTCCACTAAGAAAGGAAAAAACATTGTCAACTAAACAATGACACAAAGATTTCTTCTCTCTCAACTTATTATTTCATATCTACTAAGAAAGAAGATTTTTTGACTTATTTAGATAGAGAATTCATCCTATATCATCAGGTGGCCCTTTCCATGCCTTCCCGCAAACATAGTGAATTTGATTACAATACTGAATCATTTTATGATCTTCCTGAAGACATTTAAAACGCCAATCAAAGTCAACATGGATAGAACCAACAATGCGCTTATTTCCACTGAAATGAGGAACCCTTCAGTTACGACCAGGTGCACAGGAAAAAACAAATCAAAATGGATGAAAGGCAGTCCATGACGTATGGCTATATGATAGCTGGATGTGTATATGCCAGACTTGATGTAACTGTTCTCTTAATCAACAAGTTTCTGCTCAGCTCCTCTTACTGCATGTGTGTGACGTTGTGCGTTCAGTGAGCGATACTGTGATGAATGGGTTCAGGCTTGGGCTGGTGGAGAGGGCCTGACGTTGAAGAAGAGGCATGCTCTTGCACACTGCAGCGAAGAGAGAGGGGAGGAAGGAGTCTGCCTCCACCATCCAACTGTACTTTGTGTGAGCTCCTTGTGGGAGGCAGTTAGATCACTCTTCACCAAAGCCAGGGCCTCCAGCTGAAAACTGGGACAGTCCGAAGGGGTCCTTGTGAGGTTGGTGGGCATGACATTGAGAGCTCTGGGACCTTGAGAGGTAGAAGTGGGAGCTGCTATTTATTGGGTGCCAGTGATGTGCCAGGCATCCCCCCATGTCTTTTACACAGTCATAAATATTATCTTAGAAGAGTGGTGATGATGACGATGGTGGTGGTGAGGATGTTCATCATCGTGGTGACATCCGTGGGTGACACGTACTGAGCACTTACTTTGCACTGTGCAATTTTTGTGACCCTGTATACGCAAGACTACACAAAATTCTTACAACACCCTGTAAGAATAGTGCCATTGTGCTCCCCATATTACACAGAAATCATATAACCACACATTCTTCATGGTAGGTAGATACTGTAATCTCCCTTTTGTAGACCAGGAAACCGAGGGTCAGTGAAGAGAAGCTCAAGTTCACAGGCAAAAACGGGACGGCAAGTCAAGCCCTGACTCCTTTTGTGACCCTGATCAGACCACCCCTCTCCAGGGTCTTCATTGGAGCTGAAAAGTAGAGAAGAAAGATCCATGGTGCCTCCTGGATTTTCCCCATCCAGGAGCCCTCAGAAGCTGGTGAGTGATGTTCTCACCCATTTGGAGATTGCGTAAGGTAGTGATGAGAGTACAAACTCTAGAAGCCAGCTGCTGGCCGTGTGACTGGGAGCAAATTATTGCATCTCCCTGACCCTCTGGTTCCTCATCTGCAAAGTAGGGATAAATAATAACAACTGCCTCAGAGCTGCCGGGAGAATTCGATGAGATAGTATATACGTAGTGTTTGGCTCTCAGTCAGTGGTTGCCACTGGTATTATTATTTAGCTGCTCTTAGCCAAGGGGTTCATGAGGTAGTTAGCCCCATGAGCAGTCTGGAAGTAGGCTGTCTGAAATCGCCATTACAAACCAGTGGCTCCAAGGTCAACCTCTGACCTTGTGCCTAATGACCAATGTCTGTTGGTCCCAAGGACTGCCGAAGAGTATTCATGGCTGCAGGTACCTATATAGGTACTCGCCTTAGTGCCCAGCCACCACCTCCTGACAAGCCTGAGGTCCCACTCGCTGGCTGTGACACCACATGGGTAAGTCACAGCCCCCTTTCGCAGCTGGTCACAGGGGCCCATGGGTTAGTCTGGGCAGGAGAGGTGGAGGGACATAAAGCCAGCTCCCAAGTGGTCCATGTGGCAGCAGTGATTACAGCCAAGGAGAAGCTAAATTCCGGAGGTTTACGCTGTCTCCAGGGAGTCCACTAAATGAGGAACAACATCCATAAAGAAATAACTCAATACCAGTATGTAAAACTAGAAACAGTAACCAAGTGTAAGTGGCTGTCTAGAATTCAGCAAAGGAAGATGAAGTGTCTTTTGCGGGCAGGCACTCACCACGAAGGAGCTAAAGGGCCACGGTGATTCCCCCTCCCCACCTTTGAAGGGCAGGTGCCACCTTTGGCTGTAGAAAGGCTCACCTCTCTGCGGCAGCTTTCAGTGCCTTGCTCTGAGTGTTCCTTTGTGTACCACCTGCGAGAAAAAGGACTCTGTTAAGACTGTTTTTGGGGGGCCCGAGGAGGTCTCACTCTGGAACATACAGCCCTGCAGGCAGAGGCGTGCTGGTAAATGCTTAACAACTGGCTCTCTGGGAGAAAATAAAGTGCACGTGTATGTATATACACACGTACAGTTATCACGAAGTGCTCGGAGAACAAATGTTCAGCCCATATTTGACAAATAGCAATAATATACACAATGCTGTTTCCTGTAAACAGTCACCACTGTCTAATTCCAGAACATTTTTATCTTCCCCCAAAGAAACCCCATACCCACTAAGCAGTCATTCCCCTTATCCCCCTCTCCGTCCCCTAGTAGCCACTAAACTACTTTCTGTCTCTCTCAGTTTGCCTATTCTGAATAGAATATTTCATAGATGTGGACTTTTATGTCTGGTTTATTTCACTTAGCATAATGTTTTCAAATTTCATTTACGTGGTAGCATCTGTCAGTACTCTGTTTCTTTTTACAGCTGAGTAATATTCCATTGTATGTACGGATATACCACATTTTCTTTATCCACTCACGAGTTGATGAACATCAAGTGGTTTCCACTTCTCCTTTGGCTGGTATGAATTACGCTACTCTAATCATTCATATGCAAGCTTTTGTCTAAACACCTGTTTTCTGTCCTGGTGGGTATATACTTAGCAGTGGAATTTTTGGATCACAGGGCATATTTAACTTTTTGAGAAATCACCAAATGATTTTCCACAGTGTCTGCATCATTTTGTATTCCCATTCACAAGGAAGGAGGGTTCCAATTTCTCTGCATCCTTGCCAAGCCAACCTTTTCTGTTTGGCGTTGTTTTTATACAGCTATCCCAGTAGATGTGAAGTGGCGTCCCGTTGGGATTTTGATTTGCATTTCCCTCATGACTAATGATGTTGAGCATCTTTTTATGTGCTTACTGACCATTTGCATATCTCCTTTGGAGAGTTATCTCTTCAAGTCCTTTATCTGTATTTTAATTGGATTATTATGTTTTTTGTGGAGTTGTATTATTCTGGATACTAGAACCTTATTAAATATATGGTTTTCACATATTTTCTTCTATTCTGTAAGTGATCTTTTAACTCTCTTGTTAATATCCTTTGATGAACAAAACTTTAAAATTCAAGAACGACCAGTTTATTGTTTTTTCTTTTGTTGCTTTTGCTTTTGGTGTCATATCTAAGTATCAAAGCAAATCATATGATGGTATTCGGGGGTGAGGAATTGTGTTCCACCTTCAGACTGCGACACTCCAAATTTGCATGGCAGAGAGCATGGATAAGGGTGTAGTGAAGAATTGGGGCCATTATTACAATTTTATCACACCCTGATTGGCTTAGATTGACTCCAGTACACCCCCCAAGAACTTTGCCAACCAAACATAATCATAGTTCTGCTAGCAAGGAAGGAAGGAGGGCAGCTTCAGTAAGGCAGTGAACAGAGCTTATAACACAAGTCTACTGGGGCATTTCACCTATAGGACCCCAAGATCAGGGTTGACCAAAGCATTGTGGGATGGCTGAGGCTGTGTTTGGTAGCTTTTCCAGAAGAACGAGGGTGGTCAGGGAAGGAAGTGCCCAGGAAAGCCAAGCCACTCAGCAGGATCCCCATGAGAGAGCTTGAGTGTCCATAGCTCTCTTCTCTGCTCTCCTGGGACAGCTGAGGCTTAGCAGTAACAGATCCCAAGCTTAGAAGGATAGAGAGCTGTTGCAGAGAAAGGAGATCCAAATCTCTGCTGATAACCAGGATGCTGGAACAGGGATCTCTGTATTCTGTTGGCACTTCGGTGATACCAGGATGAGCTGTAAGGTGTAGAATTTCCTTTCTGTTTCTACTTCAAATGTATAAATTCTTTTACTATTCAATGTTGATATGATACAACACAGACTGTTCAGCTGCTCTTGACTCAAGAATATAAATTGAACATTGGCTTTCCTCATTTTTTTATCCAATTTTGCCTTCCAGAAGCCCAGATATGACTTCATTTTTAAAATGAAATTTTGCAGCCCATAATGATTAAATGATTCTGGTTATTAGCATAAAACACAGCTGTAGTACACGAGCGGTAACCTTTATTGTTTAAATATTGTGCGGTGTGTTCACATAGTGCACAGCAAAACTATATTTTTTCAGACTATTCAGCCATTATGGAAATGACTTACGATTTCATTCAGAAATGTTACAAATGCAGTTCATCATTTCAGTGGGGTAAACATTGCCTAGCGTAGTTCCTAAGAGGAAACCAGGTCAGAAACGGGAATTTTTGACAAGAAAGAGCCCACAGCAGGTAGGGCTTAGGAAGGCTCATGCCACATGGTAAAGTTCTTCATATCTCAGGCTTTTGAGTAGCAATGACCTGGATTCGAGTCCCCCTACCTGTGTCCCCTTAGGCAAAATACTTAAACTCTCTGAATACCAATTTCCTCATCCAAAAAAAAAAGGGTGTGTGTGTGTGTGTGTGTGTAAATTATACCTACCTCTTAGGGTTGCGGTGAGATTCAGTGAGGGAAAGGCTTCATGTGGTCAGCACAATGCCTGACCCGTAGTGAACTCTCAGCAACTCGGAGCTGCTGCTGGTATTACTGCTTTTGTCAGCGTTGTTACTCGTACGTGCTGGTATGCTAATGGTGATGCTCTGGCCAGGGAAGATGGGGACCCACGTCTTTCAACAGAGAGCCCAGGTGGGACCTGACCATTGCAGAAGGTTCAGCAACAGGACTTGGAAGTGTCAGCTGTGGCTGTTGGTCCCTGTCTGCCCTTGGCTAGGTCTGTGACAAGGAACTGACTTGCCTTTTGTATATTAACTCTGTGCCCAGCATCCTGCAGATCTGCATGGTTGATAGTTAATCTTGTCGTTATCATAGGAGCATTCTGATAAGTCTGTAAATAATAGGAGTTGGAGTCTTCAGGCTGATTTTTGAGCTGGCAGTTTCTTTAGTCAACCCAATGTGCATGTTGGTGGTTAAGGAGATCCCTTCTTGGAGAATAGTGCTGGCGGCGGTGGCGGCAATAGGGATAATGCTGATCATGATAGTGGTAACAGCCTGAATTTATCAAGGGCTCAAAAGATAGTAGATATTGTGCTAAATGCTTTACAGGCATTATGTCATTTACATTTCACAGATACTCTGTCCTACATATAAGGAAAATGAGGCACAAACTCTTTAAATAACTTAGTCCCAATCTCAAGTAAAGAACTTGAGTCTAGCAATCTGACCTCAGAAAGCTGGCTCTTGACTACTGTGTCCCTCTGTCCAGCTGTTTTGTCAATGTGTAGACTGGGAAGGAAGCCCTTAAATGCTGAGAGCCACCCGCAGACTGCAACAAAGTGTTTTCTCTGACCTTGGTCTCAATTGAAATGAGTACTTACAAGTTCCTCTACATCAAACCTGGGGTGTTAGGCCACTGCTGGGTCTTCCTGATTCTAAAACAGTATCCAGAGTGCACATAGATATCTGGAAAAATGTTGCCTGGAACTGCCAAGCCTCACTTACCCATTTTACACTGATTTCCAAACCTGGCTCTTGAATTTCATTCCTTTATTCAACAAATACACAACCTTCATCGGGTCAGCCTCTGGGAATTCAGTCTAGTTGGTCGGTCCCTTATGTTTCTCAACCTCAGTTTTCTCATCTATAAAGTGGGGATAACAATGACATTTACCTAATATATTTGAATGTAGAATGAGACATTGTACTCAAAATGTCTTGTAAAGTTACTGGCAGATACTAAGAACCCAATAAATACTGGCTGTCGTCGTCGTCGTCGTCATCGTCATCATCATCATCATCATCATCATCATCATCATCATAGTGACCAAATGGATACAGAAACATAAGGTTCACGTTAGTGGAAATAATGAAAGATAATTGATGAAAAGAGAAATCGTGTGATATCTAGGGTAAGGCAGAACACACCCACCCACCCACACGCACGCACAAAAAACCCTTTTGTGAATGTTTATATCTTAAGGATCCAAGACCTATCAAGGCTTTCCCAAATAGGGTGTGGTAAATAATTTAGGATGCTGATGAGAATGGCTTTGAATGTTTACCTAGCTATCATATTGAAAAACACTTCTCACCTTCCTTCCAGAGCCGCCTTCTTTTAATCAGGATTGGCTAACTACTGTCAAGGAGAACTCCCAAAACTGAAGTTGATTTCGTGTTCAAGTAACAAATCAGTGTAGGCATTCAGCTGATGTGATCCAGGGACCCAGGCTTTGACATCTTGGGTTCGACCATCCCCTAGGCCTCCAGATCTTCTGCTGGATCCTCAAAATCCAGACACTGGATGGGGGAAGAAAAAGAACAAGACTCCTAGGAGGTTTTTATGAGTCAAGTCTAGAAGCAATGAGACCACTTCTACCTACTTTCCATTGGCCAGAACTCAGTCACATGGTCAAACCCAACTGCAAGGGAGTCTGGGAAATCTCATGTAGCAATGCCACCAGGAGTCAAGAGGAATGTTTCCAGGGACACATTGCCTTCTCTTCCTTGCTGTCTACTATTGACTGCTTACTTTATTGCTTTTGTTTTTTTGAAGATGCATTTATTTATTTTAGAGCACAAATGGGAGGGGCTGAGGGAGAGGGAGAGAGAATCTCAAGCAGACTCCCTGCTGAGCACAGAGCCCAACTTGGGGCTTGATCTCGGGACACTGAGATCAGGACCTGAGCCAAAACCAAGAGTCAGACGCTTAACCAACTGTGCCACCCAGACGCCCCTACTGTATTGCTTCTAAATTGCACAGTCTTGTACAAACCACACCAGTTTTATTTAGCCTGTTGGAAAATAATTATTGTCCGTATGCATTGTAAATATGTCTGCTTATTTGTATCATCACAATGTATCAGAAAGAGCCCTGGCCGGGCTAGGAGCCAGAACTGTGCTTTCTGTTCGCAGATCAGCCTTTCAGCCATTCATTGCTGCGTGAGCCCAGGCTGCCTTAGGAGACCTCTTTGTCTTAAGTTTCCTTATCAGTAGAATTGAGGAAATTGTACCCGCCCTGCCTACTGTGTTGGGTGAGGATGACACAACATCATCTGTGAAAGTACCTTGTAACCAAGAGAACCTGCTTCTGCAGGGGAGAGACTGTCTCAAGGCAGCCACTTCTTAGCTGAATAAGACACATTCAGAAAAACATATTGCATAACCATGTGTTACCCAAGACATGCCTCTGTCTTTAAGGGCCAAAGTGGTAGAAATAAATGAAAGTCAGAGAATAAAGGGCAGTCCTGAGCCCCAAGCTGATACGCATTTCCCCAGATCCCCAGAGCAGAGCCATTCCCGTTGACGCTCACTGGAAGAGGCATTCCACAGGCAGTGTGGCATCCAGGCAGGAGTGCTGGGCATACAGACCCAGGCTCCATCTCACCCCCGATTCTGCTGTTTATCCATCCTCGGACTCTACTCAAGTCAATATTCCTGAACTTCTGTTTGCTCATCTGAAAAACGAGAAGATCCATCCAGCTTCGAGAGACTGTGATGAGGGCAAATAGTAGAATAGAACATCACTGGGCCAAAAAACATCACGGGAGCGGCAAGAGGTCTCAGCCCATCAAGTCCAAACTGCTCCTGTGTCTGAAGAAGCTGAGGCCCAGGGAGACGGGCGACTCACCCATGTTCCACAGGGACAGGGAAGTAGAACCCACACACCGTGGTGCCAAGCCTGCTGGTCCTTTAAACCCGCTGCGCTGTCCCCGTAACATCAGCAAAATCGGTTTGCTTTTTGCGGAAGTGAAGGCACCCAATGCAAGGACATCAGTGCCATTTTTAATCCAAACTGAGGTTCCACTCTTCTCTTCTGGAATCTGGGTCACAAAACGTGAAAGTCAGGTTCGGATTGACAGTGCTTTTCAAACGAGGAAAAAAAAAAGTGCCTTTCCCTAGCTGGAGGTCAAATGTCAAAAAAGCTAATAACAGAACGAGAAGGACCCAAGGATATAATCGACAAATGAAAAAACCAGTGAGATGAGGGAACAAAAGATATATTATCATTAATATGCTGCTTTTTGTTATGTACTCATGCTCCAAGAATTCTTGTACAGACCGTACCCACGTCCTTAGGCAGAAAGCACCTTATCATTCACCAGCTTAGCTATATAATATATTTCCCCCCTCCAGGGGAGGTTTTTTTTTCCCCCCCAAAGAGATTTACAATGATTCTTTCCCTGTAGGTTTTTCTTGATACATATATATTTTTAATTTCTCATCGTCTCAGGGGTAAATAAATATATTAAAATAAGCTATGGGATGTATAGCAGAGTATAACAATGATAAATGATGTTGTGTGTAATTTTTCTACTATTAACATAAAGTAATATAAACTGAAGGACACTAGTCTATTGAGAGACTTAGAAGCTAATGTTCCATATCAGATGTGGCCAATGTCAGGACTGAATACAGATTAGGCAGTGTCCTTTTCTCCCCAGGGGAATTAAAGTTTGAGACACCACTAGCTGCCAGTGGTTTTACGGCATTTTGTTGGGGCCGGTGGTGCCTTTCTTGGTCTATTAATTCAGGAGCCGTAAATGACAATGTGAGCAAAATGCTTTTCCGGTGGGATGCATTTCATTTATGCGCGCTTGTATCACCCGCACCTCGTCAATCCGTTTTGTCACAATAAGTGTTTTTAAATTGTGTAGATTACCTCCACTTCATTATGGTCCCTAGCATTGGTGTCTTACTCAAGGCTATTATGTAAAGTTGGGAAATATTTAAAACTCTGTGTTTCCCAAGAGAAAGGGGGAGGCAGTGCAGAAAAGTTCATCGGAGTTATTAGACTTGTCTCTGGTGTTCTTTATCAGTGGACAGTTTGTGGCCAGGGTGCGCTTTACAGGGAGGAATGAAAACCCCAGGGTAGGTGCTTATCAAAATCCCCTCTGCACTTTTTTTTTTTTTGGACTTCAAGGTGTCCATCTGGGTTTGGAAACACATATTCAAGCAAACGTGATTACTGCATTTTTAAGAACTCATCAACATTTAAGATTTTTCTTTTAAAAGTGATGATCTCACCAGTATGATATCCTCTGAAAGCAGGAGGGGTTTTATTTTATTTTAAATAATCTCTTTGTAACATTTCATTTTAGAGATCGGAAATCTATTCCAAATGCTTCCTTAGATGGCTGAGGAGAGCAGAACCCAGAGAGGGACTTGTTCAAGGTTACCCAGCTAGCTCCCTGATGGCCCATCTGAACTCTGACCCCCACTTTCTCTGGCACTTACTTGCTGTCCTTTCTGCTCCCCATGTGGCCCCTTCTCGTTATGCCCTTCAAAAACACACTCTAAAGGAAATATGGAAAAAGATAAAGGGGGAAGTGGACGAGCCATTCTGAGAACAAATCCAGTTAGATACCTTTGGTTGTGTTGACAAGATCTGCAGAAATTATACACAGCATAAAAGCTAAAAATACCTATTCATCGTAGTTCCAAAGACATTTGTAACTTTAGAAAAATTTTTGTGCGAATAAATACTTTTGCTTGAGATTTGTCCTGGCTCGAAGGCGTGAGTTGGGAACTTCTCCCACGTCTGGAATTCGAGGATTGGGGTTCAGATTAACTCTTTTTCTCTCCCACCCCATTAAAATGGGCAGAAGGGAGCTAACACTTGGGTTTCACCACACACATTGTTATCCTTTGGGTTGGCTCTGAGATGATACGTTTGTCACGGTTCATAAATTTTATCTTTGCACTAAAAACAGGGTTAGAATATCTTCAGTGCAATTATAAAAATGTATTAAAACTGAGAAGGAGAAAAAATATGGTGGTAGATGCGATTTTAATGATTGTATAAATGTTCACTGTTCCGTGGCAAAAAAAAAAAAAAAAAAAAAAAAAAAAATCGTGCTTTTCAGCCACAGTATTTCAGAGGAATGCCAGGGAAGGGCCGGATTTCCCGCAAATGCATGCCATGTGCTTTCAGCACAAAGCCAAATATGCTGCCCTCAGATTTTGCTTGGGAAGGGGTGAGCAGATGGAGCAATGCGATGTGTGCAGGTTATTTTTCTGTGGGACCCTGTAGACACCGGGTGTGAAAATCACCCAGAAGGAGCTATTGCTCTCAGCTTCCTCCTTCTCCTAAGAATTTGGAGGGCTGGGGAACAGGGGTAAGCATGGGAGATCAGAATTAGCCCTTGACAGGCAGCGCCACGCAGAGATAGTCCTCACTGATAGGATTTGTCATACACTTCCTTTGCTGAAAGGTTTGCAACATCAGCTGACGACCAATGGGAAAGCTTGACACCACAAAGGTTAAACTGCAGATATTCGAGGGGGTTCATGTGGAAGCTCTCCTGATTTCAGATTGCTTTTCAGATGAGAGAATTATTCAAAAACCCAAAAGCTTAGTTGTATCAGGCTTGTTGGCAACCGTAGCAAACTTCTCTATAGATTCACATGTTCTCCTCTGCACTCGCTTGACTCATTTTCTTCGTCAACAGATACACTGGTGTTTAGAGAGTTGTGGCAGGGTGTTCCCCAGTATAAAATATTAAGCAGCAAGCTGCGTTAGGGAAGTTGTATAAAATACAACATTTGTAGTCATGAATATCGCCGATGTAACAGTTTCTTTCTTCGATGGTGCAGTTTTCTGGGTAATTGGGTATGTAATTCCCCCTCGTTCTTATTCTTTAGGAACTGTTGGCATTTTAACTTCCAGTTAAGATATTTACACCTCCATCGTTTGAATGCAATTGAAATTGATAAGGAATCTGGTACTTATTGGGGGGGGGGGCTGCTCCCCTTCACTTCGTTTCTGAACGAGGAGTTTTAAAGTTGGCAGTGGTGAGTTTTGGATAGAGACCTCTTCCGAGCTTATGCACACACCCTTAGTCCCTCTCCTTACTGTATATGGATCAGTTACATTTCACTTTCAGACAAAAGGACTTTTCAATTTTTGATTCGAAGACTAAAGCTGTGTAGGATTTGTGATCTAAACAAGGGCTTTGCTATTTCATAGATTTTTTGAAGTCAGATTCCCCTGATCTGAAATGCACTGGTTTTGTGATTTGGGGGAAATCACTTAACCTCTGTCAACCTTTTATCAGCAAAATGGGATAAAAATAGTACCTGACTTGCAGGTTAAATGAGAATTTAATGAGATAATGCATGTAAACAGCCGATCACGAAGTCTGGCACAGAATAATTGCTTCTGCTGCAGCCTCTTCTTAGTGTTATTGTTATTAGCATGATTGTCATTGTGAAAATGACTATGGATGTGCCTATGAGTAATTCTCACTCTTTTAAGTATACAGCTATATTAAACGCAAAGTGCAACTTTTTTTTTTTTTTTGGCTATTTGTTGAATGCATACAGACCCATTCTTTATATAGACTCTATGAGACATTCTAGGTTTGTTGAATTTCTCTTCCCTTCGTGGGAAGGGACATGAGCTGTTGCAAAGAGATGGAGGGTAGTTCTGTGAAGGCAAGTGGATGAGTGAAAGGAATAAGGTGAATACTGGGGAAACAAGTCCGTTTAAATAGCAAGTTAATGGTTTGTGGACGGTTTTGGAAATCCACTACGTTAATCTGGAATTTTCTACACCACTGGAGTCTAAGTTAGTTGAGGATGGAGACCATGCATTTCCCCCTGGAACCTAGTCCATAGCTTCGTTCTTAGCATGTACTTAGTAGATTTTTGTGACTGTAATGATTCGGTACTGAATCAGTGGACGGTAAATGGTTAAGGAAAGAAATCAGCGGTGAGAAAGATCAGCTGACTTCCATCACCAGGCCTGCCATGGCGTTCCCGGTGCTTGGCACTGGGGCTGGCATGTAGTAGGTGCGCCATAAAAAATATATTGGAATCAGTTATAATATCCATTTAATATCAATATCAATCAATATAATTAATATCAATATATAATATTAACTGTATAAAATCCAACTTAGAAGATCCAACAGTCCTAATTTATTCCACTCTCAGGATATGTCAGCCTTAGCACATACCCCACAGTTCCCTCCTAACGTAAAAATGTTTGGCTATGCAGAAATAAGACCTTTCTTACCCCGTCAAACCACCACCTTGCTCAAGTGTGTTATTTTAGTGGCTTTACAGTACATTTCTTGTGGCCAAAGAAGCTATTGTCAGGTTGATCTCTGCTCTCAAGTGTAGAATTTATTTGTCAGGCTCATGCCGAATTCTGTTTTATATGGAGATTTTGCACTTGTGCAGAAAAGCATTGTGTGGTTTTAAAGTATATTCCTGGAAGTAAAATCACAAGGGATCTGTAGGAAACGTGTACGATGGAGAAATTCAAACAGAATTGAACAAATAAAAGTCAGAACTCGAAAATTGAATACTGCCCCGTTTTGCCTAAATTGCCATTAGCAGATTGAGGTTCGTGTGTGTGCGTGCGCATGTGTGTATGCACGCGCGTGGGCAGGTGGTATGCGGAGAAGCTGGAGAAAGGGAGGAGCACCTCCTTCTCTGGGGAGTGATAGCCATGAGGGTAGGCAGAACCGCATCCACGGTAAGATGGAAACTCTTCTTTCTTACAAGAGACTCCTCTCTCCTTCTTTCCCCAAGTGCGACCCTCACCAGTGGAGGTTGATGGCAGATGGGTCTGATAGTGTGTGTCCTGCCGGGAACGGTCCGCTGTCACCGCTTCTTAATAAGGGCCGGGCTTCTCTCGAAGAGCTCAGGAATTTCTGTCCCTCCTCTGCGCCTTCCCCCCAACACTGCTCGCCCTCACTAATAAATTCCGAGGGCTGACATTGCCTGAGCCGGCTGGTCTTTGCCCTCAATTTCATTGAGATGGGCCATTGAAAACTCATTACAAGCTGTTTAGACTCTGACTTTGACTTTTGCTCGGCAGCGAGCAAAATTAACAGCTCTTGGAGGTAGCAAAAAAGGCACTCAGCCAAATAAAAAAAAATAAAAAATGAAAGAATTGAAATGATGAGAAAAGACTTTTAATATTATCACCATTAGTCATGCAAACAAGCGCACATCCAAAGCGCATATGTTCTGCATGTGGCTCTCATTTGGAGCCTGGTGTGGGTCGTGGTTCCCCCACTGGAGACAAATTCATGCTCAGGCCTTACACGCAGCTCAGAATTTTTTACATGTCAAGCAATGAGCCTTTGAGTGTAGCAGAACTGCTTCATAAATTTAACTATCACTTTCGAATTTCTGTTTTTTTCTAATTTAGTGCTTGATAGTTTTTTATGTGATAATTTAAAAATGCTGTTTATAGCAAAAGTTACCTTGATAGTACAGGTGTGCACAGAAAATTCACAGCCATCAATAAAAAGAAAAAAAAAAATCCCGTTTATACTGTAGGCATTCTGTGATTCTAAGGATGTAACCGTGGCAGTATTACAGGCTTTAAAAGCAGCCCAATTAATCTAAATTTCTTCAAAAGTAACAGCTCCTGAAAGATTTAAGTAGTGCTCCTGATATCTGTGGGTGGTTTCCATCTGTATTTGGGGAGCTCATACAAAATGTCTCTTTCTCCTGATATTTGCAACACATCTTAAAAATAAAGATATACGTGTGTATATGGTCATATCAATGGAAGTTAAGAATATTACTACCAAAACATCAAAGTTTAAGAAATAGACTGTAAAATTTTTAGGATAGGCAAAGGAATCTTAACCGGGAAAGGAAAAATGTATTTGGGGGCGGTGGGGTGCCTGATTAGTTACCTAGCACGTCTGAACAGTCAAACACAGATAGGAGCCACCGTGAGGGTGTATAGAAGGTGGGGAGTTCCGTGTTGGATTTTAGGTCATTCGTTGCTCAGACGTAAATAACCTCTCACTTCGGTGAAACGTGCTAAGTGTCAAGTGGAAGTCACCATCATGCTTTCCCAACCTTCTTTAACTGTTCGTATGACCGTATCTCCGTGAGGATATCCCGTTTGTCTTTTAGTTCCTCTAAAAACCGTCAGGGACGGTGTCAGGATTTGTGAATACAGAAATGAGTAAGATGTTTTCCTGCCTTGTCAGGTCCCCTGTGTGGGGTCCCCTTTCTAGCATCCTGGCAATATTTTTCTCATCTTCTGAACCCTGTAGAATAAACCCAGTACCATCCCATACCCCCAAGAGACAGCAGTAGAAGATCTACTTAAGCCATGAAGTCTTTGAGAGCCAAACTAGGAAATGAGTCCAAAGCCACTCGAGGCTCTAGATAGATCTTAGCAGTCAAAGCAATAAATGTACAATCCCATAAATCTAAACTTTCTGGAATATTCATTAGGCATTTCTGTTTTCTTTTCCTTCAGATGTTCCGTTCAATTCCCTAGTATAATAAGCCTTCCAAATTCTTAGTGTCTCTCCATAGCCAAGCCGTTATCTTTTTCCTCTCAGGATTTCTTTCATGGGAACGCGTTATGTAGCCTTTGGACGTCTTTGATGAGGGAATTAAAGCATTTGCCTATTCTGTAGAATTTGATTAAAGTTTGACCAGGTTCCAGTGACTATTGTTGCATAACAAACCACACCAAAACTTAATGGTTGAAAATGACAACATTTATGTTGTTCATGAATCTGTGGTTTCGGCAGTGCTGGAAGAAGCAGCTTGTCTCTGCTCCAGTCAGCATCAGCTGAGGCAGCTTATAAACCAGGGGTAGGGGTGGGGGGTTGTGAGGGGGTTCATTTGAGCATTGTTCATGGATGAATCTGAGGTTGATCCTGACTGTTGGCTGGAACACCTACACTTCCTCACAATATGGCGGCTGGGTCTTCCCCACAATAATGGCAGCTGGGTTCTAGAGTCAAGGTCCTGAGAGAGAGCCATCCTTACTCTGTGTAGCTCTTTATGACCTAGCCAGAGAAGTCACATAGCATTGTTTTTTCTGCATTCTATTTGTGCAGGTGGTCCCAGGTCTACAGGGAGAGGAAATAGACCCCATATCTTGATGGGGCAGTGAAAAGGTTCTGGAAGGGAATGTGTGATTAGAAATATTGCCATGGCCACTTCTGAAAAGTACAGTCTGCCACAGATCATAAGAAAAGGTTAATATCCTGAAGCGGCATGCTGGAAAAAGAAGTGTTACTTAGTAGGAGTCAGTAAACCTGGTTTTGAATCCCTCTTCCACCCATTACTAACTGCATGATTGAACCTCAGTGTGCTCATCTATAAAATGGGGACACTGATGCTGGCACCATGTGTTTGTGCTGAGGATTGCACAAATAAAATATGTTAGATGGGCAAGTGTCCACCGAGTGCCTGGTACAGACTGGACGCTCAATAAATCTTTGGTGAGTTAGTTTATTGAATCAGAATCTGTACATTATAGCCATTATTTAGTTTTATTGTGTCCTAATCTATGTCACCGAGTACATCCTTACTGTTTTTCATGAATTTTCCTCTGAGTCGCAACATGCTGCTGGCCAGTGAAGGTCAGGGAGGAAACAGATTAACAGCATCTCATACCACAATGTCAAAATACTTAAAAGTGTTTACAGAGCTTGGTGACACCCAGTGAATTTAAAACAAGAAGACCGGAGCAGAAGTAAAGCTATTCTTGTTCTTCTAAGCTCGGGCAAGGGCCTTGATGTTTTATGATTGTTTTAAGGCCCATTAATCGTTGAATCATGAGGCCATGTAAAAAATGACAGCTTTAACATCCAGGGCTCGGGTTTATTTTAAATGTTTTTGCTTCTAGCCTGTTTCTAATTAATAACAGTGGTTAAAACTTGATTCAAATGTGGCAAAAGCAGGACGCCATGGGATAAAGTAGCTCGATTTCACCTAGGAGGATTTTATGGCTTCTAGAAAGACATATTTCCTTAGGTTGGAAGGTTCCAGCCTTTATCAGTCATTAGCTGATTCTCAGAAAGAGGGAACTCTACTTACTATTGTATTATCAGGATTGCTTTAAACAGGCCTGCGCAGACTTCAGAGCACTGCTGTCTAACATGGTAGCTAGTAGCCACATGTAGTTATTTAAAGTTAAATGAATTTAAATTATATGAATTTTTAAGAAGTCACTACTGCAGTCATACTGACCACATTTTGAGTGTTGAGGAGCTGCATGCGGCTACCATGTTGGACAGCTCACCACACAACATTTTCATCGTTGCAGAAAGTTTAATTGGGCAGCACTGCTTTACAGGTTGGTTCTCCTTTTTTCTTCCCCCCACCTTCATTCAGATTAAAGTCAACCAGCTCAAATGTTCCATCTTCTCTCAAAGTCCTGATGCCCAAAGGCATCCCCTTACCCTATTTGAAGAACCTTCTAGGGCATGGCCCAACTGATTGACCTCCCTACACCAACCCCCCCCCCACCTTCTTCCTAGCGCCCATGACATCCAGCCTCAGTGTCCTGTCCTCTGCCAGCCTTTCCATGTCCTCCTCCTCGGACACCCTCAAGGAGTCCAGACCTACAGTCTTCTTTAAGAGCAATGCTTCACCCCTCTGGACTATGGAGTTACTCTATGGTTTCTTTAAATCTGTATATGCTGTGAGTATGGTGTTCTAGATGGAATAAATAATAGGTCTTTATGTAGGTGCCAATGGTTTTCAAATGTGGGAAAATGCTGTTTTGATGTATAAAGAGAAATCATTTTACAGTGTTACTGAATGCATAGTAGTTTCGATCATTATGTACTTACACAATCAATGCTTACAAAGAGTGTAGGTGTCTGAATTTCTGATACCATTAAAGGTGTTCTCATAGTAGTAAAGTGTGCAACCACTGGGGAAAGGAGACAAGTCTGTTCATGGATGTGGGAAGCAGGGGTTTCTTCTTCAGTGCATCATTAATTTCAGCATAGTCTCCAACAGAAAAATAAGGCAACATGTCTAATTTCCTGAACCCATATAATCTTCACACAAGACCTAAGCAGTCAGTATTAATGTCCCCACTCAAAAGGTGACTAAACTGATCTTCCAAGAGTTTAATTTTCGCAGGCCTCTTGTATGTGGTCTTGACCACTAGCTTGAACTGCTGTTCGAGTCCACCCATCAACCCCAATGATAGCCACTCGTTGGAACTTACGTAATATAATTGCATGGCTTGGTGGAGCCATCTAAATTCTGTTAGGCCATTAGCCAGTGCCACCATTAGGGGGAAATGTCATGCACTTGATCTGAATGTACTTAGGGGAACTCTTAGGACCTGATGAATTATTATGGGGAGTTTTATGGCCCCACAGGTCACAGGATTCGTACTAACTGTAGCTAATGAGCTGTGGATGCCATGAAGCACCAAGGATACATGGTGTTCCAAGTGGAGAGAGCAAGTTCTCTCCATTCCCCCTGCCCTGCTCCCTTTTCAGAGACAATCTTAACTCAGATGAGAAAATGTACAAATGCTTTTCCTGGATGGTTCACTTTGGCCCATGTGTCCTGTTACTTGGAATGAGTGTCAGAGCAGAATGTTTTTAGAAATTTTGTCAGGGGAAAGGGGGAAATAGAAACCAAAGCAAAGCCAAGGGAGATCAAAAAAAAAAAAAATCCAACGCAGCCGTCTGGGAAGGAGAACTTTTTTTTTTTTAAAGATTTTTTAAAAATTTTAAGTAATTTCTACACCCAGCGTGGGGCTCAAACTCACAGCCCCAAGATCAAGAGTTGCACGTTCTACCGACTGAGCCAGCCAGATACCCCAAAAAACATTGTTTTGAATGAAAATATTTTTATTGTATTTGATATGATTTGCTTCCCGAGCAGGTACAACTAAGATAATCTGTCCTTAACTTTCAGACTAATAACTGAAGGCTGTCCCTCCACCCCAGCTGCTCAGATGTCCCCTGCCATTGCCCCCCCCCCCACCACCTTCTTCTTGCCCCGTAGTAGGTGAAAGTCCTGCTTTTCTCTTTGGTGTCTCTTTTCTTTCATTCCTCCCATCATTTTTTTTTTTTAATAATTTCAGAGATTTAATCCAGAACGCAAGGGCTCTGTCTGCTTCCACTACCTTCCAGTAAGGGGACAAATGTATCTGCTTAGCAGGCTGCCTTGGCTTCATTTTTCCCTGTGAGTGCGATGACAGTTTCTTGAAACTTAGTTGGAAAGGAAGAAAGAGAGGGAGGATTGTGTCACCCTTTATGCGTCCACATAGGAGCTCTTGTAAAGCTCTTAGGTCGCTGCTCCCAAGGGATGACCACCACATGGGGTAGCTCAGTCACACATGTCCATAAACTCGCCCTCTCCCCCTGGGTCAGCAGTCCACACTTACCTCCCTCAAGGCATGTTCTTCTTTGAGGACCCTTGGTAACCTGTTTATCTAGCAAATCTCATAGCACTAGAGAAGCGTTAAGAACAGGGATCTTCCAGAGGGAAAGAGTTAAGGTCTCATTTCCTTTGCTTCCAGGTCATTTCTCAGCCCCTTATACAAATCTCCAAAGCCCTCAACCAGACTTGTGAGTTGTGGAAAGAGCAGCCCCAACACAGTTGTATTAGGCAGTCCTTTGATAATCTCCTTCAGTGCTGTGAGGGCTCACCGCCTTACATCTTCAAAACTATGCTGAGATCCTCAAGAAATTCCTAGCAGAACATAGTTTATTCCCCAGTGATTTGCAGTCTCCACCTAGATCCATTAAATGGCTGCTGACCTCAGAAATCTTAGGTTCTGCCCAATTGCACGCCCCACCACATAAGCTAAGCTGATATATTTAATGCCCCCCAAAGGGCTGCCATTGTTTCCCACGTAAGAGAGTGGCAGCACACTGGCATTTCATAATAAGCCATCAAACATGACGTGCAGGCATAGAGAACATCCCCAGGACGTCTCCGGGAACCCCCAGGGTCACCTGGGACTCTTGGAGGGGTATTTGTTAGCAAAATCAGTTAGCAAGGATTAAAGCATCTTTCCGTGCCACCACAATTGCCTGGTCAGACTCTGCAGCAGCGGGGAGCTGTACCTTACACCCATTCTTCTGAGTACGCTTGTCTGCTGAACAAGGCGTTCGGTTCTAATTGTCAGACCTGCCTAATCCCGACCCAAGTGGGCCATAATATCAAGTGTGGAAGAAGGCGGGCATGTAAATGAGATTTGCTCTCCTATGAAGGAATAACTGTATTAAGACTTTTCTTTTTGGAAACAAATCATCTTATGCAGGAGAAGAAAAACTCCATAGAAGAAGACAAATGATAGCACAAGATCCAAAAAGACAAGTGCTCCATCATTTTGTCATAATGCCAGGAGAGACAGTGATGCTGCGTGGACATACAGACACAGACAGTATCACAGGCAGAGCACGAGCTCCTGATGCCGGAAGCACGTCTGGCGAACTTGGGGCACATCAAGAGCCTTCCCTGATTTTTCAGTAACTTCTCCCGTGTTGCAGAGAATGGCAAAGAAAGGGACAGGCATGCAGCGAGCTAGGGGAGAACATTTGGCTTCCCTTGTCTTCTGACCTGCCCTGGAATGCATGTGAACGACCATCAGATAAGGCTGGAGGGACTCCAGTCACTCACAGTCTGGGAAAATTCATGTTCTGTGACGCTCTAAGTTGGGACATACCTGTGTGTACATACATACTCAGAACATCCACATACAGGTGAATTCCACAATGGTCAATTAATTCATGCTCTTCTATGCTCTCGATTCATAGACTCTCTGGGTTGGATTTTCTACGGTTAGGAAATATATTTACTAATATATTCATGTTATTAGAGCACCATTTAGAAACTGTTGACCCCATCAGCTGCCTTCCTTTCCTTCTTTCCTTTTTAATTCCTTTTACATTTTTTGTTTCCTTTTAAATTTATGCAAACTTCTATTGTTTCCATTATGTTATAGGAGAATACTGAGATACTTGTTTTTGTTTATTTTTTGTTGTTGTTGCGATTTGTGTCTACATCTTTTCCCCCCATAATTACTTGATATTTAGGGTTTTTTCAGAAAAAAATTTCAGCTGCTCAAATTTACCTTTACTATTGCTTCTGATTTTTGCCATTTTGATGACATAGAGTCATCCACCTCACATAGGTATCTTAAGCCCTAAATGATTTTCATTGAATTTTTCCCCCTTTCCTCTCTTTTTTTCTTGCCTCCTGAACTATATGTACATAGCCATTTTATGAACGCTCCGATTTTCAAGTCAGAGTCAGCGTCTGTGCTTTTCCTAATACCATTCAAATGTTTGATGAATGACATTTTTATAATGTGGTGACCAGAACAGAGTGAAATACTTGAGCTGAGTTTTGCCACAGTCCGGGATAATCTATTCTGATTTCTGGGAACATGCGTTTCGTCGTGGTTAACAGCAATGTGATCCTCCCGTGTTACTCTGCCACGCCTGGCTTCGCAGTGTGTGAGTGGCACTGCGTGGCGGCTTGCTGCATGAGTGCGTGTGTCCCTTGTAATCCCAAGGTCTTATCAACAACAACAGAAGGCCCCTTTGAGATCAATCATATTCATTCGGTGTTTGTTTTCTACTACCTAACACTTGTTGCTCTCCCTTTGTCGCCATTAATTTCATTTGTCGTATGTCAGGCCAGGATGAGTGAGGCACATTCAGGCTCCCCTCATTTTCTTCTCTCCCTTACTTCCTTGGCCACCATCTTTGCTAATTTCAGGCGGTCAGCACATTCGGCAAGTTTGTAGCTGCTAGCCTGAGCAAGTCATTAATCTATATTAGAAAAGGCACGGCCCCGATTCCAGCCTTTCCCAGGTTGCGCTGCCCCACCCCCCAATCTGCAGGTTATACTCGATCTCCCTTGGCTTAGGTACCTGTTGTTTTCTTTGGTGAGTTTTCCTTTTCTCTTCCTGATGGAATATCTGCACTTAAATAACACCGCCTGGCACGCTAGCTTAGGTTTCTCTGCCCAGCAGCGTGCCATCACAAGACATCACCGAGTTCGGCAGAACCCACTCTTGCCGGCCAGCGGAGCCGGTTCCTGGGAAGCCGTTCCTGCTCTTTATCCTAGAGAAGTTCAGCAAAAAGTGTGCCTTCATTCTGTGTGCCTTTAAGACAAGAGTTTTTTCATCTTTGTGGAGTTTGATTTCCACTGCCCCTCTTCCTCCTTTTTATCTTCCCTTTGAAAGACCTCCTTTTCCCTAGAAATCTTAAAATGAATATGCCTTTTTCTACGTTAATTCAATGGAGAGGTGTTTAAAAACTGTCCTATCTTTTTTTTTCTCTAATCTTTGGATCCCATATGCCCCACTGTCTAATAAAACTACCAAGACATAACCTCTCTTGGAAAAAAAAAAATGAAAATAAACCTCTACTTCAAAATGTTGGCTTTTCCACATACGTACAACAAATGGCACTGTTGCCTTGGGTTGAGCGGAAGGTGTCAGTGCTCTTCGCTAACATTCGGGATTTTGAGATGTGTGCTCTGTGTATTAAATCCAATTCTTCCTGCGGAATGCTGCACAGCAGACCTGGAAGAAACCAGAGAGAACATCGAGGCTAGGGGTTTCCAAGTGAGATCTTTGGGAAGAGAGTTATACCTTCAAATAACACCTAACGTGGCATTCCAATATACAGTTGACCCTTGAACGACTCAGGTTTGAACTGTGCAGGTCTGCGGATACATGGAAATTTTCGATAAATACAGTGCAGTACTGAAAATGTATTTTCTCTTCCTTATGCTTTTCTTAATAACATTTTCTTCTCTCTAGCTTACTTCGTTGTAGGAAGTGAGTGTACGGTATAATACACACATACAAAGTATGTGTGAATTGACTGCTTATGTTATTGGTAAGGCTTTTTGGTCAACAGTATGCTATTAAATAGTTAAGTTTTGAGAGAGAAAAGTTATATGCAGGTTTTCCACTGCAGCCGGGATGGTGTGTTTGGAACACCGAACCCCTGTGTTGTTCAGGGGTCAGTGGTATAACCATTACAGCCAGGTTCTGCTGGTTGAAGTTGGGGAAACGTGAGTACTTGACCTCTCATTTGCCTTGTCAGTAGGGTTCTCAAGGCCCCTTAAGCCCCTCTAGAGTATGGTTCATGCACTAGTTATCTTCGTCCCTTTGGGTCCCTCCTACCCTGCCCCAGTGTCCTGGGAAGCTGACCTCAGTGGGCTTTCTTGGTCTCACGCTCAGGTTGGATTTACTGGTGATGGGCATGTACTCACAAGAATTCAAAACAAAGCAAGGCTATGCTATTCCATCCCTAGGCTGGCTCCCTGCAGGGCACGGGTGGACAGCCTCCTTCCATAGCCGTTTCCCTCTGTTCACCGGGCAAGGGCAGGGAGCTCTTCCTTCTGTTACTCACCCTGGGTCATTGCACAACACCTCACTGCTTCCTTAGACCCCACACGGATCTTGGCCAATAGCACCTTTATTAAAAAGTCCTCAAATTACCCATTTTGAGTGTGCCATCTGTATCTTGCCAGGACCCCGACCCGTAGGTAGGGTGTAAAATCTCAGACCACAGCCCTCTTCTTGCCCAGTGCATACACTTCCATGTAAAACACATTTATGGGGCAGGGGAAACTGTGAAGGAAGACTTCCATTGAGTTATGGCTCTTTTTTCTTCCCCTGGGCTTTGATCCTTCTTTGTTTCCTGTTCTTTTAACAAAATCTGGAAAGGAGCTAAAAAGCTAAATGTGCAACTGTCAGGCCAAGGCCAAGGGCAGTTGCCGGCAGACCTCTCATCCTGCTGCTTGGCTGCCTACAAGTCCACGCTCACATCTGGTCCCATCTATGCTCGGACATAACCTTGAGAATGACTTTGAAGATCTCTTCAGGGCTCAGAGGCTCTCTCCCAAATAGATGTTCCCAAGTCCCCTGGGTGACCTTGTGTGTCCCTCCTGGTATATTGCTCAATCATCCTAGAATTATAAGGCCATGGGGTCCCAGCCAGAACATGGCAGAATTATCCGTGTGTCTGTTCTGCCTTTCCCCTGTGGAATCCCCCAGGCTTTAATGGAAATACTCCTTTAGATGAAGGCAGAATCCAGTATGTATTGTTTCAATCAAATCCTGAACTTGACCTCTTCTGATAAGCCCTCGGATATGGAGCTGATGTAAACTGTGGGACACTGGCCAGGTCCAGGAGGCAAGAGAAAAAGGGTACCCTCTTCTCTTCCAACATGTGAATTCCCTAAGAAATAAAACTCTGTGAATGCTCACTTCATTTCTCCTGATAGATTGAGGACTCCAGATGTAAGCTCATTGATAGTCTTGGTGTGTGCTTCAGTATTTGTGCTTTTAATAGATATTGCAAGTGTGTTTAATGTGAAAATAGAAACAGAGGGCTCTTAAAAGAGCTTACTCAAAATGCTGCCAATTACTGAAGTCTACCAGACAAGAAGGAGCCACTTTTTTTTTTTTTTTTTTTTTGATTCAAGGGGGAAAATGTTTCCACAAAAGCCTAGCCCTTTGTCTTTAAAAATATTCATCTCCTGGGTACTGAGTTATAATAGTAAATACAGATGTAGCTGTCTCACGTTAAAAGCACAACCAAATTGTAGTACAATGTTCAGGGCACTGTTATGTCACTTTAAAATGCATGGTGTCACCTAAAAGTATGCAATCATTACGAAGAAACTATGACTGGCTCTGATTTCGTGGCCCGATGTTTTTAGTTTCCTGAGAAGCTAATCCTTAAGTCAAAAGTCACGCAGTGCCAACACGCTCATCTGTGTAACCTGTTTTAGCTTCCAAAATTTCTCATCACCTGGTTACGAACATCTGAAGGCAAGCAAGAGCCAAGATTCCATCGCAAGTCCCAAAGTAAGTTATTATTAGCCAAAAATGACCAAGTAAATAACTTGGGCCCAAGCCATTGCCCCAACGGGTCCTGAGCTGGCCAGGGGTCCAACCAACTGTTTCTGATCCCAGTTTGAAGTAACCGCGCGGAAATGCAAAAGTCAAATTGTCCATTACCCTCCGCAGCCCCTAGTAGAGCTAAGGAATTAAAAGTTGCTCAAACCTTTTTCCCATTGACAGTTTTTCTTAAACATTAGCTCTGCTCCATTCCCCACCCCCCCCCCAACTCTGACTTGCAAAGAATAGGGAAGCTTAGCCAACTGCAATTTCAGAGTATTGCCTCTTAAGCCCAGGCCAAGTGTGCAGACTTGATAGAATTCTGATTAATGCATCTTATTACATTAATTTTCAGAGGAACCCAAAGGCATTGCTCCTCTTCCTAGTGCAGCCTGGGCTGCCAGAAGCATTTGTCCACTTAAAGAGCTAATATCTTCAGCTACCAACAACCATAAAACTGAAAATCTATCGGAAGAGTTGGCTTCTTTAGTTGCGCATAAGGCACAGTGCAAAATAGATATAGAACTTGGCTGAACTTTGCTTCAAATTTGCCAATCAAAACTCACGAACCCGCGCCAAGTTGGCTACAAAACCTCCTGCTTGGTGCCAGCACTAATTATGTCAACAAAGAAGTTCAAGTTTAGCCTCTGTTACGTCCTGCGCTCGTGGGCGTCGGGGATGAGTCTTCGGTGTGTAGGCAAATGGGTTCTGCTCACACGAGCTCTGTCTTCTCCTGGCTCCCTCTGAAACTCGAAGGAGCTCTCAGGCCCCAGCCCTTTCTGGTCCTCTGGGGCATGCCTCTCCACCTTCTGACTTGGATGAAAAAGAGTCTCCGGACATTCCAATCACCGAGGCCAAGCCTTCCTATCAAACTAGACAGTTTTCTTTAAAAATGAGAACCTTCTCATTGAGCTTTCCAGGGAGCTGACTCTGAAGGGAAGTGTATCCTACAGAACTTTTTTTTTACGGTCACTGCCTGTGGCATGAAGCTGGCGTGGGCAGAGGGAAAAGTCGAGCTGACAGGCAGCTGGACGAGGGTCTCAGCTGACCTCATGGAGAGCTCCACTGCTAAAAGGGCCCATCACAGTGGTAACCGTCATTGGGCTAACATAGCTAGGCCTCTAGACCCTGCCTTGGCTAGTCATTGGGCAGACTGGCCCAAGGAGGGTGTGACTCTGTTCAGGTCAGGTAGCCCTGGAGGGGTTGGCAGCTGAAGGCCACAGACATTCCTGGAAGGGAGACCTGGGCCACACACCAGTGCCCATCTACTTTCTAGAGTGAATACAGCCCAGCTCCTGCCCTGTCTCAGCCCCCTCCCACCATCACCTCCTCCAACACACACAGCTCTCCTCTTTGGGGTAGGACTAGTGTGAGCTGTTCTGTAGCCCTGGTTGATCCAGACCTTGAAGTACAGTAGAAAGCCCTGGAACAAGGCATACCTGGGTTTGAGCGTTGTCTCTACTGTGTAACTAGCTTTCAGGCCAACACATTAACTGTGTGGGGCCTTAGTTTCTGCTTCTCCAGAATGGAGCCATTGAATCTTTAATTGCAAAGTTCACTTATGTCTAAGTGAGAATCCTGGCAGGAATGCATTAGCATAGGGAGAGGGAGTATTAAGCAGAGGTTAAATGTGTGGGATGAGACCAGATGTCGGGAAGCCTGGGCTGGCACCCTGGTTCCTAAATTAAATGTCCCCCGGATAAGTCACCTAATCTCTGTAAACCTCGGTGTGCTCTGCTCAGATGGAGGGCTGTTGTCAAAATTACATGGAAATCGGAGTGGGTGAGGAACTCAGCACTGTCCTCGTCCCACCGTGCTCGTTGCTCCTTCCACAAGTATTGACTCTTGTGCATTCCCGCCCACTCGCTGCCCAGGGTTCATACGACTTCCTGCATCTTCTCAGCCTTCCGGTTCCCAGGAAAAATGAGCCAAGCTCAGCAGGGAAGTTGTAGTGAGTGGGCCAATCAGCCACTGTTTATTGTTGTCATGAAATGTCTTCTGTGACCTCTTTGTGCTTGAGGACCACAGACCCCTAGCATTTTCACCCCTCAGGGAAGCTTGGGGGCATCTCTGACGATGATTCAGGGCTTAGGCCTTTGAGGCAGTGAGGCTGGTCTATCTCTTTTGCTCTTAGTTTGGCATCAATACCTGTAAAATTAGGATGATAATGTGGCAATGTGGTGGAAACAAAATAAAGCAAGTAAGGTCTCTTTCTTACTTGTAAGCTTTATCATTTCTTGGACACTTACCAGCACCTGGGATGGACTCGGTGCTCTACTCGGCACTCCAGACGCACAGAGGTCCAGTCCCTGTTGGCAGAAGACATAAGAGAAGCCCCCAAACACTTAAGCCCAAGTGCTGAAATATAGCAAGAACCATAATGGGTGCCTGTATGTTTACTCGCCAAAGAACCAGTTGTGTGGTGTAGGGATATTCTTTCCCACATGTGAGCTGAAGTTCTGGCCACCGCAGACTTCCCATGCCCAGGGCAGTGCTAGTGGTGCCATCAGCATGCTGGAAATCACGCTGGCGTCGGATAAGACCCCAGGGTATTGTTTGCAGACACCAACATCGCTTTTCCATCCTTAAAAGAAAATCATCCAAACTGGCGATCTAGGAAGTTCTACTTGGCCCCATTCATATTAGTAAAGTTGACCACCGACTACCTATCTGGGCAGTTCTTTCTGTGGATCAGTGGAGCAGACTCAGAATTAGTGTACCGCCCCCCTAAGATACGCTGAGAATCTCAGTGAAAGTAAAAATACTGAGCCTCTCCTCCGGAAAGTGCCTCCTGTTTTAATTCTAACCCCACTGCCTGTCTGTGTTTCCGTGGGCTGCCGTAACAAATGACCACAAACGAGGTGGCTTAAAGCAACAGAAATTTACTCTCTCATAGCTCAGGAGGCCAGAAATTCAAAATCAAGGAATTGGCAGCATTGTTTCCTTCCGGAGGCTCTGAGTGAGAATCTGTTCCTTGCCTCTCCTGGCTTCTTGCATTGCCGGGGTCCTTGGTGTTCCTTGGCCTGCAGATGGATCCCTCCAATCTCTGCCTCTGTCTTCACATTGCCTTCATCTCTGTGTCCCTCTGTGTTCCTTTCAGTCTCTCATAAGGATACCAGTCATTGGATTTAGGACTCACCCTAATCCAGTATGATTTCATCTCTGTCCTTATCTTTATTATCTCTGCCAAGACCCTATTTCCAAAGAATGTCACATTTTGAGGTTGTGAGTGAACAAACATGAATTTGAGGGAACAGTATTCAGCCCATCATATGGCTTTACACACATGTGGGTCATTTCTCATGGCCTTTCTCCTTGGCGTCTTCATGTCAGGAATTGTGGTTTAACATCTACCTACCCATCCCCTGTGGTGAGCCACATCTCCACCTGATGAGCAAAAGAGTAATAAAAGTGGGGAAACTGAGACCCAGACATGCAGACTTACTTGCCCGAGGTTACCCAGCTAGTCACCATGGAGGCTGGGTTGGAAGCCCGCCAAACCAGCTACATCTGGTCTCCCAGTTTAGCCTTCCTCCTTCGGCCCACCCACCCCTTGCTTTTCATTTTGAAAACCCAAAGCCAAATAAAGCAAACGAATTGCAAGTTTGTGAAGTGCCTTGTTTCCCACCTTTGCCCATTGTGTTATCTTAACAGTGACCAGAATGTTTGCAGTGTGGCTCCTAGAAGGGCTGTTCACCCCAACGGTGTCACAGAGTCAGACTCATTTTTATACCTGTATGTTTACATGTTTATAGCTTCCAAAGTTGACTTCAGGAAGCATCACGGCCGGACTTCGTCTTTGAGAAAATGCAAAGAACATACTAGGCACAGTGCCAGACACAAAATAGACGCTCAGTAAATACCAGCAAAGACTCAGGCTTCTGAGTCCAGAGTATGTCATTCCCATCTTCAGCTCGATTTTGAAATTTTAAACAAATTTAAAAAATTAAAAAAAAATCTCTTTGGTGTCTTGAAACATATTTGAAACAACTAAAATTTCCATTTCCAAACAGAATTTTAAATATTTTAGTAATAAAATCTTCAGAGTCTAGACATTTAACAGAACCGGGAAGCACAGTTTTCCAGCTGGGTGGCATATGGTCTGGGATCCTGTCATCACCTTCCCTCCTAGAGAGTTAGTTACCTCGTAGGCCAAAGCTTTTTATAGGACACCATCATTGCTGAACCAACACTTAGGATTTTTAAGCTGGAATCCAAGGGAACCTGAATGTTGGGGAAGATTCCTAAGAAAGCCTGTTTCCTCTTCAAGGATGAAATCAAATGGAAAAGTAATCCCTAAGAGGCAGCCATTTGTAAATTAGGAAATGGAAGGGGGAAAGGATCCTAAAAAGGAACATCCATAAAGGGGCTCGATTAAGCAGAAGGAACTGCAAAAAGAGAAAAGGGGCTTGCATGTTGTTTGTAAATTTGCAAATAAATTCTGTTACAGAAATATTGGACTCATATTCAACTTGAAAAACAGGGAAAGGCCTTTTATTGCATGCTTAGAAGTTTGAATACACTTTCAGTAGCTCTTCGTTATCTCAAATTAAATCTTAAATTGAGCTTGTGGTTCTGTGAATTAATACCCTGGCCTTTCAGCCCCGCTGCTGAGGTCATGCAGATCTAATGGTGGAAGTGGTCACAGGGTCAGCCCCTGGTCGGCGCTGTATAGAAACGCCTTAATGATGCCTGCAGATGTTTGCATTCTGCTGCTGGGGCTGCTGGGCAGTGGGGGACTGAGGCAGGAGAGGGGCTTGGCAATCCCATTATTGTATCTGCGGCCTGCGTGTATGAGCAAGTACAGAATCCCATGCCACCCTCCCCACCACCCTGTTCCACGTTGAAACAGGAGGAGGCAAGTGCCTCCTAAAGCAGAGAGAGGTGAGGGAAGCCACCGTTGCCTGAATGCTCACTGTGGCGACCCACATCTTGGGTCCACGTAAGCACAAACATCGGTTTAGAGAGATTCCATTCCTCTGACATACAGGCATTGTTTGGTAAAACAGCTTGGCCCCTGGTGTCAGGGAGTTTACATTAATGTATGCATCGATCCCTGCAAATGTGTGTGTTTAAGGACAGCGGAGAGCATGCTGGTGTGAAATAGACAAGAATGAGCATTTTCAAGGAATTCCTCAGCCTTGCTGTTTCTCTCTCGGCCCCAGTCTCCCTCTTTAAATGAATATTATAATCCTCAATACCCACGACGGGCCGGACACGGGGCCAGGTTTTAGATACCGTCCCTCTTAAGGACTAGCCACGTGGGTTCGAGTGACTTCCTCCTATTTTACAACTGGTGGAAGGGAAGCCGGAGAGCTCGTGGCTAGCAGCTCTGTCAGGGAACTTCACTGCAGGTGTCTCTAGGGAGTTGCAGCAGGTTGATCTGCAAAGCACAGTAAGCATCAGTTGAAAGGGTAAAGGAATGGAAACCAGAATGGCTGACCCTCTAAACCAGTGAGCGCAGACATAGCTGAGCACCTCTGGGTGCCAGGCACCGTGTGAAGAGCTTTACACAATGACATCAGGGCAGCCTTTGGAGGAGAAGTATGCCGGCCAGGCCCATTTCACAGATGAGGATAGTAAAGGTCATTGGTGTAAACTCCCTAAGAAAGTGGTGGGGCTGAGGTGTGTGTGACTCCAGGGCCAGGTCTTTAATTTCTAACACCCTCCTCTCTTCTCCACATTTTTCCCCTCAAGCATCTCTCTGGCTCCATTTTCCAGCAGGGAGACCCCTGGGCTGAAAGAACCAGGAAAGGGAAGGTCTATGGAAACCAGGTAGAAACCATATCCACCAGCCAGCATTGTTATTTTGGGACAGAAGCCAGGCAAACCCCCGCCCCCAACCGCCTGCCCCAGCCCCCTTGTTAGGGGTGGGCTCTGGGTGGATTAACCTGCCAGAGTGAGGGGGCTGGGCTGGCTGACAGAATGGGGGTCAGAGCCACAGTGGAAATTGTCAGGTCGTGAAGGGGAATTAGCTTCTGGGTGTCAGTAGGTGCAAATTGCTGCAGGCGTTGGCGACTAGAAGCCCTGGTGTCTCTCTTAGCTCCTCGGGCCATGAGGCCTTAATGACACCCCTGCCAACAGCACAAGAGGCGGCCTGTGACAGCAGGGAAGAGTGCTGCCGGCTAATCTAATCTGAACGTCCCACTGGGGGCCTGGGGACACCCAGGCCTGGCTCCTGCTCCGTGTCACAGCCTCAGCAATGATGACAATAAAAGAGCAGCTTCCAGGCCAGGGGCGAGAGAGAAGGGGAGATTCTAGGACTAACGTTTTGGCAACGCCTGCCACGCACAGGGTTCTGACCTCATCCACGTCACTGTTACTGTGATCTGCAGTCTATGAGGTGTCTTTGATACGTGCAGCACTGCCCTGGGCACTTTTAATTATTGCTGATATATAGTTATCTATATTTAATTTATAACTGCGTCTTATTTATCTGGGTCCTAATGTGCACCAAATGCTATTAGACACATATGTTAATAATAAACAATACTCTCTATTATTATATGCCAAACCTCACTGTGCCCTTTATCAATTATACTATGCTCTGTGCCAGTTGTGTTTTAATAATTGCTGTTAGCATCATCATCTCTCATCCTCCAACCTGTAAATTGGGTACCATTGCTATTTCTGTTTTATAAATGAGCAAGGTGGGGCACCAAGAGCCAGATTTGAAACCATGTGATGGTTACTGTCCTTTGAGGAGTGTTTTCTGCATTCCGTATGCATACTTTCATTTAATCCTAAATCAGATTAGAACAGAGGTTCCCAGACTTCAGTACGCAACAGGATTGCTTGGGGGCCATTTCTCAGACCTCGTCTCCGTGATTCTGTAAAATTTAGTCGATCCAGGATGGGACCCAGGAATCTGTGTGATTAACTAGCAGCACAGGGGTCCTGATGCTGGTGATGCATGATTACATCCTGAGTGCGTCTGGTCTAAGAGCAAGTGTCAGCAAACTGCGGCCCGCGGGCCGAATCCAGCTGACTGCTTGTGTTTTAAATAAATTGTCCTTGGAACGCGTGCAGCCTGGCCTGATTGATGCCATTTTGTCTATGGCTGTTTTCAAGCTACAGTTTCAAGCTCGAATTGAATAGATCCCACAGAGATCCACCAGGCCAACCGAAATATTTACTATTTCGTTTTTTACAGGAGAAGTTTGCCAGCCCATGATCTAGCGGATTTTGTAGAGGCCCAGGCTAACTAAGGTCACTGGAACCACATGGGGCATAAGCAGCAAAACCTAAAAATGACCATTCCCTTAGCCTGCACCAGGTTCTGTGCCGAGGATTAGGGGGTCATTTCCCGTTCGGTCCCCTGACGGGTTTATGTGCCCCTGTCCTCCCAAGTCTAGGGAAGCTGAGACTTGCAGAGGTTGGGAGAGTACCTTTGGGTCTCACAGCAAGTGAGGGTTGGAGGCAGAATCAGAACGCCCTATTCCAGAGCCCCTCCCTCCTACCAGCGCCTTTGTTTGGGTAGTTTTGTTAATAGGCAAACCGGTGGCACAGCGTGTCCTAGCCTCCTCCAAACACCGACTGGCACGCATAGGCAGCAGAGCTGAAATGACATGAGGTGTGGGCTTCAGCAGCAGCAGTGATGACACACGGAGGAGGTGGAGGGGAGGGATGGAGGAAAGAGAGGGAAGAAGCAGGCAGGCAGGGAGGTCAACATCATAGTCACTTTCGTATCTAGATGACAGGTACATGGTGTTGTGTTATTTTTCTACTTTGGGGTGTATTTTAAAATTTCATAATAAACATCTATTTAGTTGCACATACATAATCTATTTGTGTGTGTCTGTGTGGGGATGGATGGATGGATGGATGGATGGATGGATAGATAAAATCTTAATGTCTACTTGCTCTTAAGTAAGTACCACACATGGCTGGGGTTTTCCTCTCTGTCTCTCTCTCTTTCTGTCCACCCCCCATCTCTCTCTCTCATTCTCTCATATCTCCCCTACCCCGATGCCTTTTTTTTTTTTCTTCATTAAGAAAATGGTAGCACCGATCTGACTATTTCCCTGGCTTCCTGAAGAGGCCTGAGAATTATAGTAAACAAATTACCCATTACCAGGGAAGCCCTGCCCTCCCCCACCCAGCAGATTCCCAGCATCTTCTTTCACCTCTAGGAGATATTCTCCAAGGTCACTAAATTAAGCCTTCAGACAATCGAAAAATTGAATCTCAGTACATCTATTTTCCTAACAAAATTTCCGCAGCGCCGATTGGGGCTGACAGGTGCGGCCGCGCAGCTTTCTGGGCTGTTCAGGTCGATTTGGCCGAGCGGGACGGCATCAGCTTGTATTGGAGGGAACATCTGAGCAGCTCAGGGCCCCCTGGGAGTCAGAGAGTTCCTTCCCTCCTTGCCACCGTAAATGACTGTTTCTGTCGTTTGTGGAGCTTCCTTTCCTCCTCCTCCTCCAGCCCCACCCCACCCCCTACAGTCACCAGGTCAGGCGTCTCATCCTCAATTATTTATCAAAAAGGCCATTGCAATCGTTGCAAATACATTTACGAGTATCTGGAAACCGTGTTATTTGGAGGACACTAATGATGCAGCCGTAATCTCGATCCCTGTTGGAATGGAGGGGCAGGATGTAATATTTGGGGAGTGGAGTCTGAGAGAAGGAGGGGCTTTGCTCCAAGCCCCCCAGGCCTTGCAGCTGCCACAGCCTGGCTATTGGAGGGGCTTGCAGAGGTGGGGACCACTCAGGATTGGGTTTGGAGCTGAAGGGGCTCAGGTCTCTGACAGAGACTTTGGAAGAAGTCACATCCACTATCCTGGCTTCATTTCCTCATCCACAAGCTGTGTCTTAGCCAGTGCTTTCTACAGAGAATATACATGTGCTCCTGGGGGTCTGGGACACCACCTGAAATAGCGCTCCGTGAGCCTGTGAGATTTATCTTAAAAGCTCCAGGGGCAGCCTGCATCCTACTCAAAATACCTATGATCGTATACATGTAAAAACGATGTGTTACTTTGCTTAGCCGAAAATAAAACTGATGCTTTGGGAGGACACTGAGTTTATCTTGCTGCTTTGAGTGCCCACTGGTACCCCACCCCACCCAGGAGCCCAGGTGCATGTCCCCAGCTGCACGGTTCCCGCACTGTTGCCCTCCACAGGGGGAGGCAGGCTGCATGCTGATTAGGCACAGGGCCTTGGGCAGGTCACTTAGCCTTTCTCGTCTTGAGTTTTCTCTCATCTAAGAAAGAGTGATCATAATGCTATGTATATTTTTAGGAGCATCGAGAGGATCCAATAAGATAATTCTTATAAAGCCCAGAACATACTCCACCGCACGTAATAAGTGCTCAATAAACTTTAGCAAAAGTAATGACCGCAGTTACACCCAGAGCTCTCGAGGTGCACCAATCTGTAGCACTGCATGCCGAGCCCTAGATGGAATCTCCTAGAAGACACAGAGCTCGGGGTGGGGAATCCCATGTGGCAGGTCCTAACAGTGTTGGTCCCCGTGTAATTTTTGTTTCTCAAATGACCTTCCTCTTGCTCATGGTGATAGCTATTTCTGTTGCTTCTTTCTCTCCTTCCTGGATTCACGTCCTCGTCCCTACGTGTTTGTAGCCATCACCGATTGCTGCCTCACAAATTACTCCAACACTCCGTGGCTTCAAACAGTAAGCATTTAGTATCTTACAGTTTCTCTGGGTCAGAAACTAGGGAGTAGCTTCCGTCAGCGGTTCTGGCCTCGGGTCCCTCACAGGCTTGCAGTCAAGCTGGGGGCCGGGGCCGTAGTCTCCAAAGGCAGGACGGGGCTGGAGGCGTTACATCCAAGAGGGCGTGTGCACATGGCTTCTGGCAGGAGGCTTCCATTCTTCACCACGTGGGCCTTTCACGCTGTGAGGACACTCAGGCAGCTGGCCAAGTGAGTGATGGCAGAGAGAGTGCGAGGAGGAGGCCACGGTGCCTCATTGACATCAGTCTGGAACATCACACACCATCAGATGCTGTAACTGCAGCTACATTCCAGTCATTGGAAATGAGTCAGTCTAGTCCATATTTAAGGAAAGGAGACCCGTTCCACTATTTGAAGGGAGATGCTGTCAAGGAACTTGTGGGCATATTTTTTAAATCGCCGTGACCTGCCACTCCAGTAACCCCTGACTCTCGAGCACCTGACTGGCTCACTGATTCAGCCCTTGGAAAATACATGAACTGTGGGAAAACGCCGCTGCCCCTTCCCTCTCCCTCTGGGCAGAGAAGTCATCACCCTTTCCGGGGTGGTTCTGTTTGGAAAGAGAGCGGCCCACCAGGACCATGTGCAACCATGCAGTCAGGACATAGCTTCACTGGAGGAACCTTGAACTCCCCCCGTCATGTTAGAGAACTTTTCCACAGACACATTACATCCATTTATAATCGTTACAACACTGGCTTTTCAACTCACTAATTTGATTTGCTTATTTCCCCCTTGAGAGCAAGAAACCTGCCTTGAAGCTTTGGACAGTGTGGTGAATACCCCCATCCGTGTCTTCAACTGAGTGTTCGGGGGATACAAAAAACAAAAACCATAAAACAAAGGGACTGGGGTCAGCATTTTCCCTGTTTTTTTTTTTTTTAAAGATTTTATTTATTTATTCGACAGAGATAGAGACAGCCAGCGAGAGAGGGAACACAAGCAGGGGGAGTGGGAGAGGAAGAAGCAGGCTCATAGCGGAAGAGCCTGATATGGGGCTCGATCCCATAACGCCAGGATCACGCCCTGAGCTGAAGGCAGGCGCTTAACCGCTGTGCCACCCAGGCGCCCCTGCATTTTCCCTGTTTTTGAAGCACCAGTCCTCAAGTCATACCCTTTCTGATACTCTGCTTCCTCCAATGGGGCCCTGATTTTCACTTTTTCTTTGCAGTCTAGCCATCCTCTTCCCCTCCTCCTGCCTCCTATCCCTCCTCATTTTCTTTACTGGGAGGAAAGAAAACCAGAGCACAGCACCTCCAACATGCAGAGACAACCCTGGGTAATTATAACCCTATTAGGCTCTCCGCTCCTGGGTCTGATTTTCTATAACTTCTCCTTTGTTCCTTTACTGCACGTGTAATGCTGGCATGTGTGTAAGAATCTACAACACGTGTATGGTGCTTAGAGATTTCACAGCAATTTACTGAGCATTACTACCTCTATCCATCCTCTGTAACATTGGGTATGAATATACCCACTTTGCAGATGAAGAAACTAAGGCTTAAGATGATCCAGTAAGTTGCCCAGAGTTAACACAGCCCATACATGAACAAGGTGGCCCTCAAGCCCGAGTCTGCTGGCTCATACATTTCATGGGGTTGTTGCTGTGTTTAGTTTTTGGTTTATTTTTGTGCGGCACCATACGGGCGGAATATCAGCCCTTCGAGGCCGGGTATCATGCCTCCTTCTGCCTTGCATCCGTCTGCCTTTTGCAGCAGTGTCTTGCATGTACTATGGCTTCGGAACATGTCAGTTGAAGGCGAGACTACGTGAATGGGTGAAGCCATCAGTCAAATCAGGACGCTGCTCACACATGCAGCCCAGAGTTTGGCTTTCACGTGTGCCTCAGTTGAGGACATCTGCAGGTTAGTATTTCGAAGCCCAGCAAGACCAAAGATGCCGTGGCCGGAATAACAACGAGATGCAAACGCTTCCCTTGTCTCGTAAATCTTGTAAATCGGCATTGTCTGTGCCGAGCTGGGCCCCCGTGTCATGGTAGCAAAGGCCTAGAGGCCCAGAAGGCTGATCTGGGACAGCGTCCCCATCGAACGCTGCCCTGTGCTAAGTCTGCAGAATATTGAAATAAGGGGTTAATTTATAAAGTGAGCCACAGGAAAGTTTCCAGGACTGCTGTGCGCGTGTCCCATAAATCGGCACAAATTGAATCTAGCTTTCTGTACCCGTCAGCGCCTAGGTAAACCGAAATTTATTGGGAGGTGTGTAGGTTGCCATCCAAAGAAACATAGTAAATGAGAAAAGCGTATCCTCAGGAGGTCTGTAAACAAGGTATGAAGGCTGGCAGACGCAACAAGGGTCCGGAATGTAAAAATCCGTGTTGCCGTGGATTCGGAAGTACGGTGTAGTTTGTCGCAGGTGGAGACTGGGCTCCGGAACCCTTGTTCTATTCCTGAACGTTTCTCTGACTTCTTAATAGACTAAAGATTTTGTGTATTGCAGGGAGAATTTACGGTATGGACGGTGTGCAGACAAAGAGGAATGCCAACCTCGGTATTTTGCACGTGTCAAATTAGGAGACTAGTTTAGCCAGAACCAAAAATGTTATGCCCTCTGAAAACGCGAAGCTCTAGTTTGTACAGATACAATAACTATTGATAGTAATCGTGTGTGCATGCAAAGTTCGTCTGAGCCATGGTAATGGCCGTTCATGTTTATTGAGGTCCTACCATGAACCAGACCCTGTGCTGAGGTTTTTACAGACTTTATTTCCAGGCTTTTCAAGGACTCAATCCTTGCAGAAGGTTGTCGTTCATGTGCCCATTTTACAGAGAGGAAAGTGAAACTCCGAAAATGAAGCCCAAGGATTTTTGGCTAATATACGGATTTGAGTTGATTTATCTCATTCCAAAAGCTATTCCTCTTCTTCTAATCCTTCTTTTCATTATCCAACATTACCTCTCATTATTGCAGTGCTCTTATTATCTAGAAAACAAGTGCCAGCATCCTGGTAAATGCCTCTGCCTAGCCAAATTATTTAATACTTTAATCGAGCTTTTATTCTATTAGCTACAACATTCAAAGTGGTGCGCAAAAAAATGCCCTCAGATTCTCTAAAGCCTACATGTTAACAACTGTCACATCCCCTTGAAGGGGACCAGCAACAAACATGGCTTTAAAAGGGAAACTTCCTGGGGCGCCTGGGTGGCACAGCGGTTAGACCCCTGCCTTCGGCTCAGGGCGTGATCCCGGCGTTATGGGGATCGAGCCCCACATCAGGCTCCTCTGCTGGGAGCCTGCTCTTCCTCTCCCACTCCCCCTGCTTGTGTTCCCTCTCTCGCTGGCTGTCTCTATCTCTGTCAAATAAATAAATAAAATCTTTAAAAAAAAAAAAAGGAAACTTCCTTTAAAATAAAAAGCATCCCTGAGCATACTGGTGAAGCAGTTGTATAGGGAAGAAAGAGAAGGTGGGCTTAGGTTGGACACACTGTGAAATCAAACAATCTAAACACCTAAGAGGTTCACACTGTTTTTCATACAGAAGTCGGCTTCGGCCCTTACAGCAGTCCTATTGGCTAAACCAATTATTATGCCTGCATTTTCTAGTGGAAGAAACAGAGAAGTTAAGTGACTTGTCTAAAATCACACAGCAGCTCCAGGGTTCATCCTTCACTAGTCTGACCTCATGAAGAGGTGGGCAGACTGGACCAGAAGGAGAAATTAACGTGGACAAAAAAAAAAAAAAAAAAATCATTGCCAAAATATTGCCAGGAGATCTTTAGAAAAATCTCTTGGACTTCTTTTAGTAAGAAAAGAGCCAAAATTCAAATCGGATAATTCGGTATTCTTTGTTTGTTTGTTTGTTTCTGACTTTTCAGGAAGGCAAGGATCTCAGTTATAGCCTCAGATATATTTGAGACTAGCAGCAAGAAAGCATAAAATTATGTTCCTACCTATGCTGCCCCTCCTTCACAGCCTTGTTATTCTTGTTCCCTTCGATGTATTTCAACTCCAAAATACACTGTGACATGAAAATTGTGTATTCAGATTGTTCTATTGATTTGCTGAGAAAGTGACCTTGTATGTACACATGAAAATGAAGAGATCTATACTGCCTGGCCTCTTTGTAAGGAGATGAGAACAGCCCCGGATAACAGGCATCCGTTTCACACCGAACCTCGCTCTTCCTTTGCGCTGACCGCGAGCACCCAGGGAGGGCTTCTCAGGGGGCCGACCAGGTGTGGCCTGCACGAGGACACTGGCAGAAGATGAACGTGGGGCCTGGAATCGTGTGTTCCATTCGCAAAAGCCTATGGTGCTAGCTCGAGATCGGAGGTTCCCTTAGCCGTTTGATCAGTGGCTTCCGCGGGGCTGGATTTTCCTTTGCTAATTTACCCAAGGGTACACCACCACAGCTCCGGCTGAATGACAGCATCCACCACTGCAGCGAGCGGGGAGCCCACTGTGCCACATCCAGGCACCTCTTTCCACTGCCACAATCAACATGGCACACTTGCAGGTGGGAAGAAAAGGGAATGAGCATTCCTGACGGCTGGGCACTATACCAGGGCCTTGTGGATGTGGTGCCTCGTTTAACCCTCCCCAAAGCCCTTGAGGTGGGTGGCATTAGGCCATTTGCTGGATACAGAAAGTGAGAAGCAGGGATATTACAGCAGCTCGCTTAAGGTTGGGCAGCTTGTAAGTGGCAGAGATGAGGCTGGAACCCAGGATTTTTGATCTAAATTTCAGTCTGCTTAATTATGCTCTACATCTGAAGCCCCTGTGGTTTGGCTCTCTCATCACAGGACTGAGATGAAATAGAATTTCTTAGCTTAAAGAGCCAGGCAGTAGATGGGCCTTCGCCAAGCACATACCTCCCTCCCCCGAATCAGGCGTTAGCAGGAAGAGAGGAAAGGCCGATGTTGAGGCATGGAGGAGGAGAGGGTGGGGAAAGTAGAGGTTATGCCCCAGAATGTGGATCCTGCTTCGTCATCCCACACAAGGGAAACCAGAGCCCAGGGTATCTTAACGAGCCATTCTAGAATCAGATTGCTCTTTGCGACTTAGGGACAGAGGAAGAAGGAGAAGAGGGGGTAAAAAGAGAACCAGCACGTGCAAACTTATAAAATGGGGAGCTGTATGTAAATGGCTTTTATTATAACTGCAAGGCTGCACCAGAAGACTCGAGCTGTGTAAAATGTCCCTTGGTCTTCTCACGGTTCATGGAGATTACCTTTCAACGTGAGTTTCATTTCTTCTAACGTGTGCAGAAGCGAACGAGGCAGTGACTCCTTCATTTCCTAATCCTCGCCAGCAACTTGCTTCTTGCTCTGTGTTTTGTGTATGATACCGCATCAGGGCAGTTCATGGCAGCGGTTGAACCAAAAGCAATTTAAGTCAAAAATGGACAAATATGAATGTCATTTATAAGGCCTGTTCAAAGGCCTTTGACATCACTCGAAGCCTGAACACTTCTCAAGAGTGAGATGCTTTTTTTTTTCTTCCCCCAACCACGCAAGATTGGAGATTTAATACAGACCGCTTAGAGAGACGTCTGCATCCTTCTTGCCTAGAAACCATTTCTTGGGGGAAGCGAGTGTTGTGTAAATCCCGAGAAGGAGAGAGAAAAGATTGAGTGATTAGAAGCCAAAGTGAATTTTCAAAGTGGCTTTATATTTATTGTGTTGATTTATTTGCAGCGATAATAGCCACATAGATCACATATTTGGGGGGTGTCACATATGTGGGCATGGCATTACAAGTGTTACATGTAATTTAATTAATATAATCATAGTACGTAGACACATCTGTAACTATAAAGGCAAGTTTTATTGTCCCCATTTTATAGATGAGAAAACTGAGTCTCAGAGACCCAGTCAAGGGCATAAGAAAAATTTCTCTTGAATGAGACAATTCACTCTGAGTGGCTCCAAAGTTCTTTTTATTACGCCATACCCAAGATTCGAGAATGGCTGGCAAATTGAGAAGTCAGAAGTCCTATGTTGGCCATGTCCCTTTCTCTCTGTATCTGGGATTGTGGGAAAGGTAGGTGGCCTGGGAGCCTCCTTGTCGGACTCTGTGGGTCTGTGCTTTGGAAGGCAGTTTTCTGTGGATGGTGCAGAAGTGGAGGAAAGCAGGTCGGGGAGCTGCAGGTGTTATTTGGTCACCCCCAGAAGCAAGGCCAAGTGTCATCGGAAAGTGGCCAGTTCAGCCATTGCACTGCAGAGTGAAAGAAATGCTCCCCAACCCCCAGAGGTCAAGGAGCACCTCTCAGGAGAAGAGAGACTTTAGTGGTTTCTAGAGATTGAATAATACAGACAACTCAAGGAACAGTTGAGTCTTACAACGGTGAGGCTTTACACATATACACAGTATTTTCTTTGGCTGCAAAAGAACGATAGATGAAGGGAAAAAAAAGTCAGTCCCAAAAGGTTCTATACTATATGATTCCAGTTACAAAACATTCTTGAAATGACAAATTTATAGGAATGGAAAAGACATTACGTTTGCTGGGGGTAAAGAGGAAGTGGAGTGAGTGTAAAGGGCATATATATAAATATAAAGGGCAACATGAGGGACCATGTTCTCTATCTTGACTGCAGTGATGTCACTTTCCTGGTCGTGATATGCCACTCTAGTTCTGTGAGTCAGTACCATAGGGGAAATGTAGGTGAAGGAGACCTGGGATCGCTGTAGTACTTCTCACAACTGCATTTCTCACAATCTACAGTTACCTCGAAATTAAAAATTTGATTTAAAAAAATGACAGGGGCGCCTGGGTGGCTCAGTTGTTAAGCGTCTGCCTTTGGCTCAGGGCGTGATCCCAGGGTTCTGGGATCGAGCCCCACATCATGGTGCAGAAGTGGAGGAAAGCAGGTCGGGGAGCTGCAGGTGTTATTTGGTCACCCCCAGAAGCAAGGCCTCTTTCTCATCTGCTTCTTCCTCTCCCACTCCCCCTGCCTGTGTTCCCTCTCTCGCTCGCTCTGTCTCTCTCTGTCAAATAAATTAAAAAAAAAAAAAAACCTCTTTAAAAAAATTTAAAAAATGACAGAGTACTTGGGAAAAGAATTTAACAAGAAGAAAATTTAAATCAAGCATGAGCCCTCCACCCAGAGAACCACCATTTCCATTTTGTTCTGGCCTCTCCCTCTCTCTCCTTCATTCTCTTCCATTCACATATATAAAATGGAGAGGTTTAAAAATGTAGTTGCACCTTGTCTATCTCCAGGCTTGGTAACATTGACCCTTTGCATCTTCTCAGGGAGGTTTGAAGGCTATATTTAAACCTGCTGGTTCGGCATTGATTTCAATGAATGGACAGCAGTGAGCTTCCCCCTCCTAGGAGCTGAGGAACTGTGTGTAAAGAATGGATGGATTTTATGAGCAGAGCTGGAACCATCCCCCCCACAACCGCTAATAGGTGTTAAGATTTTGCAATAAATATTACTTATGGCTGTTAATTGAACTGAATCCCAGATTGTCAGGACATGCTTGTTTTCTCATTTTAATTTCTCTGAGTTCTCGCAGTTATGGGGGGGGAGGTGCACAGAGAATAAGGTTGGGGGGGGGCAACACATCTTAACATGTAATCTAATCCCTGGCTGATGTTCCTGCCAAGCGTCATGCTTGGTTAGGGACACTGAAATGGGGCCCAGGAAGAGGTGGGGGGGCATCTTGAAAAACTCAGCTCCTAATAGCACCCCCATCCCCACCCATGGTGCCCTGGAGATCATTTCTCCCGGTGCCTTTGCTTCCAGGCTGCTCAGAGTGACCTCCCACCCCCAGGTGCTAGATTCATGTCTCAACAAGTAAAAGCAGAAAACCTAAATTATCTTCCTTTTATTACTACTTATTAGCTGAGTGACTTGGGCAAGTTTCTTCATTTGCTGACCCTTCATCCCTTGCCTTTCTGAGCCTCAGTCTCTTCATCTTTCAGTGGAATTAATAAGTAACTGGGTATTTGGAAGTTCAGATGAATTGACCTGTGAACATGCTTTGCAGATACACAGTTGTTTGCAAAAATAAGTCATCATCAGTATGGGGTGGAAGGGCCCCCTTGTCTGCATTGCCTCCCAGCTGACCCTCGTTGTGTGCTCATAGAATAGTTTTTTAATGGAAAATAATTACCATCACTAATCCTGAATATATACATTCTCAAGTCTGTGACACAGCTCAGAGTGTTAAACCTTTCTGTGCCTTGCTTTTCTCACCTCTTGTTCTTATTTTAAAGAGAGATCATCGTTTGGATTAGGTGGGAGGTGGTGTAAGGCATAAACAGAGGAAGGACTCAGTACATCTTTGATTGACTCATTCAGTAATACACCAAGCAGTTAATGCAGTAGAGCTCATGGCCGTGCAGTATAACAAAGAGGGATGGATGGTGGCCTGGCATGTTACCATTCCTAAATGAGGCGTGTCATGTAGTTTTTCTGTGGAGCCAGTGGTTTACTTTGCATTGTCCATTTGAGCATTAAGCAGGATTCCTGTATAATCAGTCAGTCAGTCTTGAAGTTCACTGTCTAACCTACTGCCCCCCTACCTGTAGTGTGCCTATGAATCACCCAGGGCCCCGGGATCTTGTTAGATCTGAATTCTGGTTTAGTAAGTCTGGGTGGGGCCTCAGAGTCTGTCTCTCTTATAAACTGTTGAGCTCCAGGTGATGCCAGTGTTGCTGGTTCAAGGGCTACACTTTGAGTAGCAAAGGTCTAGATGTAGTTCTAAACAGAGCAGCAAATTTTAGAAATTTGTGGAGGCATTTTTGGTGGTCTTTGGCATTTAGTGTTTGGAGTCCATAAATCCATCTTGTGATGCGACGGACAGTGCAACACAATAAAGAATTGCCCACATCCTGGTAACCGGCATGTGCCATTAGACCTTCATGTGAGTGGAAAAACTTGTTTGCAGTGATCTGAGTCCAGAATTCACTCTGCTCTGCACAGAAACTCAATGTGTACGGAATCTCCTAGAAATGCAAGGACCTTCTAAATCAAGGGGGGTGTTTTGTTTGAAACTCTACTAAGATTTGGTCACCATCTTGAAAAATCTTGCAGCGTTTCATAGTAATGAGTCACCATAAAATGTGGCTTGTCTACGTTTGTAGCTCCTATGTTCATGGTTTTCAAGCAGTGGGGCTGCCTCCTACCAGCTCATGTGAGCAGATTTTGCCCATTGCTTCCCAAATCTGCATTCCATGTTATCATGGTATCATGTTGGTAGTATGAGATTGACCATGGTGAGAGTATTTACACCATGGACATTGACAAATGCTACCAGTTTTCGTGTATATGTATGTATAAATGTGTGTGTGTGTCTCTGTGTGTGTGTGTGTGTTTATTTCCGGAGAGCTGGTTAACCAATATAATACTATGTCTTTGTAAAAATATATTTAGTCCGTATTTCAAAATGCCAAATATAAAGAGAACATATCAACAAAATTCTGGTGAAATTTGATCTGTTTCTTGAATCCAAACCTATAAGTAGGTGCAAACATTTGACTTTCATTATGGGCTTCTGGTATAATCCTACCCTTTTCAAAATGCATATTATTTTATCAGTTTTTTTCTGTATTTTATGGTTCGGGTATTATATTAATTTTTGTTAATTATGAGTGTGGATAGGTTATGTTATTCATTAATTTCATTTCAGGAGCCTAATAAGGAGTTATAAAATATTTCTTTTAAAATAAGGGTGTTGGATCGCTGGGCTCGAGTAGAACTGATTTAATTAATCACCAGGCAGGGCCTGCAGACATGGGGGAGACTCAGGTCTCCTCTTGGGAAGAAGGGGCGTAAGAGTCACATTATAAAGCCAGGTCATAGTCAGCATCTCCCCTTCAAGGTGCCTGGAAAAAGTGTGTTGTAATCTGGGATTGGAATGAGCAGCAGTGTGTCTCATAAAATAATCCAAGGGGAGTTCATTCTAAACAGATTCAACAATGCAGGCACCGAGAGAGAGGAGGAGGAGGAGGAGGCAGTGGTGGCCAAAGGTGCAGATGGGTGCAGCAGAACTAAGATGATGAGGAAAAGTGCATATAAATACAAGGAGGGCTGAAGACAGGCTTAAAAGAATTTTTTTACTTGACAGAAGGAAAGAAATATGGAATAGAAACCTAATTTAGAAAAATATGCACACACACTCATACACACACACACACACACACACACACACAACCCCCTCACAGGACTGGCAGGTGGAGAGGCAGTTTTTAACAGGGCTGGCTATCTCTCCGTAGCCTTCTGTTCAGAACAAAAGTGCTGCAAACAGCACACTAATGCTTGGGCCTTTGCTTTTGGCAATCATTCCTCTTTTACATTTTTTTTGGCACCCATAGAAATGTTTCCATAAATAGTGCATTTAGTGGAGTGTGTTACTTTATTACTGTCAGCTACCATAACAGTAGAGGAAAATTCAATAAACATGAAAGCTAGGATCAGAACATAGAAGGCTCCGAATTCTACATCCTTCATGAACTTGTACCTTTAAGGCACGTAACCTTTCTATTTCCTCACCTATGAAATTCTTAGCTTCTAGGTTGGCGAAGCCACCCAGTTCAGTACCTGATTGATAATAGCTGTCCAATGAAATTTAGGACACGCTCATTATTACAGCAGCTGTTTTGTAGACTTGCAAAGCCAGGCGCTCTGTCCTACGTTGCTAAGATGGGAATACCCCGCTCAGGGACTGAGATTTGCCTGAGCTTTGCGTGTTAGCAGCCTGCGCGTGCGACAAACCCACGAATGAAATGTGATTCTTTGCTGTGGAATAATTGGAAGTCACTTGCTCGGCTAGAGCCGGGAATCCAGCGTAAAGGAGGAAGTACAAATGAAAAGGCATAAATATGTGAGAAAGTTAGCAAATCAAAGTAATTGAGGAGCAAAATAATTCATTCCCTCTCCCTGGCTCAGCATGGATGCAAATGATATATCATTAAGTAAGTCCCCAACACAAAGGCAGCCAGCATAACTGTTGCATCAAATATTTAGCCGGAGCCAAGAGCAATTTTTTTTTATTATGTTTTTTATAAGTTTGATTTACTAACCTTCAGTGCAATCCCTATTTTTAGAGGTTGGCTCATATTTTTAATTTGTTTTCTCTGAAGCACTGAATCCTTACTAGTGTTTCAAGCCGTCCACTCGGTTCCTAATGGCAGAGTAACACTGAAAAGCATAATTACATTTCCTAATTATGTGTAATTAGGCAAAACCCAGATGATGTATTCAGTGTGCTCTCAGAATAGCCAGGGGTCAAGGACTGTTGGAATTCACTAACATTTTTATAAATAAGCCAGTGCGTTATTTAACGTTGGGGTCCAAGGTGGTGCTGGGTGCCTTGTAGACCAATATAACGTTTGAAATATATAGCATTCATTTATTAAGCCAAGTAAAACATAATTGATTCCCCACCTCCTTACCCCACCCCGCCCCCTTTTTAAAACCAGTGTTTAGATTTGCTATTCTTAGCCCAAGAGAGGCCCTCTAAACTCAGAACCATAAAGTTCTGCTAACTGACAGCCTAAGTGATATTTATTTTTTCAAAGCTTAATCCTTTTGAAACATGGAGAAATAAATACATCCTCTTATCTACCATATGCCTGGGTTGGGAAATAAATTCTTATTTTCCTGCAGTGTGGTACCAGTGGGCTACAATGAATAATTTGGGCAGTCTCACTGAAGATAATAGGGAAGCCTTCTCTATTACCAGCGATAATTATGAATCTCATAATAGAAAACATCCCAAGCCCGAACATCAATCAGGGGAGATAAACAATGGGAAATGATAGGTATACAAAAGGAAAATGGCAGCGGCCCACGTGGAGGGAAAGCCCGCAGAATTCTGGTGGGGTCATAAATCATAGAGTCCAATAGTTTCCATGCAATTAATGTCCTCAAATTAAAACATAGGTTTTTAAAGAAAGATTTTGCAGACTTTTCAGCCTGGTGACTAGATGTCTTTTGAGATCCATCTGGAAACTCCAGGGCCATCCTCCCTCCTGAGTCTTGTGTGTATCCCTGGCTGGAGTGGGCTGGAGCCGTGGCTAACAATGTCACCCTGTGAGCCGGCCTGGTGGTCTCACTCCAGCCCACCACGGACCATACGTAAGGAGGTCAGGGCTAGTGGTGGCTGACCCTTGGAATCCTCAGCCCTAACCATGCAACAAAGACTGGCCTATTGAGGCAGGATGTCTACCTTTCTTTACCAGTCTGAAAGACTTTTTCCAACCACGCGGACACAGCCCAGTGAAGCGCTTGGCACAGCTACAGACAAACAGAAAACCTTCATTCCAGAGGGTCGTGGTCTCCTGCTATTTAATAGCGCTGCATTCATGCACTTTCCTCTTATCTTGCCGTCATTTGATCAAGTCCCGAGGTACTTCGAGGGACTTCTTTAAGAAAATAATAAAGGAACCCATTTATCACAGTGAGAAAACACGGCTTATTAGTCTGCTGTTGCTGCTCAAAATACACTTTAAGACCATTTGGATAATTTATTTACTGCATCATGTGCAAAGACCAGCAAGATTTGTAGCCTTTCCTCTTAGGGGTCTGTGTGTAGAAATTCATGGACCGTGGCCCCCACTGACGTGAATTCAAGTGGACTCTCTCCCCTCCAGCCCTGTTTAAGGAGTGGGTCAGAGATTTGAGTCAATTGTCAAATATGTCCTAAAGGCCACAAAATGTGCTCGTGGATTTTGTTTTATAGGCTTAACATAATATTGTATAAAACATATCTTTAAAAATGTATATAATTTTTCCCTCAAAGCAAGGGTTTTCCCATGCCATATAATTTGCTAAGTGTGGCTTTGCTGTGTTATAACCCATAATTTACAGTCAGCCTCCACAAGGCAAAAAATAACTCCAAGCTATGATTAAGTAAGTAATGGACAAGGTAACTAATATTCCCGGAAGGATGGCCTCTCAGACACTCATTTTAAGTGACAAAATGGTTGAAGGTTGAGATGTGTAGTCCTGTACTAATTTAACCAAGTTGCGGGGAATCAAGAAATGACATCATAAACTGGCAGATCTGGGCAGTTGGGACACGGAGCTGAGCGTGGATATTCTCTATGCACATTTTAATGAGCCTGTGCCTCACTTTCCCCACTTAAAATAAACGAGTTTATACCTAATCGTGCCACCAGTTTTTCCCATAAAATAATTCACTTGGAAGGAGTGTCCTAGTCCAGTCGCAACCAATTCTGAGAAAGGCGGTCTATGCAGCGTAGACGGAGGAAGAGGGCAGAGTAGGAAAAGCATAGACTTCAGAATCAGGCAAAATGCTTTTGCCTTGAGGAGCTATGACCTTGGGAAGGTTTTTGTTTTGTCTTGAAATAAATTTCAGCTACAGAAAGTCACAGAGTGCAGTGTACATCTTGTGTCCAGCTTCCACCAACGTGATACCTTTCCCCACACTGAGAAAGTAACACTGGCACGATGCCGTTCGCTCAGTTAGCCACCAGCTGCATCTCACTGGTGTTTCCATTAGCGTTCTTTTGACGTTCCAGGATTCAACCCAGTGTACCATTCTGCATCTATTGTCCTGTTCCTCCAGTCTCCTCTGAATCGTGACAACTTCTCAGTCTTCACCTAATTCGTTTATTTATTTTATTATTTTTGTTATGACCTTGATACTTTTGAGGTCAATTCTTTTATAGAACATTCTCGACTTGGGATTGTCTGATAGTTTCTCCTAACTATATCAAAGTTCTACCTTTTTGGCCAGAATACACAGAATCAGTCTGCCCTTCTCAGTCCAACATATCAGAGGGTACACAGCATCAAAATATCTTATTCCTGGTGATGTTAACCACGATCTCTTGACGAAAGTGTAGTCCACTGGATTTAGACACTGAAAATTATCATTTTTCCCTTTGTAACTAATAAATATCTTGGGGGAGTTACTTTGAGACTATTTCTTCTCACATTTTCATCCACTGACGTTAGCATCCGTCTGTTGATCTTGCCTACAATCCATGCTATGATATTCTAAAGGTGATTTTTTATTTCCCTTGTGCCTTCTACATTTATCATCAAATTCTTTTCCAATGAAGGCTGTCTCTTTTTCTCTATTTATTTAATTATATCTTCATTTATATCAGTGTGGACACATGACTATTCTTTTTACACTATGGGTTGTGATACAATAATACGGTTACACATTCTGTCACTCATGCTGTTCCAGCTTTGGCCACTGAGAGTTCTCTCAGGCTGGCTCTTGTGCCCTTTTGACACACCCCATCCTTTTTGAGCACTTCCTTACCTTTTTGCCTTGTTAAGATGTTACAGACTCATTTCCCTGCGCTAATCTTGGAATTAACTAGTTTTCCAAGGAGCCCTGTTTCCTTCGTGGAGAATGGTATTTAGAAACCAAGATTTGGGTGCTGGGTGTGCTCAATACTACTGGGATATCATTGCCTCCAAGACTTCTCAATGGATGGAGTTTGAAAATATTTGTATGCGGTGTTTTGACTTCAACCACTTGATAAAAGCACTTCTCGAGGGATTTAAAATGTCTTGCTGTAAAATAGAATGAGCATTCTGTATTATTTGGGATAAAGGTTAGTCCTGCCCTGCCCGACTGGAGTTCCAGTTCCTTCCACTCTCCTGCAGGATTGGGCAAGTGGACTTTGTTCAGGTGCTGTTACCAATGACATTTGTCATCTTGCCCTAATAGGGTTGGGGCTTAGAGGGTGGTCTTAGACTCAGAGAAGGAACATGACAACTGAAGTGATACGTAGTTGAAAAATAAAGCTTTCTACCAAAAAAAAAAAAAAAAAAATTTGTATGGATATTATCACATACATACAAACATATCTCTATTTCTGTGTCTATGTGTGTGTACATTATATATTTTATTATATATATGTTCATATTCATTTATATTTAAAAAAAATTTTATTATTTGTATTTATATATTTACAATATTATAATATATAATATAATAATATATATTTATAATATATATTGAACATATAGACACATATATATACTTTGTTTATTTGAGAGAGAGAGAGCGTGCATACACGTGACTGGGGTCGGGATGGAGGAAGAGAATCTCAAGCAAACACCGTGCTGAGTGAGCATGGAGCCTGACACAGGGCTCAGTCTCACAACCCTGAGATCATGACCTGAGCCAAAACCAAGAGTTGGACACTCAACCAGCTAAGCCACCCAGGCTCCCCAACGCATATATATTTTAAATATGAGTTTGTACTTGATTCTAGTCCAACACAACTGGGTTTATTCTTGCTTTTCTTGGGGGATATTATTTAACTATTTTAAGTCTCATGTGCTTCTATAAGTTGGAGGCAACAGCAAGCACAGTTTAGGATTTGGGGAAGGTATGGTAAATTGTAAAAGTAGTGAAGGGGGGGGGAGAAAAATGTTTCTTCCCTCCGTTGCATCCAGGCCCATACTCTGATGATGTCTCTCATCCTTCCATTAAGAAGTGGAGTCTGTTTCTCTACCGCTGACATGTGTTTGACCAAGTGACTTGCACTGGCCAACCGGACCTTAGCAAAGCCAGTGTGAGCACAGGCAGGAAGGGTGCTTGGATATTGGAGCTGACTATCTTGTTGCTTAGAACCCTGAGCCCATAGGGACCGGCCTGAGCAAGGCTGCCAGAGGCTGAGAGGCCACATGGAAGGAGCCTTGTTGCTCCAGTGGGTCGCCTGCCGGCCTCCAGGCACATTAGTGAACCCATTCCAGAGTCATCCAGCTAAGCTACCAGTGAGGCTAGACAAGTGGATGAGCCCAGCAAAGACTGTCAAGACAGGTCACATCAGAGAGAGAGCCCAGCCCATGACCAGAATCATGAAGTTTTGTTTAATATTAATCTTATATTTTTTATATTAATTTTAATATTGTTTTTGTCCATTGAGTTCTGCTATGGTTTGTTATAACGAAAATGCTAATGAATACAGAAGGCTTGGAGATGATGTATGGAAAACCGGTAGCACAGTATCTCTTGTACAGATTGGGCTCTGAATGAAGGGAAGCTTTTGTTACTGATATTGTTAGTTTTGAGAAAAACTGTAAGTTTTGTTTTGCCCTGAATACCTTCCCAGCCTTTCTGCCACTTATAAAGAACTGCTGTCGCTAACTGTTGGAACCAGTCCTTTGGACGAGATCAGTGCCTTCAGAAAAAACCACTGTTAAAGTGCAATGCTCTATTTATTGACTCACACCAAGGTAGAGACAGAGCTCAGTAGGTTCAGGATGTTAGGTTAAGTAGCGTGAGCAGTTTGAACACTGGGGAGCAGAAAGTCCTTTATCTGGTGTTGCCTGAGGGCACTTGGAGCCTGGCCTGGTGGAGAGAGGGGACAGGGTGCAGAGAAGGAAAGCAGAGGAGTATCTCAGCAGGCCAAATTTAGCCCAATTAACAGATTTGCCTAGGGCTGACCCTGAAGCAGAAAGTGAAACCTTGATCCATCTGCTCTCCTCCTACCAATAAGGTAATGATGAGGTTGAACCACCAGTTCTCAGTCTTATAGACAAGACTCCCAAAATAGATGGGGTTAGGCAAAGAGACCGGTATATTTCTTTCCTCTCCCGAGAGTCTGTCTTTCCTTAATGACCCGATGCATCTGTTTAGCAGTTTTTAATCCTTGCAAACAAGTTGGTGCACTTCTATTCCTGCTAGTTGTGATCATATTTCCACTTAGTGGCAGAGGTGCAAATAACCATTTGCTTAAATCACTCACAAAGGCCCAGTTGCCTTGAGCAGTAGTAGGACAGATGGCCACCATGTTGCTGTGGGCTTGGTCACCTGGAGGAAGGTCAGTGCTCTTGGCACAGCTGCCCAGAGTCTACTAGGCATCCCACGGAGGACGAAATCAATCTGTATAGTAACCCATCTTTAAGTGGGCACCTCTCCCAATTCTGCTACCCTCCTGCCCACCTCTTCAGGGGTCAGCACAAACCTTTGTTACCACTGGGAGCTGCTGTCTATGACTAGATTGCCATTGAGCCACCCGTTGTGAGGAATTGTGACACCACATGAAGATGTCAAAAAACAGTCAAATTTTGAGAAAGGCCTTCCAGGGCTTTTGTCAATGTTATGAAAAAACCCAATAAGCTTATTTTTCTCTGTGCACTAGATTTGTAATCTTCATGCAATGAGCAGAGGAGGAAGTTTGCATTTTTCCTACCAGATCGAAGAGACCCTGTAGAAAATCGCGTGGGAACTTGACTTTTTTCTACAGAAGTTTTCACTACCAGTTCCCGCGTATGTGTGTATGTCTGTGTAAAATACCAAACAGAAAATTACAAAGGAAGTAAGGGAGGGTGGGGGGGGGAGAAGAAAGAGAGAGGAGTGAAGGAAGGCGGGAAGGGAGAGAAGAAAGAAGAAAAGGAAAAGGAAAAAAGAAGGTGGAGGAGGGGGAGAGAAAGTGGTAATACTTAGCCAATATGTCATCATTTAGACAACAGCCACTGTCACTATTTGGTTAGTCCCATTCAAATTCCCACTCCCGCCATGAATGGGTTTATTGTTTTCTTCCATACCATTATCTATGCTACATCGTATTTGATGCTATCTCCTGGGTATTTCACTTAACATTGTAGCACAAGTCTTTCCCGTATTATAACATAGCCTTTATTAATGTTAAGCATCAGCTAGATAAAAAGCTATCAAGTGATAGTTCTTATTGCTTATTCACTCTTCAGTTGGGAATCTACATTGTTTATAGTTCTTTACTGTTAAAACAATGTTGCAGTGAAACTCGGGTATATAAAGCTGTTTTTCTCCCTCTCCCCCATTACATAGGATTCCTTAGAGTCATACCCTTACTTCATATTAACCAAATGCTGTCACCATCCTCTATTGCTGAAGGCTTACATAAAATGATGAGCCTCACCCAGGATTTATGTATGCCTCTTGTATCAGTCAGTGAACTTGAAGCATATGGACTCAACTTGAAAAGGAACTCCTAGGGAAAAACAGATATTGATATCCCAGGTCTTTGAGCCTTGCCATCTTCGAATGCTGATCAATTGTTAGTGTCTATTTGTGGCACAATGTTGAGTAGGACTCTGAAGCCGTATTGGCTCAACATAGAAGATTTCTGTGATCAATTATTAATATCAGTTCTGAATGAGGATTCAGAGGGTAGCAGTCACGTACATGCCACCGTTTCTTAATATCCATTTTTTTCTGTGTATGTTTTCTTTAGAGTTTCCAGAGGCAATTTAAAAAATGTATAGAATGTCAAAGGTTTTTTTGTTTTTTGTTTTTTGTTTTTTTTTAAGAAGAGTATGGGTGTCAACAATGAAAGCCAGGTGGCTGACTTTCTCGAAGCTTGCCAGGTCATATTACGTTGTTGAGTTCATTAATACTATGAATCTTGCCCTCAAGCTTGCTATCTCAAAAACTTTGTTTTTGTCAGGCCACCGAGGACAGATCTTTCTTACAGATGCAGACTCACAATAATCAAACTCATACAGACTAATATATAAATCAAGTGCCCAAACTATAATTTTCAAAAAGGACTACAATAATAACACACTTTGAAATGCTCTTGTTAGTTTGGCCAGAAAAAAACAGTGTTTCTTTGTGGGTAGAATTACACAAACTGAGACAAGTAAAATTAGAAGCTACATGATGGGCAAATCATTGAGCCAAAGGTCAGTTGGCCAGGTGACTCAAATGTTTGGTTGCCTGATACTTTCACAATAAGGATGTATTGTACACTTGTGTTTGTTTATTGTACATCTCCCCTACCAGGATGTCTTATCTGTCTTGTTCATTACTTTGTCCACCGAACTTAGCGCCGAACTAGAGGCACCAATATGTATCAGTCTCCAGTGCGTTTCCCAAATATCAGATGACCCCAAATACAAAGTGATTCTTCATTTTCCCAGTGAGGTGCTCCCCAAATTTATTTGCCCAATAATAAACTTCAGGGGATATAGATGAAATGTGCAAAAGTTTATCTATAAGGTTTAATTTATTGTATTTTCACAAGTAATATGTTAATTTTTAAATATTGGAGGGTATTTTTTTTTCATCTTCACATTTTATGAAATTGTTCTACTCAAACTCTTTGTATTCATCTTCAGCATCATCACTAAAACCTCTTTTGGAGCCACCTACTAGAGTTTTCCATTAGGAAAACTATCCTTTCCTATCCATTTCATTTCTCCCCCAGCTGTCTGAAATATAGCACTCTTAGAATCCTGTGTAGTGCTTGTCCTATAATCAGGAGTGACTTGAACTGGGTGCCTCTGCATTTCTTCAGGGTGACTTTTCACCCTTCCATCTGGCCCACTTTGAATTCATTTCATTGCTGAAATGTCAGAGTGCAACATTCTATAGTCCTTGGCCCTGGGGCTATCTAGACAAAAGGAGAAGAGATCCTGTGGTAACCAGCCTCCAAGATGGCCTCCAAAGATCCCAGCCTGCCAGATTTCATGCACCTTTGTGGTGGTCTCCTACTCTGAACAGGACTGACGGGGGAAATGATTGAGCATGACTCTTGAGGCTAAGTAACAAAAGACATTGAAACGTCTGCCTTGCTCTTTCTGGGATCACTTGCTCTGGGGGAGCTAAATGCCATATTGTGAGGATGCTCAAACAGTCCAGTGGAGAGGCCCACATGGTGAGGAACTCCAGCCTCCAGCCAATAGCCAGAACTGACTTGCCAGCCATGTGAGAGCGCCATCTTGGAAACATATCCTCCAGACCCAGTTAAGCCTTCAGATGAGACTGCAGCTTCAGTCAAACCTGAGGCAAACCAATTAGCTGAACTGCCCCCAAGTCCTTGATCCACAAAAGCCATGTGAGATATTAAATACTTAGAGTCATTTGAAGATGCTAAGTTTTGGGGTGATATGTTACTCATCGAAATTAATTCAGAGACTGTTTGCACTGCCTACAAGATAAATCAATACCTTAAGAATTAGAAGTGCCTAAAATGTTCACCTATTCCATGAGTTTAATAATAACACATTTGTGTATAGAAACTTTTACATTAGTAAACCCACTTTCCTCCTGAATCGATCACTTTCTCAAAAAGTTGGCGGCAACTTCTTTCTTCTTATGATCAGAAGACATCTAGTGATTGAGTCAGATGGTGAAATTTGTATCTCAGCTTCAGTAAATACTGCCTTCTGGAGTCACACACAGGTGATCGGTGATGTTGTATCTTGGTTTTCTCATCTGTAAAATGAGACTAATTCCTACAGGTAAGGTGGGGACTTGAGATCTGTAAGATGTTTAACTCAGTGCTGCACATAGCCATGGCAAGCAGGTAGTGGATAGTAGGTGCTATTTTCATGGTTATTTTTGCTATTCCAGTTATCATTATTTATTTGGTAAATGACAAGCAAAATCCAGAAATCCAGTCGCAGCAAACTCTCTGTAACCCAATTTGTTAAAAACCCCCTCAGTGGTCTCTGTTCTTCATGACTCCTTTCAACCGTGAGGCAGAATCTTTGTATGTTCTTCTCATCAAGGATTTTATCTAAAAACCTGCCGTACTTCACCCTTCCCTAGGTGGAAAGGAGAGGAAGAAATATACTTCTAAAGTAATTTAGCATACACTCTGAAAGTACAGTGTGGATGTAGCTGGCTTCCTGTTTTGAAGCCGAGCTTGTAAGCATATACGCATATCCCAGGGAGGTTTTTACTGAACCGAGAGATGCCATGAGCAGTCCTTGGTGTAATAATTCAATAGCAAACCCTTCAGCAATAAGTCTTCTGCTAAAACGGGCACTGACTGTATATCCTATGAAGATTCAGACACTGATGTAATTTAAAATGCTTTCAATATTATGGATGCAAACATACGCCTTTTGATTTCTGAAGGACTTTTCAGAAGCGCCGATTAAGAAATGAACAGAGGAAATGAAAAATAAAATTGTCTGTTGTACCACCACCTAAAAATAACCACTGTTATCACTTCGCTATTTTCCTTCTAGATTTTTCTCAGCATATACGTGATGGTTTTTACATAGTCGTGACTTCACTGGACACTGGCTTCATTTTGTATCCTGATACTTTTTTCTCAGTGAATATTATGCTGTGAACCTCATTCTTCTCTCCCACTCGGTTTCTCAGTTTGCTCGTGTTGAGCTTGTACTGTATCATAATAAAGATTAATTTTATTTTAGGGAAAATGAAAAGACATTACTGTGCGGGTGACTTTATTTATGATTTGCATGCAGTCGATCAAAAAAGCATACCTTTGTTCAGCAAACGACAGCCCTGAAGTCTTTAGCACTCAATGTTTGAAATTATGAAATAGGCTCTAATTTGGCAATGAATTCAGGAGATAAAGAAGACTCTCATTTAGATAACATCAGTAGCTTTCTAAAATATTTATTTAGTTAATATTTTACTTCTTGTCTGTGTATCTCTAAAACTGTGGAACACTTCACCAAAAAAGCAATAAAAATTGTGGCATTGGGTTAAGATTAACACCTAATGAAATTGCACTGGCTAATATTTGAACAGCTTTGTTTTTTTAACGAAACTTTAAATGTGGGTTATGGGTTTTATTTTCTTAGTGAGCTAAGGGCTTCTCGAATTTTGACTCCATTATTGCATTTAAAGATTTAGTATGATGTGTCTTAAATAAGTTAGCACTGTGATGACAATCTCCCTAGAAAGATTAGGCAATTGGGGGTGATGGCCCCTCACCCCCCAATTATTGCCTTTGTTCTTACAAGTGTGTTTAAATCTATTTCTGTTAATTTACAATTTGAAAGGTGGGTGAGGAGCAGAGTTTGAAAAATAGATTACTGTCTTCATTAATACAGGTTTGACCTACAAAGTCTTCACGTACTTAATGATTAAAAACCAAAGTACTAAATAATAAATTATAAGAATTTATAGGAGTCATCATCTTGAAATTAGCTTACTGAATGTTCTTATCATAATAAATCTGAGTGGGTGTCTAATTTAGTGTTAGCTGACTAAAATTATATGTTGCGGGCAGGAGAAAAAAAACACTTTTGTTTGAAGACAAATGCAGTGAGTTTAATCACAGGTGATCTGAAAGGCACCTGTCTTTTGCTATGTTCACTTCGCAGAAACTTTGGCGAAACTGGTTGAATGTAGATCGATCCCAATTTGTAAATCTGACAGACAATAAAATTTCCCCAGCACTTCGATGATGTTTGTGTTAACACTTCCTGTGCAGTTTCTAGAAACTGAACCAGCAAAACTGGGAAGGCAACCTGCACTCTCCCAGCTTCAAATTTATAGAGTCATAATCATTTTTGAGTTGAAGAGTATTTTTGTTTGTTGGTAGAAGGAAGGAGGAGGAAATGTGGACACCAGCTATCTCCTCTTCTATGTCTCCTTCCCTTGCAACGTGTGGATTGGAAAGGCTGTCTCTCTCCATTCAACAATTACTCACTGGGCTTCTACCCTGGGTCACTCAGACCCTGTATTAGGCTTGGGGGGTTTAGGAAAATTTAGGGGTCACTCCTTACCCGAAAGTAGCTCAAAGTCTTTTATAGAAGGCAGACTTGGAAACAAGCAAATTAGAAAGAGCTTTGTACGGAAAAATCGGTGTGTGTACATGGTACCCAAGAAGGAGTGACTCATTTATCCCCAGTGAGGCAAGGCAGGTAATGAGGGAATGTTCTTCCAGGAGAGGGAGGACAGATGGGAGTTTACTAAGGAGAGAGAGTACCCAGGGAAGATGTTCTTGTAGAGGGATCAGTATGTGTAATGTGCACCGATGAAGCAGAGTCTTTCTGGACCATGAGAAATGATGTCGTTGAGGCTCTGAGGGCCAGAACACGGTGGCCAAAGATAATGTTAGGGACTTGGGCAGGGACCATGAAGCCCTGCAACAGGTCTGAACTTTGTTTATACCAGAAAGGCACTGAAGGCTCTGAAGCAGGATATTAGTGACTTTATACTGAAAAAGAAATGGACTAAGTCTCTTCCAGGTACTATGAGAAGCTAGCATATAATTCATTTTCAAATTTAGTATCTTATGAGATAGAACAGGATAAAAAAATGTACATATACACACATATTTATATACACACACATGCACAAAGATACTTAAATAATTTACCCCAAATAGGCAAAGAGATTTTGCAAATCAAAAAGAAAAATGTGAAGCTCCCAATAGAAAAATGGGCAAAGTCAATGAACAGGAAACTCATTGAAGAAAATTGATAAACATGAAAAGACTCAAATTTATTTTTAATTCATGGAAATGGAAATTAAACAATGAGATACCATTTTGCACCACAACATTGACAGGAGAGAAGAAGACAGGTAACTTCCCAGGTTGGTGAGTGTGTAGAGTATAAAAGGGTATAAAAAAGAAAAGTGGTCCCAAACCTGGTCTGGAGTAGAACCTTTTTGCATGATGTAATTCACAGCCTCATTCCCGATAAATTGCTTAAGCAATTTTCTGATAAACTTTAATGGGATTAAGACTTGTTCTGAAAAATCAGTCACCCATCTAGCCAGCTGACTGTCAGTCAAGAGTCTAGCGACCTTAAACCAAGTGTTCTTTTCTTTTTGTATCTAGCCTAACATTGACCATCTTATCGCTCCATTTTTCTATAAAATGTCTCCACCAAGAGTGAATCTCTGAATTGATTTGCTAGAGTCCTTTTCCCTTGTAGCAAAATTACAATAAAACTTTGACTCATGCATGTAACTAGACTTCCTAAAAAGTTTTCTTTAACAGGGGAAAAGAGCATAAACTATTAAAAGGAGCGTAAGGTGGTTTTGGTCATTTTTGGAGAGCACGTGGGCAGTTTCAACAAAAATTAAACCTTTTGTTCAAGCAATTCCATTCTGAATCAGACAGAAAATACAGATACTTGGATAAATGTGCAAGATGTCCCAATTAGAAGAATCAATGATATTTTTAGCATTATATATATGTATGTAAATATGTGAATATGTGTATATGCGTATATTTATATGTAAAATATATAAATATATTTATATAAGTAGATATATACACACACACACATATATACACACACTTGTTTATTTATTTAACCTGTGAATTCTGAATTCCAATCATAGAGTAATTTTTAATTGAGTTACAGTTTTTCCAAAGTTTTAAATAGTATATAAAAGAGAGAGAAGGCTGTTAAAAAGATAGATGTAAATATACATATTATGGAATTCACACAGGCACACACTCACACATAACGGCTGCCTGTGATATAATGCTGAGTGAGGAAAAGCAAATTAAGAACAATACATGTATTTTTTTTTTTTTACGAAAGCTATGCATGTACCTGAATGTTGATTTTTGTGTGTATTATCATATGCTTATCATGTGATCTGGGATTATAATGATAGGCATTAACTGTTAATAGTGATAACTCCTTAACAGGAAGCATGAGAGATGGGAAGGTTTTGTGGAAGAAGGAACTTATTTTTTTTGTTTTTTTGTTTTTTTTTTCTGTATGTCGTTCTGTCATGTTTGAATGTTTTTCTCCCGTCAGTATGTTCTATTTTTGAGATTAGAAAAAAAGGGCAAAAGATCTAGCTTGCACAGATATCACTGATGAGGTGGCCCTGGAAGGCAGGACCCCACAACGTGTCCCAATCTGAGACACAGAAACCAGGCCAGCCTTGCAGAGAAGCCGGGTGACCTGGCCTGGAATCCATTCAACTGATCTGTTCAACTGTTTGTCTCTAAAGAGAGAGCTGGGGCTGAGACTGGGGGAAAGGGAAGTGGAGAAGGCAGGAATAGATTTGATTCTCTCACCCCCTGCTGGTTTCCACCCCTGCCCCCCCTCCCCCAACCCCCCAACCCCCGCAATTTCTAATTAATTAGAAGAGCGATGCCTTCCAGAAAAGAGCAGGCGTCCCTTTGGGAATCTCACCAGGAAGAAGTGGGTCTTGTGGTGGAAAGGGAAGCTTTTTTTTTTGTATTAAAAATTAATTAAAACTGGAAGGTGTTAAAGCTCAGTTTTCATCATGAGGACCCCTTCCAGAGGGCCAGTGCTGTTGGTAAAACTTCACATCCTTCCTGTCGCTATAGATTTGGTTTTACGTAAATTACCTTAGCGTTCAACATTTTATGTGTCAGTCATTAAAACTCATGATCCTCTGTGATGCCGTTGGGTTGGGAGAAGGGGGGAGTGATATCATCCTCAGAAACATGTCCCTAGTCTCCTGTGTCAGAGGCTGGCAAATAGAACTTGATAGTTATTGATAGTTCTTTTCAAAGTATAGACACTGAGAGTTATTTCCAAAGGAAGGAAACCGGTATGGGAACAATTTAATGCGATGTCACATTGAACTTTTCCTTCTTGCTTTGTAAAGACAGAATTTACATCTCCTGTTTTCACTTACTTATAAATAGGTGGTCTCCAAGTACACACACTTTCTCTTGCTTGAATGAGAAATCATAATGAACTTGATGAATTTGGTGACATATCCTGACAGCCATAGCAGATAGCACTAATGGCTTAGATAAATAGCATTTCCACAGGTAAACTTTCCACTTAATTCTCAAAAAAGAAATTGTAATGAGTTCCCAGCCATATATTAGCATTATTACCAAATATGTAAATCCTTGGCTGGAATTGTGGGCTCCGCAGTAGCCCTACCCTTACTCCATCCTCGTATCCTAAAATGTAAACTTCATTAGTAGAGAGATTTTCACCAAATGCTTATTTATCCTATGCTATTATTTCTCTGACACTATTTATATACTGTGTGTCCATGACACGGCAGTATGTGCTCAGTAAATTTTTTCACTCATTCATTGAATAAAATGAATGAATGGCAGTCTAGTTTTGTGAAAGTAATTGAAGAACTCCCACACTTTGGACCTTCATTTGCCCGGTTTCTGTTCTGGGCACACTACTTCCATGTTTCACATAAGACCTAAGGGATAGTGGGCAGTCAGTGAGGTCACCGTGAGTAGGCTAGACGTTGATTCATTCATTTACACAAATTGTCTGCCATTCAGAAAAGGAAACAAACAAACAAAAATCAAAATGGAACCCCTATCGTGTTCCAGGCATTGTTCTAAAAGGTAAAGACACCGCTGAAAAAGAAAAATGCCTACCCTTGTAGAGCTTACGATATCATGGGGAAGATAGGCCGTAAACAAAACATCAGTATTTCATATAATTTCAGGTAATGATGCAAGCCAAAAAGAAATGTTCTTCCTGTCAGTGCTGCCAAATATGTATTCTTTAGGTCTCTGCCACACTGTCAAATATGTGGACGTCCATTTATGAGAAATGTCTGGAAGCCAGCTAAAATGAGGCAGCTACAGTGACCCATCCTTGAATGTTCAGGGAAGATTTTTCTGCCAGGCTTTATCTATCATCTAATTATCTATCTCTATTAATTTATTTGTATTGTGTTAAGAATTCTTTTTGGCTCCCGCCATCCATTTATTTATCTACTTCTAAAAAGGTAAAAATGTGTACAGAAGGTTACAGAGTATATTAGCCCCAATCACCCCATCACCCAGCTTCAATAACTATCCCATGTGGACTGTCTTGTTTTACCTCCACCCCTGTCCACTCTCCCCACATCCAGTATTTCACAGAAGCAAATCGAAGCCATTATACATCTTTGTATCTGTAGATATTTTAGTAAGACTCACTACAAAGTAAGAGCTCTCCCAAGATAGATAGATAGATAGAAAGATAGATAGATGTATACATATATGCAGTATCATTATCATACCCAAAAAATAATGCAAATTTTTAATATGATGAAATATCCACTGAAGGATCCTATTTCCAGTTGTCCCCTAAATATTATAAATAGCTTTTTTTTTTTTTTTTTTACTGTTGTTTGAATCCCCAGGGTTTGGGGGGGGGGTTGTTTTGTTTTGTTTTATTTTGTTTTGTTTTGTTCTTTGGTTTTCCAAGACTTGAATGAATACTTGCTTTCCTTGAAAAATCTGGAAATTACTGAAATAAGTAAAGAGGAAAAGAAATGAAATGCACTATGTTTCCACATTTCCATGTTTTCTAGTCAAGGTTGTAACACCTAGCACAAGGTTAGAATTGCTTTCTTGGAGTAATGTTTTGAGAACAATTTGGCTGTTGTTGGTATTTCTTAGTGTATTAGTCAGGGTTCCCCAGAGAAATAGAACCCAGAGGGGATGTGTGTGTATACACACACATACTCACATACGTATATAGTAACAATATTTATTGGAAATTAGGTCACACAGTTATGGAGGCCAAGAAGTTCAGACCCAGTCAGTAGAGCTAATGGTATAGTTCCAGTCAAAGTCTGAAGTCCTGAAAGGCAGGAGAGCCAATGTTGTAAGTTCAGGTCCAAGTTTGAGTCTGAAAGCAGGAGTAGATAGATAGCCCAGTCCAAAGACAATGAGGCAGAAAGAACAATATTCTCCTTCCTCCACCTTTTATTCTATTCCAGCCTTCAACAGATTGGATGAGGCCCACCCGCACTGGGGGGGGGGGGGTGGATAACTTGCTTTACTCAGTGGATGGATTCAAATATTAATGTCCACCAGAAACACCCTCACAGACATACCCAAAAATAACGTTTAACCAAATACAGGCACCCTGTGCTCTAGTCAAGATGACACATAAAATTAGCCACCATCACAGTGATGATGTTGAGTAAGATTTAGTTTGGAAATAGTGGATAGGTACTCCAAGTACATCTTCCCCTTGGTAGGTTTCTTTATCAAAGAGGCATCTCAAGATAATGCTAAGCGACATAAGTCAAGCAGAGAAAGACAATTATCATATGGTTACACTCATTTATGGAACATAAGAAGTAGGAAGATCGGTAGGAGAAGAAAGGGAAGAAGAAAGGGGGGGTAAACAGACGGGGGAATGAACCATGAGAGACTATGGACTCCGGGAAACAAACTGAGAGCTTCGGGGGGCAGGGAGCTTGGGGGAATGGGATAGGCTGGTGATGGGTAGTAAGGAGGGCACGTATTGCATGGTGCACTGGGTGTTATACGCAAGTACTGAATCATGGAACTTTACATCAATCAATCAATCAATCAATAAAAAAAGAATCTCTGAGCCAAGTATTCTTAATGATGGACCTTGAGGAAGGGCCCCTCGGTGTCCTAGAATTCTTTGAAATAATATGCGACATTATATTCTGTTTACACTTTTCTGAGGAAGGATCCCTGTCTTTCATCAGATTCTCTAAGGGCCTCTGATGATTTAGTATCACTCCTCAAAGCCATCATCAGTCCTAGGGAACTTTCAACTTGGTGGCCTTTTGTGAGGAGGGCCTAAGAGGGAATCTTCTGACTACAAGCTCTATTCAGGAAGACGTTAAGTCTGGTTTTTTTTTTTTTTTTTTTTTTGCTCTGTGTCGCTGGAGCCCAGCATAGAGCTTTGCACACAGCAGGCACTCAATAAATATCTGTTGAACCAGCAAGCGAATACATGAACAAATTCACTGTATTCGTTTGCTTTTGCTCCATCTATAAATTATCACAGATTTAGCTAGTGGTTCTAATGGGTGGAATGGTGACCCTCCAAAAGATATGTCCGTCTCCTACAATTGTTATCCAATATGTGGCCTGTCACACCTGGCTTCTTTCACTTGGCATATTGTTTGTGACACTTTTGTGTTTGTCAATACCTCATTTCTTGTAAGGCTGCACAATATTCCAAACAACTTGTTTATCCGTTCATCTCTTGATGGCCATTTGTACTGTTTTCACCCTTTTACTATTGTGAATAGAACTGCCCTGCATATTTGTGTGCAAGTCTTTACTTGAGCACCTATTTTCAGTTCTGTTGTATATATACCTGGGAGTAGAATTGCCAGTCATATGATGATTCTATGTTTAGCTCATCCGAGAACCCTCTTACTAATTTTTGATGTTGTGTATTTGAAGACGGTACAAAATGGAGCCTTTTCACTTGACGAATAGAAGTTGTCACACCCCTCAGGGCCTCAGGTTAAAAATAGAAGGAAGAATACTAATTTGATCTTGACTTGGAAAGAACAGACCCAGCAAAGCTCTGTGACGTCTTTTCAACACCTGTTCCTGGACCCCCCATTCGTGTGGTGGCATGAGGTCACTTTCATGTCATCTATGTAGACCTCTGAACACCGCAGTGTCTGAATGAGTATCATGACCTGGAAGATGTGGTTTTTTAAGACAAGGCTGGACACAGCCTGCAGAACACTGATTCAGGCTGTGGTTGCTGAGGTCCTATAGGCACAGTAGATGAGCTTCCCCGAATAGGATGAGTTTATTAGCACAGAGTCTGACGCATGGTAGATGATCAGTGACGGAGTTGTGCTGGTGTTTCTCTCAAGCCACATTTCATAAAACTAACATTTTCATGTGTTAAAATAAACACCATATATTGTGAAGTGGTGTGGATTGTGTACGTGTGCAGATGGAGGTGTGTTTAGGAGTGGGATATAGGATGCAATTAGTTTTATCCCTTGACTTAGATTCAAATCTTGACTCTTCCTCTTTCTGGCTGAATATTTTGACAATTTGCAGATGCCTTCTGAACCTCAATTTCCTTTGCTAGAAAATGGCAATACGGATGTATGCTTCCTAAGATTGCCATGTGGATGAATCAAAGCAAGATACATAAGGTGCACAGAACTGTGCATGGCCTGTAACAGGAGCTCAACAAATCCTATGTACTAGTGTTGTGTTTTTACTCATTTTTTTTAAAGATGGAGCTGATAACATGCCATGGAGAAAGGAAAACACAGTTATTCCATTTGAAGCTTTCATGAGTCCGAAACACACCAGGTTGCTCCAAGATACAGATTCTAGTTGGGAGTGTTAGGCTCTTTAAAGCAATGATCAAATCAGTCTCTCTGTCTTCCATGACATAGATTTTTCCATCTGTCACCTGGTTGAACTTTTGTTTAGCACCTGTATTATGAAGACATCCGAGCATCGTTCTGTCAGTCTTCAGAGCTGTCACGTAAGTCACAGCCTACAATTTCACAAATGCTGTGGTGTGCCTCCAAGAGTCTGCTGGAGAGAGCCACAGACAGATTTGTAAATGGTCATTTCAACCTCCCTCGCTTTGGGGGGCTGAGACATGATTAACCTGCAATGATTGTGGCTCTCTCATTAAAGGAAAACTGTAGCAAGGGGAAAAAAAGAAAAAAGAAAAGAAAAGACTGATCAAGACGTTCCATGCTATTTTTTTCTTGCACATCAGCTGTGTGGGTGCCTCTTGTTCCTCTGTCCTTCAGGTTAGTAAAATCAAGACCAGTTGCTGAAGCTATGAGCTATCAATAAAAGTTAATGTACCACAGGAAATTGGAAGGGGAACAAAATCACTTAAGTGTTCAGGGCCACCACGCTACCCGTGCATCCCTTGTGAGCTGGCTGGCTGTGTTTTTGTTGCCCTCACTTGCAACTTAGCATCATTTTCCCGAGAAAATGGCAGAGTGTGCAGATCAAGGGCATTGGCAATAAACCAGGGATACACTGTTCGCAGCCGTGAGCTATCCAGGGAAGTGGGAGCACTTGTACCTCAAGGTAGGACCATATCCATATCCTGGTGGTTCATGTTTTTCTTCAAATAGTAAGGTCAGTAGATGACCACATTCAGAGGCTACACTAGCTCTTTCTTTGGTCTAAAGATTCTAGTCTGGCCCCTGGCCATGGGCTGTATAAATGTATAGCCAAAGGTTTCACATTTGTGTTGTGTCATAAAGGCTCCTACTGCAAACTAGACATCGTCTTCCTGACTCCTGGCTCGGCAAGGAAAAGGGCTTGAGTAAATGTTCACCACTGAAGAAGGACTCATTCTCTTGTGTACTTGACTCACTCAGAATGCTTAGTGACAAGAAGGGTGTCAAGAAACATGGAGAGGGTGAGACAAAGAAAATCACAAATCCTCTTCATCATATACTGCTCAGAGGGGATAAAACAAGAATTTTAGATACAAAGCAAAACTGAGTGGACATTTTTGCTTGGATCAAAAAAAAAAGAATGCCATCCCCAAATATTTTCATATTCATTGATGTACTCTTTGTTCTAGAAATGGGTTAGAGGTTCGGTACAGTCCTTGACTCATATTGTCTCCGTGACTCTATAATCTGTAGCTGTTATGATTTCCAATTTACAGATAGGGAAACTGAGACTCAGAGAACTGAAATGAGTTACTTAAAGTTTTAGAGCTGGTAGACTACGAACTAATAGTTGTGGAACCAAATGTCTCAAATTGCTACTCTGGGGTCCTTTCTCATCTTTTTATTGCCATTATCAAGTGAGGTCCAGATCACTACACGTCCGCTGTAGTGATTAGGGTGGCCCTAATCAGCAGGAATGACCAGACCCAGAATTGCCTGGGTGTAGATGAACTGGAACTCTCATCCACTGTTAATGGGAATGGAACATGGTACAACCACTTTGGATAACTGCTTGCCAGTTTCTTAAAAAGTTAAATGTACACAAATGATATGATTTGGTCGTTCCGCTCGTAATAATTCACCCAAGACAAATGGAAACCTATGTTGACACAAAGGCTTGTACATAAATGTTCATAGCAGTATTCAGTTAGCCAAACACTGGAAACAACCCTAACGTCCATCAAGTGGTGGATGGATGAACAATTGTGGCTGTACAAGGGAGTATTACTCAGCCATAAAAAGGAACTAATTACTGATACATTTAATAACATGTATCCTCATGTGAACCTCAAAATCATTATGCTCAGTGAAAGAAGCTAGTCACAAAGACCACATATTGGATGATGATATTTATACAGAATTTCTAAAAAAGGTCAAACTACAGAAACAAAAAAGCAGGGCTGGGAATATGAGTGGGAGGACTGACTGAAAATGGGCTTTTGATCTTGAAATTCAACTTTTGGGGTTGATGAAAATATTCTAAGATTACACTGTGGTGATGGCCACAGAGCTATATGAATTTGCTAAAAATCCTCAAACCACTTACAATGGTTAAATTGTATGGTGTGAAGATTATACTTCAGTAAAGTCATTAAAAAAAAAAATCCAGGACCATTGAGCCAGCTATCTGAGCCAATAGCTAAAGGGATGTAGGAAGATTTTCACTAAATGTGTTTAATGGGCCAAATTCTGCTCCTGTGTCCAGTTGAGCAGGACTGACTCTGAGACTGAAGAAGAGAAGGAGGGTTGGAATGAATGACAGATGAGAAGGGATGCGCGTGCAGACATTCATGACCCCAAATTTTCAGGTCCCACACCCTCAAGTAGTGACCATTAGAAGTCTGCTGGGGCAGGGAGGAAAGAGCTCTAGCCACTCTAGCATTGTATAACCTGTTCTCATTCTCTTTTAGTATATTTTTGCATCTCCAACAAATGTACACTTCTTTTTTCTTTTCTGGTAAAACAAAACTGCACACACAGGTACACACGCACAAGTGATTTCTAAAAAGCCAAGAAAACAAAACCGATTTTTAAAGGAAGGAAATAAAAATGACCCATAATCTTATCACTCAGAGTCTCTGTAAACATTTTTATTTCTTTACGTAAGTTTAGATGATAATTATCTATATGTTAATGTAGATAATTAAAATTATATGGAGATTTTAGTCAACGGTCAGCAGCTGTGTTATCAAGGCCCCGTGGACTCTAGAGGTCCTGTGGACTACAGTCTTCTTGGTCTTGAGGAAACCAGTCATGACAGAGCTCCACCTTGGCACCCTGCTTGGGATGAAGGCACTCAAGGGTTGGAAGGATCTCCCGGAAAGACGGGGGGTTGGTTCTGACAATCTTCAGTAGCTTCCAATTGTGCCTGTTCACCCAAACATCCAAGCTGCAATGTCTCCATACTGTTAATAGTTTTTCACAGGTTATGTCCTTATTTGACAATTGCCTGGATTATAGTCATCAACATAAGTCTATACCCAGGAAGCACGCACCCCTTCCCTCCCACCTTACCCAGTAACAATTAGATCAAGGATGCAAAGTAGCATTCATTTCATCACTCAAGTCTGGTCCATTTACATGGCCAGTTGAAGTGGTGTGTTGAAATGGAGTTTGAAACAGCACATGCACTCTTCGGAAAAGGATGTCATGATAGATTACGGATTCTGCTGTATTTGGGGGGATGTCAGGGGCGGCGTGTTTTGAATGCATCTCCTACCCTGGTTTAGAGGAACACGTGCTGCTCCCTTGTAGATTCTTATTCTCTGAACAGCAATAGGAATTGCCCCCAGACGGACTCTTAGAGCCAAAAGCGAGTGAAGGAGAGACTCGCCATTTTGCTTTAGAGTGAGTTTGTTTGTGTATGTTTATTTCCATCTTACAGGCTCTCTTGTGCAAATGAGTCAGGGGCCACCACTTTTGGAGAACCTGGCTTTTGCCATTGACATTGCTATCATAGGAGTCTATGTTTATGTCGGCTTAAGGTTTTAAAAGCTGAGTGACACAGATCAGAGTGTCCTGGATAGATCTGTCTTCCAGTACTCCAGGGGACTTACTATGTCAACGACAAATCATTGATCAAAGTGTCTGTCACCCGTCTGTACATGAGACCAGGTCTCTGCGTTGACAGGGCATGGCTTCAACATCCAACAGGGAGGGGGGATCCTGGTACTTCTCTTAAACCAGAGGCTTTCTGGACAGCTGGTGATAGGCTTCCTGAAGACTCTATCTCTGTGCATGCAGGACTCTGATTTCTATTTTGTTTGATGACAATGATCCTGTTTCTCTTCGACTACATGTATGAAATTGCATCATTTCTGTCCATTCTAAGAATTATATGCTTTTAAAAAAAAGTTTAAAATACCTATATTTTTAATTTTATTAAAATAACATTAAAAAGAATATTAATTTTTTGAAAAAAATAGATGTGGTTTTAATACATTTCACTAATTTTCAAATAAAAATAATTTTCTCAGTATTTCAGAAACCTGTGTCTCATGCAGAAAAAGCCCATATTCTATTATGTATAACAATGGTTTTGTTCTTAAAAACATTTTTTAATTAAAGGGATAGATATTTCTGTATATGAAAACATGTAGCTTCACCTATAAAGAAAGCTATCTATAGATTCAGAATCATAAGCCTTTCAAATTTTAGAGTCATAGGAGCCCATTAAAGGACATTTCCTTTGACCTTCCCATTTTACAGATGGGAATACTGAGGTCCCGGCTTGACTGACTTACCATCATGATGAGGGCTAGAACAGACATGGTATGTCCCGACCTATGATTCAGTATTCATTTTTCTGTGAGCTTCAGACAAAAATCTGATCTTTTAAATATGTAATGTTCCTTCTTCTTCCTTATTCATCCCACCAACCTAATCAGTGCTTTTAAATCTGAAACTGCCCGATTTGGCTTAAATGTAACCTCAAAAGTCTCAAGGTTCCTACCAGCACGGGGTCCCATAGACTCCTCTTAATGCTTCAGGGAAATTAATTTTGAAGTAAAACAGTTAAAAACATTACCCCCAACTGCACACAGAAGCAACTCGGTGTAAATATTTGTCAAATATTGAATGAATGAACAAATGGCATTTCTACAGTGAATGTAATCATTTCCAACATTCCTGGGGCTTTTTTTTTTTTTTTTAAATGAGGCAGCCAGGGAATAATAACCCAGCTACTGTCATGAGACAGGGAGAGAGAAGGGGATCTCTTCCCCAGTGTCTTTGTCCTTGTTCTTGCAACTTGTACGCACTGCTGAACTTCCTGAAGGACCTTGTCTCCGCAGCAGGAGGAGGGGGCAGATGAGCTTGAGCCTGGGCGCCTACATGCAAGCCTCATGACGTTCGCCAAGCACCAGGGGGATAGCGAAACACTTGGTGCAGGCTTTGGTTAAGCTCGGGACTGTGTCCACCGCAGATTCAGATGCTTCTTCACCTGGGTGGTCCGCGGTGAGTCCCGTAAGCCACTGGGGATGCCCGCCACAAGGGAGCCAGTTCACCCTTGGATGACTCTGTCTCTGGTGACAGTCCCACTGCAACCCAAATTGAGGCTGATCAGGAAACGGCTCAGGAGGCAGGCTCTAGAGAAATGGCTCTTACCAGGCTGCCCAGGTCAGTGCTTTCAGGCCCTTGGCCTGTCTCTTTCCAGTCACATCCTGTGGAGACCCTGGCTGTGGCCTGGCAGCCTTCTTCCAGAATGCCATTCTTCAAAGGCCAACTGGCAAGAAGGAGTTGTCCCGGTCGACCCTTCCCACCAGCCTCTGTGCTCTAAGACGCTCTATTGCATGTTCTCCCTGGTGAGGAACTAAAACAGAGAACAGGGCAAGCTTTCTATTCATCATGGTCACAGGGCAGCCCCCAGGGTCAGGCTGCCAACCCCAGCCCCGTCACTGCTCACCGTAAGAGCTTGGCAAAATTGCCTCATTGCTTAAATTCTCCAAGTCTCAGTCTCCTCAGACATGAAGTGGGGATAATGAAATAATGGAGGGAAAATGCCTGCTGCAGAGCAAGCACTCAGCCATTGTATTATTAAAGCTCTTATTAATATTGTCGTTATGAAAATAGTCCACTTATTTCAAGAGGGGGCTTAAAGGAGAAGTTCAAAGGTGAAGGAAGAAGTTTAAAGGTGAGACAGTGAGCTAGAGTGGGAATCATGAGATTCCCTGTGGTGTCACACAGACCTGGTGTCTGTGGCCTTGAGCCAGTGCATTAACCTCTCTGAGCGTCAAGTTCTCTCTCTCTCTCTCTCTCTCTCTCTCTCTCTCTGTGTTAAAATGAGTATGAATGAAAATACCACTGAGCTCATGGTAGGAATTCAATAAGTTTCCATTTTTCCCATTTTCTTTTTCTGATTCTCTTACATCTCATTTGCTTGGAGCCAAGGCTGGAGGCTACAGACATACTGGCCCCAGTCGCCGGCTGAGCTCTTCATGCTTCATCCTCCAAAGCCGCCATCTTGGTTGTTACAAAAGTGTCCTTATTTACCTCGTGCTCACGTGCTGGTCCTCTTCTATCTCTTGAACTGAGTCTTAGCTACATAGGGCGTATTCAGTTTGTGAAAAATTAGAGATATGCAGTTATTATATGTGTACTTTTCTGCATGTATATTATACTTCCATTTAAAAAAAAAAAAGATTTCAAAAGCTATTATTGCAGGTAAAGAGATTCGAATACAATTAGTTACTGACCTGCGGCTCCTAATGTGGGATCAAGAAGGGAGGAGCTCTCATTATCAGAGTTATGGTCATCACCCTTCAAATTTGCTGTCTCCTTACAGTGATTTTTTTTAAATAGTGGTACAGATATTTACTATCTAGCAGAAGTGGTAAGATCCCAAGTTGTTGAGGCACTTATACAAACGTAGTTTTGGGAAGATAGCCATTCACTTAGGATGTTGGGAGGACTCCCTGCCTTTGCCGGGCCCTGTGGTTAGGCAATGGGAATATATCTGACAGGACAATCACAGAGACGGTCCCAGTCTCTCCTGAACCCACATTCCGGTGCCCACTACCCACAGCACTAAGCATTCTAAGTGTTCAAAGGGAAAGAGACTCCATGAGGGCATAAGGAAGGACACCTAGCTGTCAGGAAAGGGGGATGGATGAGGCACCTAAATGGACGGCTGCAGCCTGAACAGACATGATCTGAGGAGAGCAGGGGCTGAGTAAAGCAGACCAGAGAGAAAGAATGGCATTTGCTAAAGCTTTAGAGTCTTCCTCTCCTGAATTGCAGTCCTGGTTCTGCTGTCTACCACCTGGGTCACTTCCGGAACATCGTGGCAGCTCTCTGGGCCTGCGCAGAGGCCTGATGGTATCAATGGCAAAAGGTGTCTGGATGCTTTCCACTTAGGGTCAGACAGCAAGTGACCGGTAGACATTAGCAGTGACTAGTGGAGAAAATTTGAAATGTCTTCAGTGTGTCTGGACACAAAAAAATTTTTCTTGCCCCCCCCCCCCACTAAATGTAATGATTCAGGAAGATAATTGTAAAATAATAAAACATCTACTCAACCATTCCAAGCATCCCCTTATAGTCAGGCCTTCTACACATGTGTGCATTTAGTCAAGATTCAAGAGTAGAAGTGATTTCTGTTGGACCTCCCTAAAGGATGTGGTCAGTGTTCCCTTAGACACTTAGGCCAAGAGCCTTTCAAGAGTTGATCTCTTAAAGGAATCTCCCCTTGCTCCACACTTCTGAGGACATTATTAATTTCCAGTGCGGTGGCTCACACATGCTGTCTTCCTGCCCAGCAGTCTCAGTGGGCTCTGGAGAGGGTATGGGGCCACCGTTCACGTCTCTAACTTGAATTCAGGGCTAGTGGAAGTTTGCACGACGGTAAGCAGCTCAGAAGACCTTCTGGTGGAAGAGCCAGCTTTGATTCCGTTGCTCTGTGTTCACCACTTTTTGAGGGCTCTACTGCTCTTGGTAAATCAAGTAATCGGTTTCAGTTAAAGACCTCAGCATGCTGGTCTCAGTGACAGAGTCTTGCTTTGTACGCCCTTCTCTCCGTCTGTTATTCCCCCAGTACATGAGAGTCTCCTGGTGTCTATTCCAAATTAGTATTTCTCTAATTTCCAAGTGTCAGATCTGCCTGGCTGAGATAAAAAAAATACCAACTCAGTTTGACAGGCTTTACATCCTAAGGGGAGAGGGTGTTTTGGTTTTGATTTCATCTTTTTTTTTTTTTTTTCTGTCTCTTTCCTGGCTATATAGAATTCACTTTGCCCATCTTCCTGACTCTTCATATTCCTTATCTCAGGGTGGGTATCCTCAGAAGCCCAGTACATTTCACTGGCCACCTTTTATAGAAGCTTAGGAGGATGCAGGCAAACCCATAAGCAAGACTGGGGTTTCCTAAGCCACAGCGGCAATTTCCTACTCGATTACAACTCTGTATACCCGCTCAGCTTGCTTGTCAGCGCAGGCCGCGCATGTCCTGGATAATCCTGCAACTGGTGACAGGGTTATTGACTTACAGGTTTCTAGGGCATCTTATTCATTTTTTTTTTTTTTTAAAGATTCTCCCCCCCCTTACTGCTTTGTAGAAACTTGTTCCAATTCTTTCCCCTGGTACTCTCCAGCCCGTGAGTACCTGGGAATAATCATGCTGTCTTATCTTGTCCTACAGATTGGTTTTGTTTTGAGTTATGCCCACTTTGGGCCTCCCACCCTCTCTTATTTTTATAAACAGACTCCGTGATAATATATACACTACAGATGGATGGCAGCCAACATACCCTCTTTTGTGCTGAGGAAGTATTCATATTTCAACTAGTTTACATCACTTCCCTGTGCATCCTACCTTATAATCCTTTTATAAATTTTGGTTTACATTGTAATAATGTGGAACACTTAGGGTTCTGTTTCTTTTTTCCCCTCTCCCTTCTTCCACCAGCTATCTTTAAAGGCGGTTCTAAAACTTCTTTTAAGATGATAGCCTTCGCACCCCAGGCTAAACAATGGCTGTTTATGGTGGCTTTCTCTCTCCTGTGCTTTGGGTTCTGTACTGTCCTTTTGTGAGAAGGGCGCATTTCCCCTTACTCTGCTGTGACAGAAACTCACCAATTCTCTGTTGTAATCAACAAATAGATTTTGAATGTTTGACTCTTTATGAAAAAAATAATAATAAAAGGATTTTCAAGGGTAAGACCTGCCGTCTTGTGAACGTCAAAGAAGTTTTCACATTCACCTTTTTCTTCTTTCTCTCCCACTCTTTAATTTGTTAATGCTTTCGACTTACTTTGCTTTGGATAATTTTCAAAGAACCACATCCCCCAGGAGATCTCTAAAAGGCAGAAGTTCTGGCTATTAAAGATTTGCCATTCTCAGAACAGCCCAGTTAGGGTACCCTCAGGTTATTTATAACTGGATTTTATCTCAGAAAATTAACTAAAAGAAGATTAACCAAAAATCTAAAGGAAAATGCCTTAAACACCTCATCTATTATGCTGTGCTCAAACAGATATTTTCATCTTAACAGCTTGGCAAACCCAGTGGAATGCTCTTTCTAGTTTGGGGCATAAAATAAGATAACACTCTGAATTCCTACAGGAAATCTTGTAGCACTACTTAAAATTAAGGCATAAAGTATGAAAATGTGAGTTTGCCCTGTATAGTCTTATTACTTTGCCTGTTAACTTAAGTGGTTCCTATTTCTGATGGTTCGAAGAGCCCCAGGACATTTAAATACCTCTTCTAGAAACAAATACTTTTCCTTAAAAGCCCTCCCAGGTCACGAGTAAGTTATGAGCTAAAATCAGTAATGCAGAAGGTCTTATATTTGGACATTTCCTTCATCTTCTGATTTACCCAATTGAGAGAGGAAGCCAGAAAAGTTACTCCTACTTCATCCATCTAGGATTTTGTTCATTATATCCCATTTCAGTCCAATTAAAAGACAAAGTCTTCACAACAGGTTACGAGTGCCTTGACATCTGCCCTGCTCACCTTCTCTCTCAGATCTGTTTGCCTCCTCCCTCTGACCTGCCTGCCTCCTCCCTCTGACTTGTCTCCATCTTCTTTTCTCTCATCCTTCTGTAGCCATTCCTCAAACGTATCACGTGTGCCACTGTCCCTGGGGCTTGGCTTCAGCAGTTCCGTCTGCCTGGAATGTTCTTATATAGTTCCATGGGCTGTTCCTCTCGATTCAGGGCTTTGATCAAAAGTCACTTTCTCAGTGAAGTCTTTCCTCACCACTTGTTTTAAAATGGCAACCTGCCTCCTGACCCCTGCACTCCCTTCCCCTTCCCCTGCTTTGTATTTCTTAGTACATCATGTAGCTATAGACATATATGAGGTTTTCATTTATTCCCCTGCCCTCCTTATGTAAGTTCATGAGATTTTTATCTGTTTTGCTCACCAGGGCCTAGAAGAGTGCTCAGCACGTGACAGACAGTTAATGAACATTTGTTGAATAAGTGAATCCAGAAATATCCCTGGGTAGATACTATCTAACTCCCTCTACCACAGCAACACAGGGAGTTTGTTACGCGTTTTGCAGCTAGCAAAGCAGTCCAAAAAAGTTAAGTGCCTTGCGTAAGATCCCGAAGATAATCAGCTGGATGAGAGGGGATTTGAAACCAGTTTTGTTCCATTCCAGATTCCTCTCGTCTGCTCCTCAGATGTCCAACAAATTGGATGTTTTTAACAGGCTCCAGAAGACCTGTATCATTTGTTTCTGTCAACAGAGAGGAAGCTGCCCTCTGTAGATATCTCAGTATTCCTTCTGCTGGTTCAAGAAGTATCCACTGGGGTTTGGGATCCATTGCCTGACTCCTGAGCAGCTGCCTCATTTGAGGAGGTGATGTGGCACGATGTTCAGGAAGGCAGATTGAGGAAAGGAGCCACAACTCACAAGCTGTGTGACCGTGGACAGACGACTTAGCCTGTCTGAGTTGCCGTAAGTAGAAGTGCGTTCTGAGTGGTGGTCTGGCGTGGCACCAAGAAGTGTGTGCTTTGCACAAAGTCCCCTGGGTTCAGTCCCTGGCTCTGCTGTTGAGTAGCTTGTCACAGCTTCTGGGGCAAATGAACTTCTCTAAGCCTCAGTCTACTGTTCTACTAAAAGGGGGTAATAGCAATAGTAACAATGTTACAGGGTTTAGGCGGAGGATCAAATGAAAGAATACATCTAAAGGGCTTAGTTCATTCTCTGAAGAGTGCTAGCTAAACCGTGAGCTATTATTGTGATTATTATTAACACCTATTTCATAAGGGCACCATGTGGACTTGGGATAATATGTGTAAAGAATGTATCGCCTTGCTTGGTGCATGTAAGGATTCAGTAATGTTATCAATGTTATTCCTTAATTGCCTCGATATTCCCCTTCCCTCCAATACCCAGCACTCTGGCTTCTACCCAACTATGTTCCTGAAATTGCTTTCTAGAAGTATACCAGCAACAAGTTCTAACTTCTATAACTGTAAGGATTTGCTGAGGCAGGAAAACCCAGGGAGGAAAATCAAGGAGGTTGAGTGTAAGGAACATAGCCTTCAAGGACATATTACTCAGTTTCCTTATCCCGGAAAAGGGCCCATAGCCCTTGTCTGGCAGGTTGCTACAACAGTGCAGGGATATGTGAAGTTTGTGTCTCAGTTTGAGACACAGCAAATACTTGATCGGTGGGGGCCCGGTCATGATGACAACCACAGTGGTGGGGATGCTGTTCTTCCCATTGTCTTATTTCAAATTCCCAACTAGTCTCTTGATGCTTAAAGGGCAGGTTATGGTTTATAATATTTCAGGATCTTCCCCACAGACCTGAACATCTAACACCATCCTGGACATAGGATCAACTCTCAACAAATAATAATCATTATTATTATTATTACTATTACTATTCATGATGGATCACATGACCACTAAACCCAGTTTCTGTTCAAGAGACACACTGTCATGGTCATGCCTGTAAGTAATTTCTAACAGCCTGGAATCCCTAGGGTCTCTTGTATTATTATTTAGCTAAGCCTTTTATTTTTTTCTAAACATTTGGAAATCTCGCGCAGTGGTTTCAACGGACCAAGAATTTATATGAAAATGTTGATGCAGTGAACGGGTAAAAATAGAGAGGATGGCCCAAGTTCATGGAGCCATATGCAACACGCCTCACACTTGTTTTCGTGAGTTAGAAAGCCAGGGTCTGTTTTGTGGCTTATTTCATAATCTTGCAAAGATGTTGGATCAAATCGGGCGTCAGAAAAGACGCCAGCACCAAACGGAGGTGACTTTGCTGTATTTGCAGTTTTCTGTCTTATTAACATGAAAACACTTTACATGGTTGGAAACATCTAAAGGCTATTTTTTATTTTATTTTCCATTACTTCACTCTGCTGCTTTAACCCGCACCTGTGGAAATTAGACTGTCACCTGCTTTTAGCATCCTGTTTTCTTTCGTGTTTGTAATGAAGCCCTCTGGGAATCATGCGATTACAAAAATGAGTTACAAATCCTCATTCAGTATACAAAAGTATGTAGCTGCCTTCCTTCTCTGTTTAAATAGTCTACAAAACAAGAAATAATTAGTCAAGCACTATCGGTAATTAAGCACATAAGATGAACATTAAACAAACTGCAATCTTGCATCATTTTGAAGGTGGATAGGCAGGTTTTCGCACTTGGAATCCAGCCAAAATGTCCATCTTCATTCCCTTTGCTCCTTATTTATTACTGGCGAGGGAATTCACTTGCCTAACTTGCTGATGTGCTCTTGCCGGAGGTCCATCCGAGAGTTCACGTAAGTGCGAGCCGCTGTTTTTTTTTTTTTTTTTTTTGACAACACCACCATTGGGAGAGGAGGATTTCAAAGAACTTGATATATTGAGAGTGGAAAGACAATGTTTCCCCCAACATGGGAGTGTGTTTTTTAAGTTGAGATCAGTTCACAATTCAGAGAACTGGCCTGCCTTCTTGCATATGACATCTGCTCAGAAGTATTTATAAAACCCCATTTCTGTTTTTCTGAACACTCCTTCTCATTTGGTGTTTCCTCTTCAGGCCCCTTGAGCTTCTCATACAGATTTTGTCAACATAGTCACCACTACGCCCAGGCAAAATCTGAAAAATGTTGCAGTCTGATTTAGCCAGGTTTTTCTTGAAGACCAGAACTTCTCGAAAATTGGTCTATGGTTTTGATCAGAATATATTTTCAAGGAAAATAAGAAGAAAGTTTCTAACCCATTTAGACTGGAAAATTAAATATTCATCCAATAAACTCTTTGGCATAGCTGTACCTGTTATTTGCTAGGCACAAGGGGAATAGTCCATGTCCTTCAGGGAATGACTGTCCAGCTTTGTGACCAAGCCTAATCAGGACTCAGTGTCGAGCATTTTGTCATATTGCATTGCATTCTTGCCAATTCCGTGATGTGAAACCTAGATAGAAAATATTTGTACATGATATGCCAGATCTCCGTTAATCACTCGAAAAGTAATAGAATCAATCATCAGTAATTTTTCTTGTGGCTTTTCTACCCCAAAATGGTTCTGTTGCTCAGATGGTTTCTATCGTGCCTCTATGGATATAGGTCTTTTCTTCTGGAATCAGAAAGAACTGGCAGTAAATAGCATTCTCCATTTTACCTCTGATTTCTTTTTTACTGTTCAAAATAAAAGTCATAAGGCCGACACTTCCTAGCGTATGTATGGTATGTTACAGTGCTCAAAGTCCTTCACAAGCATATCTAGGGAGCCAGAACAATATTAGTCTCCCCATTTTATAGCTCCCAGGTAACAGGCCCAGAGAGGGGAAGTGGCTTGCCCCAGATGACACAGCGATCTGGCGGAGCCAGAATGATCTGATCTTCTTTTTCATCACTCATGCCTCCCAGGAGGTACCCCAGGCCCATAGAGACGGAGAAGACTCATGCGCACACTATGTATATTAACATATCAAGTTGTCGGTACGCCTGGGTGGCTCCGTCGGTTAAGCGTCTGCCCTGGGTTCAGGCCATGATCCCAGAGTCCTGGGATCACACCCAGCATATGGCTTCCTACTCAGCGGGGTGCCTGCTTCTCCCTTTCTCTGCCCCTCCTCCCGCTCATGCTCTGTCTCTCTCACATAAATAAAATCTTTTTAAAAATATATCATGTTTTCACAAGGCCATAGTATTCTTTTTTAATATTTGGGCATCCATACACTTAGCAAGGATTTGTTGAGTGCCTGCTTTGTATTGGTGCCACAGACGTGAGCGGGGTGTAGCGGAGTGATCGGCGACGAAGAAGCAGCAGATCTGCGGGAGATGTGCGTCTACGGCTGGTGTCAGCGCAAGGTCTGAAGACAGGAACCACCTTCGTGGTTCAACTTAAATTTTAGCATTTGCCATTGAAATTATTTTAGCCTCCCTTCCAGGCTGTGGGTGTGAACATGAGTAAGCTAATGAATCCATCTGGATATTTTTTCTCATCCGTGACATAGAGATAAATAACGCGCTAAATGCAACCCAGCGATATCCTGAACTGAGATCCTAAAGCAGAAGAAAGAAGGTAGTAGTAAACTAGTAAAATCCAAGCAGGCTGTTGCTTACTGAAAAGTGATGTCCCACTGTTAATAACTTAAGGCTCCTTGGTCATGCAGGGTACTGACAATAGCGGAAATGGGGTGAAGGGCGTACAGGAACTCTGTGTACTGTCTTTGCAACTTTCCTGTAAAACTAAAATTATTCTGAAATAAAAAGATCATTTAAAGAAAAAAAAAAAAAACCACTTACCTCATGATAATCGCATCAGTCAGCTTGTACTGCCATAGCGGAAGACCACAGGTTAGTTGATTTAAATGAGAGAAATTTGTGTTTTCACAGTTCTGGAGGCTGTGAGGTCCAAGATCAAGGTGCTGGCCTGGCCGATTTGGTTCATGGTCAGGGCCCTCCTACTGGCTTTCAGATGGCCTCCTTCTTGCTCTGTCCTCACATGGCAGAGCAAGAGAGCCCTGGTGTCTCTCTTATTAGAAGAACACCAATCCTATGACATTAGAGCCCTACCCTATGACCTCACTTAACCTTTATTATCTCCTGAAAGGCCCTGTCTCCAAATACAGTCACATCTGGGGTTAGGGCTACAGCATAAGAATTTGAGAGGGACACAATTCACTCCATAGCAACAACATAACGGTGTAATCATTTGGGAAGACTTATCAACAGTATCTACATAAAACTAAACATTAGCATGTCTGGTCACCTGGCAGTTCTACTCTGTGGAACCAAAAGACAAGTATAATGATAGGTACAGCAGCATTAATTATGACTCAAAACTGTAAACTACACAAATGTCTATCAGAGGTAGAATGGATAAATAAATCATGGTGTTTTCACACGGTGGGACCCTACATGCTGATGAGCATAAATGCACCGCAACTAAACCCATGGATTAATCTCAAGATGCAATGTTAACAGAAGGAAGGCAGGTGCAGAAGAGGGCATCCTACGTGACTCCATTTAGAGTAAGCTCAGGAAAAAAGCAAACTCTCCGCGTATTGAAGTCATAGGTAGGGACGGGATGGGGACATGAGGTGAGCTCTCAGATGTTGCTAATATCCGGTTTCTTGATTGGGGCGCTGGGTGTGTTCAGTTTGTGAAACTACATTTAGTGACTCACAGACGCTTGATGCTCTTTTTTTTTTTTTTTTTTTTTTTTTTTTTTTTTTTTTTTTTTTTTTTTTTTTTTTTTTCTGTATGTGTATTTTACTCTAAAAGGAAGTTCACAAACACACACAAAATCTTATCCGGTGACAGTTGGGAGAATCAAATAAGGTAATGAATGTAAAGCATACTAGTTACATATAATTCCCTTCCTGCTGTTCGTTCCCAGTCTCAGTTCACGCTCTCAGAGACCCTTCCATGTCATCTGGCTGTTACCAGTGTCACTGGGTTACTCCTCCCCCAGCACAGTGTTTGGTTCTTGATACAGATGGCACCCATTGCGCAAAGACGGGTGTCACGGCAATGCCGAAATGCCTCAAGATCTCCTCCAGTGTGTGAAGTATACTACATGGTCGTCTAACTCTGCAAGGAGCTCACTCTTGGTGTTGGTGGGGGGATGGGTATCACGAATCACTCTGCACCATTTTTTATACTTCTTGTCATTTGCAAACGGGAAAGGAGCACCAAAAAAAAAAAAAAAATACTCCTGCCTTCTTCCATCTGTATTTTCTTTACTAAATTATCCAGTCTTATAAATATTTGAATAACATTTGGTCAGGATAAAATCTTTCCTGTCAGCTCAGTACAAGAACACTTTTTGGCTCCTGAGACCATAACAGTCAGATAAATTAATATTGATTTGTTAGAAAATAGTTTTCACTCTGTCTAAACATCTTATTCTGGGCTCTTGAACCAAAATTATGAATTTAAAAGCAGCAAAATAGTTCTTCACAGTTTTCCCAGTGAAACTAATTATGGGCAGATTGTGAAAAATGTATTGGATGTGATTTCCAACGTCGAGTTCTGCTAACCAAAATTCACAGAGACCAGAGGCTCGATGTCTGATTTATTTGAGCAAGTTGCGATTTGGTAGACCAGAGAATATATGTAAATAGTTTTTGCAGTTTCCATAGGGATAACTGAGTACATTAATGCCTCACGTATGGCTGAAGATGAAGGGGGAAACTTTTTTTTTAGTGATTCCTTATATTTTAATGTAATAAATGGTCACTGATAATATAGTATTAAATACATAATACAGTAATAATTGTGTAACATCATAGACTGCAAAACAAAGCTTGATTTGTAACTAAAATTATTGATGTGGCATTCAGGGTTTTTTTGGATTTCATTGAGAAATAATTGGCATGCCTCACTGTCTAAATTTAAGGCATCCAGCATGGTGGTTTGATTTACATATATTGCAATGATTACTACAATAGGCTCAGCTAACATCCATTTTCATATATATATACACACACACAATAAAAAGAAAAGGGAAAAAATTCTCCTTGTGATGAGAATTCTTAGGATTTACTCTCTTAACAGCTTTATCAGAGTGTAAGCTGTAGTCACTGTACTGTACATTATATCCCTACAACTTCTTTATCTTCTAACTAGAAATTTGTACCTTTGACCACCTTTCCCTACTCCCCTTTCTTGACTCTTCATCTCTGGTAACCACAAGTCTGGTTTCTTTCTACGAAGTTGCTTTTCTTGCTCGTTTACTTATTCCACATTTAAGTGAGATATACAGTATTTGTCACTTAGCATGCTTTCGAGGTCCCTCCATGTTGTCACAAATGGTAGGATCCCCTCATTTTTTATGGCTGAATAATATTCCTGTGTGTGTATACAACTTCTTTATCCATTCGCCCATCGATGGACGCTTTGATTCTTTCTACGTCTTGGCTATTGTAAATAATGCTGCTATGAACATGAGGGTGCAGATGACTTTTCAAGTTAGTGTTTTCATTCCCTTTGGATATATTCCCAGAAGTGGAAATGCTGGATCGCATGGTACCTCTACTTTTAGTTTTTTGAGGATCCTCCCTACTGTTTCCCATAGAGGTCGTACCAATTTACATTCCCGCCGACAGTGCACAAGCGTTCCCTTTTCTTCACATCCTCTTTAGCATTTATTATCTCTTATCTTTTGATGATGGCCATTCTAACAGGTATGAGGTGATATTTCATTGTGGTTTTGATTTGCATTTCCCTAATGATTAATGATGTTGAGCTTCTTTTCGTATACCTTCTGGCCTTTTGTGTATCTTCTTTAGAGACGTGTCTCTTCAGGTCCTTTGCTCATTTTTTAATTGGGATTTTTTTTTTTTAACGCTATTCACTTGTAGGCCTTTTTTTTTTTTTTTAATGTTTTTTTGGACATTAACCCCTTATCAGATAAACGGTTCACAAATATTTTCCCCCCATTCTGTAGGTTGTCTATTCACTTTGTTAATGTTTTTTGGTTTGTTTTGCTATGCAGAAAGTTTTTAGTTTAATGTAGTCTCGCTGATTGATTGATTGATTGATTTTATTTTTATTTTGTAGCTTGTGCTTTAGGTATCATATCCAAAAAAAAAATCATTACCAAGAATCATTACTAAGACGCATGTCAAAGAGCTTTCTTTCTGTGTTTCCTTCTAGGAGTTTCATAGTTTCAGATCTTACATTTAAGTCTTTAATCCATTTTGAGTTAATTTTTATGACTGATATAAGATAAGACTCCAGTTTCAGTCTTTTACATGTGAATATCCAAGTATCTCAACACCATTTATTGAAGAGAGTGCCTTTTCTCCATTGAGTATTCTTGGCTCTCTTGTCAAATATTAATTGACCGTATATGTTTGGTCATTTATTTCTGGGCTCTTAGTTTTGTTTCACTGGACTATTTGTCTGTTTTTATGCCAGTACCATCTGTTTTGATGACTATAGCTTTACTGTTCTTGAAATCAGGAAGTATGATGCCTCCTGCTTTGCTTTTCTTTCTCAGGATTTCTTTGGCTATTTGGGGTCTTTTGCGGTTCCATATGAATTTTAGGCGTGTGTGTGGTTTTTTGTTTTTTGGTTTTTTTTCCTACTTCTGAAAAAAAATGCCACTAGAATCTTGCTAAGGATTGCATTAAATATATAGCTTTTGATAGTATTGACATTTTAGCAATATTAATTCTTCCAATCCATGAACTTGGGATACCTCTCCACTTATTTGTATCTTCTCTTTCTTTCATCAGTGTCTTATAGTTTTCAGAGTAGATAAATTTACCTCCTTAGGTTAATTTATTTCTGAGGATTTTCTTGTTTTTGATGCTATCGTAAATAGCATTGATTTCTTTATTTCTTCTTCAGAACATTCATTCTTAGTGTATAGAAACACTACCAATTTTTGCATATTAGTTTTGTATTCTACAACTTTACTGAATTCATTGATTAGATCTAACAGGGATTTTTTTTGGATGAGTCTTAAGGATTTTTTTTACATCCAAAATCATATCATTTGCAATAGAGATAGTTTTACTTTTTCCGTTTGAATTCTGATACCTTTTATTTCTTTTTCTTGCCTGATTGCTCTAGCTAGGATTTCTAGTACTATGTTGAATAAGAGTGGTGAGGGTGGGTACCCTTGTTTTGTTCCTAAGGGGAACCTTTATTTTTTTAACTGATAATTTGATTTACCTAGAAGAAGTATCAGATTTTTGTTTGTTTGTTTGTTTGTTTGTTTCATAGGCCTATATATTAAAGAACAGCTGATTCATCTACTGCATACATATGCAGTGTGTAGAGTTTGACCGTATTTAGATTTGGCAGTAGAAAATTTAAATAGTAAAAATAAGAAAATAAAACATTGTCCATATGCCCATTTTAAACATTTGTGTTTTTTTTTCTTTTAGGAAATGCATTTCTTTTTTTGCCTTACAAAACTTTTATTACACTTATTGCATTCAGTATCCTACTTTTTAAACTCATTATATGAGAAATTGATAATTTTATATGTGGGATTTTTTTTTTTTTGGTTATTTTTAAATAGTATCTTTTGAATGGTGACTTAGCAAAGGAACATTTCCTCCTCTTGTAGACATTTAAGTTGCTTCTGATTGAACAGCTCTGTGCAAAAATCCGTATCTGAATTGCAGATATCTTTAAGATAGGTGCCTACAACACTATCTCCCATCTACACTGGTTTGAGATCCTTGATACATATTGTCCATTTGCTTTCCAGAAAATATAAAAGATGATATAAAAAATATACATATATATCAAGAAAAAATATGCATCAATGAAAACAAAAAATAGAGAAGAAGAATGTAGAGACAACTATAATTAAACACAAGGGGTGCGAAATTCTGGTTTCCATTTACATCAGCTGTATGGTTAAAGAGCTTATCCAGAGTCTTCCCTTTTTTGGAAAGCATCATTAGAATCTTATAGGATGACAATGAACCACCATAGGGTCAAGGCTACTTTTTCCTTGAACTAGTTCACTAAAGCTTCTATAATATGAAAGCAAATATGAAATCCTTAAAGTTTATAGTCTGCTGGGTTGAGAAGGAGAAATTTCAGTTTTCATATTGTCAATCTCAAGCCTTTTCTGAAATTGGAAGTGACAGTGGTTTGGGGAGTGAACTATTTTCTACCGTAGATTAAGCTGAACTGGACCGTATGTCAAAAAAAGAGTCTCAATGTCAACTTAATCCATTGTCACAGCTGTAAAATGCTATTTCATTATACAAGCAATTCCCTTGTGGATTTCTCCTGACTTTCTAGGCAGCTCAACTCTATTTTAATCTGTTGTGTCTTTTTCCCCCCTCTCTCCCAACTACCAACATTTTGGAATCATTAAATCTATTTGCTTCCAAGTCACCTGTTTGATATTTACACAAATTATGCAGGTAAAGTAGGAATGAAGTTCAGGCAACAAGATGTACTTAAAAATAAACAAACAACAGTAAACACCCTTAAGAAATAGCTAGAAACAATGCAAAACTTTCCAGGATATTTTAATCATTTTCCGTGGAAGTTGAACACGTAGCTGAAAATCCCAAACCCCACTGTACAATGTGTGCATATGTACGAAAGGGTCAGATATAATGATGTATGGGGGGATTCCATACACTAGTTGTGTTTGAATTCCCCGAGTCTTTTACAGATAAGCGTTTTCCAGATGTGACAAAAGAAAAGAAAATTTCCAAATCAAAATTCCCATTTGCCTTTCGGGATGTTGAATTTTCTTCACATTTGTGCAATTAAGAGTTTTGCTGAGTGAGCTTAGGACTCTGTCCCTTTAAGTGTTTAACAGTAATTGGTTCATGTCCTAGTGTTCATTGAAAATCCTAGACATTTCATGTAAAATCTTCTTAATGAGGGGATGAATTTTTCATTCACATTAGAAAGCTCACTCTGACAAACAATTTCTAAATAAAACTTTGGCGACATGACATCCTACATTGGACCTGACAGAGAGGACAGGTGCATTAGAATATAACTGTATGGCGATCCTTCAAGCTGTCAGCCATGAATATTTTATTTCTTAATGAATCATCTTTGTGAAATGAACTTTCTTGTTGTAGTGTCAGTGCCATTTACAACAAAAAGCTGGCTCCTTTTAAAAGGTGAGCTCCATGAAGATGCTGATGCCTGCATAAAATACTTAACCCTACCTGAGGTGTCGGGCAATTTGGGGCTCTGCATTTCCCTTCCCTTTCTGAAAGTGACTTGAGAACTCACTTCAGCTAGTGTGATTGCATGGCGGAGAACACTTTCCCTTGATTCACCGCTTCTCTTCTCAGAACTCAAATTCCAGGTAACCACCCAGTGGCAGCCACTTTGGCCACTGAACTCCACTGGTTCTGTGGTGTCACTGCTACTCTTCTGCTTACTGTTTGGTCATCTGGCTTCTAACACGCGAAGACCCACAAGGCGCTCTTAACAGGTGCTAACTGGCAGCTTCAGGCAGTTCCCAGCTCCCTCTCAGCGGTGTCTCAGAGACTTCTGGTGTTTGTTTGTTTCGAGAACGAAGGAAGCTTTCATTCTGACAGTGGCTTAAGTGTCTCCCCACTGAAGGAGCCAAAACTTATTTTTATGTTGCCACTAAGAACATTCTGAGATATTCCTGTGGCTCACTGTGGAATCGTTCTGCTCCTCTCCAGACACAACATAGACATAGAATCTGTTCCCCCAAAATAGCCCGCAGTGAGTTCTGCGCCCTTTACCACTAACTGGGCTCCTGGTGTAGTTGTGAGCTGATATCTATCTTTACTTTGCTCTTTTCTTTTCTTTTCTTTTCTTTTCTTTTCTTTTCTTTTCTTTTCTTTCTTTCTTCATGATCGCAACTGAGTTCTGAAGGCTGCCTAGCGATCCTGTTTACTGAGCCTGGTTTCCCTTGTGTTCCTCATAGTGGCTATTTCAAGCTTCTGCATGTTCCCCAAGCCCCGTAATTTGCCATCTTTCCCGATGGTCTTTCCCCTGAGATCAAAGAAACCTCACTGGTCAGCCCTCAACACTACCCCCAACTCCCTACACTCAGCTCCCCGCAAAACTGGCCAGCATTTATCTCCATCCTAGCCTCCTTACCTTTAACACGGAGATATCCCTCTTTGGATTCAATATGGGGTCAGGTTGGCCACCTGTGCTGTGGACCCCACCCTGAGTCCTACCCTCAGGAATACGGCTTCATCAATAAAGGGACAGGGATCTGTGCTAGGGCTGGGCAAATTGCATCCATTATCTATTTTTTTATAAGTAAAATTACATTAAGATACAGCCACGCTCATTTGTTTATGATCTGTCTAGGCCTGCTTTCATACTCCAACAGCAGAGTTGAGTATAACGGAGATCGTATGGCCCACAGAGCCTACGATGTTTTCTCTGTGGCCCTTTACAGAAAATGTTTGCCAACCCTGATTTATACCCTGGGTCAGAAGCCTGAACCTTGCAAACTGGGCTCCCCATCTTAGGGTTTGCAGTGAAACCCAAGTGGAATCGGTGTGTCTCAGAGTCATAATTCTTGCGCTCAGCAGCTTACACTTCACTCTTGCAGCTTCCCATATATTTTAGTGCGCCAGAATAACCACGAGAACTGGCCCGTGTCCACGTGGCTCCACGCGGGAGAAAAGCGGGCCAAGTCTGAAAGCTCTAAGCGGGCCCAGAGGAAATGGAATAAGCTAGAAATTTGTCGTTTCCTTTTCGTTAGGTTTAAGTGAGAATTATGTTTTTTAGCAAACTCTCAGTGTGGGCAGGTGACAATTTTTGCAGGTATTTTTTTTTCCTCTCTTTTAACTTGTGCAAATGCAGGTCTGTGTTTTGTTCCACGTTTTTTCCAATAGCTGCCACCCAAGGCTTGAAGGTATATTGTTCTCACCTTCAGAAAAAGGGTTTCCTTTGCAGTCTCTGGAGAAGGCCCATACCATAGGATGAATTTTCTATTACCTTCCACTGTTTACAGGTCACTCAAATTATTTGGATTAAATTAGATGTATACCATCTTATATCTCTTCTTTCAGCAAAAAAATGGATCTCGCATTCTCTCCACCCTTCTCCTCAATGTTAGGAACTTTCTGAAATATGAATCCAAGTGGCACAAAAACATTGTATTTATTAACAAAATTGCACCCAGGACACACACACACACACACACACACACATACTTCTAAACAAAACCAATGTCATAGCCATTTTGGAGCAAACGGACACATATAAACCCATATGCATTTGGTAAAAGAGGCAAATTTGCTATTGAAATGTGATTAAAAATGAAGTCACTAAAAATAAATATGAGTGAACATAAATGAAAATAACTAAAAACCCTCTTCTGACACTGTCATTTGACCTCCTGATCGCCATCATTCTTAACCCTCTTATTCTTACTGAACATCCCTGCCTTCCCTGTGGGTCTTCCGAGCTTGTCCTGCTCCCTGCGGTCAGGGCCACTTGTCCCCAGGTCTCTGCGTGAGCCGGGCAAGCCTCCTGGCTTCCCTGAAATAGTGCTGATGTTTTCACTTCCCTTTGCAGCCAGCCCGCTGTTGCTCCCTCTCTCTAGGTGAAGGGTGAACAAAGTAAGAGAGAGAGAAGAGCAGCGGTGTCTGGGTTTGATCTGCTCACGCACCAGTATCTCCCAAATTCAGTCTTCCCCCATACCAGCATCCAGATCAGGCCTGAGCTTAGTACCCCCTTTACCTCCTCACCCATTGTTTGTTTTACCTAAATACCAACTTGAGACTTGTTCAAGGTAACTGTGTATAGGGAATCCTGGGCTTCGTGCCTTTTAGAATGCATTCATAGCTATTATCATAAAGAGCTTAGAACCTCCTTCTACCAGGGCAAAGAACCCCTCTGGTTCTCACTGCTTCAAGGAGGAGCACACAGTGGACCTCATTCTTTTAAATTTGCCGTAAATCACAGGTTGCCTTTCCCAAACCCCTCCAAATGATTGCTAGTCTGTTTCAAAATGTATCCCCGGGGAGGAATAGTTAAAGTGGAATTTAGACATTTTTTGCTCAGAAATGACATTATTTAAATTTTTTTAAAATTTCTTTTCTTTTTTGCACTCCCCCCCATCCACCTGGATTTCACCCCTGTTATCTCATCCCATCTGATACCTGAATGTAATTTCAGATTTAGGATCTATTATCTGTAAATCTTTGCATAATGCTTTCAACTGCTGCCTTCCTCCTGAGCTCATGCATTCCTCCTCCCCACCCCCAGCTCTGCAAGGACTCTTAAAAGATTGCAGTTCATTAAATTATTTTTATAATGAGTTCCTGTTACCAGGGAATACAGAGTTAAAAAGGTGATCTCACTAAAAGTAATTAGCATAAGACCTGCTGGACCCTGAGAAGTGACTGGATCGTAATCAATAGCAATATGATTACACCCATGCAGCAATTATAAATTATTTAAAACACTACCCCTAGGTTACTGACTAGTTGCCTTTAAATTAAATTCTCTGTCAATAATTGATGCAAAGAATTAATGTGAGAACACCTTCAGTTACTGAAACTTTTTTAAGGTGGCATAAAATATTGAGCTGTTGCCCATCATTAGCAGCTAGGCTGTCTGTTTGCTGTAACATCCTTCTTTTCTAAATTGGTCAAGAAAGACTCTCAGATCTTGAAAGATGACAAATGATTCTGAATCCACTGTGGGATAATCTTGTAAGGACGCTGAAATCCCCCAATAGAAATTTTACATATTAAACCGAAAGAAAAAAATAGCCTCTAAATAATAACAGATTTTATTTCTTAAGCAATTTTAACAACTATATAAGCAGACTTGGGTTTATGGTGGTGGTGGTGGTGTTGCTGTTGTGTTTTGTTTGGATTTTTTGTTTTTTAGGGTTTTGTTTTGTTTTTTTTGTTTTTGCCTATGTTACAGTTCTTTGTTATGATCAGTGGGTTAGAGAAGGTCTTACCTGCTTGAGAATTCATGATCTATGATATTTAAGCTGTCAAAAATCTTAAAAAAAAAAATCAAGCCTACCATAATATAAAAAGTGTACCTTTGACAAAATGGATTTTTTTTCCCTTGCTTAAAATGCCTCCTGTTTCTATCTACACATTGTGTTCCATTGTTTCTTCTTCCACACTGATTTCTTCACTAGCAGTGAGAACAGTGGAATCTAGACATTTATACAGCACCTTCAAGGTTGAGAAAGAAGTTGTCCATTTGCGACCCCTGACTCCTTTCTGTTTTCACCAGGCAAGGGGAGCTCAGGGGATGGAAGTGATGCAAGAGAGGAGCCAAGCTCTAAAATAAAGAAAGTACTTCTTTCATCCGAGTATTCTAAGCCAAGCCTTATGCTTGGGTGCAATGCCTGGTAAAATGCCCTCTTCATCCTCCAGCACTCACAGGCAGGTTAACAGACAATACTCTTCATTTCTCCCTTGGAGACTAATAGGGTAACCCCAAAGTTCTCTGTTAGCCAGGGCAGGGGCCCTCAAAACAGACAGTAAGGTCAGAGAAGCTTCTAGAATCTCCATTTTGGTGGGTAAACAGAAGTTACCCAGACAAATAAGGGAGCTCTTCAGGCTGACAGGGCACCTCCCACACAAAGACACACAGAAGTGAAATGGAATGACTATCTCTAAGACTGTAACTAGAAGAAAAAAGAGGTCCCTCTTGACCATCCCGTGCCTAAAATGAGGAACAACCTTTTCTTTTGTCTGTCAAGCTCCCAGGGCTGCTCTACGCACAGAGTCAGGGCATGAAAAATGTCAACCCCTTGCCTTTCCCTTCTTGTAGCTAATTTGAATATTTGAGGTTATCATAATGGGCTCACCACTGTCAGTATATTTCCTTTATTTTTACACTGTCTATGTTGACTTCTCTCTTATTTTCTTTTGCTTCCTAGGAAACCATCCCCATGCTAAAACAAATACCAGTATGGAGAAGGGTGTGGTTATTGCCCCGACACTTTCTACCCCCTCCACTCCAAGCTCAGACTCATCTCCTGCTTCATCCCACACGGCTGCCATGTTTGTTTGTGCTTACAGTCATTGTCACGCGTACAGTTCTGTTTTCTTCCCTGTCTGGGATATTCCTCTGTTTGGGACTTGCTGCTAGTCCCAAAGGGCCTTTCTGACACTGCTCTGAATGCATTAGCATCTCTCTTGTTCCACAAAATGCCCTTCCTGTATTACTCTTTAACGTACCTTTCCTTGCCTGCCTCAACTTCATCGATCATACTTTCTGTGGGAAGAGGAAACTAGAGTCAGATAGTGTCTTCTGTTTCCCACCAACCTAGAACACAAGATTATCTAGACAGGTATTTCGAGCTGATGCACAATATTTTCCTTGGCAAATCTGCCACTGGCTGAGCAAGATGTCTTGTTGGTGATGTAGTGGAATACCAAGTACTCCCGAATGCCACGAATAATTTCTTTGGTTGTGGCAGTTTTTCATGTTTACTTTCATTCCCCAGTTCAGTTTTATCTTCTAATTAAAACACACACACACACACACACACACACACACACACACACACACATGCGTATCCACACACTTAACTATTGTGCTGTTGGGTTAATAGGACCCTCTGGATTCAAGCCTATCAAAGTTTCCTTTGCCAACTTTAGCCGGGTAAAGGGTACACCTTCACGCTCACCAAATGTACTGTTGAACATCAGACGTACTTTCCATGGGGCTTAAGCATGTAGATAATGAAGTCATAGACTGTTTTGTTTAGTTTCTCTGTTTTGGGTCCAAGTTGTGTTTTATGGTCAACGTTTCTACCTGTTGGACGTGCATGGACTTTGGAGACCAACTTTCTGTTCTACGAATTCATTGCCACCGTCGCAGTCCAGCCTCAGTCTAATTTTTAACTCAAAATGATTGTCGTCTTCTCACTTCCATGAAGCAAATTGATTCACGGCCCAGGGACCAGCCTGGGGCTCACTCACACCTGCCCAGTCCGCTGTGTGTTTCTCAAGACTGATGGGGAAGCTGTGGGAAGAACAGAGAGGGTGGAAGGCCTCACTAGAGATGAACAGGTTTGAGGAAGAAGACAGGATTGAAACTGTGCCTAGCAAGTGTTTACAAGCACCTGACATTGACCTTCAGACCCTAGGACGGGGCGGCTTCAGTTTCCCACATTGCAGCTCTTTTGAGAAAAACGGTGACTAACCAGCACAGTGCGTAACTCACTTCTCAGAACTTTCGATCAGAAATTATCTGATGACTGGACCAATTCTGATCACCGCTGTTTGAGCATACCCACCCAGGCTCCTCAGTGGCGAGGCGTGGAGAAGGCGGAGATCCTACGCATCCTCACCGCGGCCCAGGGCGCCTGCGCTTCCCACCACGCCACCCAGGCACCTGTTTACGAGAACTCACTGGTGTTCTAAGTATGTGCCTTATCTGGGCAGTGTGATCAGGAAAATAAATTCACTGGTTTGCCTTAAATGTTTCCATCATGAGGGTAGTTATTAGCCATGTGCTAAAGTGTAATATCCGCTTTTTCAAACCACATTTCAAAGTTGATAGCATCATCGGATTGAGAACACTTTTAAAGAGCCGGACTTAACCAACTAAGAGAAATAAAATCTGCCTGTTTATCAGTGGGTTTGCTTTACTTGTCTGTGGGCTTCTTTTCTCAATTAAGTGTTATTTACAAAAGGACCCAAGTTTCAATGCACACTACGTCTCCCTTTCTGATTCCTGGCAGCCTGGAAACACAGTGGTTCACCGAAGCGAAGTTGTATGTTGTCTTAGTTGAGGCCAGGCCTCGTGGCACTGCCTATCCTGTCACATGGCACTGGTGGCAGCCGCCTGGCTCTCACCACAAGGCTTCATCCTGTGGTTTCTGGTGCTCTTTCAGCCACCATGCTGTCCATCCTTAATCTGTCGTCAACCCTGCGCGGTACACAGGAAGAGGTCTGTTCACCTTTAAAGTTTAATAGGGGGCATTTGGGAACTATTCCATTTTTGAAACCCTGCCCAGTTTGACAATGCAAATCCATGCGAGTAATCACTGTTACCTTGTTTAACTGCTTCTACTCTTGCGTTCCCACCGTTCTTTGAAAAGTGCATGGGCCAGACGGAGGGAAGAACACAAGACTTCAGCATATGACGGTTCTGGTAAATTCAGAGATTCTAGCCAAAGTAAGTTTTCTGAAGAACCATGTCGATTGATTCATAGTACCTGGCTGTGTCAAGTTGAATGGCATGCTCTCATGTCAGGAAGCTGATAACCACAGTTCAGAAAAACCTCGATCTTGCTTTCACATTACCCCTGCGTTCTCTTTAGGAAAAAAAAAAAAATCACCTCATGAATTTGATCCTAACAATAACTTAACATCCCAGGCCATAGATATCTGATTTGGTGCTTCCTTTAAGAAAAGAACAGCTATCAACCTTTATATAAAAATTCCTTTTCACAGGTGAGTAATCACCAAAGATATTTCTGAAAGGACACCAAAGACACACAGGCAATTGTTCTCAAAAAAAAAGATAGGAGCCATTGTGTTTTATGAGAGAAGGAAATAGAAATACTGCTTGCCCCCCCCAAAAAAAGACATGCTAAATTATGTTTTGAAAATAATTAAGTATTTCTAGAATCTACTTACCCATTTAAAAAAAAAAAAAGTCGCCAAATTGTTTTTATAGATCCACTTGGTCATCCTCACAAATGAGAGCTTAGAAATGGATTATGGAGTGATGGTTTCCCAAAGCCACTTTTTGTTTTCGAAGTTCTCAAAAATGGGCTAGGGCTGCTGATGGTAATAACAAGAACTGGGCCCCTTTAATTGTGTCCTGTGCATAGGTTATCTCACTGAAGCCCCAACAAAGGCCGGTGTTGCTTCCTGGGCTTCTTCAGGTGAAGAAATTGCTGAGGCTGAGAATTAACTTGCTCAAGGTCATAACGCTAATGAGAAGCGAAGCCATGATAATGATCTGGGACACCCAACTCCCGAGCCCATTCTTCTTCCACAAAGCACAAGTTACTCAAATAGTAGTTATGAAACAATTTCATAAGTAATCTTTTTTTTTTCTTAGTAAAAGATTTATTTATTTGAGAGAGAGAGAGAGACTGGAGGGAGCATGTGCAGGAAGGGCAGGAAGGGGAGAGGGAGAGGGAGAGAGAATCTCAAGCACACTCCATGCTGAGCACTGACCCCACATGGGGCTTGATCTTACAACCCTGAGATCATGACCTGAGCCAAGACCCAAGAATCAGATACTTAACTGACTGCACCACCCAGGCGCCCCAATGTCATAAGCAGTCTTAAGATAAAACTTCCAAGCGCTTTTGTGGGTTGGACTATAAGCCTAAAACATAAAGTATGTTTTACAAATATAAAATGTGACCTGTTGAGTGACTCTTGGCAAATGTGGGAGATGGCATTGGGGAGAATATTTATACACACATGCATACCTATAATTGCAGCGTAATTTTCAGACCATAAAGTTAACATATTTTAAGTATACTGTCTTCTGGATTTCAACAAATGTGCGTAGGTATACACCCATGTAATCATTAGCACCATTCAGATGCAGAGCACTCCCCTAGCCCCAATAAATTCCATCATTCTGGTTTCAAGGAAATCCCTCCCCTCCCCGAGGCACTGTTCCTGTTCCTATCAGTGTTTAACTTAGTCTTACCTATTCTAGAACTTCATTTAATGGAAATCGTCTCTTCTTTTTCATCTGGCTCCTTTGCTTGACATCATGTTTTTGAGATCCATCTATGTTGATGTGCTTATTGGTAGTTTGTTTGTTGTTTTTCGACTCTGAGTAGTGTGCTATCATGAAAATATCCCACAATTTGTTTATCCATGCATCTGTTAGAACGGTGTCATTTCTATTTTTTAGCTATTTTGAATAAAGCCATTGTGAATCTCCTTGTATGAATCCTTTTGCACCTTTATATTTTTATTTCTTTTTAAACAACTCCTAGGTGTACAATCGTTGCCTCTTAGGGCATGCATGTGCAATAGTTTAAGAGGCTGTCAGTTGTCTAACGTGGTTTTACCATTTTAAACTCCCCCTGGAAGTGTGTGAGAATTTGTATTGCTTCACATCCTCGCCAATACTTGGTATTTTCAGTCTTTTTAATTATAGCCATTCTCGTGGGTGTGAAATGCTATCTCTTGGTTTGATTTTACATTTTCCTGATGACTAATGCCTCTTTTTTATGATCTCATTATCCAGTCATATGTTTTCTTTCTGTGAAGTGATTATTCACATATTGGCCATTTAAAAAAAAAAATTGGGTTGTTTCTCCTTATATTATTGAGTTATAGAGCTTCTTCGTATATTTCGGATATAAGTCATTATCAGATAGCATTGTGAATTTTCTCATCTGCATCTTCTCGATTCCTTCCTTAATGATGTCTTTTGAAAAGCGGAACATTTTAATCTTGATAATGTCTGGTTTTTTTCTTTTATGGTTAGTGGGTTTTTGTTGTTGTTCTAATAAAATCTTCACTGATCCTAAGGTCACAAAGATTTTTTTCAATGTTTTTTTCTAGAAGCTCCACTTTGTTTTACATTTAGGTCTGTGTTCTATCTCAAATTAATTTGTGCATATGGTGTGAGGTAAGGGTAGAATTTTATTTTCCCCCCATATGGACCTCCAGTTAGTTGTTCCTACCCCATTTGTTGAAAGACTGATCTCCTTATTGAATTTCCTTGGCTCTTTTGTCTAAAATCAATTGACTATATATTTGCGCATCTATTTCTAGACTGTCTTTTGTACCCCATTGATCTGTGTTTTTTTCCTTATGTCTATATCCACTTTATTGATGACTGTGAATTTACAGTAAATTCTGAAGGTAGGTAGCATAAGGATTGCAACCTTGTTCTGTATTTCAAGATTATTTCGGTATTCTAGACACTTCGGTTTTCCGTTGAAATTTTAGAGTCAGTGTCTCAATTTCTCTTAAAAGCCCTGCTGAGATTTTATTTGTATGTAGAGAGGAGACACCGTTGCCTTATTTAGTATTTTTCCATTAGGTATCATGCTAATTGTAGACTGTACGTGTTCTTTATTAGATTGAAAACTTTGCCGTTATTTCAGTTTGCTGAGAGTTCTATTATAAATAGGCAGTTACACATATTCTACCTTCTTATTATTATCTGTGTATTAAAGATAGTTTAGCTCCTTGGTAGAAAGGGTGGGTGCAGGGAACCTAACCTCAGATCTTTGAGCAGCCCGCAAACATGGCCAGCGGCAAAGAGCATATTTCCTCCATGAACCGGTTTCCTCATCTGTAACTGGGAAATGTCCACAAAGACCTCACATAGTTAGTTACTGACATACAGGGAGCACTCCGTAAATGTTAGCCATTTTTTTAATAAGGCATTTATGGAAAAAAGGGAGTGTATATTCCAGCATCATGAAAAGCACCTGTCCTAAACACTGAGAACAGTGGCCCTACTGTCCACTGTCAATTGTGAAGACGAGTTAAAATCACAGGCTTATGAAATTGATCTTGGTAGACCTTTACAGATACCCCAAATGACTCTACTTTTTCACATTCCACTTTTCTAATTTTAAAAGTTTAAGTAGATCAGTGTGATCCCTGTAGAATTATGTGCAAACTAGCATTAAGATGAAAATCTTTTATATTTGTTCTGTAGCTTGGAAAACTAGTGCATGGTCTGTTTTATTCCACTGGCTCCTAAGGTTCAGGTATTAACATAAATACAGCCCATTAACACTTGTTCCTCTCTGTCAGGACATAAATTAAGTCTGCAGGTGTTCCATGAAGCTGTACCCTTGGTACTAATTAAGCCTTGATAATTAGGTTTGTTAAATTCAGGACTTTAAGCTTATATTCCCTCTTTGGGCTACCAAAACGGAGATGTGCAACATACAAACCCTCCCCCACTTTTTTTTCTTTTTTTCCTGCAGAGAGGTTTGCTGGTCCTTCTCCATTTTATTCCATTATTACTAATATTAGTGTGAGTATTATTAGTATTAGTATTAAAATGAAGAAGGAATCAGTAACAAACCCTTCACCATTTTGCGAATGCTGGGTATAAATGCTGAAGGAGATCTGTACATTTGTTTATGATGAGATTAAAGTTTTTTCTTCTCCTGTTTTGTGTCAGCTCAGACACTGAAGTGGAAAGTTTCCAGGCTGGCTTGCCCATATACCGAACATGCCCAGATCTGTGTCTCAAACCCCAATGAACTGTCACGTTAAAAAGTACGTTGCTCACTGTGTAATGAGCTCAGTACTCACGTAATTTGTGCTTGTGTTTTTTTTCCTGTGAAAATGAGACATTTGATTAATAGGAGAGTAGTATTTTAAAATGAAGAGCTCCTCGAGCAGTACCTGTTCCCACTGGAGTTTTCCAAGCAGAGATCCTTGTTCGGAACACCAGGAGAATATTTTGAGGCTGTCAGGTTATTTGTAACCAGTACACAAACCACAAAATCATCTAATCAAAATAGATTTTCTCTCCAGTTCATCTTTCCTCTTTGGTTGCTTTATAAATCTTATTACTCATCAGATCCAATGTTTGGCGAGTGCCATTTTTCATTTTGAATAAATGGAATCATAAAAACAACTCCATTAGCGCTGCTTTCAATAATATTCATGGTGATCATGCTACCTTAATAGTCTCTCTTCTTTTATTTCAAGGATATTAAATAAAGTGATACTTTTAATCAGGAGCATTTTTTCAGAAAAAAAAAAAAGTTTACACTACAAGAGACTGCCATAACGCAGACCCTGTTGCATGTTTTCTTTGGCATTTTCTTCCCGAGAAGCCTAGTGATTAATCTCGCCAGATAAGTACCAGTTTTCACAAGCATTCATATCCTGAAGCTTCAAAGAACTCATTGGGCAAAAGGAGCCACCCCTCTCTTTTCTGACCCAACCTTGCTGTGAGACTTTGCTCACAACCAGAAGCCCGGCTTTCTCCTTCAAGCACGGTGTTCAAAGTCCACCTTCAAAGTCCCAAGCGCAAAACTCCCATGCTTCCCCCTGACGACAGCAGGCAAGGGAGAAGACCCAGAGATGAACAGATGCACTTTGAAGGAGCCAGTCTAGCAATAATCCAAAGGCTTGCCTTTGTTTTGCTAAATGTGGGAGGGCAAGGGATCAGAGGGTGTGTACTGGCAGGGCCGGACTATTTAATCAGGGTTGTAGAGGGAATGTTGCTCCAGAGCCCTGCCGTGCGAGGAACTGGGCATTTTTGTTTGAATGATTTCTTCCTTTTTTCCTTTCCCTCTTCTGTTCTCCTTCTTTGTCTGCTCCCTTCCCTCCCTGGCAAAACTAGCTGGTCATCAGTGTGCCAGGCGCCCTGCCCCCCACTGCCGCTGCCTCCTCCCCATGTACACTCTGATGCTGTCCCTGATGCGTGCAGTGCAGGGAAGGCAGGAACCCCCCCGTGTCCCCTGCCAACGGGAGCTGGTATGCAGCAAGCAGTGTCCCTCTGCCTGTCACTTTTGGGGAGGCAGGACCAGAGAAGGGGGTGAAAACCTTTTGGTGTAGAGCTGCACGTTTGTCGCCTATATCCGAGGGGCAGCTGGTCATTCATCCTTCTAAATCTTACGGGAACCACCAGAAATACTAATTCTGGTGAAAATCAGACAGACTGGCAGCAGACCTAGTTGTATTTGAAGCGATCTTGCCCATTCTGTGCTCCCTACTCTACCCTGTCAACAACTGAGCCTTGTTCCTTTGCAATAAAACCCCGCCACATCCCTTTGTATCTTTTTTGGAACTGCTTCTGCACTGCATAATTGATATTACAGGGAGGAAAAGTGCTCTGAGTAATATTATTCACCGAGTAAAGAGTCACCGCTGATTAATTACCTCAAGGACGAGAGGATGGCGACTTTTTCTCTTCTCACTGGGAGCCCCTTGCATCCCGCAGCTGCACGTGGGACAGGGAGGGAAGGCCAGGGCTAAGAGGTGGACGAACAGCTGGGGTTAAGGCATTTCAAATGTCAGGCAGCGGTTGGACTGCAGCATATTAGGCCTTCCCCGTGACTGCGGCACGGGTCTGGGCCAAGGCTATGCCCTGAGCAGAAAATCTAACACCAGCTTCCAAACGTTCCCTCGGTGTCTTGGGCTATAACCCGCACGCCATGGCTAAACCATCAAGCCCAGCTCTGCGGGGGCTGCGGGACCAGAGCAGCTCAATATTTCCTGCTTGGTGAGAAAGGCCAGCTCTTTTCTTAGTGGGAATCCACTTTCCCACCCACTGCCTTCTAAGAATGAAAGCAAATCTATTGTGCTTTTTTTTTTCCCCTCTCCAGTTTCAGCCTTGATTTGCATGGTTGTTTTTACCCCTCCATTTCATGTTAGCTTCCCAATAGGAATAAGTGAAGAGTGAGTAGGGACTGGACAGTGTCTCCCAGGGCCTTGCAAAGCAGGAGTCCCCTGCTGGGTCAGGGCTTAACATTTCGGTTTCCCCTCTGGACCCCCCAGGACGCTTCACTCGGGGCACATAGCTTCTTCAGGGCACCTTTCCTCATCTCTTAAATGAAGGCCCTGGGTAGGTTACCTGTAAGTTCCTTTTTTTCTAGTCATGCTGGGTAAGCAGTGCATTTGTAATGTAATTTGCCACGTGTTGTAATTATTCATTTAACAAACACTCATTGAGTACCTACTGTGTGCCGGGAAAGCTGCTGAGCCCGCAGTGAATGAGATCTGCAAGCCAGAGCATAGAAAACCAGGTTTGGCATGAAATAGAGGGAGGCCCCATGAACCCCGCTGTTGGGATGCCAAATAGCATCAGACACGAGTGCTAAGCTAGACGTGGAGGAAGTACTGAGACCAACCGGTCCTAACCCGAGCTCTCAGCCCTTCATGGAGACGCACAAGAAAACAAACGTACATGGGAATTTCTCACCTGCTTCATTAGCTTTGGAGCAGTGAGGAAAAGGGAGGCAAGACAGATCAGTTGTGACCAACACAATTTTTTTTAAAGTATTGAAGGTTTTTGGGTATTTTGGTTTTTTGTTTTGTTTTGTTTTGTTTTTAATAGTAGACACTTCATTCTGGAAGCATTACATTCGGAAAACATAAGCCTGTGATAAAAGTTGTATCAGTTTTACCTTCAGTTGATTCTCTGGCTCCATTGAAGTTCCCTGAGAAAAGAAACTCTCCTTTGTGTTTCTTTGCCTGCTTCCCCTTCAGCCCCAGCAGTGGGAGGTAAGGATCTGGTCAACTTCACTGGTTTGTCTGAGGATTCAAAGCAATGTGGAAGGGGCTTAACATATCACCCGGAAGATGGTTAGTAGCCAATAATTTTTCAAAAATTCCTAAGCCAGTAAGCACATCTTACTAACGTATGCATTGATTTAACCGGCACACCACCTACACCTTTTATGCTGCTGCTGCTGCCTGTATAGCCCGGGTGTGGCGTCGCGTGGCGTGGCATGGCGTGGCATGGCATGGCAACTAATACGGTGAAGATAACAGACCCCCAGAGTTAAACCTAGTTCAATCCCTCCCCACCCCACTTATTATTCATTCTGAGAGCTTATTATCTTTAACTGCAAAATGAACGTGATAGTAACAAGGATGCTGAGAGTTGGGATCATCATAATGAGAGGAATAATGACATTTACAATCGTGGCGGCATGGACCATGTTGTACCTCGGGTTCCCACGATGCGCCAGGTACTGGGCACGTTCAGTTTAGTTCTTGGAGCTCTGTGGGGCTATTGTCATTCCCAGTTTACAAAGGAGGATCTAAAGGTACAAAGTAGATAAGTCGTTTTCTGCAGGTCACACAGCTAGGGAGTGGAGATTCCCCACACCTGGCACATAGTCCAAACCCCGTAGCTATAACTGTAAGGTCAACAACACCTTTATCTGATCATCAACATAATCTCTGTCCTGAAAATAGTAGGGACCCCCACTGATGAAAGCAAAGCGGGAAAACCCTTCTCTAAAAAAACTTTTACCAAACTGGCATCAGACACAAAGTCGAACCCTAGTGTTAACGGCTTTTCTTGAAAGCAGAAGTCGCCAGTTAGAGGTGCTCTGATGTCGTCACTTAGATCTCGTAAATGTTTTCTTTGGGTGGGACAGTTGCTAAGAAGGTAAATAGTTCTTTGGCCCCCCATTCAGCCTACCTTCCAGGTGTTTGTGCTGTGATTACAGTGACCCTATCTTAATCACCCAGACTGAGACCTTTTGGAGAGAGGAAGGGGACAATGGGCATAAATCAGGACACCTGGTCATCCTAACTATGACCCATCCGACCTTCTAAAATTCTGGGGTCTTTGCATCTGGCCTTTCTGTCAATCTTGGTACCATTCTAGTGGGTCCTTCTCAGTTGAGTGGGGGCGGGCGGGGGGAATAGCCATCTTTTTCTCCCTTAAAAAAAAAAAATCACATCTCTTTCCTGCTTGATGCTCCCTTTGGTTCTGCATTATATCTTTACATTTTACTACTACCTCCCACCCTAAAGCGTCATTATGACTCCGTAAGATAAAATATATTGGCCTCTCTCTGCTTTTACCCGGGACTGTGAATCACTGGGATTTGTATCTTTGGGGTCAGTTAGAAATACTGTGTGTTGAGGTCTTCCATGGCCCTGTCCTATGACTAACCCTATATGATGGGTTGTACCCCCAGTCACCAAACTGCTGCTCCAGGTGTAAGGTTGAGGCAGGCCCCAGGAGAGGAGGACCGATCGCTTGCTAATTTCAGTTATGTGTGGGCTCCACATGTTCTTCCAACTTGAAGAAAATCTGAGATAGGAAAATTCTAATCTAAAAACAAACAAACAAACAAACCAAAAAAGTCAATCAAATGGCCCCCTGAAAGAATCCTTCCATTAATAAAAAGGATGGGCTATGAGCTTTAAGATTCGAGTCACCTAAATGCAGAAAGAATAGTATCCTATTTATGAAATGCATTTTTAAAAGGAATTTCTTAGGAACATAGGCCAGAGAGCTCTCAATTTCAAATGTTAGTTGTGTAGGGGAGAAAAAAGTTTTCCTCAGTCTTTCTAGGGTCCCTGGATGGGTCTGAAAATTAAACTGGAAAATGATAGGTCAACAAGAGAAAAGCATATAGATTTATTTACTATACCTTTTACGTGACATGGGAGCCTTCGTAAGGAAACAAGTAGACCCGGGAATTTTCATGGTAGATTTGAGGAAGAGTGGACAAACATGGACGAATATGGCTGGTTGAGGAGTGTGAGGTAAGTGTAGTAAACGGGCGGAAGTTAGCAAGTCCAGCTTTTTAAAAAAGTCTTTGTCTTCAGAGGTAAGCGGGTTCCTTTCGTCTGGCTTTAGAGAGGGCACCTCTCACATGAGAGTTTTATGACCTCTTTCAGGATAAAAGGGCAAGAGAAGGTCCCAGGAACTTTCCTGTTTCTGGCATTTTGTCAAACTCCTTCAGCTTAAATATTCAGTATTGCAAAATGCCATAATTAGGGGGAGCTTGTCCTGAACCCCATCAGTTGCATCAAACACATTTCTACCCAAAGTGCCAGAACTTGGCCCAAGTTATTAGTGTTGGAGTGCCCCCAACTCCGCCATCCCAGACCCCTCCTCCCATTCCTTAGTTAACTAAAGGTCAGAGGTCCAGAAAGGAGAAATAGCTTTTGTGCTAGGAACTCGGTGGTGATTCAGTAGATGTCTGTGGGATGGGAAAGTGGGTGGATGGGTGGATGGATGGGCGAGTGAATGAGTGAATGAATGACCTAGGCTACAGTATTTCTGTCTCCTTGGTTACAGGCCTTGTGTAAGCTCAGGAGTCTGAGGGGAATCGTACATAACTCCTGTAAACCAAGGATTCCTCAGCAAAGCTTCGGCCACCTCAGGAGAGCTAGTGTAACAGCAAACCACCTTCCAGGTGAATTACGTCCCAGGGCATTTTGGAACAGAGCTATTTCGTCTCCACAAGGGAGGAGTAGCAGGAATGGCAGAATTTAGCTTCAGAGGAAAGCTTCTTGGCCTTGAATGAGATGACTTTGTTACTACTGTGTAAGCCCAGCAGGAAGGGCTCTTTGATGTGTAAATGTGGCCCGATAAGGACTTCCTCTAATCCCCCCCAGACCCTGGCTGGAATTCTCTCCAGAGGAGGCGTGTCCAGGCCCCTCCCTTCCCTCCTGAGCCCTGCTGTGTGCTGTCTGCATCCTTGGCCCCCCATCTGCTGTCCCCTACACAGTCAGGCCCGGATTACAATATACGGGCCAGGGCTTCCGCAGAGACATGGAATACCTCTTACAGGGGGTGAGGGAAGGGGAACAGGGAAGAACCTAAAGAAATGCTTCAGGGAAGACAGAGGTTTTATTTGGCTCAAGGTCTGTCAGGATGTGGGAAGGAGCTGATTCTCTCCTGTGTGTGAGCGCACCGCCACCTTCAACCTCCTCAAGTTTCCGCAGCTCCACCGCGACAAGGTCTCCTGACCTTTCATTACCTTTATTACCCTAGGTGTTCTGTTCATTTGCTCAAAACAGCACTGAGTGAAACCAGCAATAATACAATACTGTGTCCAACTCCGTGGCGATCTCGCTCGTGTGTGTGTGTGTGTGTGTGTGTGTGTGTGAATAAACGAGGAAACGAGCACACAAATGCGCCATAAGCCATCGGCAGGTGGTGTTAAATGCAGTTTAGGAAATAAAGTTGGGCAGTAACGCCACGGGCATTATTTCAAATGGGGTCTGGAGGGCTTCTCTGAGGAGGTCCCATTTCACCAGGACAGGGGATGACGTGAAGCCAGTCCAAGGGAGACAAGAGAAGACCAGCCCCCAGAGAAAGAGGGGGCAGGGTAGGGGCTGGTGGGGAAAGAGAGCAGACTGGGAGCTGCGTGAGGAGTGCGGATCCTGCTGGCTTCAAAGGCCCTGGGAAGGGATTTGGAGCTCATTTCCAGCGTGCAGTCAGTCTGACCAAACCCTGGCATGCTAACCCTACGGACCTTTGTAGTACCCAAATTCCAAGGTAAGCAGGCTCTACAACCCCCTGTTCCCCAAAGCCCGAACTACTCTGAAGGCCCAGTGTGTAGCCACTTCGCTATTTCAGAGACAACAAAGCACCCTTTTGAATCCCCTTTTACCTCACGGCTATTCCATATGGCCCACCATGAGGGATGGGCATGTTGTACATGTTGAGATGCCCAAGGGGAAAAAAGTGGAGAATCTAGATCCCCTTTGGTAAGAGTGGCCTTCGAGCCTCGTGTGCTCTCTGTTCAGCTGTTAAGATTGTTATTAAACTTTATGGACCATAAACCCCACGGCAACAAGGAGAGTGAACATCCATGCTATTACAAGAGTGTCAAAACAGGAGCCATATTTCATGGCCTGAAAAGTACGCGTGGTTGGCCTCCCGCAAGCCCAGAGTTGCCTCCTGACTGGTTTAACTCTCAGCCTCTCTTTTGCCTCTGAGTGAAATAGTTTGGTGCGGAGGCTTTCTGGCAATGATATCCTCTTCGATGAAATGCCCTTGCAGAAATCTGGGCAAGGGATCCAGCTCCTGAAAGGATGGAATCTTAACATTCCTTAGCCTCCATGCCCATCCTGCCAAGATCGGGAGCATGTAGTCCATTCTTAAACAAAAACACACACCCATGTTTTAAATGAAGCATGTGGATGGTTCCACACGTCAGCCTAGCCCACATGTGAAGAGGAAGGCAAAGGGGGGTGTGGGAAGATGCCAGGCGCATCTGAAGGCCATGACTGAGTGTTTAGGCCAGGAGAAGTTCAGCTTGGCACACGGTACGTTGCATGCATATCACTAAGGCATTGCTTTGCCAAAATAGGAGATCAAGGTAATTTTCATGTTATCTCTTTCTGAGTTTTCCTCATCCCTTGCAGGTACGTACAAGAATGAAATGCCATCTATATTTTGCATCGGGATCAAATTGTGCGGAGTATAGTTATATTTTATTTAATTCCCAGGACACCAAGATATCATGAATTTATATTATCTTTTTTTGTGTGTTTGTTTAACTTTGGATAGGTGTAGCAGCCCTCGGTGTTGTTCCAATGTTCCCCTCCTGTCCTTCTTGGGGATGACATTCCTCCATCCCTTTAGAGTCAGGTGTAGACCGGCAACTTGCTGTGGCCGAGAAAGCATGAACACAAGTGTGGCTTCAGGGGGCATGTTTAAAAGCCAGGATGTGGTGATTCCATGCTTTTCTCTAACAGTAGGATCATGGGGTCACAGGATGAGATGGGTCCTCCAGCATCCAGGGTCCCTGAGTGACTAAGAGTAACAGAGCCCCCTGCCAACCTCTTCCGGACTTGTAGTCTCAGCAAGAATTAAGCTTGTGCTGTATGAAGCCTCTGAGCTGTGGGAGCTGTTCTTGCCGCAGCAGAAACTTCGTCCTAACTAAAACAGGGCAAGCTCAGTATGTGCAGGAATCACCTGGATGATGCTTGTTGCACGTGCAGATCATCAGCCTCCACTCCCGGGGATTCTGATTCAGTTAACAGAAATCCCGGGGAGGAACAGGCTTCCCAGGTTGGGCTGTGGACCTTACACTGTAAGGCACTGGGCAGCGTAGCAAGCGTGCCAGCTTCTGGAGGCCGAACAGTCCGGGTACTGAATGCAGTTATGGCCTTCATCATTTGTGTTCCTGGGGGCAAGTTTTCCAACGGCTCTGAGCTGCATTTCCTCATCTGGGAAGTGCACGTTGTATGAGGACGGATCGTGGGCACACAGCACGTAACCGATGTTAGCGCTCGTCTGTCTGAACTCAACCCGGCGTCTTTCATCTTTTCCTGTTATTCACAGTGGTGATGATGGTGATACTAACTGAAGACTCCCTGTGTGCCGGGCTCTGTGTTCTGCATTTTCCCCACATCATTTCATTGAATTCATGAGGCGGTCACTGTCATTACCTGCATTTTGTAGTTGGCGAGTCTGAGGCTCACAGAACTGGCCCGGGGTCACACAGTTAGTATGGGTCAGTTGCGGGGTTTTCTTCTGTACCTTCTCCTGAAACCGCTTCCTGAAACGCCCTGGGTTGTATTGGTCGTGATCCGGAAACGTGCGTTTCTCTCCCGTTCCTTGGTCATCTCCATCACTGTCATTCAGCATGACAGTCTGGGGGAAAAACACCTTGTGGAATTTCATTTCTGATCATTTTATGCCCCCTTTAATTTTCATTTAAGTTCCCCTCCGTAAAAGGCAGTCCCTTCAGCTCTCGTAAAACTTTATGGTCTTTACTTGTGACTAGGCAATGGTCAAATTGATTCCCTAAAACCAACTTCTAGTCTAGTTATGTAATTAGCCAATAAGGGAGGCTGAGACAGGAAGATGCACCAGGCTCTCCCTTAAGAGGTCAGACGTATTATCATTGGTTAGATGCCGTATCTTTAAAACACCGTCAGCTTGGAAAACACTATCCATTAGCAAGAGATCAGAGCAATGAAAGACCTCAAAAGGTCGAACAGTCCATTCTGAGGGCCCCACAAAGAACTCGACGTCCCAGAAGGACGATTAGCCTTAGAGCTTTGGAACTGTCTGAGTGCACAACAGGTCTGAGTGTTGTGGGGTTTTTTTGTTTTTTTGTTTTTTCTTTGGTGAATTAACCCATTGGATTTCAGCCTTAGCTTCTGCTTCCCACATCCAACATCCCGCGTGACATCCAACCAGAATAGATTTTGATTTTGATCATGTTGTCGTGGTAGCTGAGGCAGTGTAAGGAGGTCTGAGACCTTGGACTTGGAGGGGGAAAAGTCGCAGTTACTCTCCTGATGGGTGTACTTCTTGCTTCCTGCAGTCAGAGTCCCAGAGCACATTGGCAAGCCCCTTTCCCTGATTCCTGGCACACAGCTAGACTACGTTTCCCAGCTTCTCTAGTGTTAGCTGTGGCCGCACGGCTGGGTCCTGGCCAGTGGCGTATTGGCAGCAGCGATGTTGGCCCTTTTTGCTCTACCCCATGAAAACCTGCCACGCGCACCCTCCTTGCTGTCTCGCCGGCATGTCTGCAAGCCGTGCGGGAAAGGTGGTAGGGCCGTGGGATGAGGACAGGCCCCCGAGTGACCGCACAGAGCAAAGCCACCCGCTGGTCAGGAATATTACATTTTTGACTTTATGTGAGCCAAATTCCTTTTATTACATCACAGCGGCCAGCGTGACTCTACTTGCACAGGTGCTCATGCTGCTATTTTTGGCAAGGAGTTATGGCCGAAGGCACGCTGATATTGCTGGTCAGTCTGAGGAGCAGGAGAGATTGAGACTTGCCAGCCCCATTTGGAAATGGAGTAGGACCCCATCGTTCTGCTGTGGCTACATTATCTTCTCACGGGGGCTCTCCCTAGCCATCCTGTCCAAAGAAACCACCCGAGTTTCCTCTTGCATTCCCTGCCTGGCACTTATCAGTGTTCTGAGCATCCATTCATCCATCTATCCATCCATTCATTTACTGCTAACTTACCGTTTTCATTCTCTCCCCACAACTATAAGCCACAGGAAAGCAAAGACCACATTTGTCTCATCCACCCTGGGTCTTGAGCACTTAGAACAGTGACTGATAAGTAGGAGGAGCTTTAGAAATATTTGCTGATGAATGAAAGAATGAATGAATGAATGATAGAGTTGCAGCTTGCATGCTGTACTTTTGAGATAGTTCCAGTTCCATGCAATTTTTTTCTTTACATAAGTAACTGGATGAGCACTGATGCTTTATTGAATCAGAACGTATGCAGTGCTGACTCAGAGCCAGAAGCACTGGTTAAATGCGCTAGGCATCGTGAGGACACATGGCCCTGCCCTTGAGCAGCTTTTGGTCTGGCTATAGTGCAGAGACAGAACCAGGCAATTCCCGGGTCATCTGCTAGGCTCTAAGATAGTGGCCAATACCGGAAGTATGGAGGATGAGCACTTGACCTGGTGTAGAAGTTCAAAGTAGGGATCTGGAGGAAGATGAAGGACCCCTTGCTGGTCTTGAAGCATTCGCATTAAGCAGACAAGGAATATTGGTAGAACTTCTATTCTGGGCAGAAGACACAACAGTTGAAACCACTTGGTGTATACAAGGAGCTGCCAGCAATTTATTTTTATTAGAGCACCAGTTCAGCTCAGAAGTGATAGGTAGTAAGGCTAGAGAAATAAATAGGACATTGGTCACTTGACATCTTTTACCCCGAAACGGGGAGGATGGGCTTAAGTTGCTCTTCTGATCGGCTGGAAGAAGGCAGGATGAATGCCAGTGTCAGTGGTGGCGGGAGGTGGGACTGGAAGTTGAGATACTTCACCTGTGATGGCCTCAGATGTACCAGGGAATTAGGAAGCCAAGTATCAGGTGAGGACAAGGAAGGACCAGGTTAGGGAGGATCTAAGCAACCCTAGTGAGGGGCCTGTGGTGTTCACAGTAGTATTTGAGGGCTTAGCCGTTGTCAGGCCCTGCCACCTCCCATCTCATTCAGTAAGGTGCCATCCTAGTCCATGTGGGCTTTATAACAAGACTTTCTATAGGACTGGGGAGCTTGTAAAGAACAGAAATTATTTCTCACAGTTCTGGAGGCTGGAAGTCCAGGATCAGGATGCCAGTATGGCCAGATGAGGGCCCTCTTCTGGGTCACAGACTTCTTCTTGAATCCTCATAACAGGGGGCTGGGTCGCCCTGTAAGATTTTTTTTTTTTTTTTTTAAATAAGAGCACTAATCCCATTCATGAGGGCTCCACCCTTTGGACATTAGGATTTCTTCTGGGGACACAAACATTTGAACCACAGCAGGTGGCATAAAGCACTACCACCAGTATTTTAATAAGTCTTAACTAGGTGTCCATATAATATAGAAAAAAACCTCAGTGAGATAGACATGTATGCTCTTGCTGTTCTCATCCAGAAGATGCTTAGAGGCTCTCTAGGGCTGTGTGACGGTCCTGTGTTCATCCAGGGTGCTCTTCTTGCTGCTGCATCCTTAGCGCCCCCTTAGAGTCCGAGAGCCCTGACACCAGCCGTCCCAGGCAACAGAAAGGAGGCAGGGGGAAAGAAGGGTGCGTCCTCTCCTGGGAAAGGAGACGTCCCTGGAGGCCCCGGGTGCTACTTCCCTTAACGAGTCTGTTGCAGGAACGGAGGCTGATGTGGCATCTTTCAGAATAGAAGCCACGTACCACAACCTGTTCTGGTTTCATTGGCTCCCAGTAGCTGGAGTGCAGGGCAAAGAAGGCATGCCACTGACGGATGGCAGTTCAGCAGTCTGCAAGGCAGAATTGAGAGGCGCTGCTAGGCGGTCCGTTTGCTGACAAAGTCTACTAACCAGACCAAGAGGCTGCATACCAGAGGTCAGCGACAGAACAGCAAAAGCAGGAGAGGCTGGAATTTAGGATTTTTAATACAGAGAAGATCTGATTAGTACCAAGCTCTGGTTTGCTGCCCTGAGAGCGGTGGCCAAAAAAACACGGACAAGGATCTCCAGAGCTGAGGTCAGGGAGCTACGGGGCTGGGATGGTGGGTGGGTCAACCAGACCATGAAAGGATGCGTGACAGACAGAGAGAAGATTGAAATTTTATAAAACTCTTCACCTAAATAAATAACAGCATGTAGCAGCCTGTCTGGTATTTACCAACACTGATGTGTTCAATAGAGATCGTGTGCCAGGTTGGACTTGTAGTGTCATTAAAACACTGCTGTCCAGTTTTCTTTATGCTCCACCCCACTCCCTTCCTTACCATTTGGCTTGTACAGATTGAGAGGGTTCCCTTTGCAGAACCATTGCAGTCACTGAACATAGAACCTGGTCACCTGGTCTTTATCTTGGCCGGTGGAATTCCGTAAGAACTAAACACTGTGCATCTGTAATTCAGAAGACCCCGCGCAGGAGCCCTGGAGAGTTTTCCATCTAACTAGCTTCATTGTTACTGTGCAGGGCAGTCATAAGTATAAACTGGCCTAATGTGGCTTATTGCTAGTGATGATTTTTGTCTCTACAAAGATGCTCCCAGATAGATAAGTCCTACTCAGAAGTCTCGGGCAAATGCTACTGTGCAGATCAATGCACCAAACGTCACCAGGGTACCAAGCATTGCAAATTAAAAAAAAAAAAAAAAAAGTTACACTGTGACATTGCTGATTCCCATTAGTGAAATAACAGATGATGTACCGTTAATTGACTCGTCCACCATTTAGGGAAGGTGCTTGTCTGTGTCTTTCCTTGACCGGAACAGTTGTCGAAACAATTTCTTCATGACCTCACATCCCAGCCTCTGCCTTGATCGAACATTTGCTTATTGAAATCATTTTGAAAGGGAACTTGTTACTGTTCACAAGTGTATATAACTCTCCACTCTTCCACTTCCAATTTTTAATCTCTGTCGCCCCAGCTTTATAACAAGATGAACACTCCAGGAAGAAAAATGGAAGAAGTCTGAATTTTAATTTGCTGTTTCTTCACACACACAAAACACCCTCTGCTCAATCAATGCCCAGAAATGAAGGCCAATAGATAATGATAACAGGGCCTCGTATTTCCCACCTATTGTTCTAGATTCTAATTAGGAAAAGGGAATCGGGGAGCATTGTCTTCTCCCAGTGTGCAGACACGATGTTATCATCGTGTTTACAGGGTGGTCAGATTCCCAGCACAGTGCGCTCCCGCACGGATAACCGTCCCATCTTGATAAAACAATGCCCTTAGCTGAATCCTAAACACACTGCACGAGGAAGATCTTACGCTGACGGCAGGGAGGAAGCCACACGCTAACAAACAAGTTTTCAAGCCAGGAAGTTGTAATCAGTTCTTTCTACTCCAGGAGGTATGATGGATGGAGGTCCCGTTTCAGAGGGGTTTCCTTTAGATAAAACAATAATACCATGCTCTCAAGAACCTCGTTCGACAGCAGAAAGCTGTGATTAATCCCCCAAAAGTCAAACATGGAAAGACTGGCAAGATGAGATTATTTGCTGAGTATAATTAGCCACAATTATCACTGAAAAGAATTTGGGGGAGGGGTGTGGGATTCAACTCTTAAAGGAAAAAACTTTGTAAAGAAGAATTATGAACAGAGTAACCTTACAACTCACTATTTAATCCATCTTGGATATTTGTTTAAAGTGAAGTAGACGCTAGTAACAATTATTCCAGGACAACAGGCAGCAATTAGGATTGTCCCAGACCAGTTGGGATGAATGATCACCCTGTGTATTAATAAGAAGGCAACAATATTCACAGATTTGAAAAGAATCAAAGTGGCCCTGTCTGGGATAGACTTTAAGCTAAATGTCTGATGGATTCTGGGGGAATTTGCCCAGATTGCAACAACTCAGAGTCAGGAATAGTTTTTCCTTTTCCACTGTATGGAGTTGCCAGTGTTACAGACTTTCAAATGCAAATGAAAGAAAACTTCACTCAAATAGGCTTAACTAACTGGAAAATGTGGATGTGACAAGGAGATCAGGCAAAGCTTGATCCAGGAGTTAAATGATAAGTACCTGATTTCCCTCTTTTCATCTGTTGGTTTTATTTCCTCAGTATTGGCACCATTTTTTTGATAAGCTCGCTCTTTCGATGTCAAGACAAATTTCACAAACTGAAAACCATATCTTTCTAGGTTCAAAGCAGTGGGAAAGAGTGNNNTTTTTTCTTGGATTCAGTCTGACCCAGCTTGGATTACATCCCTATCCTAAGTCAGTCTCTTTGGTTAGAGAGATTTGGAAGTTTGACAAGGCTTGAGTCATAGGATTCACTCCAGAGAATGTACTGCAGACCTCCAAAGGTCATGAACTAAGACCAGGGGAGGCTGTGATTCCCCAAAATCTGTGATTTTTTTTTAATTGAGAAAATCTGTATTATGGGATGAAAATGCTAGTCACAAAATTTATCAAGCAATACATGTAGATCAAGAAATACTGCTAACCTAAGTGGGATCTCATGTACATTTCATATCTTCTTTTCAAAGAAGTTCTTTCTCAATCTATAAAATTTCTTTCGTTTCTGCTTTCCTCGATGTAGACCCCCACAACCATTGTTTTCTGGCAGGGTTGCAATAAGGCTTGCTCATTCTCGGTTTCAGGACAAATATCCTTGTCTCTATTATGTATGCATTCAGAGGTCTCTGCAAGGATAGGCTGGCTTTTATGAAGGCTTGTTCTTTCCTCCCAAGATGGGCCGCAATATGGTTGCTACTACTTGCGGGTATTTCTGGCAGTATTGGTAGTATTAGTTGTATTAATAATGATAATAACAGCTCATGTTGACTGAGGCAGGTGAGATCAGCACCATCTTGTAAGTACTAAATATGTTACCCTACCCTCTCCTCAGGCCCTGGTGGCTTTTCCTCCCACCATCCCATTTTACCGAATAAGAAATTCATGCTCAGAAGAGTCAACTAATAAGTTGACTAATAGGCCTAAGCACCGTGTCACAGAACCTAAACGGGCTTCTCTCTTCACTTTGCCTGGACCTGCGTGATCAGCGAGCATTTTGTGTCGCCTTTTCTGAGCTGCCTCCTGCAAGGATACAGAGGGGTAGTTCATTCTGTTGCATGTGGTAAGAAGAGTAGCTCTCTGTTTGGGCCCAGGGCAGAGAAAAGATCTCCAGGCTAAGGTAGTCACAGTCACGGTGGCATTTATTGCACACGTTCCTTAAGTCCAGCCGTGGCGGCGGCGGCCAGCGGGTTGTTCCATTTATCATTTCCGCCTCAAATTGATAGCACACCTGAAGTCTGTCACTAAGTAGGTGGGGGAGAAGTATTAACAGTGGTGTGGATAACAACAGAAATGAGAACTGCAATGACCAACATGCGTTGAGCAATTACCATATGGCTAGGCTCTGTTCTGTTCCTTTAAGTGCATGAGATTATCTGATTCCTTCACCAGTTGTATCTGGTAGGGGCTTCCTTGTGAGCCCACTTTACAGATGAGTAAACAAAGGCTCAGGGAATTTGGGCTACCCATCCAGGAACAAACAGAGACCAAATGGTAGAGTCTAGAATTTACATCCAGCCGGTTGACTCCAGACTGTCCTTATGTAATTTGCTCCACAGTGTATCCTAAGATCAGCACTAGGCGATCTTTACAAGCCATTACTATCTTCTATCGAACAGCCATTGTTGCTCTCAGGCAGCTTTATTTTCTTACGTGGGGATCCTGGAGAGGCATGTGTCAGTCTGTTTGCAATTCAGTCTGAACAGTTGATTCTGGATATGTCAATGCCCACTCCAGAAAATGATTTAGAAATATAGACCAACACACACATAGGCCTACTCACTGCTTTCATCCTTCTCACACACTTTTGGAAAGGAAGAACAGAGGGGTACCTTATCAGTCAGCATAGACTAGGTGCGCTGCCATTGCGAACAATCCCACGATCTCCTTGACTTCCAGAAACAAAGAGTGGGCCCTTGTGCACACAACAGATCTGGGTTGATAGCACAGCGTCTCTGCAGGACTCATTTCCTAGAGACAAGAGACAAGACATGCTCTTAAAGCCTCTTCCTAGAGGTGACACCTGTCTTTGCAGCCCTATCTTATTGGCCAAAGGAAGTGACCGGATCACTGCTGGACGGGGATGCATAATCTCCCCCTGGAGTGGAGAGTAAATAATCATGCACAATAATATTTTCTCCTGTGGGGGCTAATGTCACGTTTCTTCTTCGTGCCTCTTTCCTGCCTTGCTGCCCCAGATCCCGAGGTCATAGCCACCAACCGTCCTTTGAACATGTGGTTCTTACTTGTCCCAGAAGCCTGGATGATCTGCTATCTTCATTTCCCACCCCAGCCCTTAGAGTTACTGTTTCCACGGCCCCTGCCCTCATTAAATGTCAGCCGGGGACTGAAAATGCTCCTAATTTTACTCATAATGCAAAGAACACTCAGGTCAGAGGCTTGACCGGACTTGATTCACATCTTGGAAACCCTCCTTTGTCTTTCAGAGAAAGTAACGAGAGATGAAGATAGAGAAAGTGTGACCTACTTTTTTATTATCAGCCCCATTGCATCTGCAAAACATGACTTTTCTCTGCTGATTACGCTGAGCATGAAAAGAAAATGTTTTCCAAAAGACCTGGCTTTGGCTGTCGTGAGGAAGGCCAGGGACTTGTTCAAAACTCTGATCAACTCTTTGAGGAAATGATTCCAATTTTTTAAAACCATAATTGACTTCCAAACTGCTCTCACTGTCCACAAATGCTATGTGGCACTTTTCTACAAATATCAGCAGCAAGGTGGGACAAAACCAGCTCCCAGACTAGCTGTTTGCTTGATATTAAGCTCTGCCAGTCCAATATAGGTCACATTTCCAACCGGATTTTGTGCTCATCTCTGCATTACACCTTGTAGCGAGGGGGGAAAAAAGAGCTTCTTGACATCTTTTTGAAGAATGGCACTCTTTAAAAAAACATAAGGGAACTTTTTTTTCAAACACTATAATGAGGGTATTCAAGTCTGCAGGCAAAACAGAGCTGTTTGAAAAGACATTAGCCTCGAAACCGCACTGTGCTAGAATAGACACGGCTACGTCAAAATGCTGCATTTGTCTCACCGCGACTTTTCACTGACTCGAATCGTTTGCTAATGAAAGTTCTAGCTGACATAATTTCAGCACCTGCCAATGGAGACAAGAGGAGTTCACCGGCCATGAGAAATACAATAAAAGGGGCAGAGTAAATATAATCCTGCAGCCCTGAAACGCCAAAGTAATAGTAACAGTCGCTTTTAATATCCCATCATTGAAAAAAAGAGTTTCAGAGAGTTTTCAGAGTCATTCCTTAATCAAGTCTCATAATAACTTTGTCATTTAGACTGAGCAACTCACTCAGTTGCTCATTTTCCTGGCGAGGAAACTGGAGCTCAGGGAGCTTATGTGGATTCCTGGTGTCTGTCGGTCATGGCGGCGGTAGAGAGAGGCAGGGACTTTCTGCCAACTCTGTCTGAATACTGACCATTTAATGCTCAGCAGGAGGCCGGGGATACTTAGGGGACAGCCACCATCTCCAAGATTGTCTTCTGACAGCATCTATACGTTTGGGGGGGGGCAGTTCCCCCCAAACACCCCCAGGTTTGATAAGTTGCTAGAAGGGCTCACAGAACACGCTGAAAGCTGTTATATTCACAGCAACGATTTATTACAAGGAAGCGACACAAGTTAGAAGCAGCCAAAGGAAGAGACACCCAGGGCAGAGTCTGGAACAGTGACAAATGCAAAGCTTTCATGGTTCTCTCCCCGTAAAGTCAGGAGCCTCTTCACTGCTCTTCACTACTGACGTGTGACCATATGCGCGGGGCTCACCAGCCGTGGGAAGCTCACCCACGTGTTCAGAGCTTTTATTGGGGCTTCATCGTGGAGGCATTATTGGTTGATGGATTGCCCCCTAGTTGGTCTTGGTTTCCAGGTCAACTGATACCATGTGATACGGCCCCCATACTGCCACATTGTTGGCCTTTCTGAAATGGTTCACCCCAGCCCTAAGACTATCCATGTGTGGCTGGTCCCCACCCTAAACTGCATTGTCAAGACACCCAGTATGACCTAAGGCACCAGACCAAAAAAGACACTCCTATCAAGCATGTATTCTGTATACATGTAGTGATTTTTTGATTTGGAAAGGCTTTTACACACAGTGAAGTCCAACCTTCCCGTTTACAGAGGAGTCCTCTGAGGGTCGCAGACGTGCCGTAAGCTGGTGAGGAGCAGCTAGACCTGGAGCTCGGGTGTCCCCGTGTAGGGCACCTCCACTAAGCAAAGGGCTTATTAATCATACTTAATGTAAGAACTTAAAACTAGGGTTTTATTTGGCTCAAAATATTAAAATCTGTAGGGGGAAAAAAAAAGATTCCGCATCCAGGAGTCAAATTCTCTTTCTCTTCCTCCTCTCTTTCTACTTGCCCACTCTAGCTACATCCCACCAAGAGAGCAGCAGCGTCGTTATTTCTGTCCCAGACTATTCCAAAATGGAAGGGGCCGTTTTCTTCCATGTGACCCCTTGACCCATTCCGCTTTGTTTTACACCTGCCTTTCCTAATACCTAGTTTGTATGTTGTATATTATCTTTTCTTAGGGGTGAGAGGCAGCACAGCGATGGTTTCAGGAAACAGCTTTGGAAATGCTACACACACACACACACACACACACACACACACAAAGTTTCAGTTCATAGTATGTTAGCAGCTTTCATCTAGAAATCTCTTGAGGGAGAAGTGACGTCTCACTCTTCCATGGAATCAAGTAGTTTATCACTTTTTCCTGTTGGAGAAAATCAGTCACGTGAACTTTATTCTTACAGAATAATTAGCTTTTATCTGCTTCAGAAATGTCCGAGGGAGGATTCAGGAGTTTCACACATGGTGGCCTGGACTGATTGCTACAAATTATTATTCCATCGAGGGCGCCCCGTTTAGAGAATGGCAGCCTGAAAAAAGTTTCTATAATGGTTTTTGCTTTGAGCAATCTTGATGACCCTGTGCCTTCTGAATGGATTTTGACTTGAAGTCCAGAATTCACGGGCTTATTAGAAGGAAATTTCTTTCTTTTCTTTTTTTTTTTAATTTTATTTATTTATTTGACAGAGAGAGAGAGACAGCCAGCGAGAGAGGGAACACAGGCAGGGGGAGTGGGAGAGGAAGAAGCAGGCTCCCAGCAGAGGAGCCCGATGTGGGGCTCGATCCCAGAACCCTGGGATCATGCCCCGAGCTGAAGGCAGACGCTTAACGACTGAGCCACCCAGGCGCCCCAAGAAGGAAATTTCTTGAAGTAGTGAGACAAATGTTATAACACTTCAAGATCAGCTGTGCTTTCTTTTTTTTTTTTCCTTTTAAGTTTGCTTTTGGGGTGGTTGCTTCTAATAAGTGTGTTTAAAAAATGGAACTTGCTATCATTATTTCTATCAAGAAATATTTATTGACAAATCAGGGTAATGGCATAATGGAGAGAATCCAAGCTTTGTAGTCAAAACATCTCACTTGAAACTTGTCTCTGCCACCTGCTCACTGGTTGACTTTGTGTCAATTACTAAAACTTTCTGCAACCCAGATTCTTTATCTGTAAAATCCTAGCATGGTTGTTGGGAGGATGAGGAAGCAGATGTTGGTAAGATACATGTGACAGTCCTATTGAGTGTTTAGAAAGCATTAATTTCTTCCACTAGTATTCATCCAACATTTATTAGTTGGTTTCTGTGTGTGTAACTGTTTAGGCATTTTATAATTTTATAGTCTGGTCATTCCATAGGGTTTGCTGTTTACGGGTCAGTAACTTTTGCTGTTATTTTAAGGTGGTCTGTTTAAGTGTTCCTATAATACTTCCTGTTCATCTCTTTTAAACCACTTTGTTGCAGTGTGTTTTTAAATGTGTACATATGTCTGAATGTAGATATCTCTCTCATTAGACTCTAGCATCAATGGGCTCTCAATGTTTATTTTTTAAGATAGTGAGTACGTTTCTCAGCTATATCTTATAGAAGCATGTCCATTGGCTAAGCCTTTTGTAAGCCATGTGACCAAGGCTGATCATTGCTGCCACTGGGTGGCAGCATACCAGGGTTGAGAAAACCACCCCTCAACTCCTCAAAATGTTAATGTAAAGTTCTAAAATGGCATCAGAGTGAGTTCCATGCTTCTTAGGCAAAATATGTTAATGGAGTTTGAGAGCAAAGCTCTCAGGTAAGTATGTCAGTGAAGTCTGGGGTAATGACTGCCTTCTTTGGTGTTAAGAAATGCCCTTATACCACTAAAATCTCCTGCTTTTAGTTCCCAGCATCTTACCCAGGAACTCACTTGTATGCGTTGTTTCCTGAATATTTTCATTGGGGAACCATAACTATAAAACAGAAAGGATAATATTACAGGGAGGAGATGCACATTTTTAATATATTCATGCTTCACAAACTGTAAAGGACTCTGTTTCTCAATGAGAACCAGGCTTTCACACATGTCCTTTGCCAGAGATTTTAGAAGGGGAATTTCCACCTTCAAGACCTTTGGTAATATTTCGTTTCTCTGCGAGGGTAAAGATAGCATTCACTTTTGGAGAGCAATGCTTTGGCCAACAATAAAGTGCTGGTTGCTGGAAGGCAGTCTGGGTCAGGTCCTGGCCCCGTCCTGACAGGGTTCGGTCACTTCTTGATCGTTTCATTTTTCATTTGATCACGCTCTTGCCTACCTCAAGAATGAAGGTGAGATACACAACTGTTTTAGACCAGGAACGTGGCTGGGCAGAAAGAACCAGAACCTCTATAGAGGAGAGGGGGAAGGGGTAGAGAAAAAGCTAACTGTGGATTATAGATCCTACCATCGATTCACACGGAGGAAGATCGCAGGGAAGGACAGACCGTTGTCCCCAAGAGCACATTACGGAATCCTCAGAAAGTAAAACATGGCCCGGTCAACTTAATGTAGTTATCCATAATTCCTTTTGGTTACTTAACTCGTAAGTTTGGTTTTGGGACCATTTGTCTTTGAGGGGCAGAAGCACATTTACGTTAGAGGCATTTAGACACCTGTTTTCGCTCATTTTGCAGAAAACAAACATTCTTCCTTGCAGATGTTCTGTGGCTGCTGGAGTAGTTGTCAGTTCATTCATTCCACAGGACTAACATTCAGACAGCACGCACCAGTTATGTCCGTTAGCGGTTGTTAACATGTTAGAACACTGCAGTGCTGGTTGATAATGGCTGTGACAAGCCTCCCTCGATCCAGCAACTAAGGAGTTACACCCAGCCCGGCAGAGGCCTGGGCTCCAGTGTGAAGACTTTAACAGCTGTGTCTGTTCTCAATGTCCAGGGCTCATGCCATATACGCTGTTTAATATTTCAAATAGGGTGGCTGCATTCACAGATCCTTACTGAGTCAGGAATGCTGTGCTGGAGGAGGGTGCCTGAGCCATACACCTGCCTGCTCTGCCTGTGGGAAAGGTGCATTCTAGCCCAGGTAATGGAAGGCTGAGCTAGAAATGACCACCAGGTATCGGGGTGGGGGTAGGGGGGAGAATGCTTAATACCAAAGTTCAAGGTGCTTAGGGGAGTATCTGGCAGAGCAGTTCAGTGGTTGGAGAAGCATAGCTGCAAACACCAAGCCAACTACTGACTTCCGAAGCTTCGAGAAACAGAGAGGGGTCCGAAGGTCCAGGTCCAGCCCCTGTACAGCCTTGCTTGGGCTCTGGACATCAGCCAACCTTTTCCACCCTCTTGCGTTTCAGAAAGCTATTGGGAGCACAGTTTCAGTTTTTGAAAGATGCAATAGAATCAACCCGTGATTCTGGAAGAATCTGGGTCTAGGCTGCGAGAGATAGACTGCCAATTTTGATCTTGCCCCCAGCTAGCGAGGGGGGCTTAGGGAAGACTTGTAGTACTTCTCTGAGTCTGAGTCTTCTCCTGTATAAAATGAGCCTTGTTTTGAGGAAGGAATGAGTAATATATTGCCTGTGAACAGGACTGTCAGTGCCTGGTCAGTTGTTACTATGACATGGAAATCACTTGAGTTTGAGCTTCGTGGAATGAACATAGGCCTTATTTTTAAGATTGTATTTATTTATTTGAGAGGGAGAGAGCACGCACGATAAGGAGAGACAGAGGCACAAGCAGATTCCCACTGAGCTCGGAGCCCAACACGGGGCTCGATCCCAGGACTCTGAGATCATGACCTGAGCTGAAGGCAGACGCTTAACCAACTGAGCCACCCAGGTGCCCCCCTCAGTCCACTTTTTATCTGGGTGACCTTGAGCAAGTCATTTCATTTCTCAGGGCTTTGGTTTCTTCATGTGTAAAACAGAAATAATAACAATAAGTAGGGGCGCCTGGGTGGCACAGCGGTTAAGCGTCTGCCTTCGGCTCAGGGCGTGATCCCGGCGTTATGGGATCGAGCCCCACATCAGGCTCCTCCGCTATGAGCCTGCTTCTTCCTCTCCCACGCCCCCTGCTTGTGTTCCCTCTCTCGCTGGCTGTCTCTATCTCTGTCAAATAAATAAATAAAATCTTAAAAAAAAAAAAACAAAAAAAACAATAAGTCACACTTAGTGGGCTGTTTCAAAGACTCTCTGGGATAACACATGCCAAAGGCTGAGCGATGTGTTTGGTACATAACTGACCACCAGGGAATGTGATTATTTCTATTGTTATCATATGTGTCTGTTTACACGTCTTTTTGTAAGTTCACTGGGGACGGAGAGGAACACGCAGCGTGCATGCCGCCCAGTGCGTGACTCAGGGCAGGCACCCAGTCGGTACTTGGTAGGTGGATACTGGTTATTTCATCTCTGAAATCACGTAGACACTAGCGCTGTGCCTCCACAGGAGGAGCTGGTACGCTATTTGCGGTCACGTGTTCTCCTTTAAATCCACATTGGAGAGAAGAAAGGTAATTAAGGCATAATTATGAGACTTAAGCAAGCACTTACTTATTGACCGTACTTGGTGCCCGGGTTTGTGTATTTTGTCTCTGATTTTAGTTTTGTTTCAGTGCCCCAGTGAGGGGGAATTTGCCCGTGTCCCTTTGAATAAGTGTCTTTCTTTGGAAGACAGATTAAGTAGGGATTTCTCTTATTCTGTTTATTTTTGTTTCTAACTCTGAAGCTCAGTGAATTATTCTTCTGCCCAGACACTTACATATTCTTAACCATCCCTTTTGCTTAAGCTTGCAGAGATTTGTGCTTAAAACTGAATAAACAGTCTCGGTCGTGTGTGTGTGTGTGTGTGTGTGTGTGTGTGTGTGTGTGTGTTATGAAGACTTACTAGGATGCATAAACAAAAAAATCATAGTCATAGATCCTGGATACTGTGGTCATCTAGACTTCAAAAGCCCTTTGTCCGTATGTATTTATATAATGCATTCTCCATGTTTGGGTTTCATTAAACCCATGAGTTTAATAATAAAGTGTTTGGACATATGCTTTCCTACCACTTTTCTTGTTCTGAATATGTTTCCCCTTTTGAAGTGAATGCTGATGTTTTTTCTTTTTTGGTACAGATATTTGATGCTTTGGGGGCCTGTTAAAATAATGGTATAGACTTTTCCTAAATAGATGAAATGTAAGAAATTTTGAGAAGGGGCTACTTTGACTTGCGGTGGAAAAAAATAATAGGAAAGACAAAATGAGAGCACATTTGGTTCTCATTCGTCAACACTTTTATGGACCCGCATTGCTGTGTTTCTGTAGTGTTGTGTATAAAACACAGTTTAAGTGATCATACAGCCTCAGTCTTAGAAAATAAAAAGATATGAACTTGAACCCGAGCTTCCCTGTCAAGAGAATTACAATGTGTTTCAGCCCTCAGCTTCTTCCGAGTTAAATTTACAGTATTTTCCCCTAACAATAACAACAACCCAAAGCATGCCTTTAAGTTGAAATGTTTGTTAAATTTCATATATATGCATGCATATAAACGTACTTCTCTGTATATATAATGTACAGTCACATGTACTTAACGTCCGATTTTTAGGGAATTTCCTCTTTGCTTTCAAATCATTGCACAGAATATCCAAGCAGACATCGTGTCAAAATAATCAAAATGTGTTTAACGCTCTCTCAAAAAATCCATTTAAGAATAAGATCGTGGTTTGGGGGTGATTTTCAGACCATAAATTGAAGTGTAAATATTCAAATTATTTTCATAAACTCTTCAGTTCTGTTGGGCTTTTATGTTATCATACAGTGAATTTTTTGTATTTAACTTTTCTAGCAGTTCCCTTTTTTAAGAGCCTCAAGTGTCCCATAAAAAGCAAATACTTGAATTTTCAGTTTCTAGGTACTGCATATTTTTCCTTCTGCTTGCCTTATTTTTATAACGGTGATTTATAAAGACATTACTAAAGAAAAGGAAAGAAGGATTTTGAAGAGGAACTGCTATATAACACTGCTTAAAAATCTATTTCCAGTGCTAAGGAGGGAAAAAAAAAATCTGGCATCATATCAGTGTGTGATCGGGGATCTGAGTGAGACGGCCATACCTTGAGTCATTATCTTCCAAAAATATTTATTGAGCCTAGTGGAGAAGGAGGGCAGGATGAGGTTGCCAGGCTCCATTTCCATTTCTGGACGTGGGAGGAGGGTGGGGGGGGGGCACTGAGAGGGCAGCCAGAGCCCCCAAGTGCACCCAGCTTGGGGAAGAGCCTTTGTGGAGAAGATGGCTTTGAAAAAAAATGGAAGGACAAGGTTCCAAGGGGTCTGGGAAGTTTAACCAGAATCTGACCTCAGGCGATGCAGTAAAGCCAAGGAAGGCAGGGATTCAGGAGATGTTAGTGCCTAAGAACTCTTGCTTGTCCCCCAATATCTAGTCTATTCTTTCTTAGTAACAGAATTTTTCAAGGGGTACATGGTGGTTCAGTGTAAGAATTCCAGGTTCAATCTTCCCTCTCTGTGCTCTGGGACCACTGGGTGACCAAGATGAATTGGATGGCAGCCCCATGGAATGGCACCCAGGCCTTCCTGCCTACTTTAAGTCCCACTTTCCTTTCCTGCAATCTAGGATGCCCCAGGGGCTGATAAGTGCACACCGTTGTGAGTGGAGAAAACTGGGGTGCCCCAAATCTTATCATGCCTAGGGCTGATTATTCCAGGATTTTTTTTTTTTTTAACACAAACTTCTCTTGGATTGAAAGCACCATATTTTTGGGTTTTCTGTTAAACGTAGTCAATCCTATCCAATAGATTTATCAAGGACAAATAGTAGAATGAAAAAAAAAATGAGTGAGTAAAGTGAAGGGGAAGAACTAATTGAAAAGCTCTAGGAAGATTCTGTGGTGCCTTTGAAACATCCACCCCACACATGTTTGTTGAATGCTCACTGTTCATAGGTCAGTCCCTGGTCTAGACACTGAGAGGACAAAGACACGATGAATGGCAGTTCAGCGTAGCAGCAGCTTTGCGATGAATGATTTCTGGGTTGCCACCCAGGCTCCACCCCTAACTAGCTCCCTTATGGACCTGGGCATGGCACAGGCCACCTCAGTTTCTTCATCCATAAAATGGGCATAATAATAATGTCTACCTCCCGTGGTTAATGTGGACATCACACAAGAAAATGCACATGAAAACCTTTGCATAGTGACCAGCATATGGTAGATGAGAACTTAAATTTTGGTTTTAAAAAATGTTCATTATTGCCCTCAAGGAGCTTACAATCTCACAAGGGAGACAGAGCTGTCGCTGCATGAGTAGACCATGCTTGCAGTCAGGAATCGTGGGGAACTGGCAAGGGCCTGGGGATACTGTGTGATGGGTGACATGGGAGCCCAGGTCAGGTGCTCTGGGAACAGGTAAGAGAAGTTCTCAAGCTGGACTAGAGAGAGTAGGGGTAGCCCGGGAAGTTCCCATTTTACTCTGAGACTGGAAGCGTGGAAGGTGCCAGCCGTGATGAAGGATGATGGAAAATGAATGGCATTCAGCACCTGTCGGTTGAGACAGGAATGGTCAAAAGTGATTTTGGGCTGGGGCATTCAGGTCAATGAGTATTACTGGGCATCCGCTTTGGGGACAAAAGTGAGGATATGGACGCAATTAGGACGTGATCCTTGACCTTGAGAAGCCTATAGTCTCATAGAGGGGGCAGATATAAAAGTAATTAAGTGTAATGCAGCACGCAGTAGGCAGTCATGGGATCATCTGCAGGCCTGGCTAGAATACAGCAGGACAAGTATTTCATTGTGTCCATCTGGGCAAGACACTGGAGGGTTCACAAAGGAAAAGACACTTGGGCAGAAGTTTGAAGGCAGTTCCAACTTGGCGGTACCATTCTGAGTTGCTGGTATGTCCAAGAGGCTTTAGCCCAGCCCTCCAAACACAGAGGCAGCCCTTTTTCCGAGCTGCTTCTAAAGTGCTGTGTCAAACTCACGAGGAACTAAGATGTCTGGATGTGACCACCAAGTAGAGAGGTTTTTCTTAAACTGACCGGGCAGTGACCTGAGACAGCCCTTGAGACAATCCCAGGTGCCCCGCGGCCGGTTTTCCACTCTGGCATTTTTCTTCATATGGACACAGCCTAGGCCTGGATAAGAACATGCTGTGTAAGGCAGTTCTTTTTCACTTCGCCCCTCAAATGTGCAAACCGACAACCACAGATAGATCCCAGATGCCGTTTCCCTGCTCTCGCAAACCTTGAAGTGGGCCCTGCCAGCAGGCACACCTGCCAAGGAAAATGCTGTCCTCGGAACGTTCCTGGCACCATCTTCAAGAGGTGCCGAGCAAGGGCTGGAATCGCTGACCTCCCTGAAAGAGAAGCCTGCAGCTGCGGCCTCGGGGGTGAATTCCCCCGACGGGAGGGCCCTATGGAATTAGAACAGACTTAATCCACATCACAGAGAGCTGGCCCATCACTCATAGTTGGGCAAATGGCGGTTTGTAGGAGGGACCTTCCCAGAAAGCCGATGACTCGGGCAGGTCCCAGACATTTCCTGAGGATCAAACAGACAGGTGAGGAGCAAGGAGGGATCTGGCAGTCACCTGGTCCAGCTCTGTGTCCAGAGGACAGATGTGAGTTCCATCATGTCAACCAGTAGGAAAATACGGTGAACGTTGAACTATGGCCCCTTACCATGAGTATAAACAGCGGACCACTTACTGCCCCAACGTGGAAGGTCTGTGGAAACAAGACACATCAAACTCTCTGATAAGACTCTCTACAAAATGTCTAGCTGGGTCGGGGGAGCAGGGCTTGGGACCCAAAGGGACCAGTTGCTCCCCCTGAGGGCTTTCGCCCATGGGACACTCTTTCAAATTTTTTTTTTTTTTTGAAGGTGTCATGGTGGTTATAAAGACCAAGGTGGGTTGGATGGCTTAGGTTAAGATAGGTTAGAGGAAGCAGAGTGAACCACTCCTTTGAATCCTCATTGGCCTCACCCTGAGGCCCATGGTGAACGTGGTCGGAGGATGACATCTCTTTCTCTGTGCCCAGCTCCCCCACCAGCCACTGTGAAGGGTCGTTTGTGGAGGAACTTAAGTGCCAGAACCAGAAGTTCAAACTCTTATTTCATTGGTGGTGGGGCCACCACCTATTTTTTAAATAGGACAGTGACAGGTTCACAAGGGTGATTCTGGAAGATTCAAATGCAAATATTTGGCAGATGTCAAGGGAGAAGAAGCTGGAGACTGAGAAAGAAGTTACGAAGTGATGATTGTATTTTTGTCTCTGGGAACCAGAAGAATGGTGGTCCATAGACGAAAGAAGGAAGGCAGGATCAGTAGCTGGAAGGGGGGAGGTGATGAGTTTAATGGTTGACTTTTGATCTTTGTAGTGTGTCCTCCTTACCTTTGAGCTCAGTTCTAATTCCTTGGACTGTGCTCCAGGTGGCTGCCTGTGGCAGTCCATCCCAAGCAGGTTTTTCCACATCTATCCTGGATGGTTCTCAGCCTTCTAAAGATCCCCAAACCCAAGTTTTGCAGGATCCTCCCTCCCCCAGGATGGATAAGGCTCTTACTAGTTGGAGCCCATTTCTCTGTAGCCTTAGCTGCCCAGTGAGTGAACGATGCGTGAGTGGATGCTGGCAAGTAGTTGAAGTGAAGTTAATTTTTTTAAAGATTGAACATTTTTAATTAAAAATCAGCCCACTCGATCTTCTTTATTGTGGTAAAATACACATAATATAGATTTTACCCTCTTAGCCATTTCTAAGCATGTAAATCAGTATTATGAAACGCACCCGCCTGGTGCAGACATCACCATCATCTGTTCCCATGACTCTCACCAGAAACTCAAATTCTATACTAACTGCCCGGTCTCCCCTCTCTCCAGCCCCTGGCAACCACCATTCTACTTTCTATCTTTATCTCCGTACCTTGTGTAAGTAGAATCGTGTGGTATTTGTCTTTTTGTGACTGGCTTATCTCACTTAGCATTAAGTCCTCAAGGTCCATCCATGTTGCAGCCTGGGTCCGAATTTCCTCCCTCTTTACAGCTAGATCATAGTCCATTGTGTGCACGTGCCACATTTTGCTTATTCGCTCCCTTGTTGATGGACACTCGGGCTGCTTCCATGCTTTAGCTATTTTGGATAAGGCTACCGTGAACATGGGTGCAGCAGTCTTGAATTTCAACCTGCTTTCTGAGTAAAACTTTCACAGCATCAGAACTTCTCAGATTCCTCACTGGGCAGAGCCCATAGGCTGCGTGGGTTTTGGAACATGTCTTGGTTTGTACTTTTTCCTCTTGGTTTGGAAACCAACTCAGGCTAGGCAAGGAGAGATTTCGGACAACAGCTCAGCAGTTATAGTCTCCAGCACATGGCTCCAGTAGTCAACCATGAGTTAAGTAAGAAAAAGTAAGTGCTACTGTTGGAGGCACGTCTAGAGTATGGTTTTCATCCATCACTGTCGGGCTCATGTGAAATTCCAGGCTTCTGCAACTCTTGAACTTGAACTATTAGAGGATAGCACATGTTAGCTGGAAGCTAAGAGAAGCAAGGAGTTTTGTTCATGGTTAAATCTTATGAAGATGCTTTTTAAAGCATAGTAATCCATTAGTATTCCATTTGGATTTGGGAATATGGTCACAGATTACTTAGGACCTGGTCCTGGAAAATTAGGTAGAAATATAGTTTTAAGCTACAGGAACTCGGAAGTGGTCTCTCAACAATCCCTTCTCATCCAGTTATCCCTGTTCCTAGATTAAAAAAAAAAAAAAGAGTATATCAAATTTCCATTAAGAGGGGCACACTTGAGGGGTGTGTTTGGGGGGTAAAGAAGAGCTTTTAATTTTAATAACATTTCAAATTTACCGACAAGTTACCAGAATAGTATGGGCAACTTTTTACCCCGATTCGCAAATACACCTGTGTTTTTAATGATGCTAGTTCTATACACATATAATGATTACACATTAACAAAATGATCCTTTTTCTTCAAGTGTGTGTTTTCTGTGGCAGTGCTACACATACATTTCCTGAGCTTTTTCACGTGCCAGGCTCTGTGTTAGGCGTTGTCTTTTATGATTTCATGGTCCTCCCGTGATTGAATCCTCCAGCCTTCTCATGAGGAATTGTCACCCTCCTTGTCCTCTGAGAGGCTAGGTAACTTTCTGAAAGCTGGGAAGCTGGCAGCAGAACTAGGATTCCCACTCACACCCTGTGACATCAAATCCTGAGTCCCTGAAATGTCATCATCTAACATTGTGTGTCAGGACCTTCCTGTATCACAGGAAAGAGGAGAGTGAAAAAATATTCAGGCCGGATTTCCATGCGTCTGGAAGTGAGCCAGGGTGCGGTGAGGAAAGACAGGAAGCAGAGCAACGTTTGCTAAACTCAACCTCTTCGGACTGGTGTACGGACCGCCCTTCAGAGCTCGACCTCCACGTCAGGATTAGGGGTATCCCTGACGATGGTTATGGGGATGGTAATATTATCGAACATGAAGAAGCAGCCGAGGCATAAACACAGAGGAGCCTGAGGCCACTGTGTGAGGCAGGAAGACTCTCAATGGCAAGGGCTCTGCTTCATTCTTATTTCTGTCCCCAGAAGCTGTCTTGGTGGGTCTGACCCCCTTGTTTTTCAGCTGTTATGTCCCCCTGAGTATTCAGGATCCCCATCAGCAGGATTCCCTTATATACAGCAAATATTAAAAGTCGTTTCTGGATATTTCAGTACATTGTTCATTCCCCAGGTATGCCCTGAGCACCTGCCATGTCCTAGTTGCAGGGAGATAGCAGTGAGGGCAGACGAAGGCTCTTTGCTCAGTGCACTCAGTCCACAGTGAACGGGTGAGCAAGATGCAAGTTGGAGAGAAGTGATATATGGCCAATTATACTGGGTAAAGCGATGGAGAGGGACTGGGAATAAGACTAGGCTAATTTGATTTGGGGTCAGGAAGGCCCTTAATGACTCAGGCCTGAATTGCCAGAGGCAGCAAAGGGGTGCTGAAAGCGAGAGGTGCGTGCAGGGGGAAGAGCAGATCTTCAGTGCCAGTTGGCACGGCTGAAAAACAGAGAGGAGATGAAGTGTAATGACACGGGTCTAGACAGAAATCTGATGAGGTTGGAGAGGTTGGCCTTACAGCTTTAGTAAGGAACTGGGAATCTCCAAGTGCTGTGGGCAAGACAAAGACCCCATCAGGTCTGTGCCCATCAAGGGGACTCTAAGTCATGTTCACGAGGCTCATTACCAACGCCACTAGGAACCGAGACAGTTGTGTATTAGAGTCAACATAGATTCTCTGAGCATCTTTGTCTGTTGGACTCCAAATTGGCTGCTGGGCTTTAAAGATGAATGAGAGGCAGTACCTGGCCTCCAGAGGCGTCCTACCCGGACACAGTGTTCACCGTCCTGCATAATGCATTCCATGTAGGCAATAGTGCCTGGTTGTGCCGCTGCTGGAATTCTTAATTCTTTCTTTGGCGTGAGCTCACAGGTCACAGATATTTATCCTTTGAGGGTGGACGTAATCTTTTGGAAATAGCCAATAGTTGTTTTAAGTCTACTCTCGTGAATAAAGTAGGAGATCGGATTTTAGAAAACAAGTCAGTAAATAAACAAGGTTGGCTTTTGTATATGTCTTCTAAAATGGCCTGGGATGCCTTTTAATCTAATCGTCAAATCCTCAAATATCAAATTATCACAAAGACGTTTCTTGAAATTTAAAAGTGTTTGGATTTAGGAGTACCCAAGTCTGCTGGGAGAAATCCGTATTTGGGGGTAGCCCTGGCCTTTCAGTTGTAATCCACAATTCTCTGAACTCCATCTCCCCTTGCAACCGGTCCCACTTCTCTGGTCCTTCAAGGGACCTGAGTCTGATGATCTTTTTGGCATCAAGATACAGATGCTCATTTTGGTATTTGTCCATGCTTTCGTTGAAGCTCCCTGAATCTGGTTGGGAATCTGGCTGGGATCTGGTTGGGAAGACCCAAGGTTATCCTGTTCAGCTGCTGACACCCGCATAGGATATTCATGGTTAGACTGTGGAATCTACATAACTGGAAAATGTAAATCTATTTATATTTTAAAAATCATGGTCCCGGGGCACCTGGGTGGCTCAGTCGTTAAGTGTCTGCCTTCAGCTCAGGGCGTGATCCTGCGGTCCTGGGATCGAGCCCCGCATCAGGCTCCTCCACTGGGAGCCTGCTTCTTCCTCTCCCACTCCCCCTGCTTCTTCCTCTCCCACTCCCCCTGCTTGTGTTCCCTCTCTCACTGGCTGTCTCTCTCTCTGTCAAATAAATAAATAAAATCTTTAAAAAAAAAAAAAAATCATGGTCCCGAAGCTTTTAAAAATACACACTACTTCCATCCCATTATACAAAAATGCATTTGAGGTGATCGTCATTTTATTTGGGCCATGGTCTTCTGACGCTTGGGACAATAATATATGTTTTCTGTCTTATGCAAATGCATGCAGATTTTTAAAGCATGCATGCATGTATTACACACTTTATAAATTCAAGTAATAGAAATGTTTGTGTATATAAATAGATAGAATGAGGAGTATACATTTTGTATAAAATAACCTCTTTGGTATTTGTTTACCCTGATTTTTTGATTTATGAGTCGTCATTGCTCACTATAGAAGAAGAAAAATAAATATGCAAAACACTGGTGGACTTTTAATGGGGTTACTTCCCATCTTAGCTCAGTGTTTCTACACTGAAGCTGACCTTGAAATTGCTTTTTAAATACGAGTCAAAATATGCAAATTCCAGAGTATCAGGATGAGTATGATGTGAGGAGTTCTTTCAAATTCACATTTTTTACATCATTTCCATCTTATATGCTGTGCTTTATCTACTTCTTAATCCTTTAGTATCTGAGTGGTGGGTATATGGGTTTTCTCAAATGCAGCAATCCCCACTAAGGTTAAAAAACCCTAAATTGTGTGCAAGTATGGCTTGCTTTCTTTCTTTTCCTACTTTTTTTTTTTTAATTTAACTTTTTTTGCCCGCTTTTTAGTGAACACGAAGTATTTCCTGCCTAGCGGATTTAATTTCTTTCCTTCTCAGTGTCCGTGACTCCAAGGTGCCATGTGTCATGCTGCTGTCCCCTTCCTCCCCGTTTCTCAGTCTCTTGTGAGGAGCTGACCCCCGTCTGCCATATGACTCGTCTGTACCTCTCAGGCGTGCATTTTAGTCACTCCTCGTGCCGGGGCTGTCCATGCCATTGCATCCCAAGGAACTTTCCTCCGTCCTCTGCTCATATTTCATGAGGGTTTCCTGGAGGCTGCATGGCACTGATATGTATATATCACTTCCCCCTCCTTATGGCCAGAAAGCCGCACAACCGTGAATTTCACGGAAGTTTATGATTGGTCCCCGACTGCCTCCCCTGTCACGTTTGGCACAGAACCCTCTGCTGGACGCGATCTTGCAGTTAGATAAACAAGCAGATACACCGAAGCGGTGCATGAATGAATAGGAAATATCGCAGTTCCAAAGGATAAATCTATCATGTGGTGGAGCGGGATATTCAGGCAAAACATTTGGTTCTGCGGTCGCTTGGAGGATTGGGCCCGTGCTATAATTAATGCCACTAGCAGTAAAAGGACATCAGGGATGTCGCGCGTGTTGATTATTTCTTCATTTTGTTTATCCAAGGTTCCCCGCCTTGGAAGCTCTGTGGCCATTGCCAAAGAAAGCCCTGGAGACAGAGCGTTAGCCGCTGCTCCCTTGTAAGTGCGTCATTACCTCGCTCCAAACAGTCTTTTTTTTTTCTTTTTTGTCTTTCTTTTTCCTTTTTTTTTTTTTTTTTTTTTTTTTGTCAATAGAGGATGAAAACATTATTGGATTCAGGAGTTCATAGTAGTCCTGTATGCGGCTGGGGACGAGGGGGATAGATTTATGAAATGGACCATTTCAAATGGCATTATCTCCCCACCGTGAGGTACACCTTTCATAAATCATGGGCGAGTGCTCAGAAAACAGAGCATTTCCTCGTCCTCCTCTGCATTGTATTTGCATCCCCCATAATCATAGGAAAGAAGAAATTCTCAGCTTTCCTTTCCTGGGTTGGAAAAGCCAATTAATTCCCTTAAAGAGAAGAAGAAGAAGGAGAAGAAATGCAATAAAATAAAAGAGTACTTTGTATAAGTCAAGGATTTTGCTTTTCCTACTTTTTGGGTTTTGTTTTGTTTTTTTTAAATCATGGTGATTTTTTTCCCCTGCTTATTTGGGCCCTAATTTAACGATGGCATTAATTAAGAACTTTGGTTTTATTTTTCACTGAAGACATTGTACCGCATTCTGTAGGATAATGTAGAGGACTGTGGCTCTGCGGGGAAAACAAGTAGATGGAATACTGGCTGAGATTTTCTTTGCCTCCCTCTGCCTCTCCCTGTCTCAGGGATGGTGGGTACTTAGTCTTTAGTATGTCTAAGCCCAAATTATGGATCATTGCGTTTCTGACATGGAGAAACCATCTTGTCTGGTAGCCTGGGTGAATTTGCATGGAGAGGCAAAGTGGATACTTCTTTGCGTGCCCTTGGCATAAACTGCCAAGTAACAGTACATTCCCCATAAAGAATTAGGCTTCTTCAGTACTTCTAGCTGTGTACCACACTGCCAGCCCTTCAGTGGTAAAAGTCCTCATTCTGATTAAACGTCAAGAGTCCCTAGCACAGTCTACCCCATGTCTAAGGTTCCTGTGATGCCCTGGAGAGTAGTCTGGGGAGAGATTATGAAAATGTATGACAGCAGTTTGAAAAGTCTTAAAGATAAGTCTACCTCCCCCCGTGAGAGCACCCCCCTCCCAAAATATATAGCACAAGAAAAACTGACCTCTGTAACTCTGGGGTGGGGGAGGAAGGAACAGTTACCTGCCGACATGTATCATATCAGACAATTGAGGAAACAGTCCAGTTTTAAAGGTAGCTTCATCTCAGAAAGTTTGAAACATTTCTTCCACACATGTGACATACCAAGATCTCATGGACACTTCAGAGGACCTTGAACTTGACTAACTGAACTTGACAGTCATCACAAGACAAGGAGGGAAATATCTCATTGTTGAGATATTTTGAGACATCATTGTTCAGGCAAATGTGAGCTAGAAATTGAGAAATCTATTCATGCTCTTCTTTGTGGTTGCCTGGAAGGAATTAATGCCAAATACCATGGCTGAGGTCCCAGGCAAAAACCAGCTCTTCAGAAGAAGACGTTCTTTGCCTGTGCCTTTTCTGCCTGCCCACCCTCTCCTTTCACCCAAGGAAATAGGTGTTTATTTGCATGTATGTAATAGAGCCATCTTGGATTTGTATTAGATAGACCTTGGCTTGAAGCCTGCCTTCATTTTTCCTTACCTTTCCTGCTTCTGTTTCCTATTTTATAAAATGAAGACAATGATGGCAACCATTCAAAATTCCTATAAAGATTTAGCAAGATAGTGAATCAAGGTGGTAACACAGAGTAAGTGCTTAAGACACATGATAGTCATTTATGGAGGGCTTTCTATATGACAAGCATTTAATTTTGCACTTTGGGGACAACCTCTCTCTTTTTCTCTGTAATCTTCAACACTCTCCTGTGACCTAAGCATTATTGTGCCCATTTTCTAGATGAGGAGACTAAGGTACAGGGATAGTAAGTCATTCATCTCATTAAAATCAAACCAAAGTTCCAAACTCTGATCTCTTTGACATCAAAGACTGTACTCTTTCTCACTACATATTTATCTTCCACAGTCCTGCTCCTGGGACTGCAAGTCCCTTACCCCAGGTCAGATCGCCTGTCCAGGACAATAACTCCCAGACGGAGAAACAAGGAAGACTCAAGCACATGAACTTCAAGAGCAGCTAATTACCAGAACATCTAAGCTAGATGCTTATAGGGCTTCATTAGAGCTTTCTTTCTCACTATTTCTGACACATCACAGTTAGATCAACTCTGGAAAATAAACAGAAAGGGGGGAAATGGCTCTACCTGTCAGTAATTTGGACACAGGTGGAAAAATCTAGAATGAGAGTGGGACACCTAAAGGAAGATGGGTGTGAAACGGCAATCAATGTAGCCCTGCCAAGACTCTCAAGGTTTTTGCAGCTCCTTCTGGATTCCACCATTTGACTCTTGCCCACCACAGAGTATGACTTGGTTCCTTCAGTGGCTCTCTGATGACCCAAGAGAGAAAGTGTGCCATGTGGTCTTGAAGATGAAGCTTCAATCACAGGGAACCCAGAATCTACATTAGCTAAGCCCCGAGTTGCTGATATCCACAGTCAGTTCCAAAGTGTGATTTTCTGCTGTCAAAGAGTCTGTGTCCAGGTCCTTGGCTAGATATTTAAGAAGCTCTTCAAGAGAAGGAGGTTTGAAGAAAAAACAAAAACCAAGGATATATTGATTTCTGAGAATTCTTCCTGAGTTTCTCTTGGCCGTGGTACTGTCAGCCCATGATGAGATTGTTGTTGAGTTTGGATTGATTTTTGTCTTTCAAGACTCAGCACAAAACAACCCTTCCTCTGGGTAATCTTTTCTACTCCCCCTTCCCAAACAGAGTTGACCTTCATAATTGAGATTCTCTTCTACTTTATCAGCTTCTACCATTTTCAAGTGCTATCACATTGAATTGAAATAATTTCTTGTCTGTGTCCCCTACAAGACTACGTACTCCTCGAAGACAGGAACTATCTTATCTTCAAGGTGCCCAGGAACTGTTTGTTGTATCAGTGAAAGGAATCACATTATAAACAGGTAAAGAGAGCAAAGAGCACATTGACATTAAACCTGAAACACCTCCTGGAAACACTGATGCTAAAGATACATTATTGTCTACTGTTGATCTCACTTGCTGTAGCCAAATCAAGTTTAGTCTGAGTTTGGTAAACATCCCCGTAAGTACTCTGAAGTCGGTGACTTCTTCCCAATTTGGAACTGGTGGCGCATCACCAATCCAATTGCTTGTTCAACCATGTGGGTGTTGCAAGTCGCGGTATCTGGGGCAGGCCATCTGGAGACATCCTTGGATTACACTGCTGCCTGTGAACCTGCCTGTTGACCTCTGTAGATAAGTGAGTGTGGCCCTGCAGGAGGAAGGGGAGACACCTTGACGTTGCCAGCTAGCCGTTTCCCTGATGATTCAGCCGGGTCCAGAACACAAGAGAGAAATTCTCATTGAAAAAGCTTCACCTGAATGTCTAGAACAGTGGGAAACAATCGTAATGGCAACAATTGCTCTTTCCTTTTCCACGGACTATCGAAGTATCCTCAGTTTAGTCCTCAGTTTTAAAGAATGACATCCGGAGGTGGATATCTTTTGGAACAAAGAGGCAGTTTGAATTTAGAATTGGAACCTGTCATTTGACTGATTTTTCTTAAGTATATCATGTCTTTAGGATGAGGCTGATTGTCCTTACACTTGTGAAATTCACTCTTTGCTTAATTTTAATGCGTCTGAAGTTTTCATGCCAAAAAGATCAAATTCAGATTTGAAAGTCTATACTCTAACCAAACATCTGTTTTTGTGTGTTTGTTTTACCACTGTTCTTTTTTAGAATCTCTCTCGCTGCCCGTAATGCTCCTTACATACCCTGCCAAACCTCCCCTGACACCCCGGACTTCTTGTCTTATGGTTGCTCTCCTTTCTTATTCCTTCGGTTATGTCCCCGTTTGATCTGACCACTGGTTTTATTTCTAAGGATTTTTTTTAAGGATTTATTTGTTTATTTGAGGTTGGGAGTGGGGAAGAGAATCTCAAGCCGACTCCGTGCTGAGTGTGGAGCCAGCCTTGGGGCTTAATCCCATGACCCTGAGATCATGACCTGAGCCGAAATCAAGAGTCAGATGCTTCACCAACTGAGCCACCCAGGCGCCCCTCTAAGGACTTCTTTTGAAGTTGGCATCTTTATTTGACCCTCCCCATGTGCCCCTCCCCCCTTGCCTTGTTTCATTCATTACTTTCAAAACTCCTGAAAATTCTTTTTCTTCAGACCTCATTTTATATGTGTGCTATGTTGTTGATAGAGAGAAGCTGGCTTTACTTGACGGGGACTGAGCACCCAGTGGACTTTATCTCGGAGACGCTGTATGTGGAGGCCAGTCCTGGCTCTTCCCTTAACTTCCCTTGCGACCTTGAACGTGTCATTTCATCTCTCTATCTTTTCATTGTCATCTGTCCCTTTAAGCTAATCAGTGCCTATCCCACCTTTCTCACAGGCTTACTGGGCAGCTCAAAAGACACCTACACTGCACAGCACTTGTAAATTCAGCGGAGCTCTGGAAACACTGGGTCATCTCGTTGATTCCCTAAATGAGGTGATTATTCAAGAAATTCTTCAAACTAATCATAGTTCCTTTCCTATCCCTCCATCCAAGAACGCTGAAACAACTCAGCCTACTTTCTCTTTCTGTGTTTGAAGAAAGAGTCCAGGAGTTCCTAGGTTGACAGGATATGACCAGATTAGTCCTTGCACTTACTTACACAATGAAGAGATTCCACTCTCAGCCCAGAGGAGGTAGCCTCTCTCTGCCTCCATCCCGGGGCACTGGAGAAATATAACAGTTACTGTCTCCACTCTGCAGATGTGTTGCAGGCCTGGAAACCTGGTTGGTGCTGTTATTTATCAGATTATCTGTGTAGTCAGGTGGGCCATTGTGGATGAAGGGGTCCAGTCCACGTGGCTTGGCATTGGGCCCTGGGGGGAACGTGCCCAGAGCCAGGTCTGAAGTGAGAACTGCAGCAGCAAGGGGCTGGGGTCCCACCTGATACCCTCCTTAAGTTGGTAGGATACTTTTCCCTCCTGGAAGAGTCAAGTGAAATAAAGCTTTAGGAATCGGGACCAGAGACATTAAATATGGATTCCAGAGTGGGAATTTCTCCCCCTTGGTCCCATCTTTCCCTCCATAAAGGAGTAGGTGAAAAAAGAAGAGTTCTTAAAAAAAAAAAAAAAAAATGTCTTACTGCTCAATAAATCCCTGTGAAAAAAGGTGGGGAGAAGAAATACACATTAGTCCTCCATTAAAAATAGATCAAAAAAGTACCCAAAAGACAAAACCCCACAACAACGAAATAAATTAGGATAATACAACTGGAGGCCAGCAAATGAGTTTGCTAAATGTTGTATTTTCTCCAGCCACTTAGATTTCTAACTTCCTGTTTCTGCCTGGGGCAGTAAAGGCAGGAACACTGTTATCGGCTTCAAAAAACCGTTTTTTAGCCCCTAGCTGCATTTATTATGATCCCCGCCCCCCAGCTGCATCCCTGCATTTATTACCACAGGTGCGTCTCACTCTGGAGCGTTGGGGGAGATGAAAGGAGGGGGGTAGTGCTCCCTTCCCCTCCTTGCAGGAGCGTGGGGCCAACCCCGGGAATGCAGGGCCGAGCAGGGGGCTTTTTGGGGTGGCTCCCAGCAACGCCAGAGTGTCTTTCCACTCCCCACTGCGATCGGATAACCCGTGATCCTGGTAAGCCAGAGGATAATCCCCTGCATTTTTCAATAAAGTAAGTACTTTGTCCCCTCACTGAGCCCCTTAAAAAGAGCCAAAAGGAATGTGGCACCTAGGTGCTATTTATAAACCACTTTTACCTCATGCCTCTAGGGCCAAAATTGGAAACCTAATTTTAGATCCATAAAAGCCAGGAGATGTGTATAAGAAGCCCCAAAATAAAATATTCCGGCGCGGCCCCAAACAGGTTCAGGTTGATTTATCTCACAGTGGCTATTTAATTATGTCATTGAAAAAACACGGGCAATTAAATCATTATTTCCTGGGTGTTGGGTCCACGGACATTCCCGAGGAAGTCACAGGCAGCGGGAGGAAGGAGAAATGCAGCAGGCCTGCAAGCTGGTTTAGAGGGTGCGTGGCGGCTTTACGATTAAACGGCCGGAGCCGCCGTCATTTGTGTGACACCGTCCTGCGCGTCCTGCTCAAGCCTCCGTGGGCCTCCGTCCGCAGCTCAGGGTGGGGGTGATCCTGCCTACCTCGCAGGTGTGTCGTGGGCTTTAGGAATGCAGCATTCGGGACGCCTGGGTGGCTCAGCCGTTTAAACATCTGCCTTTCAGCTCAGGTCATGATCCCAGGGTCCTGGGATCGATGCCCGCATTGGGCTCCCTGCTCAGCGGGGAGTCTGCTTCTCCCTCTCCCTCTGCTGCTCCCCCTGTTTGTGCTCTGTCTCTCTGACAAATAAATAAAATACTAGAAGGAAGGAAGGAAGGAAGGAAGGAAGGAAGGAAGGAAGGAAGGAAGGAAGAGGGAGGGAGAGAGAGAGCAGAAGGAAGGAAGGGAGGAAAGGAAAGGAAGAAAGGAAGGAAGGGCAGCATTCTGCTTGGCACCTGGCGGGCTGCAGGCTTGTGCACACGCAGTTGCAGTGGTAGCTGGTATTTACCCTTTGTTATAGCTCAGGAGACCCGGCACCATCCCCACCCCCAACACTGTCTGCCTTCCTTTCAGAAGTTAGCTGAACGACTTCGTGATGGTGCATAGAGCACTCACGCCTCACGGATCTCAGAAACTGTGTCTTTTCTGGGTGGCCAGGCTGAAAAATGCACAATCTGACGAGAGGGCCAGAAGTCAGACTCTAATGACATTTCGCTTTTGAAGACCTCCCAAACCCTGAAAGGTCCCAGCCCCCACTGCAACCTTGCTCCCTGTCGTGTAGGTGCCCATGGCAGCTCTGCCTGATCCCCATTGCCCCCTCGTCTCTCCAACTGTGCTGTCTGGCCAAGCTGCATAAACCTTGGGAGTTCAAGTCCGGGAGAGGTGCCAGCACCCATTTGTCAGGGGAGCCACTTCTAGGGCTGTGATAAGCCAGCTTCTGGCCCATGACCTTCCCCTCTGATGTTACTCCCATGGTTAGGTCACATGACCCAAGGGCCTTCACGGGTGTAATTACGGTAACTAATCAGCTGGCTCCAAAATAGGGAGATGACTGGATTCTCAGGGTGGGTCCAGGAGAATCACAGGAGCCCTTCAGAGAGAAGAGAAAGCAGAGAAGGGATTCAGAGAGCCACGGCAGAGGGGGTGGCAGGGAGATGGCAAGCAGGACAAGGATTCGATGTTCTGTTGCTCACTTTGAAGATAGAGGGGATTGTGTGGCAAGAAATACGGGCCACCTCTGGAAGCTGTAAGCTCGCTCTGGCTGGCAGCCAAAAGGAAATGGGAAACTCAGTCCTACAACCACATGGAAGATGGGGAGCTCATTTCTACAACCATACGGAAAATGGGGACCTCAAACTTATTGCCACAGGGAAAATGGGGGCTCAGTCCTACAACTGCATGGAACTGAATTCTGCCAATAACTTGAGTGAGCCTGAGAGCAGATTCTTTCCCCGGGGCCTCTAGATAGGAGCCAAGAAGGCTGGCACCTTGGCAAGTGACACTTTGGCCGGGTGAACCCCACTGTGCCTGGACTTGACCATGGCGGCCGTGAGATATCAACGGATGTGTTGTTTAAGCCAATGGTCCAGTCACTTGCCGTGACCGTGAACAAAGCTCCTGCAATGCCCTGGGCCTCTTGGTGGGCAGGTCCCGCCCGGCCCTCAGTCCCTTTAGCTTGTTCCCTAGTACATCTGCCCCCTTCG
>NW_024424341.1:31812882-31835478 GCF_017311325.1 Ursus maritimus
AGGAAGGAAGGAAGGAAGGAAGGAAGGAAGGAAGGAAGGAAGGAAGGAAGAGGGAGGGAGAGAGAGAGCAGAAGGAAGGAAGGGAGGAAAGGAAAGGAAGAAAGGAAGGAAGGGCAGCATTCTGCTTGGCACCTGGCGGGCTGCAGGCTTGTGCACACGCAGTTGCAGTGGTAGCTGGTATTTACCCTTTGTTATAGCTCAGGAGACCCGGCACCATCCCCACCCCCAACACTGTCTGCCTTCCTTTCAGAAGTTAGCTGAACGACTTCGTGATGGTGCATAGAGCACTCACGCCTCACGGATCTCAGAAACTGTGTCTTTTCTGGGTGGCCAGGCTGAAAAATGCACAATCTGACGAGAGGGCCAGAAGTCAGACTCTAATGACATTTCGCTTTTGAAGACCTCCCAAACCCTGAAAGGTCCCAGCCCCCACTGCAACCTTGCTCCCTGTCGTGTAGGTGCCCATGGCAGCTCTGCCTGATCCCCATTGCCCCCTCGTCTCTCCAACTGTGCTGTCTGGCCAAGCTGCATAAACCTTGGGAGTTCAAGTCCGGGAGAGGTGCCAGCACCCATTTGTCAGGGGAGCCACTTCTAGGGCTGTGATAAGCCAGCTTCTGGCCCATGACCTTCCCCTCTGATGTTACTCCCATGGTTAGGTCACATGACCCAAGGGCCTTCACGGGTGTAATTACGGTAACTAATCAGCTGGCTCCAAAATAGGGAGATGACTGGATTCTCAGGGTGGGTCCAGGAGAATCACAGGAGCCCTTCAGAGAGAAGAGAAAGCAGAGAAGGGATTCAGAGAGCCACGGCAGAGGGGGTGGCAGGGAGATGGCAAGCAGGACAAGGATTCGATGTTCTGTTGCTCACTTTGAAGATAGAGGGGATTGTGTGGCAAGAAATACGGGCCACCTCTGGAAGCTGTAAGCTCGCTCTGGCTGGCAGCCAAAAGGAAATGGGAAACTCAGTCCTACAACCACATGGAAGATGGGGAGCTCATTTCTACAACCATACGGAAAATGGGGACCTCAAACTTATTGCCACAGGGAAAATGGGGGCTCAGTCCTACAACTGCATGGAACTGAATTCTGCCAATAACTTGAGTGAGCCTGAGAGCAGATTCTTTCCCCGGGGCCTCTAGATAGGAGCCAAGAAGGCTGGCACCTTGGCAAGTGACACTTTGGCCGGGTGAACCCCACTGTGCCTGGACTTGACCATGGCGGCCGTGAGATATCAACGGATGTGTTGTTTAAGCCAATGGTCCAGTCACTTGCCGTGACCGTGAACAAAGCTCCTGCAATGCCCTGGGCCTCTTGGTGGGCAGGTCCCGCCCGGCCCTCAGTCCCTTTAGCTTGTTCCCTAGTACATCTGCCCCCTTCGTCTGTTTCCCCTCCCAAGAGAATCGGCTCGCCTTATTCAGTGCAATTGCTTTTGTTTGATTATGAGTGTGTTCAGAGTCCTGCTCAGCCTAATTATTGCTTTTGACTAACCCCAACACATAATGTTGTGTGTCATGCTGTACTACTTTTAATTTCACAGATGAACACGTTTCTATTCTTTAATCCCCTCTCCAAGTCTCGTGTTAACTCCATCTGGACAGAGCGCTGAGGTGTGTGCATGGCTTCCTCCAGGCTGAATGCCGCAGCTGCCCGAGACTCACCCTGCGGGGCCAGAACTACACGGAAAAGGTTTTCCTCTTGAGTGACGAAGGCCTTATTGTGTGGAATTCATCGTGCTGGCCTGAGAAGGGTCGCCTGGAGATTCCACACACCTCCCCACGTCTGTCCAACTGTCCGGCTCGCAGACCGGCCTTCTCAGTAGGAACAGCACTACTCGCTTCGTGTCTCCCGTAGGCCAGGCAAGGGATGGGCGAGGGGCTTTGCGTGCACTGTTTAACTTGAGGAGAACGCTCCCATTTGGCAGACGAGGGGACTGAGATTTGTAGACTTCCCAGAGCTGTGTAGCTCTAAGTGTTAGTCCAACATTTCAACCCAGGCAATGACACCAGAGGCTTTGTTCTTAACTACGGGATACTGCAGGTGTTTTGGGGTTTGTTTTGTTTTGTTTTTGGTTAAGAAAGAGAGATAGAATGATCCCAGTGTTTTTCATCTCAATACAGTTTTTCTGTCTCATCCCTCTTTTTCCAAAACTCCCTCCCAGTCTGTGAACTGTGTAGTCTCCAGCCCACATGCATTACATAGAGAGAGAGAGAGAGAGCGCGTGCGTGTGTGTGTGTGCGTGTGCGCGCGCGCGCGTGTGAGATGAGTGGGGCAGGAGGAGTTAGTCAGTGGTTATTTCCTTGAGGAAAAGGGAAAAGAAAAGTGGACCGCTTTTCAGTGTTTGTTCCGGCAAAAGCACAGTGGCATGCCATTGTTCCAAGAGGAAGGGGCTTGTTTGTCTTATCAGCTCGTGATGAAATAGGAGATTGGGTTGGAAAGCTAAGTTATAGCCGGTGCACTTGAATTTGAGAAGGAGAGACAAAGCAAAACCCTAGCTCGTCAAGGTCTATTTTTTTCCCTGTTCGAGCATACCACACACATACAAATGCACACACAGGTTTTTGGTATTAGGATTTGTGGATTTCTAAACCCATAAATGATAAGACATTAATGCAAGTGCATTAATGTGGGGTAAAATTTTGAGTTGACATCCTTTATGCTTGGGTCACACTTTGTGCAAGCATATTGACAATAGTTCCTCTTAGACACTTGCCGTGATGAAATTGGGAGTTTTCAAAAGAAACCTAAAATCTGCAGTCATGCCCGGGACTTTGGGAAATGAAGAAGGTTGGCACCTTTGGGGGAAGCCAGACTTTCATAGTCACAGTTCTGAGTGTGATCCTCTGATGCTAATGCGCTGTGTGCCAGAGGTGTGGTAGCGGAAGGCTGAAGGGCTGCCCTGGAGAGAGTTCTTTCAACCCTACTCAAACTCCTCTCTTAATTTTACCCCCACTTGGCCTCCTCCCAGACAAGAAGTGGGTAGGGGGGCAGCAATCACAGGAGGGCAATGAGAAGAGACCAGATGAGACTGAAGTTTTTATTTTCAATTGGGAGTGACAATACCCACCTTAGACTGGCATAGGCAAAAAGGGGAGTTCATCGGTTCCTGGAACCAGGAAGCTGAGGGGTACATCGGGCACTGTCGGACCCAGGTGATCAAATGGCACCATCACAGTTCTGTTTCTCTCCGTCTATCAGCTGAGCTTCGCTCTGTGTAAACTTCCTTTTCAGACAGTCAGTCCGGGAAGGCAGAGAGAGCCACCATGAGCCCACATCCTTCACATTCAAGGAGCCGGTGGGAAAGGCGTGTGTATGGCTCCTTCCTAAGAGCTCCAGCAGGGGTCCTGCGCCTGACTCTCATTGGCCCTCAGTGGGTCACATGTCAGCCCTGAGCCTGTCACTGTGCCCCTGGCCAACTTGGAGCAGGGGAATCAGGGATCACTTGACACAAACCATACAGACTGTAAGGGATGCAGTGCAGTAGGTATGTCATTGGTGGAAAAAGTGGGATGAATATTAACAAGATGCAAACAACAGCCCTCCGTCACAGCAGCTGTAGTGCTACCACAGTACCCCTTCCTGCAGATGGTGGCTGTCTTACTTGATGTTGATCTTGCCCTAGAATCATCCCCAGTAGAACTGGAGACAGTTGTTCCAGGGAGACTATTGTTTCTTTTACTGGGGAGTGAGGTGATAGCACCAGACATGGGCCCATGGAAGGGCTTGGAGAGAGAGGCATACACAGAGTCGTGATGGGATCCAGCCAGGATCACAGATGGCAGGGAAGGTCTGACAGGACAAGAGGCAGTCCCTGGCCTAAGCATGTCAAGGGTAGGTAGCCGTATTCTTGCTATGGAAGAAGATGGGGCACAATTGAAGCCAGCAGGGTGATGGGGAGAAGGTTTTCAAACTACAGCCACAGTGATCTTCTTGAAACTCAAATCTGGATATGCCATTCTTCCGCCTCCCACCCCTAATTAAATCACACCAATGGTATTCTATTGCTCTTAGGATAAAGACAGACCCCTAAACATAACCCACAACCCCCCCCCCAGTGATCTAGCCCCTACCTACCTCCCTAGTCTCATTGCTCATGGCTCTCACTGTAATTCTCTGCCCTCTTACCACCCTCATTTTCTCCCAATTTCTGGAACTTCCCCTGTTGCCCCCTGCCACAGGGCCTTTATGCATGCTGGTCTCTTCCTTTCTTTGCCTCTTCTCATTTTGTGTATTTCAACTTTTTTTTTCAAATTTTCACTCCCTCTGGGAAGCCTTCCTGGACGGCATTAAATCCTCCTATAAGTTCTAATAGGTCCACACATGTGATTTTGCATTTATTTTTGTTCATTTACCAATTCCTGTTTTTCCCACCAGACTGTAAGCTCCATAGACCATGTGTCTGTTTTGATTCACTAGTGTCTCCCTCGTGCCCAAATGCTGCCTCGGCAGTCAATAAATATTTATGGAATGAGCAAGTGAATTAGGCTGTGCTTCTAAGGTACTTGCTTAGAAGTAAGGTACTTGCTTCCAGAATAATTCTGGCACTGCAGAGGGAAGCAGGAACCAAAAGGAAAGCTGAACCTGGATAATGGATGCATGGGCCAGCAAAGGCCTACAAATGTTCATGACAAATCATTCATTTCCGTGATTTTGCTTTGTTTCCTTGGGATTTCTTTTTTCTTCCAGTAGTAGTTGTTGTTGGTGGTGGTGGTAGTGGTGGTTGTGGTGAAATTGACCATATGCTGAGTAACTGTTCACTTTAACCACACATGACCAGTCTTGACTCTCAGACCTCCTAAGTTAGAGCCCTTGGAAAACCCAGCCCTTGTTCTGAAAAGACAAGCCAAATAAAATGCAAGTGTTGTCCTTTGGACCTAGAGTGGGCTGAAGTCCATCCTTAGTCTACATGGGATAATAAATTCAAGCAACAGATCACTACTGCAGGCACGATGGCAGTGGGGGTGTGTGCATATTTAACCTACTTTAGAGAACAAACTCTTTGTAAGGGCTTTGTACACTAATTATATGCAAATGGATGCTGCTAATTGCAAACACAAGATTCAAACTTAGTCAAATTAGAAACCTATTCATCAACAGTCCCTTTAGGACCTCCACTGTACTCTGTGCAGCGTAAACTGCTGTTTGATGGACCTACTGCCATCTCTGTCACCCCAGTTTACACTGGCTTCCAGTATTGCCCCAGGAAGCTCCCTGAGGGCAGAAACTTTGTCCCCTTCACTTTTGCCTAATGCCCGCCTCAGCCTGGCAGGTGCCTCCCTTGAAAACAAAAGCACGTATTGACGTCCTCGTCTGTGCCAAGCGCTGTGATGGGCCGTGACAGTAGAGATTGCGTGCATGCATGGGTAAACTGTTTTCTGGAATGCCTTGCTCTCATCACCCTGTTCCAAATGCGAGCCAGCCCTTCTGTCCCGGCTCATATTCCACCCTCTCTGAGGTGCCCAGCTGGACGTGATCAGCCCACCCTCCCCTCTTCTGTAGCCTTTTGTCTGTTGCATTTATTTGACACTTTTCACTTACTGTCCTGTATTGTATTTGTTTTCATGCTTTAATTCACCAGTCACTTACGGAGTGCTACTGAATAAAGTCGCTGTGCAACACACCGCAGGAGACAACACGATGGACAAGATATGGTCCTTGCTTTCATGTATTATTTCTCCTGATCAGCAGCAACATATGTCAAGGCAAGGACTCTATCTTACTCTTCTTCTAGATGTCTTTTTTTTTTTTTTTATCACCCATAAAAAGACATGGCAGAATAGGGATTATTGCACATTTTTTCAGTGGATGGATGGATGGATGGATGGATGGATGATGAATGGACAGTTACATGGATGGATGGATGGATGAATACATGAACAGTTGAGTGGTTGGATAGATGGATAAATGTTGCATAGTTAGATGAATGGTGGAATTTTTATATTTTATTGAAAATCTGTAATGATATCTTAGTGGCTTACTAGAAATAACCTAGCTGCCCAACTGTCCAGTTACCCTTCTTTACTTGTGAGCATCGGCATCATGCCAAGCCCATGCCAGGAACCAGAAATAGACACACAAATAAGAACAATTAAGATACACACCCCGGCCTCAAGGACCTCTTAGTACAGAAGCGAGTATCTATTAATGTGGGAGGTGGGGGTGGGGTGGGGATGATAATACAAATGACAGAAGCGCCATAGGAGCACAGATATTCGCTCAGTTTGTACCTTCTTGATCTGGGAGCTGCAGAGAGGAGATTAATATCGAAGGCTATAGAGGATTCGTCCCGTGGAAGGGGGGAGACTTTACATCAGGGTCGGGAGGAGAGACTGTGGGTGTCAGAGCCCCGGGTGGGTTCTGATGAGCTGGACGCGTGGTCTCCGACGATGTTCAGTGCATCGTCACAAATGGGCCACCACGAAGGCCTCATGATCTAAAATAGATGTTTTCTCCTCACACAGTGTCAGTGAAATCGGTCAGGGTTGTGCTGTGACCCTGGCGGCAAACTCAAGATGAGTAGGAGGATAAGTTCTAGGGTCTCAGAGAGATTCTCTTTTGTGGAACACATGAGTGCAGATTTCCGTCAGGACAGTAAAAGGTTCTCTTCAAATAGGAACACTGTGCTGAAGTTGTGATAATAACTGGATGTTTTTACCACATTTCTCAAATATGCTTTTTATTAAAGCTGTTTTCACTTTTTCTTAAAAATGGGCTTTGCTTTTTAGAGGAGTTTTAGGGTCACAACAAAATTGAGAAGAAAATATGGGAAGTTCCTATATCCCCTTGCCCCATACTTGCACAGCTTCCCCACCATCAGCATCCCCCACCCAAGTAGGTTCATTTGTTACAATCAAAGAATCTACCCTGACACATCATTGTCACCCAATGTCCATACTTTATATTAGGGTTCAGTCTTGGCATTGTTCATTCTGGGGGTTTGGACAAACAGATCATGACATGAACCCATGATTGTGGTATCATGCAGAGTACTTTCACTGCCCTAAAAATCCTCTGTTTTCGTGTGTGTGTGTGTGTGTGTGTGTGTGTGTGTGTTTTGGGCATGCATTAGAAATTCTTTTTGAGTTTTTGAGTTTTCAAAGTGTGCCACAAACATGGTATTTGAGCTCTCCCAAGCATTGCCCCAGATCCCTAGGGAGAAAGAGGACAGTCAGCTGCAGTTTGGGCAAGTGGGCTCGGAAACTGTCAAGGGGCATATCTCAAACACGTGAGTTCGAGCCACTCAAAATTCTGAGAAATAGGATGTTTCCTAAAGAAGGTTTGCCATCATTTCTGAGTAATTGTGGTCCTTCCAAGTACATGGGTATCTTCGACAAGAACAAATCTGCTGGCAGCTTGAGGATTCTGTTCCGTCTTAAAGATTTCAGCATCGTAACGTTTGTTATCATGTGCTTTACTTAATAGACTCTTCTGAAGTGATGTTTTATGTCATCCTTTGTCTCTAAGTGATTCACTGCTAGGAAGATAATAAACACTTCAGGTTTATACTCAGAAAGTCAAATATACCACAAATGTTGCATTCTGAGGTATTTGCACTTTAAGAGGAAATATTTACTGACATGGGGGCACATGACTTTTCTAACAAACCACACCACCATCCCTTTCTATGAGGAGATAAATAATTGTGTTGAGCTACCGGCATGCATGATGACCAAATGAATTATCTGAGAAAAACTTAGCATCTAATGATGTTCTTTGGAGACCACAAGGAAGAATTATATTTGCTGGAGCTGCGGTATTTTTTTTTCTTTTTTCTTTTCTTTTCTGTTAATTTCTTTTCTTTCAATTTCTTTTCTTTCTTTCTCTCTTTCTTTCTTTCTATCCCTCTTTAGTTGTAAAAACAGTCACAAATGTGAGTGCTTCGGGCTCGAATTTGTCAACAGTCGGTGGCCCACTGTAGAGAGAGAGATGTCACCTGTCTTTGGGGCTGAGACACCACAGCAGGTGTTTCTGTGGGAACTAGGGGCTTCAGCCACTGTGCACCTTTAATCTTGGATCTTCTTTCTGGTGAAATACCCGTGATTCATAACTCAGTCACGTTGCTGCGGGCTGTCTCTTCAGATAGATTCTATCTCTAAGAACTTAAGTCAAGGGATTTTCAAACAGTCGCTTGATTTATGTACGTGAACCTCTCACTCAGGAAAAGAACTTTTATTTGGCAAGCACCATATGAACAGAGGCCTGAAGGAAATAATTAGAACTCTCTTCTCCCTTTTTAATCTCCAAGAGTTCCCTGTACGGGTGTGGACAGCCCACTCATGCATTTGTGAATTTGCAGAGAAGATGGGGGGCCTTGGGAGGGGTGCGGCATGGCTGATCCCACTTCTTCCCTTTCTTTTGTTTGTGCGACAACTCAATTCACCATCACCACATCAGCACATTTTGCTGCAAATCTCAGTGCCCTCTCGCTTTCGTTTTACTTAATGCATTTCTGCGTTTACCCAAGGCCACAGGAGCTGTTTTCTTGCGAGTAGCATACCTGCCTCAAATAACTAAAATTGCCTGGGTCTCAGAATCAGAGCCTTCATATTCTCCCATATATTATTTGGTCCTTTTGTTCCTTAACTTGCTCATCATTCACACAGTGAAGGAAATTCCATTTGGTCCTTTTAAGACCGCCAGACTCGCTGACTTAAACACTCAGCCCCGGTTACTTCTGGATATTTCAGTTCTTTATTGAAATGGTCCTTTTAATGTCATCTTTAATTTAATCAAATAGTGTCATCAAAATAACATTTACTCTATTACTGCAAATTCACTGCATTATTAACTAGTGTAACTAGACAAAAAAGATGGTACAAACCCCCATGGAAATATATACTTACTGTAAAAACGGATACAGTTCATAGATGTTCTATATTTAATTTGCAGTTTCAAAGCACTCTCTATGGAGAGGTTTTATGGTTCTGAAATAATTTAAAAACACACTTTACTACAATCCATAGCAGGTAGTTTTTGCCAATTTGGAAAGTTATGGTGCCTTGTACTTTCCAAAGTAACCTGAACTGTATTTTTTACAGCGATGTGCCTCTCTCATTACAAACGGGAGTCAGTCCTCGCACCACAGGTGGTGCAGCCAAGGGCTTGCTAGTTTTCTCTCAAACAACCCAAATACAATAGCATAAATAGTTTTGCAGGTGTCATTGGAATCCAAGTAGCTTGATGAAAAATACCAACTCATTGATGCCACTTTGGAGAGTTTGATCAGAAAACAGGTCATGCTTGGGGCAGGGGGTGAAGGGTAAGAGGCTTGTGCAATTTAAAAATTCTTCCTTTGATTCAAAGAATAACATGGACTGGGAGATAAGCGTTCTGGGTTCAAGACTTTGAACAAGTCATTTGCTAGGCCTTAGTTTTCTCATAAGCGAAAAGAGGGAGTCTGTGATAGTGAGACACTTACTGTCCAAATAATCCAGTATTTTAAAAATGCTGTCTACTTACTTTGTCTTGAGATCAATAATACCAACTCTCAATTAGAATTTTTTTTTTTATTAGAACTTGGCACTGGCAATTTCTTTGTAGGGTATAAAAGTAAAATATCAGTGGCACACCTCTATTTCAAGATTTCATTCCTCTCCCTATCAGAAAATTTTATTCTCGGAAGGATACTGGATAGACTTACAAATCAGGGTATTGAACTAAAGTCATTTATTTTCAAAAGGCATATATATATATATATATGCCAAGTGCTATGCTAGGCCCTGAGAAAGCAAAGACAAGTAGGTTCAAAGTCTTTGTCTTATGGAATTTAAAGTCTAGTAGGGAACACAGACATTTGAAGAAATGATAAAGTAATTCAGATGTTATAATAAAAGGCTTCATAGGGTCAGCCATTCATTTGTCCATCTGTCCATCCTTCCATCGTTTCATCTGTCTATCCACCCATCCATCCATTCCTACTTCGTCCGTCCATCCATCCATCCATCCATCCATTTATCTACCTGCCCACCTCTAGGATGTCAGAGCCATCAATGCTAAATCTCAGTGTAATATGAAGGCTTTGTTGAAGATCAAAGAACTTGTCAAAGTCTGCAGAATGAAGTGGAGGTCCAGATACTGATGAGACCTCATATAAATATGGCATTAAAAGGCCTGGAAACCTTGCTAGGCAAGAGTCACAAACTGATAAATCTGAGAAAAGTAGGAGTAAAGATGAGCTTCATCAGTCGTTCTCAACCCTACTGGAATCATCTTGGGAGCTATTAAAAAAAAAAAATCCTAATGACTGGGTTCTTCCTCTAGGGAGCCTGATTTAACTGGCTTGGGTTCTAGCATGGGCATCAGGATTTTTAAAACTCCCTAGGTCATTCTGATTTGCAACTAAGATAAGGGATAAAGGGTATGTGTGAGGGGAAATCCTCCTGGATAGTTAAAGGAGATACCAGTGGTGTCTATGCCTTTGGTTAGTGGGAATATGGTGCATAGGTGGGCGAGACTAGTTTAATGGGCCACTGGTGGGTCAAATGTCATAAGGGTGAGAAAGGCAGTATGTTGTTGATTGCACAACAGAGACGAGACTCAGGCAGCAGGACTAATCCCACTGCACAGCAGAGACGAGACTCAGGCGATAGGACTAATCCCAGCTACCCATGTTTTGGCATAGAGAATTGCTAATACCTGACTTGTAATGTTTGACCCCCAAAACTGGCCATAGTTAGGGTCACAGGTCAGAGACGCCCTTACTTCTAATCAGGAATGACAGAAAATGATAGGACTGAAGCTTCCTATCTTCTTGTGTAGTCCTTGCCTTGGGGTACATTCAACAACAAATCAGTGTTTGTGGCTGAGTGCCTGGCTGACGTTACCCATTCTTCAGTCACAGAGGCTTATTCTGTAGCAACCTCTCTACTTAACATAAAAGGAGACTCTTACCCAATGGAAATCATTCACTTGCTTGAGGTCGAAGCCATTGAGAATCACAATGATGTCTCATTTTGTCACATTCTTACCTGGGAAGGACATACATTCATGACTTAGCAGATATTTATTGAGTCAGGCACTGTCAGGCAGAGAACAGATCCAGTGGTAAGAAAGAGAAAATGGTCTCTGCTTTCTGAGATCTTACAATCTGGAGGGGACAGAGAGCTAAATAAAGAAACTCAATACAGTGCAGCCATCATTATAATTCCTATGTCATCAGCCACTGGGTTGTATGAATCTATGACAGAGGTATACAGCAGTTAATCCAAGAGGAGCATATCTAGCTTTGGGAGTTCTTTCCAATTTTGTTGCTTTACTTATTTATTTTTTGTTAAATTGGCATAATCTTCTATTGAATCTCTGTCTCGGTTGTCATATCTATCACACACACTCACACACACATACACACACATATGCACACACAGATGTTTGAAGACTTTATATTAAAGGTACAGAACTTCAGAACCTCTGGGTTTGCTTTGGTACCCAAATCCCCTAACTTCCTAGTAACAGAAGAATCTATAGAATATTCTCCACAGAGTATCTTTGGGGGAAGGAAATTACTCACTTGTAATTGGATGTCTCAGAAAGTAATCAGCTCCATAGATCGGTGCTTGCCAACCTGCAGACCCATGAGACTTGGGTGTTCTTAGCTGAAGGTACAAGTTCCCTTGAAAAAGAGACTCAAGCCAAAATGGTTTGTTCCAGATCATACCCTCTGTAAAATTCAGGCAGTCTTTCATAAAGGATGGGTGATATGTGAAAACAGGTTTATATAGGTTGGTGAGAAAAATGGGGGCATTACCATTATAAATGTTTTTTGGAGATGATGATTATATGATTAGACTGGTGATCATATAGTTAAAAGCGGCTAAATTGGTGTGTTTTCTGTAAAACTCATTGGTGTAAGGAAATTTTGTCTTTGACCATCAAGGAAGGTGCAGTCTGTGTAATGGCACACCAAAAATGCTCAGTAGATATGTGTTATAAGATGGGTGCATGCATGCATGGATGGGTGGGTGGTGATGAGTGGATGGATGGATGGATGGATGGATGGATGGATGGATGGATGGATGGATAGATGCATGCATGGATGGATGCATGGCTGGCTGGCTGGCTGGCTGGCTGGTTGCATGGTTGGGTAAAGGGATGAATGAACAGTCTTGTTCTGCGTAAGGAAATCTTTACAAAGAAGCCCTGATCCTCAAATTAGCACATGCAGGGGAATCCCCAGTATGAGCTTGTTAAAATAAGAATATGTGGGGGGTGCCATTCCCAGATATTTTCTGACTCAGTAGTTCTGGAAAGAATCTTGGGAATCTGTGTTTTTTTAAACAAGTACCCCAGGTTATCATGGTGTGGGTAGTCTTGCCCTCCTAGATGCTAATTCATCTCTTTTCCTATATTATCTTCTGTTTTATTGATTTTGTAGAAATCATTGTGTGGTTCCGTTTTGCCTGCATTTGGAAGGTGCTGCTTTCAAATTCGTATCAAAGGCAGTTTGGAAGGAATTTGGGGGAGAATAGGTGGCCAGGTCTCTGTTGCCAGTGACAGCTGTCCTGTCTCCCATTGGTATCTCCTTTGGGGATGATCCTGAAGAAGCCCAGGAGTGCCTTCTACCTGTGATCCAGTGGGCCAGGCCATAGGGAAGTTTTGGAAAGGGATGGTATTGGCATGAATGAGAAAGAGAGGTTTGTCTTCTGAACTGGAATGTTTCCCAGAGGAGAGAAGGAGAGCAAGCTTTTGGCCAGGGTGTTCACCCTCTAGGTGACTCTCCATGTGGTATGATTTGGGCGTGGCCTCTCCATACTCCTTCCTGATGGCTGAGTCTTATGCCAGAGGACAGAAATTTGGGGTCAGTGGGGTATCATTTTTTTTTTCCTGGAAATAATCTGATTGTGAAGGAGAGAAGACAAGGCCCGAGAATGCTGGACAAGGGCTACTAGGTAGCTGAGGAGTTTCACACATTCGTGATTTCCTTGTAGGCCAAGTTTACTCTCGGGGATGACAGTCATTTTCCAAGAAAGTGAGATTGCTTCACATCGCGTTTAAAGGCTTAAATAATGTATTCTGTCAGACAATTCTCTGAAATGGTTTTCCAAGTGAATGCATCAGAAAGTGCCTAGAAAGAATGCCAGCCACGGGGAGAGGAGGGCATTCAGAAAATGTGAGCTGCTTGAATCAGAATCTCACTGGAGGTGTACCATATATACGGTAAGGTGCACACATATTAGAGACAGTTCAAAGAATTTATACACCCATGCAACTTATTTACACATCCGTGTAAACACCACCCAGATCAAAGTAGAGAACGTTTCCAGCATCCTGGAAGGCTCACCTATACCCATTTCCAGTCAGTAAACCCCATCACCATCAAGAGCTAACCACTGCTGTGATTTCTTGAGTTTTATATGAAGAGAATCATCCAGCATGCACTCGTTAGTGTCTGGCTGCCTTCACTCCTCACTGTGTTGTGTGATTCATCCACAGTGTTTCATTCTTCTCTGCTGCTGTGGAGTATACCACCCTTCCAACATTTTATTATTACGAAAAAGTCAAACATGTTTAAAGAAGAAAGAATTGTATAGTGAACACTCATTTAAGCACTCCCTAGATTTGACAATTAACGTCTGTCTACTTACATCTTACCCATTTATCCATCCCTCTGTCTGTCCATCCCTCTAACCATCCATCCCTCCCTCCATTCTTCAGTCTATCTTATTTCCTGATTCATTTCCAAATAAGTTACCGACATCAGTCACTTCGTTCCTAAACACTTAAGGAGGTGTTTCATTAGCATTATTGAGCTAGAGTTTGGTATTTGCTTACAGTTTTGGTGAGGGTATGCTTTTTTTTTTTTTTAATAATTAGAGTGATGTAATGATAAACCTATTAAGAGCCAGCATTTATTGAGGACGAATTTTGTACCAGACATTGCACCAAGCACTTGACATGTGTACATATATTGTTACTTCCATTTTAAGATAAAGAAACTGAGCTTCGAAGATAGGCAAAATTTGCCTAAGTTTACAGAGAAAACAGATCAACCCTGGATTAGGGCTGAACTCCATAGCCAGTTTGCCAGCATGTGATTCACATAATTTGAGTTAAAAAGCTTGGATTCAGTGCCCACCTCTGCCACTTACCAGTTGTGTGACTTTGGGCAAGTGAACTAACCTGTCTGAGCCTTACGTGTACCCAACAGAAAAATGGGGAGGATAGTAACAATACCACGGAGTTATTATTGATGATTGAACGACACTTTTAAATCTAGGAAAATACCTGCCACATTCAGATTCACAGCCTCACACTTTCAAGTAGAAGATTCTGGAACCGTTAAAGTCTGTAGAGCAAACTGTGTTACTCTGCCTAGTTTTGTTGTTTGTTTTGTCCTTGCTGAATTGTGCTTTGATTCCATTTAAGCAGTGCTCTGCAAACACAAACTCTGCTCCTCTATCTCTTCACTCAATGATGTTATAATATCTAGAGGCTTATTGATTATTTGTTTGATTCTATTGTGGGCACAGGAGCAGTTCTTAGATTAAGACTATTAGATTTTCCCAAATGGTATTGCCGTGGTTTATACAATTGGACGAAACGGGTGATCTAATTTGGACTCAATTTGCTCCAAAGTACAGCTGGAGGAAGGAGGTACTATGATTTGGTTCTGAGCCTGCGAACAAGTAGAAAAAAGTTATCTCCAGGTGATATCTCTGTGCCTCATCAATTCCGGATATACTGCGTGAGCAGGTCTGAGCAGTCAAAGCTTTTTTTTTGCTTGGTTTCTTTTCTGTGAGCTAAAGAACCTAGCTTTACCTATCCAACTGAGATATTAAACCCACTGATATAATTTATTTTTCCATGTGAAATATCTCAGGAAAAAAAAAGTACCAGGTTGAGTTTTCTGGAGGCACTGGGTTAAGAGGAGATAGGCGATATGCCAGAAACAAATTGTTTCCTGATAGTTGCTTTGGATGGAATCAAATGGAAAATGTGTCTTTTCTTTCACTGTATACCCCCCACCCCAGCATCCAAACATAGCTTGATCATACCAAGAGAAGCTTCAGTTCTGCATTTTGCCTTAACATTAGAACACAGTTCCAGGATATTATTGACTCTTCATGAATATCATTTTTAATGATGGCTATAAATTCCATTTATTGGCTATTACTGTAGTTTATTGAACCATTCCCCTAATATTGAAAATGTAGATAGCTTCCAGATTTTACTTATTATAAATAAGGCTAAAAGTAACATGTGAGTGTTTCAAACTAATAAATATAATATATAATATTCAACTGTTTCCTAAGATTAGATTTCCAGAAGTGGAATTACTGAGTCAAAGACTGTACACTTTTTTTAAGGGGCTTAAATATATTGCACAATTATTTTAATGACTTATCAATATCGAAAATGATGTTTTGGGTTCAAATTCCATGTACTACCTCTTCTACTTTGGGGAAATTACTGAATCATTCTGTGCCTCGGTTTCCAAATCTGTGAAATAGGAAAAATAATAATGCCTACTTACTTCTTAAAGGTGTTGTGAGGATTGAATGAGTTACTACATGTAAAACATGTAGCATGTGTCTGGCCCACAGTCAGGGCTTAGTAAATATGATCTGGGACTTTTATTAGTAACTACTATTACTGCCTTAATGGGGGAGGGATCTGTGGAATACACACGACTCATCCAGAGTCTCCCCTGGATCCATTGTTTCCGTTTCTCCCCTTCTAGAGCTTCCCCGGTAGGTACACACCAGCCCCTGAGATATCCCATGTGTGTTTCAGCCAGTTTTCCCAACGTGAGCTGCCTCTCTGAGAAGCCCATCGATACTGAATGGTACCTGGAAGAGGGAAACTCACGGTCCAAAATATGTTGCAAGCGGTGGAATCCACCCCTGAACGATTAGGAAGTGAACCGCTCCTGGCCCCTATGCTGTTGAGGTCAACTGACCACAGGGTGGGACAAGACCAGAACCAAATAGATTTGACTCTTGAGGTTTTGGGTGGGTGTTAGGTCCCCACATGCACACATCCCAGGATAGGGTGAAGAGTCACTGTGCCTGCGAGGAGCTGCCCCAGGCTGCTGCAGGCAGTGGCACAGAGCTCTGAATCTGAGGGGGTCTAGAGGAGAGGGGGCAGAAGGGGAGCAGCTTCACGTAAACAGACCCTATTGCTGCATCCTGGGTCACAGCAGCGGCAGCAGGGTGAGTGGGAGGAGGTAGCGGAGAGCCTTCTTTCAACCCACTTCCCCCTACCCCCAGTCTTCTGTTCTTACATATAATGTAGCACTTACCCCATGTATCAAAATGTGTACGGGCGCGTGCGTGTGTGTGTGTGTGTTTAATCTCTGCGTGCATGCGTGTGTGTGTGTGTTTAATCTCGCTTTCTTCTGAGTTCTCTGAGAGCAAGGAATTGGGTCTTACTCGTCCCCTCATTTCTGACTCCCGGCATAGGGCATGGTCTGGAGGAGATGGTCCATTCGTGTAGATGAATGCTTGGTGGGTGAATGAATGAACGGTTTATTTCCAGACTATCCAGAAACTCTACCCCATGGTCCTACCCACACAGACCCTGTAAGAGGACTGAGACCACCAGCCCCGGACAGTGCTCTACACCGTGGCCATTCAGTGTGGCTGGACAGAAAATGCCATTGCTAAGTGGCAAAGAGGGTAGGTTCTGGTGGTGGCCACACCATTCCTGGTGGAGTTCTCCCCACCATCGCAAAATGGGGCAGCAGTCTTAATTATGGATGCAGTTGTGTTTCATTGTTAACCATCATGAGCAGAGGGACAGTATGATGGCTGTGACCAGTTCATTTCACATGTAAGCTCTGACCTCAAAGCAGTAGGGTGAGCTTTTCCCCAGGACCCTGTTGATGGTGACAATAAGCACCAGCCCCTGCTGCCAAGAAGGCTGGTAACAGGAGAGCAGAATGTGTCTTGTCTTTCTTTCTTTCTTTCTTCTTTTTCTTCTCTCTCTCTCTTTTTTTTTTAAACCATGCTCATTGGTTTTAGGAATCATTAGCGTGGTAAAGATTAAAGCTATTGGAGATAGTACAGATTGTTTCCTTTTATTATGTTCAATTGGATTGGATCCGAGCCATTTGCAAAGTGCAGTATTACCATAAGAAGGGACTTGGAATGTTTGTCACATAATACCCCTTCCTGGAGAAGGCAGTTTCTTAAAATTAAAAAAAAAGAAAAAAAGAAAAAGATTTAAAATAGCACGGCTTCCCCTGCTTTCGAAAGTGCGAGGAAATAGAACTCTGGTCCAGAGGGACTTCCTGGGAGCCTGTGAGCGGCCCAACTCCCCTGTCCCAGTGGCCCTTGTCCTTAGGTACGTCGGGAGACAAAGTCAAGAAAGTACAACTGAGGGCTCCCATCCTGCTCTTTGAACCAGAGCTGTTCTTCCTTTATTATCTTCCATCGTATCACACCTAAGAGACTATTCATGACAAAAGAGCGTCCTGCTGCTTTAAAAACAGCAACAAGATAGTATGTTGAAAACTTTATACTTGGTGAAAGATGCCAGTCAAAAAGGGCCCTATGATTCCATCTATATGAATTGTCCAGAGGAGGCAAATCTATAGAGATGGAAAGTAGACTAGTGGTTGCACAGGGCTGAAGAGGGCGTGGAGGGATTGAGGGTAACAGCTAAGGGGGTAAGAGTCCTTTGGGGATGATGAAAATGTGCTAAAGTGAATGCAGGGGTCACTGTACCGCTCTGTGAATACACTGAAAACAATTTTACATTTAAATGGGTGAATTGTATGATATGCAAACTATATCTCAGTAAAGCTGTTAAAAATAGTATGGAAAGCTATGATGTCATTCAACCAGTCTGAGGCTCAAGTCCCCCCGATGTCCCCCCAGATTTCAGTCTGGACTGGGGCAGAAACCCAGATGTGGCCCAAGCAACACACAGTGCAACTGGCCTGCCACGTTCACCCCAAGTGTCTGACTTCTGTCACTTCCCCCTTGAAGCCACTAGCTCTTTTGGTAGCCACCTCACCATGTTGACTCAGTTATATAGTCAGATTCTTCCCTTCACTGTAATACTTTTATTTGATTCTCTGTCTCCCCCTTACACAGTGTAAACCTCCTGAGGACAGGGTTTTCCAGTTCACTGTGATTTTTTTCATAATATCGGTTACAGTGCCCTCACGCCCAGCACATGGTACTTGCGGTTGAGAACATACAATGATTGAGATATGACTCTTGCTCTAAATAATTCATGCTTTATTTGGGGAAAACTGGTACTATCTACTGAAACCAGGGAAGATTTCAGCCAAGAGCTTATGTTTGAGCTAGGTCTTGAATGATAGCTTTCGCTCCACCCAGTATGAAAGCAGAAGAGTAAGACATGCAAGGTAGAAGGAACAGCATGGGGAATGTCATAGAGCTAAGAAAGAACATGGTATGATGCCAGAATCGTGAAAAGTTTGCTGAGAATTAACTTAGGACCACAGATTAGAAAGGTAGTATATGATATGCCGCATCTAGAACTTTCATGGAGCAGTGCTTACATACTAGCCGTAATTCTGGGTGGCATTTAAACCTAGCTTATGACTAAAGAGATACATTGGTTCACATGCTAGAGTGTCTTGGCATTGTGGCTTCAGGCAAGGCAGAATCCACGGCTCAAACATATAATCGGATTATTTGTCTCTCTCCATCCTTTGGCTGTGGTGGTCTCTGCGTGGCTCACTTCTGCAGCATTCTTCTACCTGGTGCGAGAAATGGCTGCCAGAGACCAGAGCCCTCCTCTTGCAGTATTAATATCAGCAGAAGGAGACCCTGCTCCCAGAGTATATGCATCCCAGGGAAGATTCTAGCCCCATTTAGGTCACATGCTTTATCTCTGAGTCGATCACTGTGGCCAAGAGACAGGTCGTTTAACTAGGTGACCAAGGTGATGTGTAGAAAGGGAGTAAACACTCCAGCTGGCCCACAGAATCCAACGGAGTAAAGAATGCTTCCCAGAAAAAAACAGAAGAAAAAGGAGGGACCAATGTGTTGGATGGGAAAAACTATAGTTGGTTTAGCTCCTATATCCCCTGGGATTTTTTTTTTTTTCTCCAAATTCAGGCATTAAGCTACATCTTTGGTATCCTATTCTCATAATGTTGGTTTTCAAACCTTACTTGAGGATTTGACACACACATGCGTCAAATTCCAATCAGGTAGAATATTAACAAAAGAGAACTAATGCATTTCTCTTCTCTTGACCTCAGTGTCCTCGTCAGTAAAATTGGTGTAATAGCGGGGACATATAGGCTGTTCCTGAAGTTCCACTGGGAATGGCAAGCACGCACTATGAGAGCATTACATAATGTTTTTCCCAGGCCAGGGTAGGAGTCTGTCCACCTGCTGTTGATGCAGGACCTTCTCCCTCCACCTGGTCACTTTGGCAAACTGATCAGACGGAAGGTCTCCCCTTACACCCAGCAGCCCCAGACCCCTCGGGAGAGAGCAGGTTGTTCTCCATGTACCAGCGAGGAGGGAGCTCGGGGCAGGTGGCAGAGCTGCATCGTTTCCGGATGAAACAGGGCTCCCTGGACATCAGCTGCCATGCTTGAAGGGGCGTTCAGACAAAGAGCCAAATTTAAATTCATGTAATGTTGCTGTTTGTAACATTGAATACTTAAGACATCTGCTCAAAGTCTCGCATTATAAATGAATGGAAAGGATCCAGGAGTGCTTTATTAAATGGGAACCGTTAAGTGAGCGCCACATATTTCAAAGCAGGATCTTAATCAGACATTATTTATATCTGTAATATTTTACAAATTAAAAGCAGTAGAAATAGTCACCGGAAGGATGTCAGCAAGCAGGGGTGAAAGAAAGAAAAAAAAAAAAAAAGAGCCTGAAGCCTAGAAGAGAGAAGCTGATCATCTGTGGGGGAGGAAGGGTGAAAAAGTAGCAAATTTACCGTCATTGGCAGGTGTCTAAATGTTCCATTTAAATTAAATGGCACATGTCGTAAAGTAGCATGGGCACTGCACATCCCACCCTGTGCTTCTGTTTCGGCCACAGAGCCTGCGTTTCTCCCCCTTCCAGCTCAGCTACCTTCTCCTCCCTGACACTGGGTCACCCAGGGCTCCTACTTTATTATTTCCTTTTACTTTAGTTCATTATGTTCCGTGATTCAGTGGAAACATAAAAAATAGTTCTTAATTTTAATTAATGGCAAACTTAGAACAGGCCCATTTAATAAATCTGTTCTCTGAACTTAACAAGTCTCTGCGTCTGCAAGGGCCTCCTGTCATTTTATTAGTGCCAGAGCCTCCCAACCAAACGGCTGAGTAATTGACAAAAACTGCAGGTAAGGCGTGAGACACGTAATTGATTCATACGATCCCTTCCGCGGAACGCAGTGAAGAGTTAATTATTTTTCCTGCAGTTGGGACTCAGCTGTTGTTTCCACTGGGATTAAACAGCTGTCAGCATTGTTAATGACATCAAATTCATGCATTAAAATCCTCTCATTCCCTTCCCATATAAAGTGGGGTTGCGGAAATCTCTGCCACATCCCCCTTTATGAAGGAGTGAAAATCCAGGGAAAGATAACGGCCCTTATTACAAAACCACAGACCGGAGCTTGTGTTGATGGAATCTCGTAATGAGTAATTAAGCCGCTTTGCAAAAGTCGGGCTGTCATGTTGGCATTTGGGTACTTACGTTCCCTGGTGGAAGCAGCTGGGTAGACCGGGAAGGTGATAAACGGAAGAAAAACAGAATTTTTCTAGAATGATCTCCACTTTTTTTCTTTAACAACACAGAACAGAGTTACAAAATAATTAACCAAAAATGAACTTTTGAACGTTTTTAAAGTATCTGCTTATTTCTTCAAACATCTGTAACAATATGTCTGATGAATTGAAAGGCTCACCTCACCTTTTCTTTTTTTTTTTTTTTTTGAGGAGGTGTTTTTCTTTCTGTCTCAATCTCCCAAATTGTATGAGAACAAACTTTAGGGTTTTGTTATTGTTTGCCTTGCCCTGCTTTGCTTTGTTTTGTTTCCCAAAGCACCATCTTAGCAAATGAACGTACGAATCCCGAATCCCGAGTCTGATTGAGCAATCTATCCCCGAGGAAAAAGTAAATGAAAGTACATCTGGGTGTCTTCCAACACGAATTCCTATGCCAAGTGGGGAGCAGGGGTGAGAAGGTGGGAGCAGTAGCAGCACCAGGGCTTTGAGCGGAGGGCCCCCACTTCCACTGGTAAAACAGAACTGGGTAATTTCTGTCTCCAACGAGGGAACAGTATACGTGCGTAGAATTTTGTTTTTCCCTTCAGCTTCTCTATTTCATGTAACATTACCAATCCGAGGATTATTTCAACATAACCGTATTGTAGGTTTGTGTTCTTTTCCCTGGCAAGGCAAAACTCGCACAGTTATGTCAAATGTTTAAAATGATCTTCTATAATCTTCCACCTTTCCAAAAGCATCTTGCATTCAGAAAGTGCTCTCTCCCCCCTTCTGCACCTGAAGGTGCAGCGTACAACAGGCCCACTCCACCTCCCGAATATGGGGTACAGGAGGAAGGGGGACAAGGAGGGCAAACTCATCAGAGGACCCATTCTTTTGGATTCCTGTTAGAGAAAACCATCTCGAAGGAACCCCCCAGAAGCACGGAAGCAAAGCAGTTAAATAAATAATCACCTCCCAGTCCAGACAATAAAATAGGAGAGTTTTATGTGTCACATCAATAAACATCTTAATTGAACAGCACGTGGGTTCCCCCCTAACACATGCCTCATACCACACGAGCTTTCCAGAGTCTTAGGAAAGAGGAATCGCTCAGACTCCAATGTTTCACGGAGATGAGGCTTCATTCTCCCGAACCGGGTCCAAGTGCGATGTGATGAATCCATCTTGCTTCCGATTATCAACCAAAAAAACCGTATATCAGTTTTTAGAAGTAGAAGAAATTATTTCAGTTTTGTTTTTATTTTGCATTTGATTAAGCAGAAGCCTAGCATTACTGACTCCCAGGCAGTGTTACCCGATGGAAATCGCTCAGCCTATATATAGCTAATGCTGTCGGCAGTTCCCACCTGGCCAAACCCCGAGACCTGCGCTCGGCCTCCGGTGTTGGGACCCCCAGCTCTCCACCCTTTGGAGTGGGACATTGAGGGCGTAACCTCCCCAGGCCTGCAGCCCAGGCCGGGAAGCAGAGGCCATTTATTACCCTGGCTTCCTGTCCATGAGAGGCCCGGGGAGGCCTTGAAATTCGCAGCTGCAAGTCAAATTCCACCAGCGCAGTCACGAAATTTAATGAGGCCTCTCTGGACACAAAGAGAGATGGACGTTTCCAGGCACTCTGGCGCAGCTCCCTAAGCCCCTCCCCACTCCTGAGGATACCTTCATGCACAGGCCTCTAACCCTGGCATGGCCAGGGCTCTCCCTTTGCTTTGCCATTCAACTCTGCAACCCTAGGCCTGCTTGGCCCCCTCAGAATGTATTGTTCTGGATAAAAGATACCCTCACTGCCCTCAAAAAAAAAAAAAAAAAAAAAAAAAAAAAAGAAAGAAATCCAACACTGTTAAGCTCTGTGGTAGTTACCATTTAGTGAGCACTTACAGGAATGACCTCATCTAGTCCAGGAGTTCCCAAACAGGGCTGATTTTGTCCCCCCCCCCCCCCCCC
>NW_024424341.1:31835485-31850987 GCF_017311325.1 Ursus maritimus
GTGGCACTGCAGGAAACATTTTTGGTTGTCGGCCAAGGAGGAAGGTCTGGGGTGCTCCTGGCGTCTGAGGAGTAGAGGCCAGGGATGCTGCCAGATATCCTAGAACACACACAACAGCCCCACCGCCAGGAACGACCCAGACCTGAGTGTCGTGGTGTTGAGGGCGAGAAAGCTGGCCTCGAAGGTTCTCGACCATTCATTTCCTTGTCATCACCCACTGACAGGAGTCTTCTCAGACACAATTTTCCTAATTGCCCCCACCCATGCAATTTTAATACCCCCGATGGACTGCATATCTGTTTCGGTACTGTATGCATATCTGTGCTGTACACGTTAAAAGAGTAAAAAGGTTTTCTCCTCCCCTCCCCCTCCCAGAACCAACTTTCACCCTCATGGAGGAGTCATGGCCTCCCTCGGGAGCTCAAAGTCTAGAGAATGCCTTTGTCCATAGGCAACAGGGAGCCAACTGAGGCTTTTGAGCAAGGGAATCTGTGTAGTGATGGGACTCGATTTTTAAAACATTCCAGGCTGCCATGTGGAGAGTCGGGGGGATGGGGGTGAAATGCATGGCTCCCGGATATGAAGGTTCCCTCCCACCATACCCACATAGGAGAAAACCTCCTCTTCCAGCAATGTCAGCAGCCACGTGTTACCTACTCCCCCACCCCGAGCCCCTGCCACCCTCAAGTACTCGACATCCTCCTGACTTGTTAGCTGCCAGTGCTTGGGAGCCTTTGGGAAACCCTGTCTCTGGAGATGCTAGCTCCTTTCCCCGCTCTGGGGTCCTGCAGCATTAAGGGATGCTATTCCCCCCAAATATAGATTTCAAGATTTTGTCTTCCTAGTGCACCCTTGGATATTCTGCACAGTTACCGACACACAGAAGTCACTGATCATTTTGTTGTTGTTGTTGAATGAATGAATGAATGAATGAATGAGGCCTTTTTTCCTTGCAAAGCTCCCTGCATGCTTTAATCTAGCCATCATCTTGTGAAACACACCTACTTCTTTCTGATCTTCATTTTTAGGTGGTTTTGAAATGAGAACCAATGAGGCTGCTTTTGTTCTGGTATGCCCCGTCCTCACACACTCCCAGCACCCAGGGCCCTGTGGTCAGAGTCTCAGATCCGGAGCATGTGATGTGCGTGGGCCTGCAACGAACAGAGCCGCAATAGCACACGACCCAGGCAGCCTGGGAGGCCAACCGAGCAAGTAATTTCAGAAGAAGTTACCCACGGGGCGGAGAATGAGCAGGCGCCGTGCAGGGGAAGGAGCACGCACACTTGGCCACTGCAGTGCCATCTTGGTCCCAAGGAGTGGAGGGGGTCAAGGATCTAGGTCAGGAATCTCAGCCTGAGAGTGCCAGGGCCTCGGCATCTCTAGGCTTTAACACCTACACCCATCAGACGACTCCTGGATCAGTGTGACACTGAAATAAAAGAATACGAAGAGAACATACCTGGGGCATGGCGGGACAGGGGGTTGGCTCAACAGCTAGCACTTTTCTCTTACCCATACCTGGTCTTTACTGCAACTTCCATTTTAAATACTTCTTCCATGAAGCCAACCTCAGTGCTGACATTTGCAGTGTCTCTTCAGTGCTAGTTCAGATGTAATAACAAAGGGTAGAGGGTTGATATCCCCAGAGCACATGCCGCCCCCCACCCTCCTTGTGCCCACCGGAATGGAAGTGTCTGGCCGTGGTTTGACAGGGCTCTTCATTTTGTTTGTTTTGTTTTCTCGAGTCTGGCACACAAGCCCTTCAGGGAAGTTTCCCCTGATCTAGGAGAATCAGGTGTTCACTGAGGCTCACATGCTTCGGTGGAGAGAAGCAGCTCTTTTGCTGCCTTCAGGCAATTTCCTAACAGCTGCTAACATCGTCCTCTTACCCCCACCCTCGTAAGAAAGTGGTATTTCAGGTACCCAGTACATCTTTGAATCAAGAAGTTGTTTTGAACTGCTCCTTTTGGTAAGACTTACTCAGGCAATGGCCCAGGACTCAAGGGCTCTCGAAGAGGGAGAAGGGTGGCGTTTGTCAGGAAGGTGCAGCCCTGGAATCTAAGTGGCCTCCCACGGGGACCTGGGGTCCTTGGAGGATCCTCAGAGGGCCTGGAATCCTCCAGGGCTTAATGCTGACCACAGCAGCTCCTGGGATGGCCCGGTTTCTGCCCTGGCCCCCCAGAAGAACCAAAACAGCAGGAGCCATAAGGAGATTAGCTAAAGGAGCCCACCCCCCCCCACTTTATTTTTCTGTCTTGGAAACCCACCCAGAGTTCCTCTCTGCATGCATCCTCACAGTGGAAGGGGGTGGAATTCCGTCTCCCTGTTTCTCAGAGGGACTTAATAGACAAATTTTATATAAACAAACGTGATAGGAGTGAGGGTATAGAAGAGGGACCTTGGTGAAAGCAGAGCCTGGGGCGAGTGCTCAGAGGAAGGGAGATGGCAGCAGAGGGCAAGGGCAGGAGCGTGGGCTGCGGGGCTGTGGCGGAACCCCCTTTCTGGCTCTATTGCAGGCACACACTCCCACCTTGTGTCCCAGCTCCCCTCTGGGAAGCAGACACACTGCAAGGATAAGCAAGGAAACTTTAGACATGTTTGTTTTTCTATTTTTTTTTAAATTGAGGTGAAATTCGCATAACATACAATTAGCCATTTTCAAGCAAACAATCCAATGGCATTTAGAACATTCACCATTTTATGCAACTACCAGGTCTGTCTAGTTCGAAAATATTTCCTCACCCTGCAGTAACATGTGTCTTCTCAGCCCCTGGCAGCCACCAGTCTGCTCTCTGTCTCTATGGATTTACCTTTTCCGGGCATTTCATATAAATGGGTCCTATGACAGGTGACTCTTTGTATCTGTCTTCTTTCACTAAGCGTAATGTTTTGAAGGTTCCTCCACGTTGTGGCATGCATCAGTACTTCATTGCTTTTTATGACTGAATAATATTCCATTGTATGTTTATAGCACATTTTGATTATCCATTGATGGACCTCTGTGTCGTTTTCACCTTTTGGCTGTTGTGAATAGTGCTGCTATAAACACTCAGGTGCCAGTGTTCGAGTCCTGTGTTCAGTTCTTTTGGGTACAGACGTCGGAGTGCCATATACCCAACGCTGGATCATTTGGCAGTTCTCTCCTTAACCTTTTGAGGAATTGTCGAACTGTTTTCCACAGCACCTGGACCGTTTCACATTCCCACCAACACTGTTCAAGGGTTCCAGCTTCTCCACGTCCTCGCCAGCGCTGGTGCCTCAGACGTCTCTAAGACAAGGAAGCGTGCCCATTTCTCAGGCACGTGCAGACATTCATGACACAGGAGGCGCTGAAGAATCTGGGAGGTCCCTGGTGGCCCACAGCTTCTGTCTCTCTTTCTTTGCTCTGGAATTAGCCACTCATTGTCTCAATAGGTCAACCGTATTGGTGATTTTGCCTTCATCCAAAAGATGCGATCAGTAACTGGAGGTGGGGTAGTGGGATCAGTCCACACGTGGGCACGCTGTCCCCAGACTCCCACCCCAAATCCATACTGAACTGCCATTATTCTTCACCTTTCCAAGCATCTTCAGTCTTCATTGCGAAGGAGGTCGTCTTAGCTCCACTTTACAAAAGGAGAAACTGAGGCAGGGTTTGCCGAACATGGCTCATGTCCCTCAGCATTTCCATTTCTCAAATTTTAGGTAAACACTTTTGCTGGTAGTTTTACTCCACCAGCATCGCTGGAATCGTTCTAGTTCTCTTGGCTCTAACCAAGTCTACACAATGCCACTTGAATTGGCAACGTCAGAGTCAAACCTCAATTTTCGCAATTAATTGCGCCGCAGTTAATTAAATTGATTGCCTGGCAATCCAGCCTCAATTAAAATACTAATAGTTTATTTATTTATTTAGTCGTTTACAGAGCATTCATAGCCTCTGCCATCTTGCAGGATTCTGTTTGGGTGTCCTGACCATGGGAATAATCATAACTAGTCTGATTATTCTATAGTTAGAGTCCTAGGAACTGTGCGTGGCATTTCAAACCAGCATCAGAATTTTGACTTTGAAAGTGGAACCAGATTTACTTACTCTCAGTCCTCCCAGGGACACTGCAATGCTTCCCGGTTTAGCTACTAAGCTTGTTGCCTTGTAAGTATTTTGCGGAAGAGTGCTTACTGTCAACATCTGAGAAAGAAGAGTAGGTGAGTATCAGGGTGAGTCCTCTCTAGTTTTTAAAGAGCATGGTTCTGGGATTCTGTAGGATTGAACTCCCTGGATGATATGTAGGGGTGACATTTTCTTTCTTTTTTTTTTTTTTTTTTGCCTTCAGAAACGTGACGATAGAATCCTATCAGGTCCTGGCAGGGGCCCCGCGTTTTAGTTCTTGAAGTACATATGGATCCATGCTAAGCGGCTCTTTGCTCCATTGCCTTGGGGTGGCTTTGTATGGAATGCCACAGTACTTTCCAGGCCCCTTGAAGCTTCATGAAGCTCTTTCTGTGGATTCCTCTGTCTTGGTGTGGAGCCTCTGGCCTAGGTGGGAGTAGCCTGTACAGCTGGGTTCTCCCGACATCTGCACATGGTCTTCACGACGTCCCTGGACACACTGGCCATCTCAAATGGCTTCACCCACACCTCCCAGCAATGCTTTCTTGTGCCCTCATTCCGAAGCCTCTGCTTGCATAATGCCTGAGCCATTTCCTGATCCCCCTGTGAATATTCAGAAATGCCAAAAGAGGGGGGAAGATGCCAACAGAGGCTTTCCAAGCAGTGTAGAGGGAGCAGGGACAAAGCAGGGAGACGTCTTGCGTCCACATGCAGGATGATTTCATACAGAGCCACATCCGTAAAGGCCACAACGGCCCTGAGAGGTCGCTCCCGCCAGCTCCAGATGAGCGGCAGAGCAGAGCAATGAGCCCTTTCCCTGGACGGCGGTAAGCAGTAAGGAGGGTGTGGTTTCAAAGTCCTTGCTCTGTCCATCATGTCAGGGGCCAACCAGTGAAGTGGCTCCTTCAAACATCCTTTGGAATTGAGTGCTGCACCCTCTGCTGTGGGCATTGAGGGCCTCAGTCTTTTGAGGGGTGGGCTCTCAGATTCAGCGTCTCTTGCAGACGAGCACTGGACCCACGTTGGGTGAAACATGCCCTCTGCAAGATCTGGCCCCATATAAACCACATCAGGCTTGGGCTAGGTTGGGATTTGAATTCCTTCTCCTCCATTGCTCCAAGGGGGGGGGGGAAACAAACCCACAAAAACAAAACAAAAAGCAAAACAATAGCCTCTATTGTGCATCTACCTTAGAGATCCGAGTGCGCGTTCGCATTCCTTCCAACTTGTGTATTTGCAAATACAGACAGGCAACTTTGAATCACTTTGACTTTGAAAGCATGATTTTGAGCAATTATCTGGGGAAAGAAATACCTCCCGCTCACTAAATAGGTCTGTCAAAAAGAGTCATAGTACAGCGAGCCATTGCTAGAATACACATGTGTGCTGGTAAACCGGCCCAACCAATTAAGTAGCAAAATGTTGACTGCATTCAGGCCCCTCCTGGTCCGCAGACAGACTTGTGTAAGTTCATTTTCATAGTGGTGTGTATGTATCTTTAGACCTTAACTGACAGATTCCCACAGTGAATCGAGTAGGGAGTTATCAATTACATGGTTAGCTAGGCGGTGCAGTTGTATGCTCTGTGGCTTCCTGACAGAAACAGGCAGAAAAGGAGGGAAGGACTCATATTTCTGGTGCAGAAGGACTGTTAATATTTTCAGCTGGGCTCCTCAAATATGTATGTTTATTTAGTTAGGAGAAAATGTGCGTTTGAATCCTGCAAACCCTAAAGAAGTTTGCATTGATAAATAGTGATCACCATAATATTCTCTCCTAAAATATATTTTATTTATCAAATGAATACCCTTCTGAGCTTCTTTTTATCTTCCCTGTGATGGCTATATTAATTTCATCAAATTTTGGTTTCTTCATGGTGATGTCGTGAATGGTACTAGAAATAATAAAATTACCCTGAGCAGATTGCTTATAAAACCATTTGCAACTGGAGAAGCAGTAATTGGGGCTATCGTTCCCTTTGGCTGCAGGATAATATATTCCTTTGTTTTCCTTTGTGAAATATTTACTGTGGGTTCTCCTTTAGCCTGAGTCTGATCTGCTAGTGGACTGCGTTTTGCTTTTGTGGGTTAATGCTAAGAATGACATTCAAGCCTCCCACCGAGATGTCAGACTTCACCTTTAAGGATTTCTTCACAGAATCACAGAGTCAGAAAGAGCTGAAAGATACACCATGGATGCCCAAAGTGTTTACATGTAAATACATAGGCAAGCCCAGGCTGAAGAAGGGACGTGTCTAGGAGAGGAGCTAGTGGGAGCAAGGTCTAGAACCAGGGTCTCTTCATTCCTGGTCTAGGACTTTTCGCATGGCCTTGTCTTGCCTTGCCTTCCCTTCCCTTTCTCAGCATCATTCTTTTAAAAAGATTTTATTTAATTAATTTATTTATTTAGAGAGAGAGAGAACACATACAGGGCAGACAGGGAGAGAGAGAATCTCAAGCAGACTCCAAGCTGAGCGTGGAATCCGACGCAAGGCTCGATCTCACATCCCTGCGATTATGACCTGTGCTGAAGCCAAGAGTCAGATACTTAACTCACTGAGCCACCCAGGCACCCCCTTTCTCAGTATTATTTAGCTATTCTAATATCTGCGTTGCCAAAGATTGTTATCTTTGTAATTGATTTGCTGATTCCTCCCAGGTGAGGGTCAGCTCTAGTACCAGCCCTGCTGTGGATGGGCTAAGGGCAGAGATTTTAGAGTGTCATAGAATTGAACAGTTAGAGGGGACAACACCTGAGAATGTCCAGGTGTCCAGGAAAGAAACGACTTGGAGCAGGGCTATTCCAGGATGTGACTCCTTTAAGCCAAGCTGATCCAAGTATTACCCCTTTGGCTTCAGAATACTCCCGGAAAAAACTTAACAGGACACATTAGGAAAATGTTAAAATTGGGTTTGTTTCCTAATTATGGACTCGGTGTCAAATAGTACTAATTATGACTGATACCATGCAGAGAGGCTGCAAGTAACAACTTATGGTAATTTTGTTATTACAGGAAACTTGCCTCTCTGTGTTGTCAAATAGGCAATGTACTAAATACTTTCTTTTCCCAGAACAGATCCTTAACAGGTAAACAATTAAAATGAAGATTAACATGCTTGATCCTGGCATCTTGAATTCAGCATTACAGAATCTTCTATTAGGATGGATAGCCTCCTAGGAAGGTTTACACATTGTGTGCCTGTCATTGAAGAGCAAGTATTGTGCCTATGGCTTCTTTTCTCATAGGAAAGACCATGATGCTGTGAAGAGGGACAGGAAGGGGAGGAGGGATAGATCATGTAGCTAAATGTCCCCTGGCCTATTTCCCTTTTCTCCTGGCCGTCACCACTAGATTATATTCCCTACATGCCCTTGCTGTTAAATTTGGCCGTATGACTGAGTTCTAATGGAAGGGATGAACCTCAGGATGGATCCAGCCTGGATCCCTGAGTGATTTCATGGAGCTGACCTCCCTCTGGTCAGTAAGAGTTTACAGGAGCGAAAGATAAACATCTTTTGTGTTAAGCCTCAGGACTTTGAAGTTTCTCTGTTAGAGCAGGTAGACTTATCTCAGCTAATGCAGAAAAGTGACACTGTGAAGCATTCCATCTTTTTTTGAGAACTGTCCTTTGTTTTTGCCACAAGTCTTGCCTTTAGCAGAGGCCGATAAATGGCAGAAGTTGGAGGTCTAAGGAGATTTAACAGGTAAATCGGAAGTCCCCACACAAAAGCAGCACACTGTGGGTCAAGAGTCAGCCTACGTTTTCTGCAAAGGGCCAGGTAGTTAGTATTTTATGCTTCATAAGCCATGCAGTCAACTCTGACACTGTAGCATAAACACAGCCACAGACAATATGTGACAAAATGGGCATGACTGTGTGCCAATAAAACTTTATTTAAAAGAACAGGAAGCAAGGCAGGCTAGAATTTGGCCTGTGGGTTATCATTTGCCAGTATCTGCCCTGTGTGATGACCCATGTTGTCAGAGTCCTGGCATCAGATTTTTCCAGAGTGATATTGATAAACTTCTACTCAAATAAGTCAACTGGCTTATTTAACAACATACAGGCTGACCCTCAGGATCCTTCTATCGAAATTACCTTGCCAGTCTTCATGTTTTTATAATAGCCCTCAGTTAGAAGAGGTCAGTTTCCCATGTCTGTTTTCATGATCACCACTGTGGTATCTGTTGATCGATACCTGGCATTTTGGGTAACGAGTGTGTGTGGAGGATGTAACAGAAAGGCAAAAAGGCAGGAAGAAGGAGAAACAAGGATCACATGGAGAGAGGAGGGGAGGATTCATTATCTTTTTTTACACTTGGCTTATCAAGTTTCCAGTATTGAAGTCTGGTTTTATTTGCCATTTCAAGAGAATACAGACTGATACTTGGGGGGCGGGGGGAAGAACCCCGGGTCCTAACATAGATCTGAGTCTCCGAGTCCCAGGCTCCCCCACTCTCTCAGCAGCCAAAGTCTGGCCACACATAGTTGGGACTTGGTGACTTTGTGTTCCATAACTATTGAATTGCAGATTACTTTAGCCCCAGCAGCAGAGGCCTCCATGACACCCCCAGGGGATTCTTTTCAGGACTTAAGTCTGGAGAGATCTGCATTTCCTGTTGATCATGGGGGTCTTACACACACAGATGCTCTGTTCTGTTACTTTGTCACAGCCCATTATGTCAGGAAAGAGGAAAGAGTTCAGCCTGTGAATCTGTGTCACTGGCACACAGGGTGTGGTGCTGTGGTGTCTCAAATGTGTTGTCAACACTGCAGGGCTAACAGTCACGTCAGGGTCCCCATGCTCCTGATCACTTCACATCTCTGGCTAATACAGACGTCTCCCCACCACTGTGGGAGTCCCCCAGACTACACTCAGAGCAGGTATGGATGAATCGTCTGGATCCTTCCAGCAAGAGTACCGAAATGGCAGCTGATGCCCAAGTTCCAACTGGCTGCCTCTTCAGGCTCAATCAGCCAGGATCCGTGTGAAACAAAGACCTTGACTCCCCAAGGAATGCGGATGCTGTGTCAAAAGGTCATGGCTAAGAGCCAAAAATGCACCATGCTGACCTCCACTTCTCCTTGAGGAGTGGATTTGAGGACCATCCCAGGGTCTGAAGGATATCTAACGCAAGCTTCTCTAAGATGGCATAGGAACATGGCAGAAATGTCAAGATTAACTGGAGCTTAGGGAGACATTTACCAAAACAGGAGCACACACACACCCCTGGCTTCGTCAGCATTTCCCCAGGCGAGATGAGTCAAACATTTATATTTTTACATATGCAACACGCTTGCAATTTTCAACCCGGGATGATAGAAAAAACTTATTGAAAATAGTTAATCAATTTTACAAAGACACCATAGGTGGAGGCGCTTTCAGACCTAGACAGTTTTGAAAGTCACCTGGAGGATGCCAGTCTGACTCAGAGCTTTATGAAGGCACAGTCCTAACACGGTCTCTGTGTTCCATGAAAAACAATTGGTTTGGACATGAACTGGTTTCTGTTTTTAGACTCCAGGCCCACAATACCCTAAATAGGCTGGGGCTGTGCTGATTTTACCATTCTTTGCATTTGAGAGAGTTTTCTTGTTATCGTTTCACATAAGTGATCTGCAGAAATTGAGGATGAAGAAGAAGAAGGAGGGCAAACCCACAGTATACTTGACATCATTCCCCAATTCTGGGTCCATGGCAGCCGTCAGTAGTTCATCAGTATGCTGTTTTTCCTCCCAAACGTGGATACGACTCCCAAGCCCTGGTGAATTCAGGGCTCCAGGAAGTTATTAACTGACCGGGCTCCTTGTGCACACTGAAGCTTATTTGCTATCCCATGATAACTCCAGAGGAGATTGGGAAGTACTGCTATTTTGATGTAGCTATTTTTGTGAATTAAAGATTAATTGCACAGGGATTTACTGGACATCTCTTTGATAGCATGCATTGTGTTAAGCTTCAGGTTTTAAGGGTGAACAAGAGATTCCTTCTGACTTCAGGGACTCAGGAAAATAGTTTTTCAAGGTCATGCCACAAGGTTCTACAGAAAGGATGGTCCCGGAGTGCAGTGAAGGCATATTTATCCAAAAGCGAGTGGAAAGAGAGAAGGCTTCCTGGGGAAGTGATCCTGGACTTTCTCAAAGGACACACCCACCATGATTATTCAAGCACAGCTCTCAGAGAGAACCAGCTTCCCAACTGGATAGCAATGTGGGGCTCGCTTAGTTCTCCTGCCTGTTTCCCTGAAGCACACAGAAGGTCTTTGTGATTTGAGATCTCCTTGCATTGCAAACCCAAGATGAATAAATTTGTAAGTGGGCTGTGCTTATTAATCCAGTTCAGGCTTTGTTGTTCTAGGCACCATGATCATTGACATGTGAGTAGTTTCCCTTCTTTTTTGGACAGTACTATTTTTCTACCTTGTAGCAGGGGTAGGTTGGAATGCACCCGAAAATTAAAAATATTTTCCCCACAAAGGCAAGATTTTTCAAGTTTGTTCACACTGAACCCTTGCAACTTATTTTATCCCTGTTTCAAGCAAATCTTGAAGGGAGGAAACAAATGGATTGTGAAACTGGAAGGTGTCTCATTTTTTAATTCATTGTTTCAGTGAGAGTTTAGAGCTTTCCCATAAAACATGTAGGTTGAGAAAAATTGGAAAAGATCTCTTCAAGGACTTCTCCTTGTGCTCCCTCATGTTTCAAGATGCTTCTTGTATGACGGCACATATGTCTTTATTTCTGTACGGGACCCTCCATGTTCAGAAGCCACGTAAAGTGAATTCATTTTGCACTAACGAGAGAGCTACCGTGTATTGGCCCAAATGCCCCATGTCCTTTCCTTCTTGGGCGGCTGAACTCTGCAACTCTCTAAAAATGTACTCTCCAAAAATTTCCAGCAGGACTTTCCCTAGCATTTAAACAGTGAGTCCAGCACGGTAGGCTCTGCTCCTTAGAGCATGGCCAATAGGAAGCCAGGGGCCTTAACTGTCACTTTTGTATTAGTGGCAGACTAATTTAGTGGCAGACTAGAGGTGGGGTCAGGGTGTAGAACCTTAAGAGATAAGAACTTCCCTAGGGATTGTAATGAGGGTCGCTATGACCATCCAGTGCCCAGAGAAGCAAGGAGAGAGAGGAAGTGCTGGCGTCAGCTGAGGAGGGTATCTGGGTGAAGAGGGCCACCTGGCAGGAGCTGTAACCTTCTGCTGAGGAATTCGGCCTACCTTTCGTGATACTCTCCGCTCCCCAGGAAAGGCCCCAGGATAATAAACATTCTCCACCTTTATTCAAGCCCATCTAGAAACCAGATGGTGAGAGGAACTCATTGATGTAGCTTATATTGGTCCACTTCCCCAGGCATGAGTAAAATAGGGTGGTGAGTAGTAAATCTGGACAGGGAAATGGAAGATTCCAGCCTGTCATGTTAGCTTCTTCCCAGAGAGGGAGGCCACTGATTATAATCTGTGTCCTACCCCAGTCTGTCGTTGCTTGGCTCGGTCCTGTGTCCATCGCCATGGCCGGTATGTCGATACGTGGCTACCATTTTATCACTGCCGTGGCTGGAAAAACGGGCCCACTGGGCAGTTAGGCAAAGCAGATGCATGTGGTTCTCTTCAGCTTCATGTGATAGGTTTTATTTTCTGTCAGGAGCTAGCCAGGGGGTTACCTAAATTCTCTGTAAGAGCAAGAAGGAAGTTATCAGTGCTGAGTTTAATCACTCACAAAATAAGTCATTTAACCTGTAGAGCTTTGGGACTAGCAATGACCCTCTGTTTTTTTGTTTGTTTCTTTGTTTTTTGTGTTTTTTTTTTTTTTGGTGCCTTAATTAACAAAATTCTTAGTATATTGAGAGTTCTGCCAATACTGGACCCTCCCCATGTATTTCTTGAGTTTATAATTATTTGAGAATAGTGTTCCATCTTGGACAGCCCCAGCAACTAACCTCTCTTCCCTCTTCGAGTGGCTTTAAGAATTCTAATTCAATTGGAAGTGCTTCTTTTCAGCCTGATCAGTTTAATATCATGAAATAAATGCTTTAACTTAGACATATGTATAATGAACTCTGCTCTCTTTGCTCAGATTTCTGAGATAGAATGACCCTATTGTAGAACCAGACCACATTGCACAATCTTAGCAGCACCACGAATATTTCATCCCGCCGATCAGCCCACACCTGCCCTTAGGCCAAGGATCCCTGTCCACAGCATAAATGGTTCCCCCACTAGTCACGTTTCATGGGGCCAGCAGTGCTCTGCTCTGGTGTTCAGTTCTCAAGGATTTGAACAGACAAACACAGAAAGAGACCTGCCAGTTGGCAATAAATACCAAAATCAAGAAGTGTTGTAGATTCAGGGATTGGACATCTAGTTGGGACCCTCTGTAGGGAGGAGGAATGGGAGAGCAGAACCCATGAGGAAACAGGAAGCTGGTCAATAGAGAGGATAATCGAACAGGTGTGTAGAGAGGGAGCGAGGGAGGGAACCAGAGGAAGCGAAGTGGGACAGAGGGTGTGTGTGTGTTTGACAAAGAGATTGAGATACTGGGGCCCTGACCTATTTCTCAGACCAAGGACCTCCATTCTGCCTCCAGATTCCTAATCCTTGGCTTTGTTTTCCATGAGGCCTACCTGGGAAGGGTCCTGTACTCAGCATAATGCACTCCCGCTAGTCTGTCCAACCTAGTTCTGGGGTAGGTGACTGTCCAGCTTCAGTGGATTTTCAGAATCCTGAGCTGCTAAAGGTCAACAGCTGTGTTATTGCAAATGCTGTGGACTGTGTTTTATCAATGCCAAAATGCACATCACACTGACAACAGCCCTTTGTTAACACTGGGGAGCCCCCAGAGCCTCAGGATAATTCCATCACCACCCAAGTTGTGGGATGGCTTAGTGAACAGTCCGGGGTGCGGTAAAAAAAATGAGAGAAAGAAGAAAAAGAAGGAAGGCGGGAAAGGAAAGGAGAGGAGAGGAGAGGGGAGGGGAGGGGAAGGGAGGGGAGGGGAGGAAGGGCAACATCTGGTCTCAGACCTGCCAGGACCCCTCTGCTCCGAACTGATCCTCTGTCACTGTCTTTCTGGCCCTTTGTCTCCACGTTCACTTGGCATTTTTTAAAAGGAGACGAAACAGGTGATGAACATAGTACGAGTGATTTTTCCCTTAAGAAAAGGAAGTGTCATGCTGAGAAAAGGGAGCAAATCTCAAGGGAGCTTGTCTCAAGACCCAAAACCTGGGAAGGACAGCTTATTTGGATCCCAGTTATTTCATTAGATTTATAAAGTGCCTTTGAAAAGAACAGGGTGCTCTGGGGACAAGTCAGAACATGGCAGCCCTCAGCTTCCTGAAGAGGAGAAGTCGAGATGGAAAATTGAAGAAATAGATTTCACCAAGTCAGTGACAGCAGATTCAGCCCTTGAAATCAAAGTCAAAGAAGAAAGTTGAAGAAATTCTCACCACTGTGCTTTGGGAGTCACCCTGAACTATTTCACGGAAGGTTTTCCCACCATCCCTCATCAGGGGATGAGAGGCAACAAGACCTGGATTATGGAGCCCAGTCCAGGTCCCTCCACTTACAAGCAGTGGGGCCTCAGGCAGGTTCTTTCACCACTCAGAACCTCAGTGTCCTCTTCTGTGCTATGTAAGCCACAGAAGAACACTTCCAGGGGGCTGATGTGAAGATCCAACAAGAAGGTGAAAAGTCGGCCTCCCGAAGAGTTTAACACATCACCTCGCCCATCCAGCAGACCTTAGCTACAACCACTGTCTCTGTCTTCATTGCCTTCGTCCCCACTTCAGGCTCCTGTCCATGTGCAGCTGCAGAGCCCTGAGATCAACCACCTCAAAAGGTCCTTTTGCTGGCTCCCTTATCCTCCCCCTGTTGTCCCCACCCTCCCTTCCCCATGGACTTCTGCCAGTCTCCTCAGAAGGCAAACGGAGTTGTCACCATCTCTCACTGGCTCTCGGGGTGGTGAACTGTTTCTGTGTTCATACCCTTGGTTGACCACCATATCCCTTCCTGGGTCTTGCTAGTCACGATTTCCAAATGCTCCTCAGCTCCTTTCTGAACCGTTTGCCGTACTTCAACTTCCCTTTCTCTGGGAAGGGGATGCTCTTTAATGAAAGCATTTAGAAACCCAGCTGATGAGGGGTGCTGGAAGAAGGAGACACCCACCTAAAGATCAACTCTAATGATTTGTGGAACAAAGGAACCCAGTGCACCTTCTCCTGCGATTTATCATTTGCACCCCGGATTCTAAACCCAAAGGCCCACGCTCCAGTAGCTTTTACTCACCATGGCATTCGACCAGTTGGAACAAGATGGCCTCAAACCCATAGAACCGAACACACTTGAACACCCGTCTCTGTCCACGTGGATCTGAAAGTACATACATTTGTGAAGTGTGTGGGAGGACAGTTGAAACCAACTGGGCTCAGACGAGCTCATCACACATCACATGTGCCCATATGTGTGAGTGTGGTTATGTGTGTCCATGCGGGGTGTGCTTTTCCTCTGTCAGAATGAAAGATTTTATTAATGCCAGCTCCCTATCCCTTCCCATTATTCCATCCTAATGACTGTTATCAAAGTTGGCCCACGGTAGCCTCAAACCTAACCAACGAGGCTCACGGAGCAGAAAGATCACCTCATAAAAATCAGCAGGAAGGTGTCAAGGTGAAGCAGGCCTGCCAGGGTCCCCCTTGCCACGAGGGACGTGTCCTCTGCATACTCCTTGAGGTATAAAAATAGCCCCGGGAGTGACTGAATGCCAAGGTGGCTTTCTCCCCAAACCTTATAAGTAGGCAATCAGGATTTAACGACCCACAAATTTCCAATTTTTTAGTTTATGAAAAAATACATACGTATTTTTTTAACCTCAGTTAGAGACTCATCTTTAAAAAAAAAAAAAATTCAGTGATTTCCTCCCTCTCTTTCCGATGAGGAAAACCGGACTATTTATGCTGCATTTTCGGCTTTTTTTCATATATAATTTTTCATATAAATGCACATTTTCCTCTTCTTTCGGGGCGGAAATTTAACTTTTGTAGAAATGTGATGTGTGTTTAAATTACCAATTTCATAGGCAGTATGTCTGATAATTGCGGAGAGATACTGAGTTAACTTGTAGCAGTGAGTTTACGTGACAAAGGGAAATCAGTTTGTTTGCGGTAAGCGGAGGATAAGGCTCCGAAACTTTACTATTTGGAAGTAGGGGGAGGTTGGGGAAGGGAGGCCCTGAAATTGCTTTTTATAATTAAAAAAGGGAATCTCAGATGTTTTATATCTTGAATATTTACAATAAAACCTTTAAGTGCTTGTCAAGAGGGTAATGTGTCATTAACTGGGGACTCTGCCTCGCCTCTCCTCTCGGACATGACAGTGCAGCAGGATAAGAGAAGAGTAATTATGGTTCAGCA
>NW_024424341.1:31850995-31858512 GCF_017311325.1 Ursus maritimus
GCCAGGTGTGATAAATGACTAATCAGCACGCAGGAGCCTCTGTCCTCAAAGGAGGACTATTACAGTGTTATCAGCTGCAGGCCCGGGTCTACGGGGCCCCAAACAGGGACGGGGACAGGACCTTGCGCCGTGCGGCTTGGCATGCCTCTCGTGAGCCCGTAGCTGTCGCTTAGTTTTGTCACTGGCGTCTTTGTGTAGCTGCCACCGAGGGGGGGCAGGGGGGGAAGGAAACACACAGGGGCTCGAGCAATCTGCCTCGTGCTAATATTTATATAACATGCTCGCCAGCCTCCTGTGGCCCAAGCCTGGAGGGGCGGGGTGGCTTTTCCAGGGGGCGGCTTTGATGGCATAAGTCTCTCCCAGAAGCCTCTTTAACCGTGGAGTCAGTGTGCCTCTCCTGTCCCTTACACGTGTCTTGGGTGTGAGCGTTATTCCTGGTATATCTGACCGCTTCCCACGCAGGAACAATGCCGAATTGTTCCCCGGGCCAGCTGACAGCTCAGTCCTGTCTCAGGGAACCCCGAATGCCTACCACAGGGGCACGCTACGCCCTTGTCCTAAATGTTCTTCCGCCCTTCCGCCCTGCTCAGGGTCCGCACACCTTCGGATTTGATTGATTTATTCTTTATGATCAGGAAACGTTACCTATCAACCTGGACGGATATTAATCAAAACCCCTCTCAGACAAACTGCACTACATCGATTCTTTGCTCCTCAACCCTTTGTTTGTTTCCTTCCCCCAGCGTGCTGAAGGATGGCATGGGAGAAGCGAGACCATCTAAGAAATAATTGTAAAAAATGTACATCAGGAAGTAAGCCTCCGAGTATGAGGAGGTGCCTGATGTGAAAAAGGACGTATGTGTTTAAAAGAGAGAGAGAGAGATGGTACGACACTTTTGATACAAAGGTTATTTTTATAATACTTGCATTTTTATCGGTTGACGTATTTTAACAGGGAGCCCTGACTGAAGTCACAAAAATTATGACACTAACTCCCGAGCTCCTTATCTGACAAATGCAACGCGAACGGTCTTGTTCTTATCAATGAGATCAGATTTCAAAAATGAATGCAAGACCAAGGCGTTGCTTTGTGCACAGATAACCTTGCAGGCGCGAACTCCCAAACCAGAATAAAAGAATCCTCTATGAAATAATGGGCCAGGAAGCCCCATCGCGTCACACTGTAATAGACAGCGGGGGGTGGAATCAAAAGGGGGAAAAACTCATTTCATCTCAGTTAATGGCAGGGAAACGAAGGCAGAGAAGGACTTTCTTCGGAGCAGAGCTGGTGCGACAAAGACCAGGGTTTCGCCGTGTCATGCACCATTTGCCTTTGCACTGGGGCTCTTTTCAGGAGCTGTGAAGCCATTATTATAATGTGAAAAAGGTGTAAAGAAATACTCCCTTCTGGACACTGGAAGGGCAAATGAGGTGCAAGGCTTTTTTTCTTTTTTTTTCTTTTCTTCTTCTTTTGCTGCTGCTGCTTCCCCCCCCCCCCCCCCCTCTCCTCCTTTCTTCTTTTTCTTTGCCTTTATGCACAATGTGCTCAGAAAGGGTTCGAGTCCCCCTAGTAAAAAGGCTGAAGGATGCCAAGGAGTTCTCTGTGCCCTTAGATAAACAGTTTGTCTTGGCTCTGCTCTCCTCCTTTTGTGACTTTGCTGGCTGAAAAGTAACACAAGTGTGTTCTGACCTCAGCTCCTCTCTGCTCACATTATTTTCCAATAAGAAATTTCAAAGCCCAAGTCCCATTCTTGCTCTTAAGTTTTTCGTAGGGATAAGGGACAGGGGTATCCGGAAGCACGGTGGCCAGCCTAGGTTCTGTCTGTAACCCACCACTGAGAAGGGTCCTAATGGGCTGCTTTCCTTGGGGCAGGGCACAGAATGGGAAGATGAAAAGAAAGGCTTTCTTTTTTGGTCCTCGGCTGTACTAAAAATGACCACCTCACAGTGCTGATGGGCAAGCCAAGTTCTTTTGTAAATTATGGAACCCAAGTTGAGACTTGGAGGCTGATTAAAATGAGCTTTTTTCTAACTGAACAATAAATATGGCTACTACCATCTTAAAAGGAGAAAGAGAGAGAGAGAGAGACAGAAAGCAAAGAAAAAAAGATAAAGCTCCAAACAGGCTTGTTCCTCTGTGGTTATCGGGGACAGCAAGATTACATAGCCAGCCAGCATTTGATTCTCAGGACTGCTAAAGTGTGAAGAACGGCAGTGACATTCTAGTCTTCAATAAATCACTATAAAAATGTTTATGAACCCTGCAATTTACTGTCTTTTAAATGCAAATTGAAAGGGGCACCATTGCAAGTGTAAAGGAGACCTGGGGTGGCCTGCAGGAATTATAAAATGTTGCAATAGGTTTTGGAGATTGTGTGATCTCAAATGGGACCATTTCCAAACGATTTTGCATTTATACATCTGTGACAGTTGGGTTAATTTATTAACGAGATTGCTGTGAATTGTAGGGAGGTGGAGGCTGGCATAGCCTTAAACAGTGGCTTTGAATGAATGATGTCTTCGTTTCACTGAAGGAAGAGGGAAACTGGTGATTCAGAATCCAGATCCCAAAAGTTGTTTGGACAAAATGAAATTAGAATGCGGTCCCTTCAGCGGAAGTCAGCACATGCACAATTTCTTTTTTTTTTCTTTTTTTTTTTTAATGAAATCTCTCTTTGGAATTTTGAAGACTCATAGCTAGAAGAGGTAACCCTGAGAAGGGCAGAATTTAGCCATCCTGAATAGCAAGAGAGATTCCCCCCCTTCCCAGCTGAGTGTTCCCTAAAAGGCAGATCTTGCTTTATGGTTGGGTCACCCTGGGGATATTTTTCCACCTTCACAGAGAGTGCTGGGCAGAAGAGTGGAGTAGAAAGTGCGATGGAGTACTATTCCAAGGCCAGGGTCACCTCTTCCGAGTCATGTTACCTTGGCCGAATCTTTCTTTATACTTGACCCCCAACTTCTCCACCTGTAAAACTGTTTGCTCTGAATTTGCAATGAGCCGGCACATATGGAAATCGCTTAGCACAGGGCCAGACCAACGGGCAGGGACCCCTAACAGCTTCGTTTTTCCCCTTCTACCTGTCTCCCCACCGCTTTCCATCCCCCGTACCTAATGTGGAGGGAGAGGAGGAGATGAAGAGACGGTGATCATTTTACATCAAGACGTGGGTTAGAATTAAGGTGACATTCGTTCATGGGGATTCTGGTGTGTGTCACATCCCCCCAGTGGGAATCAGGCAAATGTGCACAGGTACAGTGAGAGAAGGTAAACAGCCCATGAAAACAGGTTGCTCTGCAGTTCTCCCGACTGTTCCTTCCCGCCTCCCACCTGCCTCCTATGGAAACCACCCAAAGTAGGCACTGTTTATAGAGCCATTGCTTGCAAAACATTTCCCCGGTCTCCAGCATATGTGCCGTTAATGCTGCAGAGCGGTGTCCTCGCTTGCTGCTCCCGCAAAAAGCATTTTGCTTGTTTTCAAACACAAGTGTCTCACGCGGATCGGAGGGCGAGGAGTGGATCTGTTCGCCTTGGCAGCCCCTCGCTCAAATGTGCGTCTCTGGCAAGTCCTGTCTGCTGATAGCACCGCCGCAGCGCAGGCTGTCAGATTCCAGAGTCATTATACCATCTGTTTTCCAATCTTCTGCTCTTCAGTGTAGACATATGTTCGAGGGGTTTGTGGGTGTGATGGGGAGCGCTCTTTTCTAGGGGAAGAGGAGGAGGAGGACGCCTGTCCCTGCCTACTTTTCCAAGAAACCCCAGACTAAACTGAAATGAAATTTTAAAGGATTTCAAAGTGAGCGCTCCTAGCAAGAAATTTTACCTTACGGGTCATCTCCTGAAAAACATCCTGATCAAAGCTTTGGGGACAGTGTGCCTTTTGTGTTTATAGTCATCAGGGAGATGCATGGCTTGAATTTGTCGTCATTCTTATCCTGGTAACATTCAACGGAGTTTAAAAAAAAATATAGGTTTGCTATTATCTCTGTATATCCATCTGGACCCTGACCTTGCCATTCCAGACTTTTATTTTAGTTTTAACTTTCGTGGTCCTTTGTTCTTTCTGGCTTTCACCTGAAGAACGGTGTGTGTATACAGTGGTGCCTAGAAAATTGACCCTTGTGTTACTGATCACACCAAGATGCCTCATGTATGGCGGATTTGTACTCATATTTATTTTTTTCCTTTACTTCCTGTCCCCTCCCCTCCGGCCCCCTTCCCTTCCCTTCCCTACCCATCCCACCTATACCCCCTTCCTTTTTATTATTCCCCTAGAAGGAAATATTCAGGCTGGCTTGAGGGAGGATAGCATTGGTAAGGTCAGCTGGGCATGGGATGGAGATGGGAATAGATTTTCTATGCACATTTCACGCTGCCTTCCTGGAAATTTCTGGATGTTTTGCAGCCTAATGTTTAGCCTTCAAAATTCTTCAAGAAAAATTGCACAATGTGAGTAAAATGGGGACGCCTTTCCCTTGTGCTTTGTGCCCCACAACATGTTGGAACGCTCGTCAGTTCTCGCTCGTAATCCAAAGTGCTGGCCCCCTCTGCCTTCTCCGAGCTCCTTGGTGAAACATCGTGGGTTTTTCAGCTTTGTCCTTGGGCCCAGAGCAGAGCCCGCTCCCTGCACAGAAGGTGCCCCTCATGTGTTTGTGGAATGAACTTGCCGAAGCTCACGATTTTAAAGACTTTTCCAAGGAGGGACTCAGACAGGAACATAGAAATAGAGGTGGTTAAGCACAGTGGCTAATTCCAGAGTCCTTTGAGTTCAAATCTTGGCTTTACAACGTGCGATCCAGGGCTTTCAGACCAGTTAATGTAGTTAAGCCTCAGTTTCTTATTGTATACAATGGCTATAATAATACCTCCTTCACCCAGAACTCGTGGGGAGAGTGAGATGATTCAGTGTGATAGGAAATTGCCCAGCACCGTGCTCAGCATAAACGAAGGGCCCTTTAATTGTGATCAATAGATAACATCCTCCACCCTGAGATGTGGAAACAGGTCTAGCTTCAATTGAAGTACCTTTTGAAAGCACCAATCTGATCTTGACCTTAGGGCATGTCTCTGAAATTCTCTCATGTTAGCATCTCTGAAATCTGAGCACATCTCCAAGTCCCCATTAGGCAGGCAGCAGTGATGTGAAATTTGTCGTTGCCTTTGCATACGTAAACATCCACAGCAGTGCCAGCACTAGAACTTAAAGGGCAGGTGTCAGTGGCTTTGAAGAAAATCCCAGAGGTAATGCCGGAGCACCTCCCTTCCAGGAACCAAAGGGCTGTTGGGGTGGAGGGGCAGGTGGGTCTGGCAACACTCCAGAAGTGGGAAGCAAGGTAGGTTTTACTACTTAGCGTGGCTGAAGAGTGAGTTCAAGAGCCCAGCACCACTGGCTTTTCCCTTTTAACAGGATTCTTCCAAAAAAGGTTGCATCACTCATGCTTTCAGTGGCACAGAAGGTGACAGCACACAGAGAAATATGGCATCAGTGATTCAGAGTTTAAAGGTTATTCAGGGGAGAGAGACCTTTACTTAAGGCAAAGAAATTTGGGGAACACCTTATCATTTGTTCCATACTTATATTTTTATTGTGCACGGAAGAGTTAATCGATGACAAAAATGGAGGTCTAATTATCTCTAAAAACATTCTTGCAATGAGAAAAAAAGAAGTCTAAGTGGTAAGAAAACATTGTGCCATATTTTAATTGGCACCATTTTTTTTCTTAGCAGAAAATAAATAATGCCATCTACAATCTCAGATTAGTAAAATACAGCATCTTTTCCCCTGATGGAAGTATTTAGAGTTTCTTCATGCCTTGGGGGTAAGAACCAGAATCACTCGTGTGGCTGGTGAGGCTCTCCAGGGTTTGGCCCCTGCTCACCTCTCCAGGCCCTTCAGCACCAGCTCCCTACACCCCAGCCCTGGTTTTCCACCCTGCATCCACACTGGCACACCATGAAAATCTCACCTCACAAGGTTCCGCCTCTGCCTGGAATATTCTTCTTCCTTCTGTCTCCTTAGATCCCATCTAGGGCAGTCAGGATAATGGCTCCAAAGGTGTTAACATCCTAATCCCCACAACCTGTGACTCTGTGAGATCCTGGGGCACACGGGGAATTAAGGTTGCAGAATGGAACTAAAGTGCTGGTCAGCTGAGTTTAAAATTGGGAGATTGCTCTGGATTACCCAGCTAGGGCCATCCTAATCACAAGTTTCCTTCAATAGGGAAGAGGGAGGCGAAGGAGTCATAACCAGAAAGATGGCAGAGTGCAAAAGACATGGCCTGCGGTTGCCATCTTTGACGGCAGAGGAAGGGGCCACGAACCACAGGATGCAGGTAGCCTCTAGAAGCTGCAAAAGGCAGGAAATGAATTCACGCCCTGGAGTCTCCAGAAGGGACCACAGTCCTGCTGACACCTGGGTTGTAGCCCAGTAAGACCCATTCTAGACTCCTGAACTCTGGCCCTATAGGAAAATAAATTAGTCTTGTTTTAAGGCACTAAGTTTGGGGTAATTCATTAGAGCAGCCATAGGAAACTGATGGGCCCTCTGAAAGCCCCTTCCTCAGGAGATTCTTCTCCAGCCTCCCCCAGGGGCTCTCGGAGCACTCCGAGCCTCTCCTCCAGCCCACCTTCAAGGTTTGTCCTTTCACACTCAATTGTGTGATTATTAATGCCTATCTCCACCATTGGACTGTCTGCCCTGTGAGGGCAGGCATAGTTTATGCTTTGCTCTGATATCCCCACAGCCCCAGAGCCTAAGAAGACCTCAGCATTTGCAGAACGAACGAATGAATGCATGCATGCATGATGGAGTCCACGAACACGTTCACTAGTTAGTCCCCAGGAGAAAGGAAGGCAAGCCGCCAGCAGCTGTAATTAAGCCCGTGTACCCCACATCCGGTGCCAGGGAGGGGGCAGCAGTCTGGTTTGCTGCTGAGCACACTTCTGAGTATGGAGTGAAGGAGATGCCATCCCTAACCCGGCCTGGTTAGACCTAGGCTGGCAGCTCTGCCTCCTCCAAGACAAAGGCCTCTCCCCCACCCCACCCCCAACACATACACCAAATCACAAATGGAGCACACAGTCAGCTGCCCCCCTCCTTTACCCCTGCCCAGTCTCAGCAGGGGAGTCAAGCTGAATATTTCTTTAAGGGATGCCGTTGAGTTTCTTCTGGTGGAGTGAAGGATTTGTAGCAAAACCCAGCATGTAACTTGAGTGTTCTGTGAAGCCAGATATTGGTGCCAAGCTAAATTTGTGTGTGCAGCTTCTGTTTAAGGCAATTATATAGTGTGTAATACCCAGTAGAGAAATTAAGCCGAAGTACATTTTGCCCATAGAGATTATCCTCTCAGTTGGATTTATTTTAAACAAGTTTTGCCCCTTATACATTAAGGTGCATGCAATAAATCACTTATGTAATAAACTACACTATATTATGTGGAAAAAAAAAATATGAGCCAGTGGTAGGGGGAGAGGCTTCAGATGGAGCCAGAGCTCAGGCTGGAAGGGCGGGGGT
>NW_024424341.1:31858522-31933849 GCF_017311325.1 Ursus maritimus
TGGGGGGGGAAGCATGGAGGGAGGGGCCGTTCTGCAGCAGGAGGCTGGAAAGGATACCAGCGGCAGCCTCTCCGCGGCATCGCAGCTCAGGACACTGCTGTAGGGAGTCGCTTACATAATAACTGCAGAGGTGTCGCTTCCGGAGAAGTCACAGAGCTTGTCTTTCTAGAGCAGCCTCTTGGCCTATCTTAATTACCAGCTGTCCACAGTGAGTCTGGAAGGAGCAAGAAAGATGTAGGATTTTATTAACAAGGAGAAAGTGGGGAGAGGTTGTGATAAGGGGCCTGGGGTAATCCCCACCCACCTGATTATAGGGATAATCCGGGAACTAATACAAGACATCCAGTAAAATTTGAACCTCAGATGAACGGTGAATGACTTTTAGTGTAAGTATATCCCATGGCATATTGGGGACATACTGTACTAACAAATTATTCATTGTTGATCTGGAATTCAGATATCCCTGGGCATTTGCATTTTTGTTTGTGAAATCTAACAACTCTTACCCTAGCAGAACTAACAATGATATCCTTTTTACAGCAGATAGATTATTTTGAGGTCTTACACTGTGTAGGGACCTCTATTAAGCGCCTCACAGCCCGATCTAGTTTACTCTTCACAAGCAAACTAGGAGGGTGGCCCCTGTTTATACCCATTTCACAGAGGAGTAAACTGAGGTTTATAGAGGTTCAACCACATGGCCAGTATCTCTCCATCTGTAAGGGGGAAGATCTAGGCTTCACACCAAGGCCGTCTGGCTCCAAAATGTGTGCCCATAATCATGAAGTTATACCACCTCTTCTAGATGCTGATTTGAAAAATAACTTCAAGATGAAACATGCCAAGGGAGACTGCCTGTTCTCCTTAATGCAGAAACACAGTAGAGCTCACAGATCCATGCTGTTTAGGGAAGAAAAATGATATCACTCAGAAAATCATTTAAAAACTTCCTGGCGCACACACCTGGCTCACCATGGAGAGCATGCCACAGGGCCGTGGAGCACACGTCAGGAACGAGACAGCGCAGACCCCACTCTCTCCTGCCGAAGAACCTCCTTCCAGAACCCTTCTCTGCGGAGAGCAGAGAGAAGCCACTCCAATTTACATGTTTGTCATTCTCTAACTTTGAGAGCCCAATAAAACCAAGTGCTTAGTAAGAATCAGACATGGATAAGCTGCTTGTAATTTATGATTTAATGCAGCATAGTATAAAAATAGGCAGAGGCACTGAAAGGCAATCAAACTCTATTGTCACCAGGAACGGGAGGAACAGGGACGTGATCTGACATTTGCTGACGGCCCGCTCCGTACCGGGAACCTCACATCCACGGGCTCATTTCATCTCTCCGTTATCCGTGTGGGGTCTCTCATTTATCTATGGCTGAGCAACGAAGTACCCCACAATTCCCTGGCTTAGAACAGCAGCTGATTTACTAGATACCACGATTTTCTGGGTCAGGCTGAGCTGGTTGACTCTCCTGCTCCATGTGCCATTGATGAGCGTCCCTTAGTGGTGCTCAGGTGACGGGAGGGCCGGTCTAGAGGGTCTAAGAAGGTTCTTCTCACACGGCCAGTGCTTCGTCAGGCCGGCAGGGAAGGGTGGGCTCAGCTGGGCTCCAGCACGGTGGAGGGCTCAGTGTCGTTGGATTCCTGGAAGACAGCTGTCCCAGCCACACGGCAGAAGTTGTATGGCTTTTCTGACCTGGCCTCGGAAATCATTGGGGGGGTCACTCCCACTACGTGCCATTGGGGGAGGCTGTCACCTCTGTACTTCATGGGGGAAGCAGTCCCAAACCCACCAAACTCAAAGGGAGGGAGGGACACAGACTCCGCTTCTTGACAAGAGGAGTATTGAAGAATCTCCGGCCAGATTTTAGAACTGTCATGGGGTCTCTGCCCTTTGCTCTTTCCTTTGTTTAAAAAAAAAAAAAAAAAAAAAAAGTGTTCCCGTATATCTCTGCATTGCCCGGTGTTCCTCGCCCTCTAAAGCTCTTTCAAATGTTTCTATTTTAAAGTCAGCTGATCGGCAGCCATAATTCCATCTGCGCTCTTAATCTCCCTTTGCCTAGTGACCTAATATATCCAGAGGTTCTGGGGATGAGGATATGACATCTTTGGGGGGGTTGCTGGCATTCTTCTGCCTTCCACAGGCGCTGTTAGCTCCTCAGAGAGTGCATCCACACTCCGTGTGCCCCATCCTCAGCAGGCTCGGGCTTCCCGGGCCCCTACGTGATTGTTTGCACACCACCGACGTTATCTTTACTGTCTCTCTACGCGCGTCAGGCCGTTCGTGGAGACGCTGCCCCTGGTTTGGTTGGGCTCACTCACTGTGGTGTGCCAGTGCACACGCGGAGCTGCATCTGGCATGCACACGGCGCTTCGTGTGTCATTGTCCCACGGACAGAAGTGCCTGGGGCAATACCAAACGGGGACCAGTGCCGTGGATGCTACCTCCTCCAAGGAGAATTCCTGGGATAACAGAGAATCTATTCATGGCTGCCGGGCAGACTTGAATCTTCCTAATTTTCCACTGGCACAGGAGTGTAGGAGCAGAGCCAAAAAGTACACGGGGGCAGGAAAAGCTGCGGTCAGAGGCAGACCCTGTTAGCATTGGCCCCTCAGCCAGGGTCTGCTGGTTTTCATTATAGCCCTGGTGTGGCAAAGGACACTGTGTGACTGCGGGCACGCGTCAGCATTCCCATCCCTCCGGATCCCCCGCACTTGCGCGTTCCTCTTCCCTCTTAAATATCCTTTTGAAGCCCATATGTTCAGTCCGCCCCAACTTCTGTTTATACTGGTGCAGAGTGAGGGCTGCTCGGATTCGGGGAGTTTCACGGGAAGGTATTAAATGTGTTTTGAAAATACTTGAAAGTCCAGCTGTGTATGTTTTAGTTTTATATTTAGCCTTAAATTAGAGACTCCATGTACCTCAAGTAATAAAAAGGCACAGCAGGGACTTGAGTTTCTCTTACGTTTGCTGGGGCCATGCACCTAGGTGAGATTTTATTTGTAATTTTTTTTTTGATCGGTTGTTTAATTCCACAGCTTAATTCTGGCCTTTATGCTTTTAGAGGTCTCCTCTTGTATTTCAGAAAGTAGTTATTGTTTTTCCTGTTACTTGAATTTAATAAAAGCAAAGGGAAGCAGGGAGGGGAAGGAGGAAGTACAAATTTGCACCTTTCCGTAGCAGACCCTGGGCTGGGCACATGGCATGGCTAATTCTCAACGCACCCTTTTGAAGAAGGAGACTGGGTGTCAGCAAGTCCCAGAAGTTCCCAGCCTTTCGCTGTTGTTCACTTTTTGCTGAGTGCCATCTTGCTCTTGGCCTGTGGACCCGACCTGGCGCTTCCTGACACCACCTACTCCCACCTCCAGCTAAGGTCCCCAAGAGCCTGTTCCAGGCCAACGTCCAAGGCTGCTTGCTGACCCATGGAGGACGAGGGACATGTGATTCCCCAGTATCACTTAGTACCCACGCCGAAGGCCAGAGTCACAGGAACACTGTAGCCTGTAGCCAAGGATGAGGCACAGTGTGTGTCTCCTTAGAGCTGCTTTCACAAAGTGCCACAAAGTATCTGGCTTCAAACAATGGAGTTTCATTGTCTTACAGCCTGGGAGGCCGGACATGCCAAATCAAGGTGTTGGCAGGACGACGCTCTCTCTCAGAAAATCCTAGGGGAGGATCCTTCCTAGACTCTGGTGTTTCCCAACAATCCTTGGTCTTTGGTGGCTTGTATATACATCACTCCAAATGTTTGGGAGGCACTGTCTTAGTTTGCTATTGCTCTGTAACAAATTATCACAAGCTTAGTACCTCCAGCAACCCAGATGCATCATCCTGCAGTTCCACATGGCAAAGGTCCGGCCCAGGTCTCAAGGCAGAGATCAGGGTGTGGTCAACGCTGTGTTCCTTCTGGAGGCCCAAGGAGGGAATCTGTTCTCTTGCCTTTCCCATCTCCCAGAGGTCTCCCACGTGGCTCAAGGCCCCTTTCTTCCAACTTCAAAGCCAGGAAAGTGGGGCTGAGCCCGTTTCACGCTGACATCTTTCTGGCTCTCTCTTCAGATTCCCTCCTTCACTTTTAAGGACCTTTGCGATTACATTGGGCCCACGGGATAATCCAGGATAATCTTCCTATTTTAAGATCAGCTGATCAGTACCATAATGCCATCTGCGATCTTAATTTCCTTTTACCTAGTAACCTAACATATCCGCAAGTTCTTGGAATTAGGTTGTCAACGTCTTTTGGGGGGGCGTAATTCTGCGTTCCATAGGCATTTTGTCACCTGCCAGGCACCGTGCTAAGCAGAGATGATACAGCAGTCAATGATACCGGCAAGACCCTCGTGCTCATGAAGCTTATGTTCTAGTGAGGGTGAAGGGCGTTGAAGAAATCAGCAAGCAAATACTATAATTACAGGAAGTGTGAGTGGTGTGGGTGAAAGAAAAAAGAAGTGCCGTGATGGGGAATAATGATCAAAAGGACTCACATAAATAATCAAAAAAAGCCTACTGTTGAACCCTAGAGCATGATAAAGGGCCCATCATGGGAAGAACTGAGGAAACATGTTCCAGGCAGAAGGAACAGCAAACACGGTGGCCCTGAGGCCTTTAGAAAAATCATCCTGGCTTCCTTCTATAAAATATATGGGAGAAGGCGAATGAGGATGATTTTCCGTAGTTGGTACAGTGTTCCAGGAGAGAGACGACAAAGGCCTTGTATGGCCGGTTGAATCGTAGAACATAAGGATAGCCAGGCCCTAATCCCCATTCTATAGCAAAAGTCCATTTTTGGATGTGATTCAGTTAAGGATCTTGGGATGGGGAGGTGGTCTTGGTGGGCCCTAAGTGTACTCACAAGGTCCTCATAATAGAGACAGAGGAAGGTTTGACCACAGAATTAGCAAATGTGATGACAGAAGCAAGAGGCTAGAGCGATTGAGGAAGGAATCATGGGCCCAACAAGACAGGTGGCCCCTGTCAGCTGGAAAAGGCAAGGGGATTGATTCTTCCCTAGGGCCTCCAGAAGGAAGTGGCCCGGCCAACGGCTTGACTCTAGCCCAGTGAAACTGATTTCAGCCTTCTGGCCTCCAGCACTCAAAGAGTTCTTGTGTTGTTTTAAGCTGCCGAGTATGTGGTAATTTGTTAGGGCGGTCCTAGGAAACTCATACATCCGACTGAGGACGTGCTATGGGACAGAGAGGAGGAGTCCTTGCACGGGCGGGACTTGGTCCTGCTGGGGTGCGGGGAGAGTCGAGGGACAGAGGACTCAGAATGAGCCTGCGGTCCCTACTTGGGTGACTGGATGGACAATATGGTCTTAACTGACAGAGAAGCAGAGGGAGGAAAGAAAGCTCAGTTTGGGGTGTGTTGAGATTGAGTGAATGGTTGAGGCCCAGCGGACTCGGGGTGTGTGAGCCTGGAGCTCAGTGGGTTTAGGCGGAAGATCCAGCATCAAACCCAGAGCCCGGAAACTTTAGGCACTCACTGAACAAGTGAATCAGTGAATCAATGCATGACTCAATGAACAAATGAACAGTTGATATTAATGTGGGAATCCTCTGTGAATGGTGGGAGCCGACACCATCAGATTGGATGGGAATACTCAGAGGCCTGATGTTTCGGTTCATGTTTCTGCTTAAAAACATATCGCAGAATCCTTGTCTTATTTAAAGGAAATTTCACTTTGGCCTTACTCTACCTGCATGCCCCTGTGAGTTTCGTCCTCCGGGGACACCATCTTACAACCTCCCATCCCCGAACCGATGGGATGCCACCTTTAGACACCGGCAGTTTCTGGGCCAGACGATGCTAAGAGAAGCCAGTGCAATCATCAACATGTAGGAACATCAGTAAATACTCAGCCTTTAGAAATTATTATATGCTTAAACCTCATTGCGGAGTTAATGGGAAGGGAGATGATCCTGGGTGGTCTGTTATCAGATGAGGAAACAGACGTAGTCAGCTCCCTTGATGAGGATCTCATCATTGCTCAGTGACAAAACCAGGATGTGAATTGACAGCTCTTTCCAGGATACAGAAGCTATTTAATATTTATCATCTTACTAATAATAGTAGAGAAAGTAAATCATAATACCAACTGCCCTTATTAGTGCCTTGGTATTCCAGGCTCTTTACCAAGTACTCTGCATGCAGACGATTCCTCCCAAGAACCTCAGGAGCTAGTCACTTTCAGTGCTAGCTGGAAAGGTAATACGTAGCTATTATGTACTGCCGTACAACAAATGGCCACAAACCTAGGTTAAACCATGTATGTATTATCCAATAGTCCCACAGGCCGGAAGTACAGGCCCAGCCTAGCTGTGTCTTCCTCTCACCATCTCAGGAGGCTGAAACCAAAGTGTCAGCCAGGGCTGGGGTCTTCTCAGAGGTTGTGGCTGTTGAGAGAAGTCATTTCTTTGTAACGGTAGGGCTGTGGTCTGCATTTTCATGCTGGCTGTTGGCTGGAGGCTACTGACAGCTCCTGGGGGCTGTCCTCAGGTTCTGGCCATGTGACCTTTTCCATAGTTGCTCTCACAACAATTGCACCTTCCACACCACAGGAGAATCTGAATTTCTCTCCTCACGGATGGCCCATTTCCTTTAAGGGGTTCACCTGATTAGGTCAGGCCCACCCAGGATCATCTCTTTTGTGATTGACTCAAAGCCAGCTCCTTTGGGACCTTAATTATGTGTACAGAATTTCTTCCTTCTTGGACAGGGTAATCTAATTGTGGGAGCAAGCCATCCCATCATATTCATAGATCCTGTCCACACTCAAGAAACCTATGAGGGTGTATATTTTAGAAGGTGGGAATCTTGGAGGCCATCTTGGAATCCTGCCAACCATAGTCTGTGAAATTCCCATTTCACAGATGTTGAAACTGAGATTTAGATGTATGATGCAACTTGCCCAAGGACACAGAAGGACAGAGCTGGGATTCAGGTCTGGGCCCATCGACTCAGAAGCCCATGCTTCCAACCCCAGTCTGCACCACCACCATGCGTTCATCCTCTGGCCTTCACCTGACGTGCTGACCTTGCTGTTTGCTGCCTGCGGAGAAGCGCAGGTAGCTGCCTGTCCCAGGCTTTGCTTTGTCCTCCAGCTTCGCAAGCTTCCACCTGCGTCCGCAGAGCAGAAGGGAACTGAACAGGCGCCAATGGCTTTAAATGGAGCCGTATTTGTACAATGAGCAGCACGTGCACAAAAAGGCAAGCTAAAAATGTCTACGACCTTCTAAAAATGGAATGACGTGGCCAGGTATTGAGTCAGCCCCGTGACGTGAATGCAGTCATCCTGATTCGGGTCGGATTTATTCCTCATTAAACACATTTTAACTTGATTACAAACAAATCTCATATTATTTAGAGGAATCGACGGAGCTGGCCGAGGGTGGTTGGTATCAGTAGGCACCTTGCTCTCCCAGACTAAAGAGATGATCACTTTACCTGCTAAAAAGGCCCACTCATTATGTGGACTGTGTGGAGCTGTTTAAGGGAAGCAGGAGTGCAATGTGAGTGCCAGTGAGCTTGAATGCTGTAAGGGATTGGAGCTCACAGCCTGGACGTTTATCCTGCTCTTTGCAGATGAATGGGGGCTTCTGGAATCCGCATGACTGGGACTGCTGTCCCTTCGTTCTGTGCCTCCTGTGCCCAAACATGCAAATATACATTGATCTCTAACTGGGTCCTAAGAACTGTGGCTGGAGCTGGCAAGAGCATGGTGAGTTGTAGGGAAACACGGGGCCTGCCCTCGGGGGGGTTTCACACTAGACGTCCATCAGATGTCCATGCAAAGACACGTACTGTTACAACTAGGGCACAGCTGTGAAGGAGAGATACGCAGGAGACAACACCTATCAGGGGAGTTGTGACCTCATCTGGGAAGGTTGTTGGAGAAAATAAGGCATGAACTGGTTGAGATCTGGCATTGTTCAGGTTAAGAGAGGAATTTGATAGTTTGTTTGTGAACATGTGATCTTGGGCAAGGCACTGAGCCTCTCTGAACTTCAGTGTCCTCTTCAGAAGAAAATGGAACGGAAGAAAAATGGGTCTTGAGCATGCTGAGTATTAAGCAAGCTGCTCTCCCTGAAAAGGCTGACCTAGCCATCCGTTCTTGTTTTTGTCCTCAAAACCCTCTTATGTTTCCTCTCTATCTTCCTCATGCCTACATTAAATCGATCAATCAGTCAATCCATGAAGCACATGTCTGTTTACGAGTCTGGCTTCCCTATGAGGCTTTATTGAGCACCTAACGTGTGAGGAACTAGGCATTCAGAGATGAGAAGAATGCCCAGGAAGAGAGGGACCATGGCATCAGGGAGCAACTTGTGCTGAGAGAGGGGTTCCCTGGGCGTTGGGGTGCAGACAGTGGCCAGGGCTCTTAACACAGCGAGGCATCTGGGAGGGCACAGTTTTCACCTAGAGATGCACAGGACTGCATTTGTTAATCAGGAGAAGCAGGGCCTGACCCCAGAGAAGGGTCTGGGATGGATCTGTGAGTGACAGCAGGGAATGCTGTAGCTAGGGGATCCTCCAGAGAACAAAGGAGATAAAGTACCCACCTCGTTGGGGCGGGGCAAAGAAACAGACCAGTGACAAACAGGAGATAGCGCATGAGAAGGTGATGAGTGTCATGGAGAAAAATTAAGCAAGGCAGGAGGAGCAGGCATTGCATTTGTTCATCGGGGGGTCGGGGCAGTCTCCCACAAGGGAGGTTTGGGTGGTGGCAGCAGGTGGACGGGGACCCTGCAGGTGCCGGGAGTCAGAGGGGACGCAGATGCCCAGGTTCTCCAGAGGTAGCAAGGCTGCAGGGTTGGAGGATGGTCTTCTGGCGGGAGTAGGGGAGATGGAGGCAGAGTGGCTGGGCTTCTGCCCTGAGGGAAGTAGATGGAGACGTGTGAGAGCTCTGTATAGAAGGGCAGCCAGATCAGCTTGTGATGATGGTTATTTCCAACATGTATCATCTCTTCTCTCAGTACATAAATATGTTTTCATACGTCTGTATACATAGCATGATACATCTTTATGTATAATATGTATGGTTATATATTTTGTGTGTATACGGCCTTTCCTTCAAACCATCTAAAAGTCACAGATTCCATAACAGTTCATCTTGACATTTCCCAGCAGGCATCTCCTAAGAGCGGACACATTCTTCATATAACCGTTGCACACCCACAATGCCATTATTGCACCCCAGAAAACCAACACTGTCCCAATAATATCTAACGTGCAGTCTGTATCCGACTTTCCGCAATTGTCCCCCATCTGTCCTTTCTAGCTTCTGTTCCGGTTTGATTCAGAATCCAACAGAGAAGCACACTGCATTCGGTTTTCATAGCCCTCCGTTCCCCCTTTAGCCAGAACTATTTCTTTGCCGTCATCCTGGCCTCGTGACCTTGGCCTTTTGGAGGAGTTCAGGGATCCCTCTGGCCACTGTTTGAGAAGAAACAGTTGTGGCCCAGGCTGGCAGCGGGGGACTGTTCGGAGTTTGTTAGGAGACTTCCACGTCGCTCCTGGCCAGGTGGGCATCTCCGTTCTCCGCACACCCAATGCAGTAGCCACACACCACGGCTATGCGCTCGGTGTGGCACTGGTGCAACTGAGCATCTGACCAGCGATGTACTTACTTGTAACTAGTTCGAAGTGCCTGTTGTGGCTGGTGGCCACTGTACTGGGCAGTGCAGCTGCAAGCTGAGAGATCACTGACCTACCTGCGCTTTTCTTTCCCAGGGCCCGCCGGCCTCTGGAACAGGGCAGGCAGGCATTGGGCGCAGAGCTCTCCTCGCTGCGAGTCACATCCTGTCCTATATGGCCCATGGCAGAATGGGCCACTCTGTAAGCCTGGCTGAGGGAGGACGTAAAGAAGGTCCCCTCCATCCAGCAGTAACTCGGTGGCTGACCATAAATGCCCTGACAATTGCCCATCTCCACCCTGACCCTCTTCTCCGGGCCCTGCCTTCAGGGGCTCTGCCTTTGGCGACCTGTCCACCCACCCGAGGACTAGCCCCAGAGCAGCCCCTCTCTGCACTGTCCTTAGGAGCAAGAGTACATGCATGCCTGTCCTCGGTGGGGTCTGCTGGGAGTGGGGGTGGAGCTCTGATCTCTCGGACCCCAGGGACCCACTCTCACCCCCATCCTGTCCCTCCTCGTTCTGATACCTTTTATGCAATTTTTTTTTCCTTCCTCTCTTTCTGTGTGCTTTTCCTTAGTCAAACACAAGTCCTCCACGAAGTAACTCAAAGCCCAGGCATCAGTGACCAGGGCGTCACACATATGCACACACTGATTATCAGTGCTGGACACTGCTTATTATATGGGTTTCCACCTGGACGCACCACTCTAAGCCCAACCGCAAAGGGTTAAATCTTTCAGAGACTGGGTCGCATCTATCCACGGAGCTGGATTTGCATTCCAGGATACATTAATCCACCCAAGTTTACTTGGAGAACGGATCTGAGATCAGATGGGAGCTCCCAGAAGCAAAGCAATTGCAGGTTCATTTGTTACTTTTATTAGCTCATTTCTTCCTATTTTTCTTTTATCCAAATTGCCTACTACCTGGGAAAGGTTGGGGTCCTCTCTATTCTCCTTCTCAAGCTGCCTCCCTCCCAGGTGTTTGCAATCACATACTTCTCATTTGGTTTCTGGGTCCGCTGACATGAGCACCAGAAACACCTCCTCCCCAGAGAGGAGAAGAGGACGCAATCTGTAAGGATTTTTCCTCTCTTCCCTTTGTCAGCTGGCACGCGATATGCTTCTCGGGCAGTAATTTAGAGACTGTCAGTTTCTGAGCGGCTGGGGAGAGGAGCCACAGCCTGCATCTTCTCGCCTCGGCTGGAGTTGGGTCTTTGAGCTGGCATGCCGCGAGGTCTCTTTCTGGGAAGGGATGGTCCTATTTAAGGAAGGCCCTGGGTTTTGTCAAGTTTGAAAGGTTTTCAACATCTTCCCGAGATGGTGGTCGTGGGAGGGGTTGTTATGACACATCGGTCTGGAGAACGCTGTGCCCGAGTCGTGATTTATACCAAAAGATCCTTTCCTGGGGAGGTTTCCGCTAGCAGCCGGGCACTAAGACATTATTAATGCTTTCCTGTTTTCTATTGTCCCTGAATGGAAAAACACTTTGGAGCCCTTAAATTTTCTCAAGATGTCTGTGTTTTCCTGGATCATCCCTCAATTTTCCATGGTATGAAAAATGTAAATGTTGCTACATTTTGTTCAGGGAATCTGGCAGTTGCGGCAAATCCTTTTAAGATTTGTACTCCCACAGATGCTTTCACCTGGAGAATCCCCGACTTGGCAAAAACAACCCGATTCCCAGCCACTGCTTTTTGAGCAACTGCTGAATTCCCGCGACTTTGCATACATTATTGATCACGCTTTACAGCATTCCTTCAAAGGAGACATTACTGTCCTAATTCTAGAGCTGGGAAAAGGAAAGCACAAAAATTAAGTCACTTTCCCATGAATGTACAGCTAGGAAGTGGGTTCCAATCCAGTTTTGGCTGATTCCAAGACTCCCGATTATGGTTTCATTCCTTTTTGTTTCCTACTTTTGTTCAGTGTACATTTATCCAGTTCTCTTTTACAAGCACTTATCTGCACCAGCTGTTCTAGCAGGCATTTACTCAGTGAGTAGCCAAGGTTGCGCCCAGGAGCATGTGTATGCACCAAAGTCACCTTTGAGTGATCGAAGACAGAGAGGCAGAGAACTGATAACTGAGCATGACACGCGCGAAGCTTCCTCTGCCGCCTACTGCCATTCAGGACCTCTGCCCCCCAAATGTCGATGTGTAAGAGGCCATGGGACGCTTCTGTCCATTTGTCTGCAATCTGCCATTGGCTTGTTACAGTATGGAGTGCTTCCCCTGGGTTTCTGTTGTATTCTGGATTGCATTTGTTCATCGGGGGGTTGGGGCAGTCTCAGGGATCTCAGGCCCTGGAGATGGAACAGGGAATGAGTCACATAAGGTGCCTGACTACATGGGCCTTCCAGCTAAGACGGGAAAGCAAAACTTGGGCATCCGACACACTTTGGCTACAAAATTCTAGTTTTATCATTTTTTTCCAGCTGTGTGATTTTCAGCAACTTATCTGGTTTTCCTTGAATTTTTCTTTTTTCTTTTTTTTGTAAAATAGTAACAGTATTCTCCTTTCAAGTGGCCTTGCAGGTTCAAGAGTTAACCTGAGTGCCTGCCGCATGGTAGGTCCTCAGTAAACATTGAAGTCTTGATTTCTCTTCCTTCCAATGAGCAGTCGCTTTTCCGAGAGAAATGCCACAGCAGATGGATTGGAAAGGTGCCTCCGGGAAAAAGCCTGTCTCAGCTCAGGGGCTGCTGGTTGGGCTCAGTTCTGTCATCTCTAGCAAGAGCTGGAAACACAGCACATGGCTAGATTTTTCTCCCTTCCAGGCTGTCTTTTTAGTCTTCTGATTAAGGTAACAGTTAGATCCAACACGCCCTGAATGGTTGAGAGAGGAAGGTTCTGCTGGCAGAGACTGAGGGTTTCTATTAACACCTCCTGCCCCGATGAGGAGTAATGAAATATCGTCAGAGAGTCTCTTCTGTTTTTTGATTGAAACTGCTGTTCAGCCTCCCTCCCGCTGGAGAGAAGCACAGGTGTGTCTCACGGTCACTCTCTTTCCCATGAGCAAGAGCTCCCCCTTCTTAACTTTCCCTCTTCCTAAGTCCCCAGGCCCATCTTGGCCCAACCAGTCCCTCTTAGAAAATGGCCTCACCTCCTGCTTCTTAAAGAAGATTCAGGTCTTGTGACCTGGATTTTCGTAAAGTCCCCAATTCACATCTCCGTATCTTTTTCTCATTGTCTCCTTATTCTGTCTGTTTCAAAATTGGCACTTCCACCTCTGAGCTTGATTTTGGTCATTCTCTTTCCTGATGTTTGATATTCCCATTATCTGCTCTCTTGTCTCCATCCCCCCTCATGCCCAACCTGCCTCTATCGCAAGGAATCCCCGGTTGACCCATGTGCCTTCTGGAGTAGTGGGTCTGTCACCTTCCTTTCGAGATTGGGAGTGACCAAAACAGCTACCCTCAGTACCTTGAAAATGGATACGGTGGGTTGTGTATTTCTTCTGAAGTGGCGCTCTGTCTTAGAAACATGGAGTTTGGATCAGGCCCTGGTGGGTATTACTCCCAAAGCTTCATTTGAAAGAACGCTGTAGACACCAGCATTCACCACAGGCTGGGTGGATCATGTGCTTCTGTGTTACCTAGCTATGCATGTCCGTCCATGCAGCCTATGCCTTAGGCCACAGCAACTGGAGGTGGCCTAGAGCTGGAATCAGCAAACGGTTTCTATAAAGGGCTAGATAGTAAATGTTTCAGGCTTGGCAGGCCATATGGTATTTGTTGAAACTACTCAGCCTTGAAGTACAAAAACAGCTATGTACAGCACATAAATTAGTGAGCAGGGCTGTGTCCCAATAAAACTTTATTTATGGGCACTGAAATTTGATTTTCATGTGTCAAGAAATTATGTTCTTCTTTTGATTTTTTTTTTTTTTTTTGTAAAGCCATTCTGTAAAAACCTTTGAGTCTTTAGTGATTGCAAGTTTTAATTTGGATATTTCCACCCTCCTAATTTGCAGAGTAAATCATCGGTAGGTTATACAGAAGCAAGTTGGTGAGCTGGATTTGGCTTGTGAGACATAGCGTGCCGAAGCCTGGCCAAGGGGGTTAATAAGCAAAGTAGTAAAATATCGTAAAACTAAAAACTAGGGAAAAATACAATCAAACGCATATTTGCAGGCCACAATATCCAAAAAGATGATGTATTTGAACTAGAGATTTGGCTCTGAGTTTCCTGGTAGTCAAAGCAAAAAGGGAACCAAAAATCATTTACATTGTTGACTGGCCATTAGGACAAAAAGAAGTCAATTCTTCTTGGTAGGTGGAGGTACCATGGCCTTCTGGGTTAAACGTGGTAGAGAAATTTGATTTCCTTGTCTGTCATTGAGCCCCCATTTATTTTGTCCACACCAAGGCTAGTCTCAGAGTATTTGCTTTACTGTGTAAAATCAACAATCAACCATTTTCTGGTCATTGTAATGGTGTAAATTATATCTGACGGTTGTTAATTAAATACCTAGTCATGCTCTGGAGCTAAAGCCAAATAGTGCTCCGTAAACATTATGATTTGTCAGTAATCAATGTGATTTGTATAATTTGTGAGTGATCAGATACTTTATCCAGAAGCAGATTATTGATGTCCATGCCTATCTTGGGAGAAATTGCCACTTGGTCTGTGTCTACGCAGACCCAAGAGGAGAAGAGATTTGACAATGGTCTGATTAATTGAATCAGTGGTTTGGGGGAGTGGGCTGTCTGTATTGATCCAATTAAATAGATAATTGTCAGAATTGAGGTCATGTCTATAAGACACCACCATTTCAAAGCCAAAGAGATTGTTTCAAATATATAATGCTCACCCAATCAATGGTGACTGCCTCCTCCACATGAAATCAACCAGAAAGTGATTGATTCTATAGAGCTATAAACCAGGGTCTTTCCTATTTTCAGCAAACGGTTATGTGCTAAATACAGTGCTTTGAATTTTTTGTTCCCCATAGACCCAAGGGCAGCGATTCATTATGCAAATAAGGGGGATGTAAATACTCAGATCATAAGTTGAAATGACACAAGACTCCAAATAGTCCCTTTAAGGGGGGAGGAGAAGAACCCCAAAATTAAACAAGCTGGCATTCTCCATATCTGTGAGCTGCATGAGTGTATTGGATAAACAGGGGGACTCTGGGCTCTCTTAGGGTGTGATGGTATTGCAGGTACACTGAAGGGCAGACTTAGCTCCTGCTTTGTGGTCAAATAGAAAGGGAAAAGGAAAGAAAAAGTAGAAGGCTTGACTTTAATTTCCATATCAGATTTGAATCCCAGTTTCACCACTAGCTGGTGATTTTAGGCAAGTTAGGCAACCTCTCTGGTCCTTAGTGTTCTCCCTTCTATCTAATGACGGCAAACGTATATAAATCTTTGGGCAGCTGTGCCTATACCAAGCACACGGTCAAGGTTGGTTAGCCTGCTACTTCTCTACTGACCCCACCAAAAAAAGGAACGGGTTCCTCACATTTCTCATCTGAAACATGACTACAGGCCTGCCGTTCTTATCTTATATGCCGTAGCAGACAGCATTCACTGGACAGCTGATGAACACCTACCGCCTGCCAGCTGTGTCACAGTGAGCAATAACTTAAGTTTTTGTGCCTCGGTTTCTTCATCTGTGAGGTGGGGATAATAATGCCCACCATAGGGCAGCGAGGAGGATTAAATGCATCAGTAATACAGGTGCAGTATTAAAAGACAGGCCAGGCACATAGAAACTGTTCTATAAATGTTTATTGTTATCATCCTTTGTGTTAGTAAATCATTGTTCTGGTTTGCTGGGTACAGAGAGAGAGATGGGGACACTCCAGGCAAATGAAGTAATAAGATCAATAGACCAAAAAAAAAAAAAAAAGGAAGTGCTGTAATGGGAAGCTCTGTGCAGATACGAGGGAGGGCTGTCAGTGCCTAAATTCGTGCATCTTCCCACGCACTAAGTAGATTCTTTGTGCCTGCCATTTTGAAATCTTTCCGAAAATAAGTGACCACCTTTGGGTCTGGCGTGTTTAATTTTACCACAAAAGTATAGAAAGCAGGTAGCCTGCTGTTTACAGAATTTTTTTTGTAAGTGAAGGAATATGTTAATGAGCTTAGCTTGACAAAGAGCTAAGGGGATTCTTGACATCAAATGGTGGGTAACTAAATAGGTCACCCCAAGTAGTTTAGCAAGGATAGAAGACTAAGGGGATACAGAAGCTTCAGGAATTTGTTCTCAGGGAGGGCAGAAGAGGTGGTGTTTTGGTGTTTTTGTTGTCGTTGTTCGGTTTAAAGTTGTGTCTGTAATGTTGGTCCAGTGGTTAGCACATAGACAGCATTTATTGAACACTTGTCGAATGGAGGAAGGAAGGAGTGAGGGTGTGCATGCCATGTCTGTAAGGACAATGAAAAGGCATCCTACACATCTGTGTTGGTAGAATCGGCTTTCAGGCACTTTGACTTCCTTTGAGCGACACGTTTGCGAGTCTCTGCCACGCTCGGTAACCAACGCTGGCTGCAAAGACGAGGGCACGTGGTCCCTGCTCTGGAGAAGCTCACACTTTATTCAGGGCTCTTCACTTCTTTGAGCCACAGACAACCTTGGGCCCCTAGGAGAACCTGTAGACTGCTTCTCAGAATAATGTTTTTATTTTTTTCAGAATAATGTTTTTAAATGCATAATACAAAATACATAGGATCATGGACACCTGGGTGGCTCATTTGGTTCAGCGTCTGCCTTCAGCTCAGGTGATGATCCCAGGGTCCTGGGATCAAGTCCCACATCAGGCTCCCTGCTCAGCGGTAACCTGCTTCTCCCTCTCCCTCTGCCTTTCCCCACCCCCGCTCAAATGAATAAATAAAATCTTAAAAAAAAACATAAAATACATAAGATCACAAAGGAAACCAATTATATTGAAATTTAGTCATCCAAATATTAAAACGTGTAATCTAGTAATAAATGTTCTTCCTAATTAACCCGTTAAATAACTCATCTAGTGGTGGGTCCATTAACTGCGAATTATCAAAGTAGTGGTTGAAAATGCTATTTTGAGATATCAGTTACCACCCTCCTGTTGTGAAAATATCCGTGATTCCTGCCGTGACAAACTCACAGATGCCTCTCATCTTATAGCAGCTCGTTGTCCACATGAAGGAAATGGTACATTCCAGTTAGGGGTTAATGAAATAAAGATATGATATTTTGTCCAGCCTAGTACGCCCTTTCTCTCTAGAATCATGCCCACAGACACTCAGAGGAAGGACTCTGCTCTAGTGTGCGCTGGTTTCACGGTAACAAAGTGGTGCAAGGACCTGGCAAGAGGTGTCGGTACAAAGAGGCGGGGGGGGAGGTTACCTGGAGCCGGAAGCACCCGGGGACGACGCCAGCACTCTGAGAACAAATGCGCATGTCAGGCACGTAGTAGGGGCTTCCTCCACGGTAGCCATTATCACTCACCAGCTGTGACAGATGAGCAGGAGGGGGAGAGGCAAAGACAGAGAGGGTTGCAGGTGGCAGGTGTCCTCCGGGCAGGGGGAACCTCGAGTGCCAAGGAGCACGGAGCACTCTGCTTTTGCCAGAGAATGTAGTAGGGGAGGGGAGGGAGGGGACTCACAAGTATGAGGGTTGGAGCTTCAGGCTGGCCATAGCTTCCAGAGCACTCAGATGGCAAGTGTCTGGGACACTCTGCTGCCTGTGAGGGGGGCCAAGAGTGGGAGAGGAGAGAACCTTCTGGCAATCTGCCCCACAGCAGCACCAGTCAGACTCAGGCCTGTTGGCTCATCTATAATTTCTTGGACAAGCCCCCGTAGTTAGTAAATAAAGCTGTCTACTTTAAATTTTGTCCCAGCGTCCTTGTACAGCCTCTCCTCCTAGGAGCTGAGTCCCATTATATTCCGAAAGCATATGTTCCCAACGATTGTTCCTTCTCTTTCCAATAATATCTTTGCAGGACAAAGAGGGATGGGGAAGGGAACACACTTTCAGGATGTCAGTCCCAGTTTTAATTACAAGTGTTCGTGGCTGTGGCATTCATGTAATTGGGGGGCTGATTTATTCCAAATAATAAGCACTGATGTGAGGGGCTGGAGCCCAAGGGGGGGGGGCGGCAAGCAGAGGCAGCAGCTCCCCCCACCAAGCCCGGAACTGGGGCGGCACATGTCAGCGGCTTTTCTCAGAAGCCTGCAGGGGCCGGGGTGGAAGAGACACCGCAGGGCTCGCTCTGGAGACAGAGTCCCTGCTCTGCACCTGCTCGCTTTGTGACCTTTCGGCGAGGTATTTCCCTTCCCTGAGCATCCATTTCCTCATCTGAAAAATGCATCTGATCATAATACCTGTGGCTTGGGGGGGTTTGGAGGATTAACTAGGATGATCTAAATAAAGACTTTAGCACCGTGCCCAGTAGATAGCAAGCGCTCGGTGCTGTTGACTTATTGAAAAAGTAATAATAATCTCTGCAATAACCACAATAATCATAGCAACAACAGTCATGTTCAACTATGCATTCAGTTTAAGGACAGGGAATGTGACCCGGGGGCTTTTTCATTAGATATATGGCACACACTTGACCTAATGGAAAGCTTGAAAGCAATTGGATAGGAACACAACCGTCCATCTTCTTGAAGCCTCCCGAGGAGTGTAATACAAGAATTACTGTTCTCTCTTCGCATTTATGCATTGCGTTTCTCTGTTGGATTCGGAATGCTTTATAGGGCACTGATCAGACTCGAGCATTCTCTCAGTTTAAACTCCGGCAGAGATGAGGCATGTGCATGATTTCCCTGAGTAACCTACTCACTGGTGGCTTGGGGTTCCAGAGGCCAAGGGAGTGGAACACTCATCCCAGAGTCCTGCGTGATTGCTGGCTGCAATGCAGGACACCTGGAGCAGAGCCTCGTGTATGGCCTGAGAAGGCCAGGGACCATCTGGCGCACGCAAAAAGGTGTGCATTAAACAGGTACGGCAGTGAGAAGGAATGAATTACTGATCCACGCTACAACACGGATGAACCTCGAAAACATTATGCTGAATGAAATAAGCCAGACACAAAAGACCATATGTTACATGATTCCGCGTGTGCGAAATGTCCAGAGTAGGCAAATCCATGAACAGAACATGAACTACTGGTTGCCAGGCGCTGAGGCAAGGGGGAGATAGGGAGCAACTGCTAATGGATGTGGGGTTTCTTTTGGGGGTGATGAAAATGTTCTGGAATGAGGTAGTGGTGTTGGTTGCACAACCTTACGAATGCATTAAAAACTCCTGAATTGTACACTTTAAAAGAATGAAGTGTATGGCATGTGAATTATATCTCAGTTTTTGTTTTTCGTATTTTAGGTTTTTTTGCGGACATGCGTGGGGGACGCCGTGAGTAGTGGCCCTCCTAATCATTAGAAATGCCCCCAAATCGTATGAAATGAAAGGGGGGCCCCTCCAGACAGGTTGCAGGTCCTGGGGGAACTGAACAAGTATGGATGTGTGTATGTGCTTGTATACCTGGTCGAACATGAAGCCACCATCAGGACGAGGCCCCAGAACCCTCCATCTGGGAACTTCCCAAGGCACTGCCTGCGTTTTCAAGGGCAATAAAACCCCCCATTTCTTTAGCCCTGTGTCTTCCTGAGGGAGATGCCCCTGGCAGTAAGTCTTTAAAGATGAACCAAGTCACCTTTTGAACAAACAGGCATGACGGGAGACCGAGGAGAGTCGGCGGAAAGGCTAGGGCCCCGAGTGGTTTTGAACTCAGCCTTGCGTAGATTGTAGGGCAGTTGCTAGCAGGTGAATAGAGCAGAGCCCATGACAGGGAGGATCTTGTCTTCCTGCTAGCGAGAGGGCAATGAGGAGCCACAGAGGGTTTTTTAAGCAGAGGAATGATATGATTGGATTTTTTCCCCCACAAAGATGATGTCACTGGCTATGGGGACAGGGAGATGAGTTGGGAGGTCTTTCAGTTGTCTGTGAAAGCCTGAACTAAGTAGCATCTTGTAGCAGGCTGAGTGGTGGCTCCCAGAAGATCTGTCTACTCAAAACTGTGGATGGAATCTTGTTTAGAAAAATGGTCTTTTTAGATGTAATTAAGCTAAGGATCTCAACGAGGTCATCTTGCATTAACTGGGTGGGTCCCAAATCCAATTGCACGTGTCATTTTAGAGACAGAAGGGAAGGAGACACAGAGAAAGCCATGCGAAGACAGAGGCAGGAACTGGAGTGGTGTGTCTACAGGCCACAGAGTGCTAATTGCTAGAAGCCAGGAGAGAGGCATGGAACAGGTTCTCCCTCAGAGCCTCCCGAAGGAATCAACCTTTCCCACACCTTGATTTGAGACTCATGGCCTCCAGATGCTGAGGGAATCCATTTCTATTGTCTTAAGCCACCACACAGCCCCAGGAAATAAGACACCCCTAATGGGCTTTCCCACATCCATTCTAATGATCCTCTAACCTTCATCCACCTTGTTGCCCTTTTCAAAACAGCAACCTGATCATGTTAACTATCCAAACCCTTTTAAGTTTTCTCATTCCCTCTAAGATAGTAATCCGAGTCTTTCTTTTTAGCTCTTTTCTTTTTCTGTGCTTCAGTTACCTGCCATTCGTCAACTCCTACCTACCACAGAGCCTTTGCACATCCCCTGCCTGGGACACTCCCTGCACCATCCTACTGATCCTTCAGATCTCAACCAGAATGTTATGTCTTCTGTGATACCCTCCCAGACTCACCTGGCCAGGGCGGCTTGCGTTGCTGTGGGCTCTCTTAGAACCGTGTTCCTTTTGCTTCTACTATTTATTCCAGTTTGCAGTTATACACTTGTTCATGTGATCCTTGATCAATGTCCATCTTCTACTTCAGATAGCAGTCTCCATCTAGAAAGAATGGTGCATGCTTTTACACACCATCCTGCCTCCAAGAGGAGTACAACCTGGGCACATAGTAGGCTCTCAATTAATGTTTGATGACCACGGAGTGAATAAAGATGGTCATGGTAACAAATATGGTGGTATTTAGCATAGCTTCTATGCCAAATGAAAAATCCCAGCTTTCTCCATAGTATTGTAATTGTTTCCTTCTTTGCATTAAGTGGCTGGCAAGGAGCAAAACCATTTTTTGTGATCTATCCTGTAGACCTCCCTCCTTCCCATTTTACACCTAGTCTATTGATGCTAAGAAGAACTTTCCACTGAACAAAGACAGACAACTTCTGTCTGTTTATCATTTTGGAAAACCCAATCCCCCATCCTAGAGAACATTCAGTTCCGTTCAGCAGCTGTCTGTCATACGGACCTGTGACCTGATTTATTGCGATCTGCATATCTCTTCCTTTTGAATCATGTGGATTTGATCATTGCTTCAAGCCAGGCTTTCAAAAGGAATACCACCAGGAAGGTATTTATGTTCTCATTGCTTCGCCAAAGATAAGTCATGACTCATGCCCTGATTGTGGAGGAAACAGTATTTCTCCAAATGGTGTTGTGATTGTCTGGTTATCTTGTAAAGACCCCTGAACACATGATGGGGGAGTAAGACATTTAAGACCCTGCATGTCTTAGGGTTAGGACAAGGTAGCATCCCAGTGTTGGAGTAAAGGTGGGAAGTTCACTTGACTCTCCTCTGTGTCCTCGAGATGTGGCACAGTGTCTGGAAAATAGAAAGTGTTTGTCTGTGGTGTTCGCCTCGCCCGCCAATGAGCTACTGGACTGAAGAGCTAATGAGAAAGCCCGGAATGTAGGCTGACAATCCACCACCAGTTCCTTCTGCCTTCCCAGCTCCTCTTCCTTTCTCCCTCACTCCGTTGTTCGCCTCCTCCTTTCTTCCTTCCTCTCTCTGGCCCTCCCTCCTCAGATCACTGATTTTTTTGTGATACTTTTGTACTGAATTAATGGGATTTTTTTTTAAATGTCCTTCATTATGCGTTTCCTCTGGTATTACACATATGCCCCCAATGGAAAGCAAACTGAATAAATCCATATTCTCAACTTATTTTCCCCAAGATTAGGTTCAGAATTTGATTTTTTCTTATGTTATCTGGACAATTATGTTCGCTTTCTTGCATAGATGGAGGCAAATGGTTTTCCGATCTTAAAAACCAACGTGCGTACTGTGAGAACTTGTGAGAGATCACGCCACAGTTTCCTAAACCACTAGGGAAAATGCCCGCGTGTAAGTTTATGGCCTCTAGTAGGGAAGTGAGGGAGGTGACCATGCCCAGCACATAAGGCCATGAGTTTGAACCTTACAATATGAGGAACATTCACCGTGTCCTCAAAAAAGAAGTGCCATAAAAGTTATATTTGAGGATGGATTGATAAGCCTGGAAGCATATTTTAAATGAGTCAGCTGGACAGACAAGCCAGCCAAGGTATCTCAGGATGGCAGCAAGATAAACGGATTTGGACCAAGAAGAATGGAGCCCACATGTGGAGGCTGCAGGCTGGGGCTCTGGGCACAGATGCGCTGGAGGACTGTGCCCCACCCCATCACAGCTGGCCCAGCTCCGTTCCACATCTTTGACTTTTCCTGCGAGAACTGGATGTTTCTCACATCCTCAGCTGTGAGATGGAAAAAAGATGCACATTAGCCCCTGAGAAAAAGGCATCCGGTCCAAATGCCCTCTTAATTTCCTCAGTACGCACAAGCAACCAGAATGGCCAATGGCACGGTTGTCAAAACAACCGCGAACTCTTACGGGGCTCTGATGAATAACTTTATTAGTTGTAACTCATCTGAAGTCAGACTGTTTTGGAATCTTGGGGAAGTGAAGGACGTTGAAAATGGAACAGGCTACTCTGTAAACGTAAGTTAAACAAAGTCGAGAAAAATCACGTTCCTTTGTTGGTGGCCGTTTTCCCACTTGCTAGGGCAATGTCTTTTATACAAAATTGACATTTCTAACATTAGGGAGAAATCGCTTGTCCTTTAAACTGTAGGCATTGATGGACTTAATTATGCTTTTCAACAAGATTTTGCATATTTAGTATTTCCATTTAGAGCTTCCAGGAATCTCAATTATTAATTCCGCTGTGGATTTACTGGTCTTTTGACTTTCTCTTTAGTATAGAAATTGTAGATTCATCAAACATTGTTTGCTATCCTCACATTTCAATAGTGCTTTAAACCAAACAGGAAGTCCAAAATGAAGTAGAAATGCACGCAGTGATTTTAGTGGTGTCATAGGGCCAAGAGCCTGCATGTTTTATAACTTCTTTGTAATCCCGGTGGTGGGAGAGCGACTGCTGTGAACCAGGATAAGCAGGAGTCTGCCCCATAATCCAACAGACCGTTGTTTGTGATCTTATATGACCGAAAACTAGCATCTGCCCAAAGATGCTATTTAGAAGAGTAAACTGTTACAAATGGAGCTTAGTTGTTAACCAAAACTTTATGAATAAGTAATGAAGTCTAATCTTCTGTTATTATAGCCATTGTTTAAAAGCACATGTCTGCCGGGCCCCTGGAATGATTTTGTATGACTTAGGAAAACCTTTATGGTTCTCCTGCTTATTTTTCTAATGATTACTTTATTACTTCTTCCTTGTGGTTTCTCTCCTCCGGAGCAGACACAGACCTTCTGTCGAACAAGCTGACAAATGTAGGCCCTTGCGTATCTCTACACGGTCCCCACGACGACCCAGCGTTTCAGATACTTCTCATGCCGTGTCTCCCCCAAAGCATTCACCAGCCTGCCCTTTGATGTTCACGGGCAAATCCCATTAGCTGGCGGGCTTAAGGTCCTCGCACAAACTCTGCCGCAAAGGCTGTGACTCAGGGCGGAGCCTGATCCTGTGCAGCGGGACACAGCGGCTCCCTGAGGAGGGCTGGCTCTACCCATCAGCTTTGAGGTTTTCCTCCTCCAAAGACTGAGCACCTGTCCTGCTGCAAATGTGTGGATGGCTCGGAAGGGTCCTGCACTGGGGTCCTAACGCTTTGGGCCAGGAGATGCTTGCCCCAGTACCTTCCACTGCCTGGACGTTTGTGTCATTGACAGACACCATGCCAGCTAGATTTCAGTGCAGACTCTGGTATTCTGAAGAACCCAGCAGGAAGGCGTGTCAACACTAGGGTTTCTTTAGATTGTGCAGGACAGCTCTCAGGTTAGGCAGTAGACCTCGTCCTTTCTTCAGGGGGCATCTAGGCTTGCAGGAGCTTCTCAGCTGGATTTGCCATCTCCGGAAGGCCCACGCATAGGGTTGTGGGTCTGGGCGGCTCCACGGGGGACATGCGTGGTGCCGACCAGCACACTCTATGGCTGTCTCTATCCTGATAATGCCGTCCTCTTACAGTCTTCCAGAGCCTCTAGGGACCTTCTTTTACTTTGCACCTTCAGAGTTTGTCCACAAAATCAAACGCATTCCATGTATCCAAGTGGGCTGGAGAAAGGGATACTTCTAATTTCCTTGGAATTTCATATCCCAGTGATTCTGAGTTTGAGATAAATCCATTGTCAAATGTCCAGAGAGAAGCAGAAGCTACAAATACCCTATGGATTTGAGTCCTAGACTCCATTTATCTGGACATAAATGAGATTGACCTCTTCTTGTGTGTCTTTGTTTTAATTGTGATGAAATCTACAAACAAAACTTACCATCTTAACCATCTTTAAGTGTCTGTGGCAGTGGTATAAAGTGCATTCACACTGGTGTGAACCCATCGCCCCCTTCATCTCCGGGACAGAACGCTTCATCTTCCTCATTGAAACTCTACGTCCATTATAACCAGAAGTCCTCCTGTCTCCCTCCCCTCAGCCCCTGCCAGCTGCCATTCTACTTTCTGTCACGATGAATTTGACTACTCTAGCTGCCGCATATAAACGGAATCATAAAATATTTGACCTTTTGTGACTGGCTTATTTTACTGAGCGTCATGTCCTCAGGGTTCATCCGTGTTGTCGGTTTTTACCTTTTCAACCAGAAACTTGAGGTTGAGGATTGTCTGTTCCACCATCAGGCAGGTATGGCTGGCCCGGTTCACGGGAACACGGGAATTTGGCAGCATTGACAGGCCTGGCCAAGGGGCTATTCGGGGGGCCTCTGATTCAGTCTTGAAGAAGGCAGACGAGGTAGGAAGAGCCAGCTGCCACCTCATAACTGTGGCCAAGCCCATGTGGTCTGCACGGGCTGGTGGTAATGGGGTATGGACCTGAATGGAATGCCTTTTATTTTGCACTCTTGACATCTTTTATATTAATCTTTTTTCTCTCCCATCTATAATACTCCCACACACCACACTAAAGGGATATTTTCAGCATTAATTCTCCTAAAAAGCCTCATGCCCAATGTAAAAATACTTCACCGTCTCAGAACAAGGCACTCTATATAAATGAAAAGCACCATTATTAGTAATGACAATAATTTTACTGACATCCACTTGGGCATTCTATATGTTTTGATAGGATTACATAAATAATGGAATTGTATGCAAACTCTCGGAATGCAAAAGCCGTTTTCTCCGAGGTGCGCACCGCTGCTGTCACTTGTCTCGAGCAGCTGCGCGTTGCTGGGCTCCCTTCAGACATGCTGCTGTCTCTAATATCCCGTCCCCGGACTTCACCGAACGATCGTAAGACCGGCTTCCCCAATGCCCGCGGCCTCATTCCCAGACATTTATTCTGGTGGGGGATGGTTATCCTTTCCGGGATTTCCCCAAAGGCGTTTATCTTTTCAATATCAAGCATACTGAATGATTTTGTGTCATTTTCTTTAAAAAAAAAAAAAAAGACATTTAATTATTTAAAAACAAAAATGCTTCTCTCTCAGAGCCTACCTGCAGTACTCACAGCACTCGCTTACTGGAATGCGATAAATTACGTGAAGGCATTATTCATTGTACCACTAAACATATCTTCCATTTTCCGGGGCAGTCTGTTAGGCTAAGCATAGTCTTGTAAATTATTATTTCAAAGATAAAAGGGATATAGCATTAAATATACTTTGTAGATAGGCCGCTAGTGGGCTTATTGAAAGATAGAAAAGACAAGAATATAATCAGAAGGAAAACCACCTATAACTCATCAGCGGTTCATTGTATTGCTAATTATTTTAACTAGTCAACATTTTGTGAATTAAACACTCTAATATCTAGAAAAATAAAACAAACAAATGAACTTAAAAAAAAGAACACTCTGTAATCCTCTCATCCCAACACCATTGCATGTGCCTTAAGTAATACTGACTTGGGGCACAGTGTGTCTTCAAAAATCAAAACCAATGTACTTTTCTAAAATCACTGGCTATACAGCTAAAATCCCAGTTTCTTCTTAAACTTTCCTTTGGTTTCCAGTAGTGGGAGATTCAGGAGAATTCCGGACTGTTTAGAATATATAACCAGAATCAAAAGGCTCACCCTATCAGAAGGTGACCAAGAGAGCCAAGCTAAAGAGCAGGAGTGGGGGCAGGGCTCTTGGTTTGTGATTCATCCATAAGGGAGGAGATGCCCCAGGCTGTTCCTTAAATATCTTATGCTTGGGAGTGACCAGTGTCTAGGGACAAGAGGTCACAGCTTCTTAAAGAAGTCTCCTGGGACTGTTCCAGGAGCCCAAAGGTCATGCATACATTCCCACCAGTGTCCCTTAGCTCTTTGCTTGGAGAAGTACGTGGATAAGAATCTGTCTTCTCCTGTGGTTCCTTGGAGCATGCCCCACGGTCACGAAGGGCAACTTCTCGGTGTTGAGACCGCTCCATGCTCTTTTCCCTGTCTTCCCACTCTCCAGCTCCCCTTTGCTGGCTCCTGGGCTATCCTTCACTCTCCATAAGCTTCCCTGGATTTAGAAATTAGGTATTTCCTTGGCTCAGTGTTCTCCCTCCTCCGGTGGTCTCTCAGACCACATCCCCTGCTGCTGCCCCCCACCCCCCTTGATGACCACATCACAGAGCTCACTCTTTCCCCACACTCCCACCAGATAGTGCCCATCAGATGGCACCTTTTTGCTGAAAAATCCAAAATCATCACGCTTCGTGCATTAATGAGACAATGCCCTTCGTGTTCAACTTTGCAATGTAAGTCCCAGTCTTGTCCCACAGAATTATTGCCACTTGATCTCCCTATAAGTGTCCGGGTTTTCTGCATTATTAATGACATGCTAGGCTTTTGACAAGCCTTGCTTTGGTGCGCCTTGCTCCAAGAAGTGACTCTGGAACTGCCAGACTCAGGGCCTCCCTATCTGAATTACTGAAGACCTTGGCTTAATGGGGGAAAAAAGACAAATGATATACCTTGATCTCTCCCTCTGGGAGCAGCTCATCACCTCCATTATATTGGCATTGGCTACTTAGGGCTCTGTTTTAGGAAGAATCCTGAGACTCTCTCTACACTTGAATGAAAGAGTGCTGGGATTGATTAGCAATGTCTGCAGCAGGTGGGGGATTAGAAAGAACAGATGTGGGCGCCTCGGTGGCTCAGACAGTTAAGCTTCTGCCTTGGCTCAGTTCTTGATCCTGGAGTTCTAGGATTGAGCCCCACGTAGGGCTCTCTGCTCAGGGGAGAGCCTTCTTCTCTCTCACCCTCTGCTTCTCTGCTCTGCTTGTACTCTCTCTCACTCTATCTCAATAAAATCCTTGGGAAAAAAAAAAAAAAAGGAGGAAAGAATAGATGTTGAGTGTGGCCAGTCTGCCCTGGGCTATGAGTTTATTCCTTCTCAGAAGAGATTACCTTGAAGATGTGTCAGGTGACAATAGACACCAGAGGAGAGGTTCCAGGTTCAATGGAGGTGCCAAAGGAATTGCTGCACACAGGCAGTGAGTGGTTTTGAAGTCACCTTTTCTCAGTTCGCTGTCTTAGCTCCATCCGGCCACACAACAGGAATATGAGCGTGCAGACTTGGGCATCACGGCTCCCGTGGTAGCTGTATTTTCTGTCACTGCTTTTCTGGCACACTGTTGAGGATGCAGGACTCGCCTTTTAGATTCAGGGCAGGGCCTGGGGCTTTACGTATCAGTGTGTTCCGTTTATTACATCCCTCAATGAGCAGAGAGGCACACGGGGCTGCCTAGAAAGTCAGGACAGTCAGAAAAGCACCAGTAATCTCTGCTTTGGAATTTCCAGCTCGTTCTCTGGTTCTGCTCTCAGCTCTAGGAGGATATTCCTTCCCCTACCACTCAGCAAGTGCTGGGGCATGGGTGACCCCAGACTGGTTTTTGTTGTTGCAGTGGTTGAATTTTTGTTATTGAAGTACAGCGGAAAAACAATGCTATGTTAGTTACAGGTGTATAGCATAGTGATTTCAGTGATTCTACACATGACCATTTGCAAGTGTAGTGGGGAGAGAAAGGATGAACCTTTCCAGGGCCAGGCAAGTGGAGAGGGCCTGGTCCTCACTGCGGGCACTGTATTCGGGTACTGGACTGGGGGTTCTGTACGTAAAGCCTGACAAGCCCGTGGAGTGGGTGTTGGTGTAGAAGACGGAGACCCAGCAGTTGTTACCTGCCCAACATCACACTGCCAGTCAGTGGCAGAAACTAAGTTCAAATCTGTGTGTTTACGAGGTCCCAGCAGTAGAAATCTTGCCCTGCTGCCCACCCGCCCGCCCCTCCCCCCCAGCAGCTGAGGCAGGATGGACACCTTGCCAAATCCTCCCAGTTTCCTGCTGTCTCACTTTCTAGTGAAAGCTTATTAAACAGACCCAACATCCCAGTACAGTAAAAATGTGCTTAGAGAGGTTGCATGCTGGTCAGGTTTACATTTCTGGTCAGGCTGAATTGCTTTTTCCCCTTCAAGGTCACCTAGGACATTTTCATCCCCAAGGTCATTTTATCCTCAAGGTCTCTCTGCCAGAGATCAGGATTCTGCCTGGCTTCTGCCTGCCCTCTGGGTGGCTGGCTGTGCCAACAGAAATGCCAGCTGCAGTGAAAAGGACAGGCTCTCCATTCGAGAAAACCAAGAGGACTCACATTTCTTTTCTAGTGTGGTTTCTCCCCTCCATAACGAGAAAAAGCTAATTAACGCATGATGGCAACGAGGCTGCGGTGTCTGCCAGTTCCCTTGTGCAGAGACCCTCTTTAGCATTCTCTCGGCTTCCCTCCTCAACAATAAATTCAGATTCATGATTGCAAGAGAGCAGGATCCAGTCCAAAAGGATCAGTCCCCCCAGTGAGCCTCAGGGCAGGGTGAAATGCCACCTGCATGGTTTTTTGTTTTTTTTTTTTTTTTTTTTTTGGGTCTCCTAGCACCATGTTGGCCCTTTGTAAATATTTGTCTTTACTCATATATGTGGCTATTCCCATAAAGATGCCACTGATTGTCTCCTTAAGATAAAATACATGAAAGGACATTTCAAAGTGCAGATATCCCTTAAGTGAAAAAGAGAAATGCTCACAATTTAATATGAGGTAGAAAATGAAGGAAGGAAAATCTGAAGGTTTTAATTATAGAAAAAATTACTAAAACATGTATTAACATACATGTACAGAAAAAGAGATTGGAAAGAAATTTACAGAGATGTTGCTGGTCTCTAGGTGGCCCAATTATGATTTAAAAAATATTTTCTATGTTCAGAGTTTTTGAAGTATTGACAACACTCAGGTCAGAAAAACAAGTGTTCTTAAAAAGATGTGAAACGTGTGGAGAGGAGAATTTCCAGATCCGCACCTCGGGTCCACATACTGCTGCTGAGCTACTTGTAGTATGATTTTTTTCGAAGCTGGTGCTGGCTGCCAAGGGGACGTTTACTGGCTTATTTACTAGCAGGACTTGGTGTTGAGCCCCTGTGTCAGGGTTCTTGACTTAATGCGGGGAAATGGAATGACATTTGCTGCACAAAAATAAACAGAACTTGAATTGCAAATTCCGGCTGCTTCGGTTCCGCTGGGGCTTCCTTTTCCAGGTGACACCCCGGTTACCACTTGGAACCCTGGCACTTGGGCTGCAGTTTTGCTCCTGGGCTGCAGACTCCAGATCTGGCTTTGCAGGCACGCTCGGGCTTTGTGGGCCCTCCAGCTTCCTCATCTCCTGCCTGCAGAAGGCGGTTCACCTCCCAGGGAAGGGGGTTCACTGAGGACCCACTGAGAGAAGCTAGAAAGGAGCCCGCTGGCTTCACAGGAAGCCCCAGGGCAGCCAAGCCCAGGAACCAGAGGGTGACTTCCTCCTGGGTGTGGCCAGGCGGAACTAGAAGAGATACATTTGCCTACGGGAAAGGCAGGTCAGAGACCGGTGGGCCTCGGGCACGATCCCCCTCGCATGGCTGGAAGGGACACTGGTCTGGCCATCCTACAATAGGCATCTTGTAAGCATGTCACCAAGTTCTCATTGTTCTGTGCACCGTCTTTCTGAGAAGAATGCCTGGAAGTTGGGAGATACCCCACAAGAACCAGGTGAGCCAGGGGTCCAAGTTCCAGTGGCGCTGGCATCAGTTTGCTCAGCTATTCTCCCCCATCCCTGGCCCTCTGTCCATGCTCTTCTCTCTGTCTGAATGAATGCCCTCCATCCGTCATCCGACTCACTTCTACCAGGCTTTCCAAACTTAGCTCAGAAGCTACTTCCTCCAGGTAGCCACCCTTGTTACACTCAAAGGCTGTGCACCACACCATGCTGGGTTGTATTGGGGATTTTTTTCTGATTATAGAAATAAACTTAGCCAGTGGTTGCCCAGCTGCTGTGCCCGGGGAGGGGGACAGGCTGCATACATGGATGGAGCATGGACTTTGGCATCCGAGGGACAGTGGAATGGATTTGGACACCACCAGTTACTAGCAGATTATCAGCGAAGTTTATTTCACTTTTCTGGACCCTGATCTTTCATCTGGAACAGAACCAGGGCAAGAGTGCAGTGCCATGATACGTCATAGACAGGATTCGGGCGAGTATTCTGGAAGTGATGAAGAGTGTACTTCCAAGCTCTGCCTCCCTCTGCTTGCTCATGCCTGGTTAGAGAACCTAGAGAAGCCCAGTGATTATTTTCCCCTCACTTAAGGACCTCTGTGGTTTCTTTTATGGAAATGAATGAGAAATTCATCCTGGGTCTTTCTGCAATATGGATGTATAATATGTACTTCTCCCATCCTGGCCTTTGTGTTTCAGAATGTGTGGGAAGAATTAATTCATTGCCTGCCTACTATGTGTCAGGTGACTTCACCTGTGTCCTCTTGATTAAGCTGTATGCACATGTATCCAGGTGTATTCATAGGTAGAGGCTCAAGCTCGTTCAGTGACTTACCCAAGGTCACATAGTGACTGGAAGGCAGTGCTGGCTTGGAACCTATGTGTGTTGCCTGCAAAGCCCTTGTTCTTCTATACTGTCCCCAAAATTGGGCCTTCCCCACTGTCTTTTGCATCATGTCATGGGTGGAAATTCACTCCCTGCCCAACCTTCTGGTTTGGAGTACAGAAGCTCATTGACTCGATTGCCTATCAGGATCTAGAGCTTGCCCAATCAATGCATATCATTTTGCCAAGCGACAGAGTCTGCTGCTGGAGAAATTGATTCTCTGGTTATTTATCTTCCTCTGCCCAGTGTAAATTGGTCAGCCTGATCCTATTCGCATGATAAAAATCATAATGTCTCAAATTACTTACTCAATAAAATGTGGGTTTGTCTATTATTAGTGATCATTAGGGTTATAATGCAGCATGGAAATTTGGAGCAAATTAACTACATATGCAAGCTGTTGGGCTCATGTGCAGTTAATCACATGCACACAGTTCCAGTGGGCAGAAGGGTTTGCAAGAATCGTTTCAGGAAGAATTTGTGGGAGGGGAGCTGAATACCCAGATCTGTTTTTTTGCCTCCTGTTCCCCCTTAATCCGGATTTCTCAAATGCTCAGTTATCTGATAACAGTGTCGAAACATGCAAATACAAAATATAGATAGATAGATAGATAGATAGATATCAAAAAACAGAACTATAGCTCAAATTAAAATATCTTTTAGTCCATTCATGTTCTCCAGGGTTTTCTAATGATGAATCAGAATTCCAAGGTGAGCAAATAGCCAAACCCCTTGTTTTCTCTTCCTTCTTGCCTATCTGCCATGATTCACTCTTTGTCCTTTTCTTTTGAGCCTTTCTGCTCAGTGATGTAACGGGACAACCTCTGTTGTTATAAAGATAGTTCCCATCACACCTGGGCACTGCCATTTCCTCTGTGGCAGATGCTTCCTGGACACGTGGGCAGGTGAGAGGAGCTGACTTTGGCTACTTGCATCTCAACCGAAGAGAGCTGTAGCTTTGAATGGCAGCATAGGTTAAAACAAAAAGGAAAAAAAAATCTATGCATAACTTGTTTCCTGTGATGGTGCCAGGAAACTTGACAATGAACTTTGTGAATTAAAGCTACCGGATGAATAGAGGTGGTGGCATGGTAGCGGAAATTAGAAAAATGTTTAATGGTTTTTGGTGTAGGCAGAGTCTTCCTCCAAGGAGTGTGACTTGTTCTTTGTGCACCATGGAAGGGTAGGTGTTAAAATTAGCACCAATGAGCTCTGGAAGATGCTGAGCCCTGTGAAAAGGTTACCTGCCCCAACCAATGTGATTTTTGCCTCAAATTCTCACATTTGGCAAGAGTAATATGTTTACCTATAATCATGCGTTCGAATGAAGCGCTTGGGTGATGTATGCGCCTCATTTCAGAAGGAGTTCTCCGAAGATACAGAATCAAGTGTACAGCCTCTGAGGCTCACTGGAAGTTCACTGGGCATTTGAGCTAAATGATGAGTAGGTGGGAGCTTCATTTCAATTGGCAAGCGGCACCCCAACTGCCCGGCTTGTAGTCTGGAGTGTTACTGGGCTCACTCCAGAGAGATGTCCTTTATGCTCTCTCAGGAAATGGGCCAGTTTGCCAGCTGATCTCTCTAGAAAGAGAGACTGTGTTCTCAGGTTCCCTCACTTGCATGGGAGAATGTTGCATCACTAGTCTCAATGTCCTAGTAGGACATGGAGGCAGAATCGCAAGCCACAAAATAAGTTGGTGCACATAATCTATCAGTTAAAAGGGCTGGTTAGAGGCACCTGAGTTTCATACCTTGGTTTAATCCCTTATTAGCTGCACCATAGTGAGCAAGCAATGTCACCATCATGGGCTTCACCCCAAAACTGGAAGCAAACAAAGAGCAGGAGTAGCTGTGTGAGAAAGTCTTTGTAGTCGGAATTATTGTCTTGAATTACCGCGAACAGCAGTGCTGTATAGCTTACGATGATTTTGATCATGAATTTGGCCAGGCCAGAAATAGACCACATGAAGATTGATCAACTGGTGGGTTGATTAATTGATCAGGTAAATAATGTTAACCTTGGCTACTGAGGTTTGTGAAAACCAGATGGATAGAAACACAGTTAATCCACAAACATCTTCATCCTCTCTTGAACCTTCTCTTGGCATGACCGCGTGTATTAGGCTCCTATGGCTGTTGTAACAAATCGCCACAAACATAGTGGTTTAAAGTCACTTAGATTTATTCACTTACAGTTCTGGAGGTCAGGAGGCTTAAAATCAAAGTTTCATCAGGACTGGTTCCTTCTGGAGAGTCTAGGGAAGAACCCATGCCTTGCCTTTCCGGCTTTGAGAGGACACGTGAATTCGTTGGCTTGCGACCCGTTTGTGTGTCGTCAGAGCACATATGTCCAACCTCTGCTTCGGGACCATGCCTCCTCGTCCTTCTGTCTACTTCTGTCATCACGCTGCCTTCTTGGACTCTGACCCTCCTTCCTCCCCCTTAAAAGGACCCTTGTGATGACGTTGGGCCCACCCAGACAATCCAGGATCATCTCCCCATCTCAAAGTCCTTCACTTAATCACATCTGCAAAGTGGGTTTTTTCCCCCATGAAATGGAACATATTCACAAGTCCCCAGGAGTAGGGGATGGACATCTTTGGGAGGCATGGTCCTATCTACCATATCATCCTTATATGTAGAAATATTGCATCATTCTTTGGTCTGGGGTGTGACTCTCCATTACAAAGGCCATGTGATGGTGTGGAAGGTGTCTGCCACTGGAGACCTGGCTATGTGAGGCATGACCCTGCCTCCACCTCTAACTTGGTCACCTAAAACTTGGCATCTAACTTGCATTTCAGCTTCTTCACCCATAAAGTGAGAGTGTTCGTGGGTAATATATAAGATGCTGTGTTAGGCCTAAAATTTTGTGTTTTTTTTATTCTTGAAATGGTTCTATATTAGTTTCCCAGGGCTATGACAACAAAGTGCCCCAAACTAAGTGGTCTAAAATAACAGAAACGTATTCTTTCATAGTTCTGAAGACTACAAGTCCAAAGTCAGGGAACAGCAGGGCCATGCTCCCTCTGAAGGATGGAGGGGAGAGTCTTCCCTTGCCTCTTCCTCGGTTCTGCAGGTGGCCAGCAGTCCTTGACATCCCTCTGCCTGTGGACATCTCTCCAGTCTCCGCCTCTGTCATCACTTGGCATTCTCCTTTGCGTCTTTGTTCCTATGCCTCTTCTCATAAGGACACCAGTCCTATTGGATTTAGGACCCACCCTCATCTTAAGTAATTACACAGCTACAAAAACCCTGTTTCCAAAGAAATTCATATTCTGAGATCCTGAGAAGAACTTGGATTTGGGGTGTGTGGGTGGGGGGGACACTATTCAACCCAGTACAACCCAGAGTCCCACAGATATGAACTCCCTCCACAATTAAGACAATGAGAGGACTCAGAAAGGAGAGACAGAACGTGGTGACTTTCTCTTAAACCTGCCTTGCTTCCTGTTTTGACTGTTGCCCTGTGTTTGTGGACACAGATGCAAAGTAGCATCACAGAGCAGCCGTGCTCCAGGTCCTTGGTGATGTTTGGTCCCAAGCTGCTGGCTGGGTCAGGCTGCCTGCATATGATGCCAGAACACACTATGACCAGGACATAAAGAGATTCACACTTCTGCATCAATGAAGGGGAAACAGTCTGGTAGCTCATTGATTCAGATTCACAGACTCTGCAGTCAGAGCCAGAGGTACCTGAACAGTCAGCTGATTCGATATGTGCTGTCTGCAGAGGGGTGCCAGGTAGAAGCAGTGGTCCCACATAGAGCGTCTGACTGGGCGGTGCCTCTGACATCAGTCCTGTGGTCAGGGCGGCTGTAGACCGGCCTCTGTGTGCTCCCTAAGGTTCCAGGAGCCCGCGTCTTCAAGGGCATCAGACAAAGACACACAATACACTGCCTCAGATTGTAGACATGGAGATCATTTATTTCACAGAGCATGGAGAAGCTTCCCTGGAAAAGCTGGTCTTCAACTTCCTATTTTTGAACCAGAGGGCAGGCCAAGAGGGAGCTGACCTGTCTAAGGCTTGGAGGTCACGGTTTCAGCTGAGGAAAGTGATCTTGAACCTCTCCATCCTTGCAAAGCCAGATGGAAGCCCTAGGCCCCCAGCCCCTCCAGCCCCATGCACATGCCGTGCACCTGGACCGCCACTCTACCTGTTTACAAATTACCCCCATTTTCTGCTTGGTTCAGCAGCAACTGTTTACCCTCCCCCGTGATGTAATTAGGCCTTCAGAGTTCACGTGTGCCTATTATGAGCTCTCCTGTGTTTTGTCTTGGTGCTTCGTTTCTGTAGCTGTAATCATATATATATATTAAAATTTGGTATCAATTGTTTGGCTAAATTATGCACAGTGGGCCATCCTAACCTGCCATTAACATAACGTATGCTAAACAATGTGTTGGGTTTTTCCCTTCTTTTTTACTGATAATTATACTCTAAAGCATCAATTGCTTATTCGAGTAAATTAAACTTTGAGTTTTTTCTCATTTCTTCAAACTTTCAAATTGTCATGGCTGCCACGGATGCCGACCAAGCACTACTTTTGCTGCCGGTGGACGTAGCCTTGGTATTTTCCTTCTGAGAAATCCAAGATCCACTTAGTGGTCACTGGCGTCATAGTGTCCTGATGTTCTGGGCTGAGCTGCAGTTGGGTACTTTGCTGCCACTACCCCCAAACCAAGGGGCGCCTGGCCTGGGTGCAGAGATGGGAGTTCAACACGGGTGTCTGCTGGAGTCTAATCCATCCACTCCCTGGACAAAGAGGCATTGAGCGTCTGTTAGATGGTAGTTGCTATTCTAGCTGCAGGAGATAGAGAAGTGACCAAAACAAACGAGATTTCTGTTCTCTGACAGTTTATCATCTCATGCAGGGGTCAGCAAACTGTTTCAGTAAAAGACTAATTAATAAATATTTGGAGCTTTGTGGACCATACAGTCTCAGTAACAACCATGCAACTCCACCATTATAGCATGAAAGCAGCCTTGAGCCACACATAAGTGAATGGGCGTGGCTGCATGCCAATAAAACTTTATTAGAACAGGCAGCCAGTCAGATTTTGCCAGCCCTTAGTCTAGCAGGTGGAGGCAGAAAAACTATACAAAAAAATTATTTTTTTAAAGCAAAAGGATAGTTTTAGGCTATAGCAGGTGATACAGAAGCAGTAAGCTTAGTGATGTAAGCAGCAGTTGCCAACTTTTTCTCCCCGATGTGTACACAGAAAATTCGTTCAGCACAACTGAGTTAAATGGATGAGACAGCTCTGGCTGGCACCTGGAAGATCCAACACCCCGAGGCGGTTCCATAGCATGCCACGTCGGTAACCCATATGCACCACGCCAGGATGTTCCAGAGAGAGTGCCCGTGGAGGCCAAGTTCAGATGGCGTAGTTGTAGGGGTTTCTCTTGGACTACATGTGAGTTGAAATGTGAATGGTGAGCAGTGGCCAAGCATGGGGGAGAGTGTAGAGCAGTAGCATTGATCCATTAAGGGCCAACTACATGCACAGAGTCCAGGACAAGAGAAAGCATGTCACATTTGGAACCAAAGGGAGGCCGGTGTGGTTGGAAAGAACAGAGAGCATATTGGAACTTTGGAATGAGATGAGATTTTTTTTTTTTTTAAAGAATTTTATTTATTTATTTGACAGAGAGACAGCCAGAGAGAGAGGAAACACAGGCAGGGGGAGTGGGAGAGGAAGAAGCAGGCTCCCAGTGGAGCAGGGAGCCCGATGCGGGGCTCGATCCCAGGACTCTGGGATCATGCCCTGAGCTGAAGGCAGGTGCTTAACGACTGAGCCACCCAGGCGCCCCGGAATGAGATGAGATTAAACAGGTCGTTTGAACTTAGAAAATGAACCATAGGCCAGTGTTTTGGTTGTTATGGCTATGAAACAAAGCATGCCCCAACTGATGGCTTATAGCAAAAAAACGTTTTATTTCTCTCATGTGTTTGGGGCTGAGCAGAACCAGGGTGGGCTTGGCTGTGCTGTTTTGCTGGTCTTGCTGGTTCCCCTCGGAGGGGCTTCCTCCTGTGTCTGTGGGCTGGCTGGTTTGCTAAAGTATCAGCTGGGGCTTCTGCCCTACGCGAGACATGGCTGGGGTGCTTTAGTTAGGGTGATTCTCTTCTGTGCGTGTCTCATCCTTCTGGGACCAGCAGGGCTAGACTAGGTGTGAGTTTCTCATGGTAACGTTAGAAGCACAAGAAAGTAACCCAAAATGCATAAAGCCTCTTGAAGTCCAGACTCAGAACCAGTGTATCCATCCTTTCTATTGCATTCCATTGCCCAAAACCTATCACGTGGCTGAACTCAGGACAACACTGCACAGTGACACAGCGAAAGGCATGGCTCCGGGGAGGATGACGGATGGGAATCCTGGGAAGACTTTTGGCTCGTATTTTAATTAGATAAGAAGCCATTGAGGCATTTTAAGAACAGGAGTGATATGATTTGATTTACCATGAGAAAACTATTAATCTGGCGAAACACGTGGAGGAGAATACATTGGGGTGGGGGCCGAGGGCTAAGAGGGACATGGGGAGATGAAGGTGGGCTGAACCTGTTCAAGGCCCAGAACCCCCCCCCCCCCCCCACTGCCTTCAGGATACACGAGATAAATTGTTAAACTTCTCACGCTGGGCTTTACCAGGTGAGCTGACAGTTATCACCTGCATTCATCAATATAAGTTCCATAAAAAGCAAAGCAGTTGAGGAGAAATGAGAAATTACAGCCCAGATTAGCAGCCTTGAATGTTCCCCATGAACACAGGACCCTCACCCAAATCACACGTCACAGCCTTTCACCCATTATCACTAATAGCAGGATTATTCCCGAGGAAGCTGTAGCTATTATATTTATTACTGTCCCAACAATAAAATAAATAGCTGTGAATTCCACCCCTGCTCATTGACTTGCTCCATGCCGATCAGTTAATACATATGTGGCTGGAAGTTTGAACCTGTTGGGAGGAAATCTTGTCTTCAGAAGAAGTGTTGGTTTTCAATGGGAAAGGATGATTTTCTTGGGAAATGGATTCACCAGAACTTTCTGTATTGAGTGTGGAAGACTGTAATACAACCTAAGTGCATAATGTCTCAAATACAATACAAATTTGTTTTTCATTAATGTAAAACCAGAACAGGTGTTCTCATCAGCAAGCTACTCTCCGCCAAGTAGTGATCCAGGGACCCAGGCCCCTTCCGTCCTGTGACTTCACCGTGATCAACAAAGACCTTTGGAAGGTTGCCACATTCTTCATTCCAGAAGGAGCAAGGTCATGAAATATGCTTGCCAGCTACATGGCTACAACTCAGTCACATGACCATGCCTAACTGCCAGGGAGGATGGGAAGTGTAGTTCGCTGTGTGTCCGGGAAGGCGAGGAAACAGGGTTAGTGAACAGCTGGCCAGTCTCCACCAGAAATTCCTTTAATGCCATCCTATCATTTCAGCAATTGAAGGATTTGCACTAAGTTTCACTTCTGTACAAGCAGATGCGATGAGAGTTACCATTTATTGTGTGCTTCTCGTGAGCTGGGTGTTGTGCATACATGACCCCAATCAAACTTCCAAAGCAGCTGTGGAAATAGTACTGTATTATTCCCATTTTACAGACGAGGGCATAAATGTGTAGAGAAATTGAGTTCCTTTTATCAGCTTTGAAATGAGGAAGACATCAGTACACGTCCCACGGGTGTGTCCTAAGAAGCTACATCTGTCAGGATAGGCTATGTGTCCAGAGGTAGCAAATAACACCCCAAATCTCAAGACTTAACCACAGAGTTTCATATCTTGCTCATGGTCTGTGTCCATTGTGAGTTACTGTTTTTACTCCAGGACTTAGGTTGATGGAAGAGTTACTTTCTGGGATGTTGATGGTTTCCCTGGCAGAGGAAAGATAGAATAGGACAAAGCCTAAGCTGGCCCTAAAAGAGCCTTCCTGAAAGAAACCGTGATCACATTGGTCAAAGGGAGCTGGATGGCCACCCCTCATTTCAGGTTGTGGGGAGATGAACTCCTGTCATGTGTCTGGAAAGAGAAAGCCTGCATTCTGGAACACCTTCTAATGGCAACCAGTTCATCCCAGTAGTTTAGCATGGAGCTGGGAATACAGGAAGTGCCTGAGTGTTACCACTTGCATCGGCTTGCCTAAGCACTGGAGGGCAAGAAGAGAATTACTAATCTGCCTGGAATTATCGGAGACCCACAGATGATCAGACTGATTCGGGAAGACCCTGGGATCATGCTTGATAGTTTTGGGGGTGAGGGAGGTGGGAGAAGTTGGTGGGGACACAGCTGCAGACCAGAATCACTTAGATGCCCTTAGTTGCAGACAGACTCTAGAAAAAGAATGAAACCTCTGGCTGATGTTCTCTGCAGTGTAAGGGGGAAAACATGAACTCAGAGCTTTTATGAAGAAGCAACTGGATTCCTTTTTCTATTTTATCTGCAGCTACTAGATTGGAGGCCAGAGTGTGTTTTATTATTGCACACATACATAATTACAAAGTCTTTAGTTTTTTCCCTACGTAAATTTATGTTGAGATTTAATTTCCACCAATTAGAACCCAAATGAAGCCATTCTAATGTGATTCATACATCACAGAAACGTGGCCCTACTCCTCAGTGCACACATAAGGAAACAATATCGAAGTGAATTTTAAGTACCTAAAGTTGTGTTAGACTGTGAATGAATATCCAATTCAATTTGTAGGAAACTTTAGATTAATTAGGTTTATAATTTGCACAGTAAGGTAATGTAAATGTGTTGCTACCGCTTGACTTTTTCCTTAATCCTCTGAGTGGATATTTAATCTTTTTAATATTAGAATTAAAGCAGCTTGGAAGATATGAATATTAATCTAATTATATTCCGATCACTTTAATTTCTTTAATGTTTTAAATAACAAAACAACTTTACAAATTGGTTTAGGTTGGGGAACCCTTTTAGAGGATTTTGCATCTCATCAGTAAGTGCAATTTAGAAGATGCAGGCTTGGGGGAGGCCACCTTAAGTTTACAGTTATGCAAATGGAACCCATTAATCCTGGGGGCTCCACTATCTGACTGGCAAGGTGTGCTTCAGGAATTTCCAGCTTCTACTTAGGAAGGAAGAGTGTGCCCGCGTGAAAACCCGAGTAAGCAAACAGTTTTATGGCACTCCAGCCATCCAAAGTGAGAGCTTTTGAAGAATCAGTGATAAGTTAGTGCTAAGAGGATTTTTCTCTTTTTTCGGCTCTTATTATCTTAAGGAGGGAAAAGAAATCAGAGCGGTGCCTGCAATTTTTATTACCTCATTATAATTGATACCTGTTCTCTGAGCCAATAAAAGAAGCTGTATTCAGCACTAGCTGTGTAAAATCTTTAATGTTTTAGGCTGTCAGTGTTAGCTGTGGTTAGGCAGACATAATTACGAGCTGCATGTACCAATATAGAGCTCTTTACCCACAAAAGCATGCCGCAACAGGGCTGCGGGGGGGGGGGGGGGGAGCGATAATAAAAGGATTCATCAAGTGTCTATATGATTGCTACTTAAATCGCTATTGTTTTAGTTAGCAGTGCAAAACATGTCCTCTGGCTAAACCAGCTCCTCATCTTTCCTACTTGGCATTTCAGGAATTTCAGGCTTTTGTACCGAGTATTCAGTTGCTGCCTAAAGAAGGGGGTAAATCCTTTTGGTATGATTTCCATTTCAAGATGACAATGAAGAGAAGACTTTGCAAAGGGCAGTCACTGGAATTCCGACTTGATAAGCAGAATACATTATTTTCTGGAACTAATTACAGATTTTCAAAACTAACTAAAGAATTTATGTTATAAAATGCAGTAGTAAGTTCTAGAATTAGAAACAATTCCGACAAATATCGAGCGAATTTTTCCATGTTTTGAGAGTTTATGTGTAAGATGTTTCCATTTACCTAGAAGCAGGGGAAATGCCCTATAAACAGTTTTCCCAAGAAGTATATCTATTCATCAGAGACGTAAAATGACATAAAGGCCCAACATTAGCCAGTGAATAGGAAGCTAAATGATCAGCAGAAGAAACATCAGATAGAAGGAAAACAATCCCTTCTCACATGTGCATCATTGAGTTGAACCAAGCAAACAGTAACAAAGAATGTCAGGGTACTGACTGGCTTGTTGTTTTGGTTTATAGCATTTCTTCAGCCAGCCTTGCTGTACATTTAGTTGACTTAATGCTTTGATCGGTTAAAGATAAATGCAAATTTTTGCTTCTTTCCCCACTGAGGTTGGAGTTGAATTCCTCTGCCCTTGGATCTCGGCTGGGCAGTAGCAGCTTGCTTGACTAGTAGACTAATGGCAGAAATGATGCTCTGTCACTTCTGTGGCTGCGTCACAAAGTGCCTTACGGCTTCTGCCCGGGTATCTTGAAATACTTGCTCTTGGAGCCCTGAACGATCCTGTAAGAACCTGACTCCCTTAGGCCGCCATGTTGAAGGAAGCCCAAACTAACCAATGTGGAGATGTCTTGTGGAGAAGCAGATGCTTGGGGAAGCAGCTGCCGTCCATGGGGAACCATTCCAGTTAAGGGCCCAGATTTTGGGGAGCAGGGATGAGTCACTTTCCATCCCCCACCCCAAGGCTCTGTCCAAACTGTCGATTCAGGGGCCAAATAATTGCTGTTTCTTTAAGACACAATGTTTTGGGTTGTTTCTTATGGAAGGATAGATAATCAGAGCAAACACACCAGGCCAAGTAATTGTGAATGGTGAATTTATCTTTTCAAAGTGGTCTATGCAATCAGTCTCTTTATTTCATGAAAATGCGGAGTATCTGTAGCAACCCAAAGATCTCTCCTTTCCTAAACCTCAAAGTGATTCGAACTTAAGGGGCTTGTAGATGTTGAGAGCTAGTCTTTGCTCTTTATATTCTTTACATTCTCTTTATGGATTTCCCTTTGGAAGCAGGGATTAAACGAGCGAAGTCTCCCAAATGTAAATTTCTCATAAATATTTGAGCTCCATTTTGGTAATTCTTCTATTCTCTGATCTGTTGCCTAATCTTCTATTTAGCAAGTATTTCCCGTGAAATAGAAGGCTTTAATTGTAGAATTACTAATTTTAATAGCATGGCTTAGCACAGCTCAATTTGTAAAAAGCCACTATCCCCATTAAATTCCCATCCTATAAAACCACCTATCAGCGTGCACCCATCATTTTACTAAAGTTTTCCCCTTTTCAGTCTTTCAGTGCTGAATTAGGGCACTCTCACCAGACCAAGAAAAGCAGGATTTCTTTCCACCGGAGGTTACCCCGGAACTTGGGGAATGGGAAATAGGATCCCTGAAGAATAGGACTGAAGAATGTCTGTAAGGCAGGTGAGGGCTACCTTGGACCCGTGCACAGAGTCCTGTCATGACTGCAGTCTGCGCTCCGTCCCATGACTTAAGGATAGGCACGTTTCATTTGGGGCTGAGGGTTACATAGGGTAAAGGTGTAAGCTTATTCAGTTGACTTTAGTGTTTCTCAAGTTAGGCACCCTTGACATTTGGGGCTGGATGATTTTTTGTGGTGAGAGCTGCCGTGTGTGCTATAGAATATTGAGCAACGTCTTTGGCCTTTATCCACTAGATGCCAGTAGCATCTAGTTGCGACAACCCCAGATGTCTGCAGACATTGCCAGATTCCTCCCCCTTGACTTTCTTGGCTGCGGTAACTCTTCCCTACCCCCCACCTGGTTGACTCAACAAATCTTTCTTGCTGAGTTGATATGACCTTGAACATATGTGGAGACTGAACTTGAATTCCTTCAAAGGAAAAATGTCAGCTTCCTCCCAAATGCTGTAGGAACAGTTCAAAGCTAACGACTACCTTTCAGATGGGCTGGGCAGATCCAGCCTGTAAAAAGTGGTGCTAACATTCAGAAGAGTATAGTAGCTTGCTCACAGGGAGCGGATGTTGATTATCTATCACTTTTGAAAATATCATTGTCAATATCATTGTTCAACATTACAAGTATGAAGGAGAAATATGACGGATTCTAGAAACGCCAGAAGTGATTTTTGCAGCCCTGGGGCTGAATTGAAGAGCTTAACCCACTACTAATCTGTTACGAGCGCTCAGGGAGTGCTAGACCAGGTTCTCTAGCTTGCCGAGAGTCCTTTAGTGGGTTGTGTGAAGTGGCATTATAGTTGTGCTTTTAGTGGTGGAGGCACGAACTGCCTGGATCTTTTTCAGAGTACATCACCAGTCTTCCAATGGCAAACTTATGTCTACGCCAGGCGGGGGGCTCGCCCCAGCATGGGGGCATGAATTGGAATGGAAATCAATGGACTCACATTTGGATGCAATTGCCCCAAATTATCCGAGAGATAAAAGGACCACTATAATTCACTGGCCATCACATTTTTATCAACTGCCTTTGCTAAGCATTAGTTTAGTGTGATATGTTCAATTCCTGGGCCCCTTCTTGTCAGAATTTTTCCGTAGACACCATTATTACTACTATTGTGTTTTCTGTGGCTGAGCTGAACTGAACTTGGAGATTTGGTCCCCATTCATTCCCTCATCTCTTTCAGGGAGTCGGTGACTCTTTGGGGTAACACAAGTACAAGTGCTATGGTCCTTGAAAGACAAGCTGGCTCTCCCCCAAGTTTCTGCTCAGTGGGAACCAGAGGCCCCAGCCTGCTGAGGTGTTCCAGGCTACCCCGTGGGTGACATTCCCAGGGAGCTCTGACTCGGTGAGGCAGGAGACACATGCTGAAGAACTTGGAGTCAGGGTCCAGCAGACTTGGAATCCTGCTCTGCCCTGTCCCAGCTCTGTGGTCTCGCCAAGTGCTACAAAGCTTTATTCCCTCACCTGTTTTGTCATCTGAATTCTTCCCATGTCCTTCCTGTGGCATGGCTCTCCCTCCATGTTATTAGAAATGCAGATACATCATCTTTATAAATGGCTGAATCATTCAAATTGCTTTTCGCGTCAGCCTCTTCCCTGGCCCTTACTCATTTTCATGATGCCATTCGAATAGTGATCGCGAATCTCTCGGCGCAAAAAAAGTGATTTTTGAAAGCATGTCTCTTTCCCACGCTCGTCTGTGAGCTTAGCCAGGGTGAGAAATATACCTTATTAATTTGTTTATTCCTTCTTTTTCACTTGGTGCTGTTCCAGGATAGAGTAAGTACGTGTTTATAGAGAGCCAGGCAGACAAGGCGCTGCCTCCCTTACAAGCTGGGTGATGCTGACAACTTACTTCCAACTTACTTCCCATCTCTAGGCCTGTCTTTGCCATGAAATGGGAGAAAAAAATAATTCCTAGTTTCCAGTGTTGCTGTTGAGGATAAAACAATTTGCCTGTGGTATCATGTTAGGCTCAATAAATGCAGACTCTTCTGAATTGTGTGATTGTTGTTATGTTTACTATTCATTGGAAATGAGAGATGAGTGCAGTGAGGTAGAGAGGAAGGAGTGGAAGGGGAAGGGAGGAGAGAATAGGGGAAGGGAGGGAGAGAGGAAGTTTATCAGGCTTGATAAATAGAATTGAAAAGAAATTCGCAAGTCTTCACAGTGAATGAAATAACTTGACCTTTACAAATTTGGCTTGATCCCCGAAAGGAAAATTGTCCTTAGGCATAAGATTTATGTAATCACTCAACTAGGTCTTATTTTGCCTGAGCTTAACTTCTGTCTCTGGGTCTGTGGGCATACTAAGAGACAGCTGGATTTAGGGACAGACGTACAGACCCCAAAGAATAGTGACAGCAGCTCTGCCTTTGCTGCACATCCTGAGGAAGGTTTACAAAGAGGGTTGCCAGATTTTGCAAATGAAAATATAAGACATTGAGGGAGGGGCGCCTGGGTGGCACAGCAGTTAAGTGTCTGCCTTCGGCTCAGGGCGTGATCCCGGCGTTCTGGGATCGAGCCCCACATCAGGCTCTTCCGCTAGGAGCCTGTTTCTTCCTCTCCCACTCCCCCTGCTTGTGTTCCCTCTCTCGCTGGCTGTCTCTATCTCTGTCGAATGAATAAATAAAATAAAATAAATCTTAAAAAAAAAATAAAAAGACATTGAGGGAAATTTGAATTTCAGATGCCCAGGGGCTCACTGTTTAGTGTAAGTATGTCCCAAATACTGCATGAGGCACGCTTATACTGAAATTTTATTTTATTCTATACTAAAAAAATAAACTAATTAAAAAAGGTATTCCTTTTCTTAGTATCTATCCAGTGTAATGTTTGGGACATGCTTATACTAAAGATTCTTTCGCTCAAATTTCGCTGGGGATCCTGTAGCTTTAGTCGCTAGCTCTTGCGATCTTATTTACAGGACAGCTGGAGAAGGGCTTATTCTCCTCTGCACACTGTGCATTCGTAAAAATCTGGAAACATTGGAAGCCAAAGGTGGCACATAGCACCTTAAATCTGACTTTAAAGTAAAACAGGAGCTATTGAACAAATTTATATGTCTCTTGTCAATAATACTCCAATTTCTGGAGATTTTTATCCACGTTTTGCTTTATAAAAAATGTCTTCTTTTGAAAATGACGTTTTAAATTAATGTGAAATTGCATTTTAATGTAATTCACAGGGAGTCATAAACAGGTGGGAGAATTATGTAACAATAATTGTGTTTGCAAGAAATTGATTTCATCCTAAAATTACATGAATACACTATTACAGTTTGTTGTCATCCTGAAATGCACCATTTAACCATAAAATACAGCGTAAAAGACACCCTCATGTTGCAGTCCTTAATCTAGTGTGTAATTGCTTAAGTAAGAACATTAACTATTGTCAACTACCTGTTCCCACATACCTGAACCACCAGCTCACCAAGATGGGATGGAGCCTGACATCAGCACTGTAGGCAGTAGACACTCAAGGGTATTTGAGAATTTGCTATTCCATCCCAATCTTTTCATCGAGCAAAGATATGGAGACCTTGACAAACGAGTAAGCTTGAAACAATTTTAAAAGTTGATATTGTAATAATCCTGCCACATTTACTGAAGACAGTACCTTTTTTGCTACTTAAAGAATACTTTGGACTGGTTCACACACACAAAAATAGCTCTGTTAACAACGTTTGTAAGTTACCATGTTCGGTTACTTCCCCCGCACCCCCCAGAAATGTTGCTTTTGGTACACTGAGAGTTCATTCATTTAAAGTTTGTCCTTGGCCATTCTTTACTGAACAGGTTCCATTTTTATTTTTTTTAATACAAAGTTGATAAATAACTGAAACCAAACAGGCTCAAAACTGATTATATTTCTGGATACAAACCAGATGTGCAGTTAATCCATCATTGTTCCCGTGTCAACTACTCCCCTTCGCACCTATACTTGGAAAAAAAAAAAAAAAACGGGCCTGATTTCTCTGCTAGTTCTGTTCATTTCCTTGAACTTGGTGAGATTCTAGCCGCAGTAATTTCCAAAAATAGTTTTGGAAAATGCAGAAAGCTGCAGAGCCGCTTCTGCCGGCTGCGTTGTGAGCAGAGTCTGGGCTGCGTTTCACAGCACACTTCCCCTCTCTGCTGAGACTATCGGGCACTGCCCGCAGATCGGTGAGAATCTTAACAATTCAAGTGCCGGCCTGGGTCAGGGCTGCCGGTGCCTTCTGCGGCCCCTGCAACAGGATGGAAGCCTCAAGCTACGGCTGGGCTTGAGGCAGTCTGGGTTAGTTCAGTCTCTGCTTTAGTGGACACTTATTCCATCTGACCAGCACTGGCTGGTAATAAATAGCAGGATTACTCCCTTCTTTCTAAGGGCTTGGCAAACCAAAAAGAATGCACTGAAAAAAATCTCTTACCTCTTCAAAAGTAACTGGGCACTTGAGGAGTATTTCCTAGTCTCATTTTGTAACCTCAGTTGCAAACCAAGCTACAATCTCGTCTTTGTTTAATGTAACCGATGAAGACATTGGCACTCTGGTGTTCTTTCTGCTCATTAAGATTCTTAGTCTCTCCCTAGGTACCTTCAGGGAGCTAGCTGTGTGCTGTGATTTGAAGGGTTGTGGCCAATACTTCCAACTAACATTGGTTGATCAGAGCTTATTGTGTGGCAAAGACCAGTCTGAGAACTTCCACCCACTCAAAAACACTGTGAAGTAAGTATTGTTTCCCAATAAGCACAGCACAGAGAAGCTCAGGAATGTGCTGAAGGTCACACAGCCGGTGGACAGTACGGCACTTGGGCTGTCATACCACACGGCCGCTCTAGAAATGTGCCTCTTGGATGCAAGGGCCATATGTTCAGTTACCACGGTGTGCGGAATCCCTTCTTATTCCTTTAGGTTAAGGCAGAAATGATACCTCGGTTTTACTTGTGCGCCAAATCCAAAGCCTGCCTCGATTGCCAGAAATGCTAGGAAGAACTCTGGAGTTTTGTCTGGCTTCCAAAGGTTTGAGTCCCATGATCAAATTGAAACACCCACATTGAGCATGGGAGGGGTATATGTACCAAGCGTTTGCCATCCCTTGTTAAAGCATTTGCATCTCTGAAAGAAAATGCAAATTGTACCCGTGGGGACATGCATTTGGTCACTAGCGGCTGTGAACACTTCGACAACAGTTCGTTTATTGAGAAAGCACGATGCGGAGAGGTTGGGGGCAGAGGTCGAGTAAGTTTTGGGCTGTGTGGGCACTAATCCATGAAGCATGGGTTCCTGGGGGTGAGGAACCCCTAAGGGGAGGAAAGAGGCAAAAGTGATAGCTGCACTGAAAACAAACTGTTGTGTCCTAATTTTGCTCAGGGTGACTTCTCTGAGGATTGTCATTATGGTTTTGTGCGTGTCGGCAGCAGTCTCCATCACAGCTGATAGGCCTGTCTGGCAGGCACTGTGCTGGACTCTGGGTGTATCCTCCACCTCCCGTCAAGTTCAGAGCTCTGGGCCCTGATTATTATTCCCATCGCATACGTGGGACGCATGGTAACAGAGGGTGGCTGTCCTGTTGGCAAAGCTGGAATTCAGATTCTGGCATCCATCTCTAGTGCCTACGTCCTTTTCAGGGCCCCTCCCTGCTCTAGAGTCAGTTTCTTCTTAGAAGGAGTATGGCTCCCTGATGCCCTGACGGCCTTGGCTTCAGCGGGAAGGAGCAAAGGTGAGACTGCTCTCCCCGCTACACGTGACCTCAGAGCACAAAACGCCTGGCTGCCCCAAACCGAAGGTTTGGGGGAGTGGGGTGGAGAGCAGGGAGAGAGAAAGCAAAAAGGAACCTAAGCGTGTCTTACGGTTTAAAACCGTAATGGAACATACCTTTTTCTTGGTTCTCCATTTATTAATAAAATGCCCAATACCTTCTGGCGTGTGCTTTGAACTGCTTTTAATTATCTTCAGTTGAATGAAGAAAAGGTAATGGGGACCTCATAATAGTCGTGGAGGGACTATTGGAATTTTATTTCCGTGGGGAAGGCACAGACTGTTTGCCAGGGAACCACGGCCCTTCAAAGTTGAGGACACTTCCCAGTGCCACACAGTGTAAATCACAGCGCAAACTATGCGATTATCCCCCGCAGAGGAATCGAGTGTGGCTTTATGGGATTCTTCACCAAGCACTTAGGAATAATCTGATATAAAACAGCAGGGGTGGAGAGTAATGACAACTTCAAATTAGTTTAATGAATGTTTACATTTAAAAAAAAAAAAAAGGCTTTTCTGCAAACCTGAAAATACGAAGTGACAGCCTCCTTTCCTATGTCCCCCACGCCAGAGGCACCTCCTGGTTTTCAGCCCCAGGGAAAAGGTGGCATGACTTAACTTGTTCAGTGCCGGGGTGCGCTCAGGCTCCCCCATTGTTTGGCTCGGGTTTGAACAGCCCCTTGAACAGTGCTCAATAGTATTTCCATTATAAACATCGTATCAGCGTTGGGGGAACATCTGTTTTAAGTCAGCTTAGATTCAATCCAGGAAAAAATAAATTTCTGGCTCTCCACCTGCTCAAAAGGTCAATTACCCACCCAAATCAGCCAGAGATGGTTGATGGGCCACAGATGCAGGGGATATTTTTAGCTGGATTTTGGCAGGTAAGCTGCTTGTTGAATGCATAAAGAAGGGGTTGGTGGGGGAGGTTGATCAACCATTAGGGTGTTTTAAGCGTGGTGCAGCGCCAAAGCCCCAAGCAAATCCGTAAGGCACTTCTGGGCGATTTCGCTACTTCTGATGAAGAAGGATTCATTTTGGCAAACAGAGCAGGGTAGGAAATATTCACATTGCTCGCATTATGTGGAGCGGACCTCAAGGTATTTTGGACAAGAAACAACATTTGCTTTTCAGATATAGTTACCCAGCCCGAGCTGCCTCTGCTCTTTTTAATGGTGTTTTCAAAGAACGTTCTTGTGTTCAGTTCCGAAATCTGGATATTTCCCAGAGTGCGTACCTTGGCCCCCGCACTTCACATCAGACTGAATTCTGTCCGTAGGTTGCCAGTATGGACGTGGAATGTGGAATGTTAGGCAGAGTTATGTAAATATACATAGGAGGGATAATAACTGTGAAACAAAAGCAAGAAATAAAACAAACCAAACCAAAGCCCAAAGGGTCTGTGCCCTCTCAGGAACTGCAAAACCAAATGGTGAATTCCAAGAATTGATTTAGAAACAAGCTTGGGTCTCCTTTGGCCTTTAAGCCACCACTAGAAAAATCGAATCTTGCCCACAAGAACAAGATTTTCCTTCCCTCCTTGACTGGCATACCAGCACCTCAAAAAACCTCTGTGAAAATTCCACAGGCCTCTGAGAGCCAGAAGAAAACTGAGTAAAAATAGCTCTCCGATAGAGCAGGCTTCCATTTCTGTGGGGTCTAAGGCATTGTTGTTTCTCAGCCCGAAATGAGTTTTTACTTGGGACTTTCAAAGAAAACGGAGACTAGCACAGAAGCAAAAAAATGACAGTTTTCAATTAGCCAGAACTCTGGATGGAGGAGAAACTGAATTTTCCTGGAGGTTACCAGAGCCAGGTCTTTGGAGGACAAGTTGCCATGTGTTTGTGTATCTTAGAAGTTGCTAGAATTTTCTAGGGATCAACAAAGCACCACAACAGCACATCTGGTGTTTGTGTAAATGATCTTCAGGAGTCCTCTGGGGTAGTGTGCCCCATTCCTACCCCCCCCGCCCCCACCCCACTCCTACATGGGTGTCAGTGAGGCCTTTGGCACCCCATCTGCCCTAGCTCCCTCAGCTGTTCTCAACCACTGGACCCCATTGCTCCATCATGTATCACACGTAGTAATTATTTTACTTATTCGTTATTTCTGAACATGGCCTATAAGGAATCTGCTCTGGTCTCTATTTTAACATCATTATCAAGTGCAGAATCAGGCACGTGGTTGCATCTGACAGGGTTTGTTAAATGATTGAATGAATAAATGAATGAATGAGTGACTTCCTTCTGGGAAACCTCATTGGATTCATTGCCCCCTTATTCCTGAGGGCTAACCTCTCTGCAGCTGCCCCTGGCAGCAGGGGGAGCAACAGACACAGTTTAGCTGGGGTAGGTGTCTTCTTATTTTAGTAGGGGAATTTGGGTTCCTCAGACTCTGTGCCAGAGAGGCTGGCTGCCCTCCAGGGACCACCTGCCCCCACCAGAAGGACCTTGTGCTTTGAAAAATTGCCCCTGGGGACAATCCAGCTCAGACTACCTTAGGATGATGTTTTATTGGCATTTTCCACCTTCACTTCTCCAAGCCTTTGCTGCCTCGATCTCATTTCAGACTACGGTTGTGGCTGAAAAGGTCACAGGCAGATGGGACTGGCTCCTTAAGTGAAGATGACAGGTCAACCTCCGCGCAAAACCGCCAATTTCCTTCTGCCTGCCATGGTGGAGTGTTCTTGTTGTGGAAGGCGATGGCAGGAGGGCTGCTCATACACCAGGGCAGTGAGTCCGCACCATCTGCACGGAGACCCCCCAAGAGGAGACCGGAAATGACCCTTGTGGGCCTGCCTCTGCATCATTACACTTCCCAGGCATGGCCTTTCCCCTTTCTCGAGGCAACATCTCCCTAACACAGTTAAAAAGCAAACACTCACCGTGGAGATCACTTCTTCCCCGAAGTCAAGCCTACCTATTAAAACAGGGACATCCCTTGAAAAACACTGATCTTTGTTGAGTGTACTGATTCATCCTTTCAACAGATATTCATTAAGCATCAGTTCTGTGCTATGCCCTGTGCTAGGAGCTTTGTTATACAGAGGCGAACGTAAGACAGACATGCCTCCTGCCGTCAAGGGGCTTATAGTCTAACAGGGGAACAGACGATGAGGGAGGGAACATATACACTTAAAATTTGTGTAAGTGACCTTAAGCAAGTCACTTAACCACTCTGTGCCTCAGGGTCCTCGTCTATAAAACAGGATGTTAGTTCCGATTTCATGGGACTGTTGTCAACATGAAATGAGTTGTAAAATACAAAGCATTTAGGGAAGTGCTGTGTAAGTGCTAGCTACTTGTCACAAGAAGTACTTTAAAGGAAGGAATGTGATGAGTAATGTGGGCATTAATTTATTTCTAGGTCATTTAGTTAGCAAATGCTGGAGTCCTGATTCCAACTTCAGAGCCCGTGTTCCTAATCTCGGTGCTTCTGCTATTTCTTTAACATACATACATGGATGAATTACTGAGTGCCCCTCTCTGCTCCCCTCCCTGGGCCCCTCTGGCCCCCCATTGTGCACATTCTGTCAGAAGACATTGATATTTCTATCAAGGAAGCAGCCAGTCTGGGAGAGACCAGACATTTGGCCAGGCTATCACCATCACATAACAAAAAACAGGAGAAACAAAAAAAGGTGTGTGTGTGTGTGTGTGTGTGCACGCGTGTGTGATGAAAGAAAGAGCAAATCAAATGACCTAAGAATACCCTATCTTTCTGACTGTTAAGTAGTCCCTCTTGAGTCAAATCAAGCAGATGGGTGTGCCGCCTCTTTAGCCTTTATTTCTTGGCTCTCCCCATCATGCCTTGTTCTCTCTGCCTGCAGGCAGCTGGGGGGTCTTATCTTTGGGGATACTGTGAGTCTAATTAGAGGATACAGCATAGCCAGGCAGGTAGCACCGTATTTGTTGCATTTGTCTATTAAATATCTTTCCCCTCTAATGCGCCATTTCTCTGGGCCCCCCTGAAGCAGACTCCTCGAATGAACGGTCTGTATTTCCTGCCCCCATTTCTCTTCTTGCTCTCTTGAACTCACTCCATCAGGCTTTCGTTTCCATCCCTCTTCCCCATCTGCTCTTGCACAGGTCACCCTGACCTGCACCATCCAATCTGATGGTCAGTTGGGGGCCTCATCCTACTCAGACCATCCACAGCACTTGGCTCCCTTCTAGAACACCCTCTCCATTTGTTTCTTGGGACATCACTTTGCTGCGACACTTTGTGTGGGCCTTCGCCTTCTAGCTGACCTCTGTACATTGGGGTGCCCATTTCTCTATGTCTGCCTACTTTCTTCCACCCCTCATATTTCCTGGGTGATGTTCTCCAGCTGCACGGCCGGAAGTGCCATCAACATGCTGGTGAATTCCAAATGGGGTTTCCCATCCCAGACCTCTCCTGAGCCCCAGACACGTATATCCAGCTGTCCTCTTAACCTCTCCATTCACTTGCCCAATAAGCTCCCCAAACCTGGAAACCAAACTGGATCTCTAGCTCCTGCTCCTCCCCCCGCCCCGACTCTGTCCGGTCTACATCTTTCCAGTCTCAGAGAATACCTCCTGAACACATACCCGCCCGCCCGCCACCCGTTGCTCAGGCCCAGGCTTGGACTTATTCCTCCTACTTTTCTTTTCTTCTCTGTTCCCTGTCCAGTTTGTTAGCAACTTCAGTCGACTCTGCTCTAAATGTGAGTATTTATGACCTCCGTCACTGCTACCAGCCAGGGCCGGGTGTGGTCCGGTGCCTCAGCGGGATTCTTACAGCGGCCACATCTGTTCTCCCTCCAGCGGCTGGGGTAGATATTTAACAACTGGTTCTAAAACCTGCGTGGAGACCAGAAGCCACCCAAGGCACTTGGAGAGAAACGGAGATCCAGTCTCCATCCTCTTTCGATAAGTCTGTGTCTCTTGAGTTCATTGCAGGCCACGTACACCCAATTCTGAGAACCACTGTTTTAAGACAGAAGCCAGATGAAAGCTTTCTAAAGGCTGGGTAAAAGCGAAACCCCTTCACAGGGTCCTACATGGTTTGAGAGCCTGCTGCCCCCTTGACCTCATCTGCTGTCACTTGTCCCTTCACACCCTCTGCGTCAGCCACTGTGACCTCCTTGCTGTGGGTCTCTGCTCAGATGTCTTCCCGAACACCACCATCTAAAATAATACTTCCTTCACCTTCATGTCTCTATCCCCCTACCCTGTCTTTCTTTTTCTCTGTAGACATAGTGTGTTTTTGTTTACTGAGGGCTGGTCTTCTCTACCATAAGGTCAATTCCTCGGGAACTGCATTTCACGTGCTTATGACAGCGCCTGGCAAACACACAGAAGTGTTGGGACTGAACGCATGTGCTGCTGACTTAAAGTAAGGTCATCTGCAAATGAGAAGCCCTTCCCTCTCCTCCCTTCTGTTGCTTCCCAAGGAAGCCAGCCTCCTCAGATAGCCTCTCCTGGGAGGGCCTGCACTCCAGACGAAGGGCTTTCAAGTGAGCCCGTAAATAATTAGCCTGGAGATAGGAGCCCACACAAGAGCCGAATCCACAGATTTTCCAATTGATCTTCCTGCCTTTGCATTGGCCACGGTGCGTCTTCAGCACTATTAGCTGCCTGTTCAAGCGCCCAGGGATGGGGAGGGTGGGCTGGAAGATTCCTTAACCCAGTGCAGACTCACTGTTCACGTTCATGGAATCTGATAAGGGTGACTGAGGAAAGTGACTGGGTGAGCGTCCCTGTCATCCTTATAAAAATAGTAGCAACAGTAACCGTTGACATTTATAAACTGCCTAGGAATGGCAGGACTGTGCCAAGCTTCTCATAGCCCAGCATGCTTGAGACCTGTAACCATCTTGGGGGCCAGGACGATCATGCCTCCCCATGAAGAGGATGGGGAAACTGAGGCATGTGTTATGTGCGGACTTGCTGGAGTCCCTTCAGCAATAAGTCAGGACCTGAACCAAACCCAGTGATCGTGAGCACAGCTCTCCGGGTGCCTTACCCCTTCCCTCCTCCCGTATGTGGAGTCATTCCCTCTCCTGCTTCATGGTCTTCGGAAAGCATTCCGTGCCTAAACAGCCCAAGAGAGGGGAGCTAGGCGGATGATGTGGAAGAAGGGGTTCTTTGAGGCAGGTGCCCACCTATAACCACTTCCCACTTACTCGCCTCCCCAAGGCCCGCCTCTACCTTGGTGTGCGTCCACAACAAAGGTGTTCCTCCACTCCCCTACTTGACTCGGTGGGCTTCCGCGTCATCTCGTCAGTGACGTGCGGAGCCGATGAGCCACGCAGAGAGAAACGGTGACCTTACCCCTCCCCCAGTGTTTCATGCCACTCTGGGACAGAGGCTCGCTGTGCCAAGCTGGGCAAAGGGAACTGTACCTAGGCAGCCCCGTGACCTGGAGTGGGGAATAAAGAGAGCTTCAGCGTGCAGCACCTGCGTGATGGCGAGTATGATGAATGCCGTTTGGAGTTGCCAGTTTTTTTACGCACTCCGCGAAGGCCGCGCACGCTTCGCATTAATCTCCACCAAGCAAACACGGGCTTCCAGCAAAAGAGCCAAATGATTGGGAACAAATTCAAAACAGCTTTATTTCATTGACAGACAGGACCTTTTTGTTAAACTGTGGTTTAAAAACCTTTTACATCTCTGTCTCGTTCACACGTTACTGTAGTCATTCATATTTATGTAAACCTAGGAACTTAGAGCCGGCTTATTTATCACAACCTATTGGCAGGAAAAGGGTCACATAAAAAAAGAATCTTTTTTTGAAAAATTTTTAAAAGCTATTAAACAGTGCTAATGGGAATGACCCTGTTATCAACCATTATTGAGGCAAATGGGCTTCTGAACTGGAAGAAGAAAAATAAAACTTATAAATGTCAGTATGCAAGTAGAAAACAGCAGTTAGTTAAACGAGACCGTGTGTGGTCAACAAAGATAGCCCATGTCTGTGCTGTGAGGGGCACAGAAGCTGGGACGACAGAGCAACTGTCTGGGCTTAACCTGAGGCTTGATAAGCAGTGCTCGTTAGTTAGCCTTGGATAAGAGCTGTACGTAGACCAGCTTGGGTCCATATGACCAGGCTTTTCATTGAAAAGCCTCTCATTTCAAGCTCTCCCCCTGCCCCACCTCCAGATGAGCAAAACGTTACCCAAACCCTTATGTCACTTTATTCTAGAATTCGTATTCAAGTGTCTAGAATGATCATGAAACATCTGTGAAAAGAGAATCCGGTTCCTATCCCAACATAAATACAGTATGTCCGTGACCCCACCTTTTGTTTGTGCCTCCTAAAGAACGATCTTTCCGAGACTGAGCGAACTGACTCCAAAGAGAAGCATTAAGCTCTCTCCCTAATGCCAGGGTGCTTGGGGCCAGCCACAGTGCCTAGAGCTCAGCACTGCAAATCCAGCACCTGCTTCCAGGCAATATGGTGCTCCAGCCTGTAGGTAAGAATGTGTATCTGGTTGTTGTTGTTGTTGTTTTGTCAGAAACCACCAGGCAAGGGCCAGAAATTAGGATAACTTCTGAGAAGTGAACCGTACTTATAAAATGGCCTCCAGCACAATGGGCCTCTTGGCTCTCTTTGGCAATGACATATCACTCCAGATGCTTTAAACGTATAACCTCTGGATGGACTGCTAGGATTTTTTTTACTTATCCCCATTAGAAAATTCTCATAGTCTGGAAGGGTGGAACTTCGGGCCTTAATCAAGTTGGGACAACCAAAGAGCAAAGCTCCTCAGCACAGGAGAGCTACAACCAGGCAGATAGGTTTGGACTAGCACAGTACTAAGGCTATTTGTGTCTGTGGTGGGCAGGAGGAGACCCAGAAGTTCAGCTCATGACAGGTAAAGCAAAAGATGGCAAAACTCCAGGGATCTGGCTTATGATTTTAGTCAATTGTGCAACATTCAGACTGATAATTGGAAGGAATCATTTTTAAAAACTGGTTTTACAGTTTGATTGCTTTCTTTAAAGCAGCACAAATCAGGTGTTTGCCATGTTGTTAAATCGGTGATTCCAGATTGGTTCACAGAGTGGAGGAGACATGTGGGTGTCGTCATCACCATCTCTGCGGGAACTTTTTCAAATAGCATATCCTCACTCGGCACAGACATTTTTGATAACATATCTCCAGGACAGGTAACCCCTTACTCTCCCACAACCCTGCCCACCTTGAGCCCCCCAGAGTTCAGGGACTATACTATTGAGGGGTACATCCCACATGTGAATGTAGTTGAGAACCACTGGCCCTTTTATTATTACTTCCTGCATGTATTGTTCACAGCCTCATAGCGACGCTTTCTTCATAATCTGGAGGGGAAAAAAAAATGGTTTTGAAGTTGGTATACTTTTAAAGGAAGCCAGCAAGTCATCTCAACTCTTTGAGACAGGGTACAGTAGAGAGAGAGGATGTATCGTTCTTTCTTCCACCTCTTAGACCCCTGTGACCCAAGAGGGTTCAAGAGCTGCCCAAACCTGGTTTCATTTTGTTTTCTCTCTCCTTTGAAACCTGGAACTTTTATTGCTTTGTCTGTCCTTGTCTGTTGGAATCGAACCGTTTCAGGTCCTTGAAGTCCTAAGAAAGGCCTCACTGGCTCACTGCAAGCCTCCTGCCCTGCCGCAGGCTTGGGCTTGCGTTCAGTAACTCTGATGGTTTTTCTAAACCACTCGTGGGTCCTTCTTGGCCTCCAGCCCTGCATTCCCCTTCACTTCATAAACGTAGCTCTTTAACTTGGTCCCTTGATTACTTCACGTAATTGATCTGTTGGCCGAAAAATGAGTGGTTCCATTTCTAGGAGTTAAACCAGATTCTGCCCAGGGACAAGTGTGTTGGTGGGAGGTCTGCTTCTCTGGAGACAGTGGTCAGTGGCATTGCAACCCAATCCACGTCTGGTACTCCAAATGGTCTCATTGGGTGGTAAAGTGGCCAAGCCTTGCCTTGCTTGGGCTCATTCACTTGTTCATTCATTCACTCACTCATTTTTTTTTCCTAATATAAAATTATTTATCATATACATTTCCAACTGTGTTGGAGGTCCTGGGTCATATTTTCTGCAAAGCCACTCTGCCTCCTGCAGAAACAAGGCCTCCATACAGAGAACATTCTCTAGGTATGCACCTTGCCCTTGCCCTTTTGCAGTATAAACTTTAAAGTGTGTGTGGGAAATATAGTAAGAATCCTTTCTGGACAGAGAAAAAACTATGCCATGCACTCCAGGTCTCATTAATCTGCCGTGATTCTGATGTGCTTTTCTGAAGTTGAACCTGTTTATACTTATGAAAGTGTTTTACAAATATTAGGTACTATTTTTATTGAAGCTCTAATTATTGACAAAAATTAACAAAGCCTTTTCTTCATCATTATCACTGTCATCATCATGGGGACAATAACAGTCTCTCCTTTTCTGTCGTATTTTCCAGCAATTCTTAGAGTCTGCATGTATATTTATCTTACAACATAATCTTAGTATTTAGTACATGCTGAGTCTCTGATTTCTTGTTTTCAAATGTGCGTCTTTAGAACAAGAATATACGTAGCTGTTTTCTGACATGCATTTGGGCTGAAAGGATGAGGAATTTAGACCACATTTCCATCGAAAGGTTCAGCCAGCACATATCCTGGGAGAGTGGTAGTCCGTGTCCCTCAGTGCTCAGTTCCTGAGTCACTTCAGTTGTAACAACTGAATTAGCATCTGAAGGAGCACAGCCCAGGAATCTGCACTTGAATCGAACATCCCAGGTGATTCCTCTCAACCCTAAAGTTAGAGAACCATTGGACAGCACAGTTACTTACTCCATATCTTTTTTTTTTTTTTTAAGATTTTATTTATTTATTTGACAGAGATAGAGACAGCCAGCGAGAGAGGGAACACAAGCAGGGGGAGTGGAAGAGGAAGAAGCAGCCTCATTGCAGAGGAGCCCGATGTGGGGCTCGATCCCAGAACGCCAGGATCACGCCCTGAGCCGAAGGCAGACGCTTAACTGCTGTGCCACCCAGGCGCCCCTCCATATCTGGTTTTTGTTCATTATAACAATAATACATATACATTCAAGCCATGAATAAATAATAGGGAGGGGGAATCTCTTTTGCTCCCAGCACCTAACCTAAAAGTATTAGGACTTTGAAGTCTTTCAGTCTTTTCCCCCATCCATCAGTTTTTATTTATAATACAGTTGAGCCATCATCTTACCATTATTGTTTACATGTGTTCATTAATTTCCTCTTAACAACTCTGTATGATAGGTATTATCACACCCATTTCACAGGTAAGAACACTGAAGCAAGAGGAGGCTTCCATACATAGCATACACACAGTTTGACAGCCTGCTTCTTTCCCTTACAACTACAGCAAAAGATATATTAAGTTATTTTTCATAATCATATTTTTCTTGTTGCTTTGGGCAGTGACTGGCAGACTTTAATTGAGTTAACTTCAGCTTTAATGTTGGATTAAATGCAGAGTTCCCAATTTTCAACATCATAAATAAGATATTTGTTGAAGTGAGTTTTATTTTCTTTCTATATGTAGAATTTTTTTTGAAAAATATTCCTTAAAAATTGAATCTTTGATCAAAAAATCTGAGCCATTGATATATTGCTGAGATCTCTAAGAGAGTACCACCACTGTTTATTGAGTATAATTTTCTCAAAGTGATATTATGAAGCACATCCCAACTTCATATTAGGGAACAAACTGTCACATGTTAGTGAAAATTGTGGGTTATTTATAACCGCATACAGTATTGTGTTTGCACCCCTTACAGAAATCTAAGTAAAAGAATCACTTTTTCCTGGTAGCTGGGTGACTTAATTTCTTACAATCTAGTGGGCCTTCTTGGAAACCCAGAAATGCAGCCTTTCATCTTCCTTCACAAAGGCCCCGTTCTCACCCTTTTCCTATAGCAGAATTCCATGAAGCTATTGTGAATCTATGGAAGATTCAAGATAACATCTTTTTCAGAGAATCAGAATGATGCTGCTGGCTCATTTTTTGTCCGGCCCACACTCCAGGCCAGCACCCTGTGTCTGGTGCTGTGTCAGCCCACTCCCGTCTGCTCTGGCCTCGGGACCCAAGGGTGCCTACGCCTCTTCTCCACTCTCAACCACAGCGATAGACAAGCGAGGGGCCATGGAAAAAGCAGAGACTTTACAGTCAGACCATTGGGATCGAAGGCTTAGCTTTACGACCGTTCGCTGTGTAACTGTGGTCAACTTATTTCCAACTTCTTTCCTCAATTTCCTTTTCTGCCCAATAGGCACAGTGAAACCTATCACACAGGGTGGTTAGGAGGATGGTATTATTTAACATATGTAAGTAACAACAGCAACAGTGGAAATGGATAAAATGTATCAGACGCTTATTACGTGCCAAGGTTGGCATTCATCAGCTTACACCTGTTATCCGGTGTCGTCCTTCTTGTTATCCTAAGAGATCTGTGGTATTAGCATTACCATTTTGTGGATGAGATTTTAAAGAGGTGAACAGTTAGGTTGAACTATATGAAATTGACAGTTTTGTGGGTACGAATGGCCAACTGTTATCAATTTTGAACGGTCCAACTGAATAATGAGCCCAGGCCTCTGAGAAAAGAGGCGGTAGAACCAGGATTTTAACCCGCTGCTATCCAGCACCTAAGCCCATGCTTCCCGTTGTTACACTGGAGTCTGAAATACTTGGCGGCATGCCTTGCAGACATCAGAGACTTAAAAGCTGCTAGTTTCTTTTGTCTTCTTTTGGCCCACCCTTGTCCACCATGAAAATGCACCCAAGCTGAAGATCAAACTGGGTCCCTGCGCTTTGACAAACATCAGAATTCCGACCTTCATTGTGGAGCAGGGTATCCAGAGCAAACACAATGGGGAAAATTGCCGTGGCCAATCCTTGCAACGTGTGGATTGAAAAAACACACGCATGCACGCAGACCTGATTTGAATGGTATTTCTGAGTGGAAGCTAAGTAGGAGCCGAAAATGGCCTTTTAAAATACAGAACATAAGGATGCAATTCACAGAGATGGTCTAAACTGTAAACATGCAGCTGTGGGGTTTGCGAGGCTCAGTGCTTACATACCGACAGCATACAAATTGTCAAGTACTTGAAGTTCCATTGTTGTTGAAAGGGCCTCACCCAGTGTCCTCGAATGGTCCCATTTCTTTTTTTAAACCACAGGATTCATATCTCTCAGAGCATATAGTGAAATATCAACACAGATAGTATATTAGGGATAATAAATAATGGCTTTCCCAAATTCTTTTGTTTTATGATCATTCCCTGTAGGGTTCTTTAAAAAATTTGAAGACTGAAGTTTGCACTCTCCTGAACTCCTGCAAGGAAGCCCTTGTATAAAGAGTGTTCCCAAACGTTCTGGATCCTTCTCCTGACTAACCTCTCTCAGGAGTTCTCGTGGCATGTATGGGGTTGTCTCCCAGTGCCTGCTTCCCCTCTCTAGCCTGGAAACTATTCCCACTGGCTCTCCCGTGGCCACGTTGGGAGGTGCCATTTTGATCTGGCCTCACGCACCTGAATTCTGCTGATCAGAACCTTCCCACAAATGGCCAATAACCTCCCCCTGCCACACCCAGGGTTTTTGAACTGGGAAGTTTCAGTCTCTTTCCATTGGCGGAAGGCATGGGATTAAACCTGGCAGCTGTGAGCATCTGGGTTTCCCACCATGTGGAGAGAGGACACGTCAGACATTCAGGCAGCTGAGTCCCTGGCTCCCATATTCCCCTAGGTCTGGCTGCCTCCCTGACCTCTCCATGGTTCTGTTACTCAACCCTCCCTTGCATTCCATAGATGGACGAATTCCCCTTAGTTGGGGCTGGGCTTTTGTCACTTACAAACCAACTGTCAAAAGAAGGCCTGCTCCTGGCCATGCATGGCTTTGGAATCACTTTCCGATTCTCATGGCTCAGGAAGGAAAATGTGCATATGTGACATGCACTGGTGTGGTGATTCAGGGTGGAGGGAGGTGGGAGGAGAGGCCCATGGATGCAAACCAATTTCTTCCTCTAGGCTCTCTCTGCGCACTGTCCACAGCTCCATTTTTAACCCTGATTGTGCAGTATCGTGTCTATCCATTGACCATCTTGCTGTAGGAGACTCTGAGTAACTTGGAAGGTAGGAATTAAATCCAAATCAAGAAGTGAATCCCCAGCCTTTAGCACAATTCCTGGCATGAGTAAAAAATTCATAAGCATTTTTTGGATTGAACTGAACTCGTCGAAAGTATTTAAAGGACTTGATGGATGGGGGGTTTAAAGTTTATAGCCCAGCTGGATCCAACTGTGATGATTCCTGGCCCATCTCTTAGAATCAAACTGGTATAGGCTCTTTCATCCCACGTGGAAGCCTTACTTTCTGTTTCAGTCATGCCTTCTGAGCCTCTGTTGTAAGCTGTGAAGAAGCAAGTCACTTAAGCTCTCTTAGTCTTCATTTCTTCAAATGCTGATGATGAGACCTACCCCTAAGGGTTATGGTCAGTATTAAATTATATGGTCCATCAAAGTGTTTAATCCCAATACCAGCACATAGTATGTGCTCAATAAATAATCTTCAATTATTTTTCCCTCCTAACCACAGATCAACGAGGGTTGGCCCTTGAGTTATTTTTTTTTCCCCCACAAATTGACAGAGAAATTAGTGGAGAAGCATAAATGTACCACATTTGACTTGCATTGGTCATGGCAGGCTAACTGCTATAACAGACCACTTTAAACTCTGTGCCCTAACATAATACAAGATATTTTCTTACTCGTCCAAGACCCACTATAGATGTACCCAGTTGTGAGGCTCTCTTCCAAATAGAGATTTGGGGACATAGGCTCCCTCCATCTTCTATCACTGTCATCTTTATCTTTGGCCTCCAGGCTCTCAGAAGAAGTAGGAAAGAGTGGAGAAATGACTGGGTACTTAATGTACATCAGCCCTGAAGTGACGCATATCACTTTCTGATCACCATACTATGACCAGAAGTAGTTGTGTGGCCCAATTTAGACACAGGGGACATAGAAATGTACAGGGGACATAGAAATGTACATCTTGATTGGGAAGCAGTGTCCCAGCCGTGCCTCTAATTTATGAAAAATGGGCCTGGAGTCTTGGTAGTCTACTAGCCACCTCTGAGATGGGAGCAATTGTGACTTGTTTTGTTTTGTTTATAAGCAAAGTTTAGTTCTTTTCTTTCTCCACATTAATATTGGCGGTCACAAAGCCATGAATCTTGCTGACACATTACTCCCCCCCCCCATGGGATACTCTTTGATTATGCCAAGTCTTTTGTGATTATGAACCCATAAGTAGACAAGTGCTATGGGGCTACTGTCCTCTAGTAGACTCCACATCATGAGACTCCACATCACTTAGAGACCCTCCTTCCAGCAGCATAATCCTACCTACTTTAATCTGCCAGTCTAGGTGATCGTTTCGTGCCAATCCAATCATTGCCTCTTTTTTTCTTGAGCTGTCCAAGGAAATATGATGAAAGGTTTCACTCATCGGTCTGTCCATTCATCCATCCATCTATTCACTGTCCTTCCATCCATCCACCCATTCGTCTGTCCATTCATCCATTTATCTATCTATCTATTCACCCGTCCGTTCGCTATCCATCCATGCCAGGTGTCTCAGCCCTGTGACTCTTTGATTCAGGCTCTCTCCCTCCAGGTTGCTTGCCCTTTCTTCTGCTACATTCTTGAACCATCTGGTTTCCATCACTCCTACTTCCTCTTGTCACCTGGTGCTTCAGTTTTGCCTGTAGTCATATAAAATTTTCCTTAAACACTCAGCCTTGACCTCTCGTTCACTTACTCTTTCACCATCCTTCACTCATCTTGCTTCCTTATTTTGTGGCATTTTATATATTTAACGATTGCAACGTGATTACAACATATTTCTTTATGTCTAACACAGTCTTTGCAACAGGAAACTAGATCATTATTTTGCAGACACAACAAATTCTGCAAGCATATGTCCTTGGGATGAGGACGTGGGGGGTAGACACAAATATGATTACCACATATGCCTCTCTGGGCATAGCTTTGCCCCATTGCACAAATACAGAAAATTTGGCAAGCTGAAATAGAGCTGTAAGAGATTCTCAAGCCCTTCCCTTCACAACCAAAGGATACTGATTCCGATTCCTGATTTTATTTCTCATGCATTTGTTGAGTAGTTATTCCTCCATATACCAAGCACTATTCTAGGCACTTGGGGGTTGCAGCAGGGCACAAAACAGAAAACTCATTGTTCTCACTGCTTCTATTGGTTGCAACTAATAGAAATCTTTGGAGCTAACTTAAGAAAAAAAGTTGGGGAGAGGCAGGAGGAAAGAGTATAATGATATAACAAGATACAGAAGAGTCCCATGGAATTCCATAGTCAGCTCTTCCCGTATAGTTATATGGTGATGAAAAAAAGACTTTTCCAGCTCCAAATACACACATGCACAAATACACACATGCCCTCACAGGCGTTTCTTTATTTTTCATTCACAGATTTGAAAATACCTATCATAGAATTTTAGCAGTATGGTTTCCCCAGGGATCATCCCCTGCGTGAAAATAAGAAAGTTACTGGTTAGGACTAGGCTACTACTACCAGCTCTAAGTTGGTCATTGTCATTGAGTCACCTGCTTCTGACACTCATCTTCATGACAGTGTGGTGTATTGAGACAGACCCTGTGCTTGGGCATCAGACCTTCTCAATTCTGCTATATGCTATTGGTGGAACCCTGGACAAGAACCCCAATCTTTCTGAGCTTTAATTTTCTCATTGGTCAAATCTCTTCTCCCCATATCACTTTTGAAAGGGACGTGTATCAGTGGATTGAGATTCCTGGCTGTTCCCAACATGAGGAATAGCCAGTAGACCAAGCTGCAGGAATTTAGACCATGCCACGTATGGGCTATGTAGAGGGTTTCCATAAGTACTGGGGCTTCTCTCACGCTAGCCTCCCTCGTCGTCTGGCTGCCTCTTGTCTATGGCAGAAACCTTGTGTGCTTGGGTGACAAAGCAGATTGCTTCCTCCCACTTCTGTGGCTTAGGACCCCTTTCTCTACCCTAGTTTCACTCTGATTGGCAAGTTCACTCAGAGTGAAACCTTAGCAAAACCTCAAGGTTTGGCTTAACTGCAAAGGGGTGGTTCATATCAGATTCGTACCCCAGAACCAGAAGACCACTCGTGAGAAATTCCGTAAGCACGGGAGTGTGGTTTATGTCAAAATCAGTCTGTTGGAATGAAGCTATTCAATGCCAGGTGGAAATATAGCATCATCAACTAGAATCTCCAGGCCTTGGAACCTCTAACTCAGCACGAGCTAGTGGGTTAAGCACTTGGGGAGGTTGTGACCAATCCGGTTCCCTGACAGTCATCTGAGATAATACTATGCATGATCATAAGCAATATTAAAGTATGTCATTTCAGGAAAAGGGAGGCAAGAATAGAAAAGCTAAGACTTAAGAGTCAGATGGACTTTTGTACAGACTCGCTTCCACTTCTTACTATCTGGACCTCAGTTGCATTCCAGAGCCTCCACTTCCTTATTTGTAAAATGGAGGTAATACCAACTGCATGGATTTGCTAAGAAAATTAATCAGGCGAAGACCATAAGGTCACCCTGCACAGGACTGGGAGAACCAGGTGCTCAGAAATGGCTCCTTATCTGGCCTTTTTGTTTTTGCTTTGTTTTTGGAGAGAGAGAATGTGTGTGTGTGCTCGCTCAAGTGGAGGGGGAAGGGCAGAAGGAGAAGGAGAGAGAAAATCTCAAGCAGATTCCATGCCCAGCATGGAGCCCAGCATGGGGCTCAATCTCATGACCCTGAGATCACAACCCAAGCCAAAATCAAGAGGCAGATGCTTAACCCACTGAGCCATCCAGGCACCCCGTATCTGGCCATTTGGTAGATCTGTGAACATGTCGAGAGTACCCCAAAGGAGTTATGCCTGTCTCATCATTATAGGTTGTAACACTGTGTCCCATAGATTTGTTTTCATGAACCATAACGAAGTGAAAAGATCCAGGCTTCTGATTCTGTCACTTAAATAGAGGCACAAGCTGATGCAGATTCATAGGTTGGTGTTTTCGAGTTCTACCAGTGCATATGGCACCTCTGCAGTCAATATGACAAGTCCAGAAATATTCATATGATGCCAGCTTTTGAGGAGGGAGGTATGGGAATGGGGACGGGGGACTGACATGTCTTGAGCTTTTTCTTTATGCTTTCAGCTTTGTATCCTATCCTTCAAGTGAGGCTTATCAAGATTAATGAATTGCCCAGCATAGTACACCTAGTAGGTGGCAGGTGTGCATAATAAGAAGTTCCAGAGGCTCATTTTGGGAGACCAGGGATACAGGAAGAGACCTCTTAAAATTTTGAAATCTATTTCAGAAACTAATATGAGTGGCTGTGTCAACTCTTACCAAAGAGAACACTAGAATTCAGAGCTTATTGCTTTCAGTCATGTTCGTCTTCGTGAGTAGTTTAGACAAGATAATGAATGAAGCACCTGGTACCTATTAGGCACTCAATAGTTGGGAGCCCTGTGTGAGTCATCATGGCTAGTCTCAAACATTGCATTTCCCCAATTTGAGGGCACAGGGTAGAGGTGACTTCCTTGCTTCCCTTGACAATAGGCCTTGCCCTGTGATTTGCTTTGGCCCATGAAATGGTGGTAAAAGTGATATGTGTCACTTCCAGGAGGAAATTTTAAGAGCCAGTGCATTCACCCCGACTCCTTCTTATACTCCGGCGGAGCCTCTGTCCTCCTAGGTCCCTGAACGACCCCAGTCAACAGAGCTTTCCTGCTCATCGTCATGGGACGTGTGGGTGAGTGAGGAGCAGACCTTTGTTACATTACATCACTAAGATCTTGGACCTGTTTGTTACTGCAGCAGCACCTAGCCTGTCTTGCCCCATGCAAACCTTTCCTGTCTCATCAAACTTCACACCAGTATTGTTTTATTCATCTGCTTATCCATGATTGTGACTTCAGCCTCCCTCCCAGTGTATTACAGGCTCTGAAGCATGATAAGACAATTAGGTTCAAAGCAAAACAAAGACAGTTGCGTGGCACAGAGGGAATATACTGCTACAGTAAACCAATCACTAACACCGGCCCTGAATTTGCTCAAAGTTTTTACAGAGGCACCAGGGGAGCTGTGTGGAGTTCTTGTCGAACTCCTTGGCAACGTTTACGTATTTGTATAGGAAGGTCTTTTGCCAGATGGTTAAAATGTTCATGCTCCTATTTCGTTTTAATGCAAACTGACATTTCTTCATCTTCTTGCAGTGGGTTTCTTTTATGAGGTCGTAGTTTGCATTTTCATAGAAAGAATTTCTGACTCCCCATCAGGAGCCCACCCTGTAGTTTCTGTGGGGCCTGGATTGGTTAACCACTCGCTTCGGTTTTAAGGCGCCACGGGCAGAACCGACCATCGTGAACGTCTTGATTTACACTGTGGTAGAGAGTGTCTGAGAAGCCAGAGAGAAACAGGAAGGCGCTGTTTTAGGAGCCCCAAGGAGAGCTGGGCCACAGCTCTGGGGTGCTCTGGGCATTCCGAAAGCCAGCTTGAAGAGAGCCATGCATATTTGCAGATGGTTTTCTTATTCCTAGTGAACAGCCTGAGGGGACACTGACCGCATGTGTTAGGGGCTTTACAAATAGATGTATAAATCTGAATATAATAAAAAGGAAAGATTAAAGGTAATAGCAAAAATAAGTAATAAAAATAATAATAAATGTTACCCCAAATAAATAATACACATAAAATAAATAATGTCTAATATAAATTGTACTACCAGCGTATAGTAAGAAATTTGTAATTATCGCTTTTAATCCTTACAAGAACTCTGTGAGTTAGGCTTTGCTGCATTTTATACAAAGAAGAAACAAGTGCATTTTAAGTGATAGGAAATCAAACATGCTTTCATTTGCTCATTCAGCTCTTTATTTGCTTCTATACCGATATGTAAATATGTCTGGATGTACAGTGTTTAAGAAGAAAAGCACTGAAGTGTTGTCCCTCTCTCTGGGCTCTCTTGGGAGCTGCGTTGGTCCTCTTCACTTTCAAAACCACATTCTGTGGGTCTCTCAGATTTTCCCAGCAACTAGCACCAACACGCCACTATCTGGGTCATCATAGTGACCACAGTGGCCAAGTAAGTGATGTGAGGTTGAGCCAAGCCTTAGCACCTGGTATACAAATGGTGCTTTTCACTGGCCTGGGAGGTTCCTTTTGGGCGGTCTGCATGGCTGGTCTTGGGGAAAGCGCTCGGCTTCCCAGGCTCACTGGGCAGATGTGGGCACAAAATCAGGTTGTGTGTTTTTCTCCTTTGCTACCTCACCACACAGAACTTGAACTCACTAAAATGGAAATTCCACTGGAAGTATAACTTTCTCTCCTCAAACTGATGCTACTCAAGGATTGGTCGGTGAAAATGATCCAAAGAGAATTTTAAAATGTTGATTACAAAGTTACATCATCTTTATGGTTCACAGTTCCCCCATAGTCAGAGGGATTCAAGGAGTATCAGCAGAAATATTGTCAGCATGAAAGAAGACAAACTAATTATTCTGTATTGTGGCCATTCTCTACATTCTTTAAAATGATCACGTTGCTACTTTATTTTTCTTTGTAAGTGTGAAAATTCCCAGCACGTAGTAGATGCTTAATAAATGTAGTGCTCTTGTCTGAGAAGATAAGGCAACTTTCTTCAGATTTTATTTGCAAAACTCCAAAGGGAGAACAAATTCAAGTTTTAAGGGCTTTATAACATACATTATTGTTATTTCAATTTGATCAGTATACAGTGGTCAAATTTGTACAAGGATATGCAAGCTTAGAGATGTGAAGCAGTGCCTGCGGCTGGTTCTTGAAACTTTCTGAAGATTCAGAGTTCAGATTTACTTAAATTCACTTCCTGAAAGAAAATTAACTTACCGCAAATTGTGGCAGAATCAGGACACGTTGTCAGTACTCTCCAGATTCCACAGTGATGAGTTCATCTCTCCTCTGAGTGTAGGCCCTGACTTCCGGGTGTGGATGAGGAGTCTGTGTGTTCTGTCAGAATACAACACATCTCTTCACTATAGACTTTTCAGAGCACAAAGCCCCGTGTCTGAAAGGAGGATGGCAAGAGATACAGCCCAGGGAAGGTAGACCCCTGAGACAGCACTGGCCTCCTGACAGGCAGCACACGTAGCCCTGAGACCCTCTACTAGGCACCAGATGGGCTAGGAAGGGCAGGGAGAGTGGCAGGTGTCCTCACTTTGGAGGTGAGAGAGCAGGTGTCCTGGTGAGGAGTGGATTCATGAGCTTTGTGGAACAGACTGGGGAGCTCCCAGGATTCCAGGCCCTTCAGTTGAGTCTTCATGAGTGACACGGCCTGGTGCTTCTTTCTCCCAACCAGAGGCATATGCAGCACGTAGACGTCTGGAATGTTCTCAGAAGAAGCTTGGTTCTTCTATATTTAGAGGAGATAGGTGGAAACGAACAAGAATGGGCAGAGAAGAAGAAAGCCACTCACATATCAAAGAGAGATTATCTCAGCAAACATCAGTGTTTAACAGTCAAATTGGGTAGTTTGTAGGCAGTTCTCAGTTTTCAGGGCCAGTGGGACCAAGCCTGGATAACTGGGTTAGGATTCCTCATCTCGCCCCTGTGTGGGAAGAAGACACTTAGAAGTTGGCCAAGAGGCAGGAAGCCAGACTAGGACTCCTTACTGGACAAGAAGTTCTGAGTGATGGGGGTTTGACTTCATGTTAGCTGGGGAGAAGAATCACCTGCAGTGGGCTCTTGGCCCGTAGCAATGCCCTTCAGCCTTTGAGTTTGTGGTACCGCTGAAGGGGGAGACTTAAATTATTTCTACCAGCATTTTCTCTGGAACTTGGCAATTTCTCTGCTTTCTTGCTTGGAAGGGTATCACTCCAATCACATCACAGAATACGCAGCCTTTTGTACGTAGGCATGTTGGGGACCAGGAGATGTTGAACAGCCAGGCCTTGGAAAGAATAGGAAGGGGTAGGATGTTCTGGACCCAAGAAGACATAGGAACCCTCAGCAAGAGGTGATCTTGGATGTTTAGTCCAGTGCTCCACCACAATGCGGCCCAGCTCCCTGTGACTCCCCTCCATTCTAGATTCTTTTGCTTACTCATCATTCTTCTTCTTGCTCTTAAATTTGACTTATACGTCCCACTCTTGGCCTCTTTGATCCCTCTCTATGGTATGACTTCATCTGGTGCTATTGACTCCGTCAGATTCCTACAAGAGAAAAATCTGTTGGGATCAGCTCATCTTCCCAGGCCATGCTGTCATTCCCCAGCCAGACTGCCAACTCTCTGCGCACAATCCAAGTAGTAGCCTCCAAGCAGCTAGACTTGCAGTCCTTAGCACAGCCTGTGGGTGGGACACTTCAAGGGCATCCCAGTGCATTGGATATTCTCTCTAGCACAGCAGTGCAAAAATTAAACAGTGGCAGGAATTCTGCAGCGGGGGCTGCCCCCGTGAGCCTGTTTCAGGTCCAGATTCAATAAAGACAAGCTTTGGAGAGCACTGTGGGTCTGGCTCTGGAGCAGTGGGCAGCGTTGACGAGCTGCCTCATCTTCCGTTGGGGAATGATGTGAAGGCCAACCTCACGCCGTAAGCGGAGTATTATCTGGGCCCCTACACATACGCAGAGTCAGAAAAATGACAACCCGAAGGAGCACAGTGCTTTCTTTGGGGGTTTCTTTTTGACAGTAAGAGGGGTTTTCTAACTTGATCCTGTGGAGACCACTTGAGTTTCCATTTTTCTCAGATGATAACATCTACAGAGGGGCTCCTTTCACTGTGGGTGCATCATTTCTCAGCCACGTGGTCCATGTTTAGAACCACACAATACTTATTAATTACCACAATTAGTACTTATTGTGGGCTGCTAGGACTACCTCAGATCTACCCCAAATAGTCGAAGGGAATTCATAGCCTACCAAACAGCAGTGTCAGTAGAAGCCCAGGATAAAATCCGACCCCCCATCCTTTAAAGCCGAGCGTACATATTGATCAGTTCTCTCCCAAAAGATGCTTCCTGTTAAAACATACTTTTTTTTTTTTCATTTGTCCTGATGTTGAATGTAATAAGGGAGTATATGATTGACTCCATGGGCATTGAATATAGCTGTTAGCAGGAATGGAGCCAATTCCATTTTGCCTGAATTAGGACCCTTTCATGGCCTTCCTTTTGTGTAATTCATCCAATTCTTGTGCCACCAATGCCCCGAAGCAAGAATGGTAAGTGCAGTTTTTCATCAGGAAGGCAGCCTGTGGTGGGGGCAGAGGCTAGCTCTGCCAGTTTGGAGCGGGGCGACAGATCTCTTAACCTTTTTAAATCTATCTACTCGTGTTTACTACAGAGATGTTAGTTACCCATCTTACAAGATTTCCTTACTGATTAGAAGTAGTATTATAGTTTTTGGCAAATGGTGGATAACAAATGATCATTGTCATGAATATTCAAGGTACCGATATTTATAAATATGAACAGAAATTACTTCTTGGAGTTGGCTCACTACTAAATATTCCCCAGGCCCTCAGATCGTCAGGCCTGGGCAACCGGATGACCATTTCAGTTGCCCGGACCTTGCAAAACTTTGTCACCTTTGCTCGTTTTTCCCTGGGAAGGGGGTTTTCACACTGCTGGGGTTAGTGTGTCTTCGCTGCCCCTATTGTCATGGTGGCTGTGGGGGCGGCTCACTGGGGGCTTGGGTGCCTGAGAAAAGGAGTAAAAAACCCAACTGTGAAAACCCAAGAGAAACCGAAAGACCTGAACACTGGAAAAAAAAAAAAGAAAGAGCTTCAGGACCGAAGCGGTTAAGGAACTGGCTTCAACAGGAAGTGGGCAGAATATGCTGTTTTCAGTACGCTCATGGGAACTGAGTTGGAAAGTGCTGTGGTGAGTGTGTGTGGAAAAAAGGGCTTTAATCAAGCTATAAATATCTGTTTCTTTGAAGTTTTATGACCAACAATTAATGTTACTGGAAGGCACATAAAGAGTTGCTTCTTGACTTGGTAGGTCTGAGTGGGGCGGGGTCAGGTTAAGATTCCCTCCTGGATGCTGTCCCTACTGATTCCCTTTCTCTCTCTCTCTCTCTCTCTCTCTCTCTGTGTGTGTGTGTGTGTGTGTGTGAGAGAGAGAGAGAGAGAGAGAGAGAGATCACACTCACGTGGAACACGGGTGTCTCAGATCACCCTCTGTGTTTATAACTATATACATTTATTCATGTACCCATTCATTCATTCCCTTGTTCATTCAGTTAACTAATGTTTATCAAAAGCCTCTATGTGCACCCCCTGGTGATACATCAGTGCACAAAGGAATAAAACTCCTGTCCACGGGAAGTTTTTATTTTCCTTGGGCAAAGAGATGTTAAACAAATCAAGACATGGCAGGGAAGGTGAAATGCTGTGAAGCTAATCTGAGCTGTTAAGAGGACAGAGGGCAGGACAAGAGGCTGTGTAACTCAGGAGAGGTCTCTTTGATGAGTTACCTATAGCCAGACACCTGCGTAAAGGTTTGGGATGAGGGTTGCTGGTAGAGACTAAGTACCAAGGTCCTGGGGCAGGCGTGTGCTCAGGAAGGCTCTGGAGTGCCAGGAGGCCAATGGGAGAGACCAAGGAGCTCTGTGCAGAGAAGGCACTTGTTACCAAGGTGCCTGGCTGTGCCGTGCTCTGGAGGTCTTGGAAGTCAAACTTTCCACTTCCCATAAAGCAAAACAAACAGTGCAAGAAACAAAAGCAAAAACAAAACTCCCACAGTAAGTTGTAGACAGGACTGCTTTTTTAATTTTTTTTTAAGAATGCTATGCCTCTTTTTTTTTTTCCTCTCACTTCTTGCTATATGCTGACCTCAGTGTTAGACAATTTTGTTATCTCATTCCTGCTTTGAAGCCCATCCGTTGCTTTTGTGAGTCTAATTGAACTTGAAGGCAAACAGGCAGTAGCAACATACACCTTCCCCCGCAGGGTGCCCATTACACCCAGTCTCCCTTAATGTGGACTTTTGAAATCTGGAGTTTGGCTTGAGGTTCACCTGTGCTCTCACTTTGGAGAAAGGGTTTACTAAGCAACAAATGCACCAGAACAGTCTGGAGTAGTCTACCCTTTGCAAGATAGCAGTTTTGAAGTACCCTTGGGCATTTTATTTTAGACTCTTACTTACTCAAGGATACTCTTACCTATTCTTTTAAGGTCTTCGCTAGATCAAAGTTGGTTTTCTAGAGAGGCTTTCCACACAGATTTGTCAGTGGTCTTTGGTTTGTTTGTTTTTAAGAAAATGCATAATTCAGATCCGCTTCCCTTCCAGGTTGTGTGAGCTAGGATGATTTGGTGTGTGTGAGCCAGCATTTTCCTCCTTGGGTTTCTTGGGTGCAGGGAGCTCTTTATGACTAATGGGATTCATTACATGTGTGTTTAGCCTACCTATTAATAAGGCTTTAACAATATTAAAATCCAAAGAGATAACAGAGAGGGCTTTGGGAGCAAGGATTCAATTGTGCTGGCTTGCTTGAAAACAGAACAGCAAAATGGCAGCCACATTGCCTGTCTTCTTAATTTCGATAAAGCCAGAGGCAATGTCACTCAGTTGTCCCAAAATGCTCAGTTCACCATATGATGGGGATGTGAACCTCTTTCATTAGACCCTGTCTGCCACACGGACCCTCCGTGTCTTCCAGCAGCGGGGATCCCTTTCCTCTGGAACTGGGTCTGTGAGGAACCAGGTCTATGGGTTGCAGCAGCAGCAGCTAAGGGAAGAGGCCAGCCGGCTGCCACATTTGTCACTGTTTTTTGTAATTGGCCTTTAGCCTGATCTAATGCAGCCTGGCAACGTCCTTTGTCCAGTTAAAGAAATGGTCAGCAGGGAATGAACTGTGATGGAAACAGACAGATTTATGTACCTTTCGGGGACATGATTTCCCTAGGACAGGACACAAAGGTGACAGTTTTTGAAGATCTCTCTGGAATTGATGTAAATGTTATTTAAAACACATCCTTCAGTGGCTCCGTAGCAGTAGAGTGAGGGTTTCAACCCTATACAGTGGCCCGTCCTTGTTGAGGGACATTCAGCCTGTGGCCTCAAATGGGTGTAACACTCTCTTCTCCCTCACACTTACCAAAGTAACCAACTATACAGAGGGATGCTAGGATAGTGGTGAAACCACTCTGACATGGCCATTCAATAGTCTATTCTACATCAGGATAAAGAATGACACTTTTTATAGGAAAAAGTCAGGGCAAAAAATTACATTTACATCTATGATAAAAACAAAATGTCACGGCAAAGCTGGGAGAGGGTAGAAGGGTGAGGCAGCTATCTGAGTGGAAAAAAGCACTGAAACACTTAATACACCAATTTATTTACAGTAGTTGGTGTGTTTGAGACATGAGGCTCTGGATTTGTTTTTCTTTGGATTTTCTCCTTAAAAAAAAAAAAAAGGTACTGTTCATCATGAGATCAAAAAGAAATGTTCAGTGGCTTATTTTGACCCAATATTTTTCTGTGTTTAATTTAGGTGGAACTTCCATTTGCATAAAAACCCTGCTTGTGACACATACGATGATTTATTTTTATTTTTTCATTTATTTTTTCTCAATGAAAAAAGGAACCATTCGCACCACCCGAGTGGCTCGGCAACCAAGCTGGGCAGAGCACCGGACCCCGCACATTTTTACCCAATACCAGGCTGACACCCACAACAAACACAGTGACATTAATTTTTACCACAAGCTTCCGGCCAGAGGCAAGGGAGAGACTGCAGCCTATTTGGTGACTTGAATGAACATCAAAAGGATAATCAGATATTAGTCCTGTTCCTCTTTCTCAGACCATTGATAGTTTTGTCCCGTACCTCCCCTCCCCCGTGCCCTTTGACAGAGAATGACAAGCCTGGAGGGGAAAGGAGAAAAGGGGGAACTGGTGACTCAGCAAGAGCAGGCCTCTCGCCACAGCTTCCTGGCCGCCTCCTTCCCTGAGAGAAAGGGGAGGAAGCCCAGAGCAGGCCGACCCTCGGTACTGTGCGCAGAAGGGCTTCAGCAAGTGGTACGGAATGAATGAGTGAGCGCACGGATGAACGGATACCCAAAGAGTCACTCTAAATTAGGGTCAGCGTTTAGACAGATAAATCGGTCACACATGCCCCGTCCCACCCCCTCACCCCTCAGTCCTCCGAAAGCCGAACTACATTTCGTCCAGCTTATGAGTAACCCTTTAAAAAATTCACCTAATTAAAAAAAAATTAAAAGACCAAGTTGACATTTGCTAAAGCTTTAGTATAAAGATGTACCGAGGCAATGTATAAACTCAGTGACCGTCTGAGGATACCCCTCGAATGGGGAGTAACCGAAATGTCCCTCATGGAAAGAAGCCTGAAGAGGCAATCAGGGAGGCGATAAGAGGAAAATAATAGTGTTTCTTTCATTAGAAGGAGCCCGATATTTATTGATCCAACAAGTTTACGCTGTGTGCACCCAAGAGTGCCATCAGCCCGAACCAGATGGGCGTCTTGGGCGATTTTTTCCTCACATTACCGCCGAGGGGATTTGCCGATCGCCTTGTCAGCTTCTGAATTCTTTGGGCATGTAGGAGGGGCAACATAGTCCTGGCTTATTTCTAAACCCCTTTGAGGTCACTTATGGTCCCCAAGTAGAGGCAAAATAATCCTCAGGCTTCCTTGGACATTCTCTCCTCCCCCGCCCCTTCTATTGCCGAAGGGACCCCTCTGGGGGCTTCCAGGTGCCTCGGAATCCACGGAAGGCAACTGTGGCCTAGGACACGCCTCTTGCCTTTGTCTGCCTCTTGTTTTCCTCTGGACCCCAACCAGCAGGACCCTCTGCTCTCCCTCCAGCAGTTTTATTTAGCAGAAGAGGAGAGAAGAGATGGAAAAATGGACCCCTCTCGTGTAACTGTTTCTTCAAGGCGCTCAAACTGCTTTCAGGCATGGCCTTATTACGTCATTAATCCTCATAATGTTCCCTTGGCAGTATTCTTCTTATTTTCGGGATGGAGAAATTGAGGCACAGGCAAAATAAATAGCAAGTGGAAGGTCAGAGAGCCGGGAAGCAGAAGAGGCAGGGCGGCTGCAGGGCTGCAAGGCATCTGTCCTGGGCCATCGGTCAGATTGTCCTCTTCCGAGAGAGAGAGAGAGAGAGAGAGAGAGAGAGAGAGAGGAAGCTCAAGTTGCAGAGAAGGTAGAACGAATGGAGGCAATTTTGGTTATCACTCATTACTCTTCTTGGTGAATAAGTAGACCATTACCTGCCAGGTTTTTCACAGAGGGACCGTTCACACTGCAAGTGTTCTGTGGACCAGGCAACATCCTGGGCTCAGGAATTCCGCAGTTATTGAGACAGACGGGAGACTTTCCTCAGTGCAGCTTATGTGTGGGAGGATAGCGGACCTCAC
>NW_024424341.1:31933856-32035859 GCF_017311325.1 Ursus maritimus
AGGAATGAATACTAAGAAAGCCCTCCTTCTCACCCAGCCTCACCCCCGACCTGGATTACCGCCCCGTCCTCCTCATAGGTCTCCTGGCACCCCACCCTTCCCCCACTGGGTCTTTCCTCAACAGAGAACCAGAACTTCCTTTGAAAACATAAGTTAGATCACATTTTCACCCTGCTTAGAACCTTCCAGAGGCTTCAGGTGTCACTCCTAGTGGAAGGTGGTTTTGACCGTGGCCTATGGGATCCTTCCTGCTCTCCCCGTTCCCAGGCTCTCTGTTCTCACCTCCTGGGCTCTCTCCCTTGCCCACTCTGTTCCAGCCATGCCAGCCTCCCTGCTGTTCCAGCACACCAGGAACTGACTGCCTCAAAGCCTCTCCTCATCCCCTTTGCTAACCACAGGCCTCACCTTTCCCTGCTTTTCATGTACCTTCTGAGGAGTCCCGCTCTCCATACTGTACCTAAAGTTACTCTGCCTTCTCCGTGCCCATCAGCACTTCTTTGCTCTCACCTGCTTTATTTTTCTCCATACGCCATCACCATAAGACCATTCATTTCATTTTCTTTCCCCTTCCATGGAAATGCACACTCTGGGAGGGCGGGCATTTCATCTCTTATGTTCATTGCTGCATTCTCATCGCCAGGAAACTACGAGGTACTCTTTGCTGGATCTCTCTACGGTAGCTTTCTTCCCAGTATTACAGAATAACGAGGAGCCTGAAGTTGGGATCTGTGTTCACAAGATTTCACCGGGGAGCAAAAAGGATCGCCATGGGTGGGGACATCTATGGGGATTCTTTGGGGTTGTAGGATGTTGGGGAAGACAGGACTCACTGTGCTTTGTGGGTTTTGCACTTTCTGTGGCAGAGACACAGAAGGGAATTCATCTAAAGGACCAAAGTGGACTTTCAAACTTTCAGTTTGAGCTTCAGTAGGAGTTCACCTACCTGGCTGTGCCTTAGCCTGGAGGTCCTCCTAACTGACAGTGATATGTGGAGGGCGGACAGTGCCCTGGGTCAGTGGACTCACAGAGAAGTCAGAATTCTCTTTTGTAAAGAGCCTGCTTTTCTCACTAATTGCATAATGACGTCTTTGATTCCCAGGCCCTCCTCCCCAGCTGTTTCCTTAGGCCTGTATTCAAGATCCGAGATGCCATTCACAATCAAGCTGGATGCATATTTGTATCAAGGAAGGAAGGAAGGAAGGAAGGAAGGAAGGAAGGAAGGAAGGAGGGAAGGAGGGAAGGAAGAAGGAAGGAAGGAAGGAAGGAAGGAAGGAAGGAAGGAAGGAAGGAAGGAAGGAAGTTTGTGTGTGGGTCCCCCCCCCCACACACATCACCGCAGCCCATGGTAGAAGATTCTAGCAATTAGCAGGAACGGAAAGTGATAATTTATGGCCGCCGACGCTGTGATCTAATAAAATCCATCTTTTTTGCTGTGGCACCGTAGCACTGCCGTCCTCTCCTCATGCTTTCTAATGTGTTTTGTTTGCATTAGGAGAAAACAGAACCCTCGCCCACTGCGAACCAGAGAGAGCCCCTCAGTTTCCAAGAAGGACGACATTCAAAAATATACTCTCGAAGGGGGTTAGGTTTGTGTGCTAGGGGTGAGGACTGTCGAGTTCGATTCTGTTTCCAAATGATCTTTAGAACGTACAGGACACTTTCTTCCCTTTATTTAGGAAAGGCTATCATCTTTCCCTAAGTGTCCTCCCATAAGCCGTGGTTCCCAGTACAAGGGTGTAGGGGGCCCAGAATGGAAACTGAGGAGCTTTGAGTCTTTCATCCAGCGATCACAGTTCAAATCTATTGATTTTGACCATCGAATCTTGCCTCGGATCTGAACCTCAAGTGAATTTCCAAACCACCAGGCAACATAAATTACAGGCAAAATGATAAGTCAGGTCCTGCCAGGTGACTAAGGCAGCGTGGCAATGCTTCAAGTCTTTAAAACCTATCCCAGTGGCCCAAAAGCATTAATACGTTTGGAACATTGCCTGTCCAATGTCCAGAGAGGCGCCTGCAGAATTTGATTCCTAGGTACATCAAGTTTTTGAGCTGGAAGAAACTTGAGACACTCTCTATTCCAGCAAATTCCAAACCTGTCTGCTCATCAGAATCATCTGGGAACTTAAAGAAATACAGATTCCTGGGCCTCATCTTCCAAAGAAACACATTCATTTGGTGTCGGATTAGACCCAGGAATTCCAGGCAGAGGCAGAATCACAACTGTGGGGACACCTATGATTTCACAGACAAGGAAACTGAGTCTCTGTTTGTGAGATGGAGGATGGGAAGATTGAACACAAACTCCCAGGTCCCTGGTGTGTGGCGTTTTCTCCTGGATGGCGTTTAACCTGGGAACTTCAGTCACTAACCCCCAGAGACCAAAGAATATGTGTAAGAATTGCTTGGGAAGAGGGACAATGAGATCTGCCCACTTTCCTCACACCCTTCTGGTACCCGTGGTTGCATTTCAGTAAGTCTCCCCAAAAGGCAGTTTTCATAGTATCCCTACAGGTTGAACAGACTTTCTTGGGGGATCATCTTGAGGTTTTTCTTTTGAAGAGTAAAAACAATTGTTTCATAGTCTTTTTTTTTTTCTCTCTCTAAAATATGCAAGGTTAAACAGAAATTGCAAACAATAAGTGTTTACTAGCAAGGTCACATACATGAATGAGTTGAGGTGGGTAATAACAACTAAGATATACCTTGTGGGAAACCTGAATTCAGAGAAATAGCATTCATTTCTGCAAAGAAATACAAACCTTCCCTTTTTTTTTTTCTTGAAACACATGACCCTCTCCTTCTGTTATTTGTACTTTTGACAGAGCAAATGGTATGATACCTCTTTCACTTTTTTCTTTATGTTAAGAAAAACATACAAGCCCATGATAATGAACCTCAATGCTGAGGGACACAACAGGGAGGGGTGGAGACTGTGGTAAACTGCAGAGCACATGCTCTATACAAAAGGGAAGTTATCTTCCATGCTAGCTGATTGTTGCCATATGGGGATATAGATCAGGGTGGTCAGATCCTCTGATTTTTTTCTTTCTTTCTTTTCTAAGAGAAATAAGAAATGTAGATGCATGCGTGTGGGGGGGGGGCGAGGGGAGAAAGATCTTCAGGAGTTTTAAATATCAGCAACCAGTTCCGTTTATTTTTACCTTTAACATATTGTACCAAATACATAGATATGGGTCAAAAAGAACATGGCCCTTGGCAGCCCACGGACCTCAACTTTGAGCCTTCTGATTAAAAGATATTTAATTGAAGTATGAGTGACAAGGGACTGTGAGGGACAGCGTTCAGCCAGAACAGCAGAACTGGTAGTTGATATATATTAAGAGATCTATTGCAGGGAATTGGCTTATGTGATTCTGGGAGTTGCCTGGGAAAGCCCGGAACCCATGCCGTGAACACTCAGGAAAGGTCGGCTACAACTCTCAGCATGGGCTGAAATTGCTGACCACAGGCAGAATTTCTTCTTGCAGGAAGTACTCAGTTCTCCTCTTCAAACCTTACAACTGATTAAATCAGGCCCACCCAGATTATCGAGGATAATCTCCCTTACCCAAAGTCAAGGAACTATTGGCTTTAATCACATCTACCAAATACCTTCTCAGCAACACCTTGGTTAGTGTCGAATTAAATACCAGGGATCTGTACAGTAGCCAAAACGGCACATAAAATTGGCCATCTCAGGGAAATGTTTAAAAAAAAAAAAGTCAGCCAAGGATAAATAAGATCAAGACCCCGATGTCATCCTTTGACAAGAGTCTTAATTTTTTTTCCTCTCTCTTTTTTCCTTAAAAAAGGAGATCGTTTTAAAGAGCCTGAGAAATGAGGGCAGGCATTAGTGATCCGATTTAGAAAAGAAGCCCTGGGTTTGCGCCAATACAAGATGGGTTTGTATCTTTAAGTGGCCTTTATTACCATACTAATAAACAGCAACCGGGCCCAAATCTTACAGGCTTGTGTTGGCTTTGACCAATGAAGTAGAACAAGGCCTCTGAATACCCCATTAGTTCCAGGCTGTGCTTTGATGGCTCTGCAAGGCGGCTCTTTTCCTACACAAGTCACCAGCCTCACCCGTGTCTCTTAACAAATGTTGTTGACAGGCCGAGTTGCAATTTTTCTGCATGTTCTGACAGTTTAATTCAGTACCTCTTGGCTAAGCACTCAGCCTAAGGGGGTGCTTCAGCACCTTGGCATCACCAGGCTGCAATTAAAATAATTCAGAACTGGGGCTGGGCTTGCAGAAATAGTCCTTCTTCCCTTTGGAGCACACAGTGCACTTTCCAGTCCCCCCCATGGAGCAGATTCAAGATCTCCCTTTTAGAGTGGAGGGCAGTGGACGTTATTAATAAGACGTCGACTTGCAAGAAGGGGCTCGACGTTCGTATTGCGCCCAACAGGGCTTCCTCCATGGTGGCTGAACATAATTTCTTCGTAGACTTGGCACCTATAGAAAGGTCATGGGGGGAGGGGGAGGGAGGGAACACAGACCGGAGTTTGGCAAAGACCATTTTTAGAAGCCATCCTTCCAAAAACGGCAAGTCAGAAATGCTGTCCTTGATTCTGAATTCTGCACAGGAAAGACAAATAGATAAGAGGACCCGAACTCAGCCTCCTTTGAAATGCCCTGTATGAAGAGAGATCCTGAGAGATGTTTTAGACCCAGATTAAGGGTGGTGTCACTACCAAAACAAGACCCTTTCCAAGTGTCAGAGAGATTTGGGTTTGTCAGGTTAGGTACTCTCAGCAGATGGAAAGTTGGTGCATTCCCCAAAATTGCTTTATGATGAGGACCATTTGGGGGAATGCAGTGAAGTCAGTCTGGGATGGGACCCGGGAATTTGGATTTTAACAAATGTGCCCAGTGAGTCTTTTCATTCAGGCAAATGTGCCAAGTCCTCCTCTGAAGGAGATGACCACAGGACTCTGTGCTCTCCAGAAAAAGCAAATAGTGGAAACTTTCCAAAGGAACTTACCTGAGATCATTTCTCATTCTCTTTCTCTCCCATATTACCTGCCCTTAAAAAATAAAGTGCTACTATTTAGGTACTGCTTCTGCATCTACTTTCTGGATACTTCCTTCTAGGGCTATGGGATATGTCCGAGAAACATGCTTTAGGGCTTTGGTTTTCAAACCAAAAGCCCTAAAGCTTTTTTTTGGGGGGGGGGATGGAAGATTTTCATAGGTGGAACAAGTAGACAATTCTGGAAGACTTATCTGGAGTTGACACCTGACTCAGGGCTGTACCTCACCCCCTCATCCCTCCCTCCCATGGGTAAGGATGGAAAGCAAACAACCAAAACACTGTGCTTGAGTGCTTACATGTTTTTGAGGAAACTGATACAAATTCTGCAATTCACTCTGAATGTCTCCTATAAATCCCTTCTGGAAAATAATCTGCCCACAAAATGGAACTAAAACACATGCTATGTGCTTATGAATTCAGTTATTTAGTGGCACCTTGTGACTTTAGGCAGAGGTATTCCTCTCTAGGGCTCAGCTACCTTATTTGTCATATGGGCACTCTGGGTAGGTGGTCCTATGCACCTAAGCTCTCCTTGCATTCTAGAACTTCCATGAATGTAGCTGGTAGGTGCTAGATTCCCTGTTAGGGGCCATGGGGGATATGAAGTATAGGAGAATGCCTGTGGTCTATTGCATTTCAAATATCATGCTTTGCAAACTTCTTTAAAGTTGCTGAAAATTTCAGTTGAAGGAATCCCTGTATTGAAACTTGGTACAAAACAAAGTGGCAAACAAGATGCTGACAGAGATTGAAAATGATCTCATTAGAGAATAAACATGTACACAAAGCCTATCCGGGAAAGAGCTCTGCACACTGAGTTCTGAGATCTCAGAAGTTCTGAGTCTAAAAGGGCCCATGTTTAAATTTATTTTTTCATCAATCTCTTAAGGAGTCTTTCCAACTCACTTGTATCAAAGGCATTCTCTGGAAGAGAGAGAGCCCAGAGGGGAGGGGCAGAGGGAAAGGGAGAGAGAATCTCCAACAGACTCCCTGCTGAATGAGGAGCCTGACTCAGGGCTCGATCTCAAGACCCTGAGATCATGAACTGAGCTGAAACCAAGAGTCAGACAGTTAACTGACTGAGCCACCCAGATGCCCCTGGGAGTGATGCTGTTCTCGATCTTTGAAGAGGATGGATGAAGGGCAGAATGTCCCCGAGCGATCAGGCACCCACATTCTTGCTGGCAGCTTCTCTTCCTCCTTCTCTCTCCCCTCCCCTTCCTCCTCTTCCATCTGGACTGACCAGCCAAGACCTTGACAGGACAAGCCCAGTGAAAAGGACAAAAGGACAAGCCCAGTTTCATTTGCCTCTTGGTTTGGCCAAGTTCTCAGTACAACCTTCTTAGGCATTTCCTGACCAAGGCAAATGCTCACCTAAGTGGTTAAATCTCAGAACATATTTGTTGATCTCTGCTGAATCTCTCGGACCATTTTAATCCCTCCTCTGCCTTTCCCTATACATTAACCGAGGCCTTGACCTATTGACTGCAGAATCTCTGAGGCTGCTGGGCTCCCCGTTTGAAAGGCTTTCCGAAGAGGCATCTATTAATTTATGTATTTAATTTCTGTATGAAGTGACTGTTCTCCTCCCAGCACAGGTATTAAAGTACCTTTAGGGGAATCAGGCAGCTGAAATCCTCCGTAAGGAAAAATGCTTAGAGTATCACAAAGCAAAAGCTTTAGTGGGGAGTGTTGTGAGGGCTGCTCAATGGAAAACCGCAGGGATCTGCCCCCCCATTGGAGGTCCCCTCTCCATTTTACTGAGTGCCAACCCCCCAGCCTGGGGAAACTTACTGGAGCACACCAGTTTCAATACAGCACAGAGGGGCGACGAAGAGCTGGGTCCCAATTTCTTCTAGACCACCCAGTTTCATGTGTAACCCAACTTTGCTAATGGAGTTTAATGTTTAAGATCTTAAACTCAGTGGCATTTAAAATGACCCAGGAAGTCCAACTACAGACTAGCTAAACTCTATTCAGAAAGAGGGTTTTTTTTTCTTTGTTAATGCTAGATCTGCTATTGAAACAATTCAATCCATCATAGACTTTCATTTCTGCATGATCGAGAATGGTTAAGGTGAGCTGCAAATCGGAGCTCCCTGTCCAAGCACCAGCATTTTAATGACACCAGACACATGTCCACACATCTGTCCACAGACATGCTTTGTAGGACATACTAGGTGGCCCTGTCCTATAGGCAAAGAGTTCTTTAATTGAAAATGATGTGTGAAATTCCAAGAGAGGAGTCCATGAACAGGGTGATTCAAGCTTTGGAATCCCTAAGCTTCCCCAAGAAAAGAGAGGAACAGCCTTGCAGTCGCACTTTTTTGCCTGGACAGACGACCTTGCCCAAGATACCAGAAATCCTGCTGTTTCCCTCCTGTGAGCTTGAAAGCTGGAATCAAAAAGAAGCCCGGCGCTTGCATTTGGGAACTTCTCTAGGGTGTTGGTTTTCAAACCCTGTAATATCACGAGATTTTTTTTTTTTTTAATGGGATAACATAGGGATGCCTGCGTCTTATTTTGGGAAGAAAGGACACGAATAATTTTCGCAAAGCCTCAGTTATCTGTTATCAACATTATTTCATAAAATAATTTTCCCCACCATTATGAAAATTCACAAACATACATCAAAGTTGAAAAAGAATTTAGAGCAAATGGCCATTAACATTTTATTCTCACTGTTTTATCATGTATTTATCCATCCATTCATCCATCTTAACAGTGAAACAATGTTTTAATGCCAGAAAATAGGAAGGGCATAATTTCAGTGTAGAACACAGTTCTTCCCAAGAGAAGCCAGTTGACCACCTGACGTCAGTTTATACACGTTAAAATATCTATCCACATGCATGCACCTATTTAAATGCCCATGTGTATAGACACACATGCATGTAAACATGCAAAATGCACATAGGTGGAAGTATGCATTCTAAAACACACGTCACATTTTAATCCCCATTCCTTTTGTGGATCAGTGAAAACAAGGTCACTGCCCCAGCATGGGTGATTCTCAGAGAGTCACTTTGGGACCACTGATAATAGACCAAAAATACATGCTGCTAATGCATTAAGGGATTCTAGGGTGTTCCGATACTTCACTTTCATGGAATCCCCACTTCACCAGGATTAGACCTTCTAGAGCAGTGACAGGTGCACAAGGGCCCAAAGTAATGGCAGTCTGCTGCAGTTTCTCACGGTTAAAAGGAACTTTTTTCCTTATATTGGAAACAATTTACGTTCAGTGTCAAGAAGGTAGAAAATACAGGTAAGCAAAAATAACAATCGGAACAGTCATAATCTCAAAACTCAGAGAAAAGTATGACTGTCCATTCGCATGCATACCCGTAGCTATATCCCTATCTGTATCCATATTCGTATCTATATCTATACCTCAACCCACTTGTATATTTAAACATATATATTTAAATATTAATATAAATGCACATATAGCTACTTTTGCTTTTACCAAAATAAGACAACAGAAACAGGATTATATTGTATACAATTCTATGTCATCTGATTTCTTTTGTTAATAGGATCTTGTGAATATCTTTCTATGTCAGTCAATACCATCCTGCAGCATTTCCAGTGGTCCCATAGTATCCTATTACACAATTTTCAATAATAAGTTGAAACTCTTAGTTCTCAAAGTGTGGTTCCAGGATCAGCAGCAGCACCTGGGAACTTGTTAGAAATGCAGACTCTCAGGTCCTCACCTGCAGACCTACTGAATGCACTAGGACAGTCCGTGTTTAAACGCCCTTCGGGGGGTTCTGAGGAGGGCTGAACATGAGAACCACTTGTAAACAAACCTCCCTTCCCTAGTGATTCTTAGGGGAGCACATTCTGAATCTTTGGCCCGGAACCTCAAATTTTTACCTGTGCTCCCTAAATTCAGATGGAGAAATCTTTAGAATTCAGACTCTTATACTCACACCCACCGAACTCTCATAGAAAATGCAATCCCTCTTTACCTCTAAATTCTACTGACTTATTCTAGATTAAGGGATTCAAGGATAAACTTGGGGCACCTGCGAAGTCCTTGAAATTATGTGCAACATTTGGAATTTGAGTGCATTTTTCTAGAGAAAGTACACCTATCAGATTTTCCAAAAGTCCTTGACCCTAAGATGACTTTTTATTCATTACCTTTGTTCTTAATGCTTGCCATTCTGTTCGCCCCAGTTACGTCCATGAGAAAAGGAGAAGAAATCTACTCAGGGGTCCTTTGGGCATAGTGCCCAAGCAACATGTGGAATGGTGACTTTGTCGCTTTTCATCTCTTAGAGAATCCAAAGACCAGCCTTACTTTTCTTTTCCGGGGGGGGCACATCATTCACATTCCCCAAATCTCCAGCTAAGCCTGACCCTGACCCCTTGTAGTAGGTGGTAAGCACATTTTTTGGCCCCATATTCAAATACAATCTTTCTTGAGTCTTTTACATCTTTTCAGTCTTGAGATGAATTGCAAGGACTAGGAGCCCAAGTGAACACCAAGAAATTGGGGCGAGCAGAGTGAGATTGAAAAATAAGGAAAGGAAGCCAAGGATTTCCTTTGAGTCGCTCACCTTCCCCTCCACGCGCCAGGTCCGGGGAGGCCGCCTGCACAGCTGACTTGCATGCGGATTGTGTAGCTAACCGCACACCCACATGTTGTCCTGGAATTCAGCTCTGAACAGCCGGCCGCTGCAGCCAACCCAAAGGGAAGAGGAGGGTGGGTGTGAATGGCTGACCATAGGGAGCACGCGTGTCTTCAGGAGCAGAGTGTCCAGGCTGCACTGGGCACACATGTACTTTGTATGCTGCGAGTGCTTCAGAGGACTTTGCATTTTCCTCCTCAGGAAAGCCAGTGTTTTAAAACTTGCCATAGTCTTGGGTGAACACTTTGGTTATCTGAGCAACGGTATCCTTCATCATCTCCCCAGTCAGCCTGGCCTGAACTTGGCTGGATGCAAGCTCGGACCATGACGTGTGTGCACGCGTGTGCGAGCGCACGTGCATGTGCACGCGTGTGCGCATCTTCCAAGTACTCGGAGACTCTTGACAGTGTGTGAGCTACAGTGTAGAGTCGGGGGGCACTTTCAATCTCAGAGCTGTGCCAGGACGCTGTGTACAGCGGTGACAAGCCAAAACATACCCTGCTGCTCCCCTTTCCCGTCTTGTCCTAGGAGTAAATGTGCGCTCGGGCCGGCCATTGACATAGAAACTCGTCCCCCGGTCTCTCAGTTCGTATTGAGCTACTGTAACTTTAAAAAGATTTAACAAAGACTACCTCCACTAGCTAAGCTGAAATAAGAATGTCTCCGGAGTTTAATGGATCAAGTAGCGGTGATAGGTTTTATGGCTCCTTTTCACTTTAGGGCATAGGGAAGAGAGAGCCGGGCAGGTTGGTTTTAAATTCAAGGATTTATGTTGTTAATCCTCTGGGCTAATTATAATTTATGGGATCTTGGCAAATTAATATGCGGTTGCTATTCAAAAGTGGAGAGCAATGTGAGGCAGGCATAAACAAGCCTTGTTCATTTTTAATTTATTTCCACCAATGGAGAATATTAAATAAAATGAACACTAGGGTATTTCGCTCTGAGTTTGGTGTTCATTATTTATCTCTAAATTATGAAATTCATATAACAACTCCTTGTTTTTTCACCAAGAACCCAGAAACAGGGAGCGATGGCATCCGGATAAGTAGGAGGCAATCAGAGTAAGTCTCTTCACTGCATTTACTCAACAGCACATGTGTGGGGATGGCGGCGTTCCAAGCAGGCATGTTGGTGGGGTCCCGGATTTGGCCTTGTACATGTCAGGATTGTTTAGAAGCAGCTCGTGAGTGGTATGGGAGCTTAAAATCTAGGAAATGTAGGTTCCCACCCTCCAAAGCAAGGGCTCCAGCCCATTGTGCCTGAAGGGCTTTGGAAAATCCCAGTGTATTGCTGGCCTGGTAGATGCCACGCAGGGCGTGACCCCATAATAGGACTTTCAGGCTTTATCACAGCAATTCATTGTACCCCGGACCCGCATTTCATCAGCATCCCCAATGGCTGTTTTCGGAGTTCTTGGGCAAAGAATTCAGCTTCTCACCCAGGAACAACCGGCAGGAAATTTTCAGTGATTGGCAACCATGCAGCCAGGAGGTCCCGTCTAACCTGATAATCAGTTGCTCCACTAGAAACAAGAATGCCCTTCTCATTTCCCCTCCACCTGGTCCCCTTCCCCCTCTCTCCCCTGCCCCCCGCCCCCTCACTCCTCCTCACTCCAGCTGAGAGAGGCCAGCACAGGCTGCTTGGAGAGCTGTGGAAGCCTTGAGCTCTGAGCCCAAGAAACAAGCTGGAGTCCTCCCCCCAGCTGTGCAGCTCAGATAACAGCTGGAGCAGAGAACAGGCTGTTCTCGCTGCTAGAGTATCTGACCCAATTCTGACTGCCGAAGTCAGTACCCCAAGTCACTGTCGTCCCTGTGTGAAGGGAGAGAAGCAGTCGTTTTTCACCAGCCCCCAACACACACTCCATCCCGACCCTGTCTCTCTCGACTGCACTTCCTGGCATTGCTCTTAGGCTCCTATTTTGTTTTCTTGTCAGCAGAAAAACGAGGACCACCTTCAACAGTTCTGAAGAAGAAAGGGGGTGTTTTGCGTTGAGAGGGAGGCTAGGGTGGAAAGGCAAGGATTTCTGGAGTGTGACAGTCGCCAAATCCAGTCTCAATGCCTTTTATCAGATGCATGTTGGGCGAGTGACCTAACTTCCCTGAGCTCTCATCAGTGACATGAGGACACTGTTGTTGGTCTTTGGGATTGTTATGAGAAATAGGATATTAGAAGCGCCTGGCACATCGCCTAACCTCTCCATGGTCAAGAAATGGTAGTTCTGCTCCCTTACATCCCCACCCCGTACGTAATAAGTTCCCAGCAAATATGTGTAGAACCGATCTGCTAGAGGAGATCATGTCTGCCCTCAGCGCTCACAGAGAGTCATGGCGCTTTGACTCTTGGAGGATATCCCAAGGCTCCATGGCAGTAAGTAAATGTGACAAATCACGTCAATATCCCCCGATGCTATTGGTTCATGTGTCTTTGTGATCAGAGCAAGGGTTCGTGGTTTATAAGCAGCCTGGTGTTGAGACATGGAAGTCACTGGGTACCTGCAGATGTTTTTCTTCGTTGTTGTTGTCTTTCTTTTAGGTCTTATTTTTGTTTGTCAGAACAGCAGGAAGTCAAGCCCAGGTATTGACAGAACTCCTGGCTTCACGGGAGTTTCTTATTCAGGAGGTCTTCAGCCTAATCATCTACTAGCAGGAAGACACTCTTTTCTGTATTACTAAGGAATGGAAACTTAAACCGAATTGAGATTGTGTATTCGGTATAGTCTATATTATTTTTATTTCATTCATCAAGGGTCATCAAGGTTTTACTGTGTTAAGTACTTTTCTGAAGGAGTATGATGTAGGAATAAAAGCCAGAAAGTTTATAAAACAAGAAAACAAAACAAAACACGTGCAATTGGCAGTTGGCTCTGGCGCCCGGGTGGCTCAGTCAATTCAGTGGGCTCTTGGTTTCAGCTCTGGTCATGGTCTCAGGTCCTGGGATCAAGACCCGTGTTGGGCTCCATGATAAGCAGGGAGTCTGCTTGAGGATGCTCTCTCTCTCTGTCCGTCCCACCCTCTCACCCCACTCATGCTCTCTCTCTCTCTCTCTCAAATAAATAAACAAATAAATAAGCAAACCTTTAAAAAAAAAAAAAAACAGTTAGGGACTTCTGGGACAAAGCATGGGTAATGTCCAGGCCAAAGGACAGAAAAGGAGCAAGGTGTCACAGTGGCACAAATGTTCAGGCTCATCATATAATAGAGCCTTGAGTCCAAAGAACATCTCTTGTTTTCACTCATTGGCCCCAAATTCCCTAAGACCCAGATATATGGCTCGTGGGCCTGGTAGGGAACAGATTTGTGTAACAGAATCCATCCTGAATTCAAATTCTAGTTCCACCCATCTACTCAAGCTTTGTAACTAGGTCAAGCTCATCGGGCCGTCTCTCTTCTTGAGGATGAACTATCTCATCGGACCCTGAGAAACGCCTCCCACAAATGCAGTTCTTTCTGGTGGGTGGGCTCCCCAGCCGTGCCTGATGCTCAGACTTGCCTGACCCCCGGGACCGGGCATAGCACAGGCTCAGTCTGGGACTCTTACCTCTGTGCCGCCTTCCCGGCCTGCTATCACCACGCGAAGTTAGGTGCTGTGGCCTTTAAGGAACTAGCCCCTCCTTCCTTTTTGCAATTTGTACACATCAAAGTCAAGGTTTTTGGTTCAAGTCGACCAGCCCATTGAAAGTGCTCTCTACTTGATTTATAGGTAGTGGCTCATCTTGATAAATAAGTGAAGCAGTCTGACGTCAAGGCACCATGCCCTTATGCTGAGTGTTACTGAAGCTCATGACAGAGCCCAGGACTGGGAGAGATGGTGCTGTGGCTGAATGTTCTCTTGCCACAAAATTCATATGTCGAAACTGACCCTCTCACGTGATGGTGTGAGAAGGTGGAGACTTTGGGGGTAATTAGGTTCTGAGGACAGAATCCTCAGGAGTGAGATTAATGCCATATAGAAGAGGCTTGAGAGAGATCCTTGCCCCCACCGTGTGAGGGTACGATGAGAAGTCTGCAGCCCCAAAGAGGACCCTCGCCCGCCCACGCTGGCACCCGGATCTGGGACTTCCAGCCTCCAGAACTGTGAGAGAGAAAACTCTATTGCTGATAAGCCACCCAGTCCAGGGTATTTTGTTACAACAGCCCAAATGGACTAAGACAGATGGGGAGCATTTTTGGTCCTTTTTCCTTTGCTGTTTGTCTGGGCCCTGGAAACTTTTTTAGGAATATCCAAACGTGGAACACCATCCATCAGGGGGCTCCCAGCTTCCCAGCTGCTTTTCTTTCAACTCCTTTTCCTCTGCGACTTCTTTAATGGATACTCTCCTACACGCTGTTCTCAGAAAAACAGGAGCAGGGCACCATTCTTCCACCGACAAATATTATTGGTACCTCGGTTTTATCCTCACTCTCCCACTACATAAAAGACTAAGAAAGCACTTGCACGAGTGTTTGCACATCATTTAAATATTCATTTCCATTAATTTATTCATAGTTGTAAAGTTTATTACCTAGAATATAGAGTCATAGAATTTTAGAGCCAGAAGACACGAGAGAGATCATCTGGTCCCAGCTCCTCGTTTTACAGATGAGGAAACTGAGCTGAAGAGCACCCAGGCTGCTGCCCGAGGTCAGATTCTTAAACGGCAGACACTGAGAGACCCACACTCAAGGCTCGACAGTCCAGCCTCAGCCAAATGCACTTGCGCAAAGCTGAAAACCACCTTGCTCTGCCTGGCACGGACGGCCTCGTTCCTGTGCACTATCTTGTTTTGTCATTCTCTGTCGAGTGCGTGCTGAGTGCCAGCTCGGTGCTAGGTGCGGCCGTGAAGGACGCGGAGCTCACAACCGAGAGGGGCAGAGAGGCTAAGCGTGCGCACGTGTGATGACAGAGTGTGATAAGGTCTCTGAAGGAAATAAACAAGGTCTGCGTGGAGAACAGTGGTGGGAGGTGTCTCAGTCGGGCTGCCGTAACAAAGGACCACAGACCGGGTGGCTTATAAACAACGTAATTTATTGCCTTGTAGTTCTGGAGGGTGGAAGTCCGAGATGGGGGTGCCGGCGTGCTTGGGTGAGGACCTTCTTCCTGGTGCAGACTGCCTACTTCTCCTTGTGTCCCCACACGGCAGAAGGGGCGAGGGAGCTCTCCGGGGTCCCTTTAATAAGGGGACCCCTCCCTTTCATGAGCTCCAGCCCCCATGACCTGATTACCTCCCAAGGGCCCCAGCTCCTAACAGCATCACACTGGGAGTTAATATGCCAACACATGAGAAGAGGGTAGGGCTGTGCAGGGGGACTGTTTTCCCAAGGGGCCGGGAAAAGAGCCTGGAAGGGGCGCAGCCAACACAGGAGGTATTAGTGAAGGGCTGCTGTGGTGAACTAGTGTGGCAGAGTCCACCTGGGACATTCTGGGAGTCTGTTGCACAACGCCCTACCTCGGAGGTAGCCTTCATGAGGGCCCGGGAAACTGGGGTGCTCACCACCAGCTCCCATCTGTCACTGGCTGAGAACACTCTCAGGGCATTAACTTCCAAGCACGTCTGGTCTGCACCTTGGAGCAATATTTGCAATATTGGGGATATGCTTATATTAAGAAAATTTTAGTTGCTTATCTGAAATTCAAATTTAACTGGGCATCCTGTATTTTATTTGGCTGCCCTAGGCCCACCCCTCGGGTGTCCTTTGACGGGTCGAGCAGGACCTCTAGCCAGAGGGGTCTCCAGCATTGCAGCTGCTTGCGGAAGGGAGGGATGAGCACCAAGCTGCTCTCAGCAGGGTGACAGGGGAGGTCCTTGGGAATAAATGTCAACTAAGCCCAGGCCTGAAGGCTGGGCAGGAGCCAGCTTTTCACACAAGGAGGCAGACGAGGGTTGGAGAAGGCAGAGGAAAGACTTTTAGGCAGAGTGAACGTTGCATGTAAAGAGCCAGGTCCACTTAATAATCATCTACTCTCTGTTAAACCTTAGACCAGGGTCTGTCAGCACTCGGAAGTGACATTTGAGTTGGGGTAGTGAGCCCGGATGATGATTCTAAGGCCGGGTCACAACTCATCCTTGAGGGGCACTCTCTCTGTCTGGCAGGAGGCTCACATCATCCATGATCCCATGTGACTGTCCCAGCGGCCCGAGGAAGTAGGTGCTGCTATCAGGCCTATTTTCCAAGCTGCAGCATCTGGGGCTTTGAGAGGTTGGGTAACCTGCTACTGAGGCATAGAGCCAGGACTGGGAACCAGGCCGCTCCAGAGTCTGTGTCCCCACCTGCCACTTCATCATTAAACATACATACTGTGGCTTGAACTGTGTCCCCCACGAAGATATGTTGACGTCTGAACCCCGTGTGCCTGTGAATGTGACTGTATTTGGAGATAAGGTCTTTGCAGGTGCCATCAAACTACGACGAGGCAATTGAACAAGACAGATAAACTCGGGAGACCTGCTATGTGACGTTGTAGCTGAGTCAACAATGATGTGTTGTACGCTGAAAATTTGTTAGGAGGGTACAGCTCATGTTAAGAGTTCTTATAGCAATAACTTTTTTTTTTATTTTTAATGAGGATATACTGGATTGGGATGGGACCTAAATACAAAGAGTGGCGTCTTTGTAAGGGACACGAGAAGGAGATTTAAGGAGACCCAGGCACACATGCCCACACAGGCAATTAGACCACGTGAAGGCATAGGCAGACACTTGAACTTGTGCTGCTACTGGCAGAGGGGCACCGAGCCTTGACAGGTGCCACCAGAAGCTGGAAGAGGCCAAGATGGGCCCTCCCCAAAGCCTTGGGAGGCAGCACAGCCCTATGTACACCTTGATTTTGAACTTCTGGCCTCCAGACCGGTGACAGAATAGATCTCAGTTGTTTTAAGCCACCCTATTTGTGGCACTTTGTGACAGCAGCACGGGGAGCCTAACACAGCGCCCCTTCTCAGCTTACCAAAGGGCATCCAGAGATGAGCCCTTGAACCACATGAACCAGCTACACCAGGCAGGAGCCCAGGGACCAGGCCCCCCACCTGTGGGCGGTGGGGGGCAGAGGTGGCCTGCCTCCTTCTTTCTTTAATGGGTGTAGATGTTGTGGTTCACGTTTCCTGGCCCATTGGCGATGACACAGAGGGAGGAGCCGGGGACGCAGACAAAATTGTGTACATCTCAAGGGCAGTTAGACAATTAGCTCGCCCACAGGAACACTGCAATATGCACAATATTTGCTTTCCCAGCAAAGCCAAGTGCAAGTTCCTGCCTGCTCTGATGACCCAGTGTCCCTCCAGTGCAGGAAGGGACCAGGTCCCTCCATGCTGCCTGCTCCCACCCTCTGCGGCCACAAGGCTTTAACTCTCTCCTGTACCCCATGGTCTTAGATATTCCATACAGCTGTTGCAAGGTGGAGTCAAGTGAGGTTGTTCTATTTGATCGGTCCCTGACTTTACCAGAATTTTCTCCAATAATCAATGGAAGCACAACCCGTAAAGATGCACAAAGCCCATCTCTCATCTTAAAAAAAAAAAAAAAAAGAGTTTACACCTTCTCTCATTCCAAGAAATATTTGAAACAGCCCATCAGGATTTGGTACAGGTAGTCAGTAAGTAGGAAAGAAACTGAGAGTGTGGAAATGACATGTAGCCCAGAGGTGAGCCAGGACCCCAAAACACGTGTGCTCTTATCACAGGCAAGCCGCTGATTTGTCTTCAAGCTTCCTGGCAGCCTCCCATGGGCTGGGAAAGACCATCATTTATGCAGTTTACAGTATCCGTAAACACGAAACAAGCCGGTAATTCAGGAAAAGCCCTGGTCTTCCCGTGAAGACTCTGACGGTGACGTGAAATGGTGTGCCTGCAGGGAGGTTCCTGGGCTCGGGTGGGCTGCAAGAGTCCCCCCCCACCCCACCCCCTGTTCTAGCCCCACACTTCACGGAGAGGACATGCGGATGTCCAGACTGAGCCGGAGGACTGCTCTCACCTGGTACAGAGTTTTTAAGCCATAAGGAAAAGATCGCAAAGGGTCCAAGCTGACAAAACCACGAAGGAAGCAGAGAGCATGGCGCAAGCTTTCTTCACCCAATTATGATGTGTTAAGCATGAGGGGACTCTTATTTTCAAATGAAATTTTCTCTCTTTCAAAGTAATACAGTTCAGTGAAGAAGCATTTAAAACTCTTGGAGAAGGAGAACAATTATTCACAATTCTGCTGGCTCTAGGTAACAAGATGTGCATTTTTTTTCCAGTCTTTTTTCTGTGGCGCTCTGTCTGTGTGCCACGTTGAGATCTCCCATCTGCCGTTCAGCGCGCTGCTTGTCATCTTTCCCTAACGTGACACATCCCGGCATGTTGTCATAAATGCTTTTTAATCGCACTTCTTAGTGGCTGATAGCCCACGGAGGGGCAACATCGCCATGTAGTAATCCAGGCCTGTGTTGTTGGGCATTCGGATGGTTCTAAATACTTTTGCTGTCAGAAAGAGTGTTCTGATAAACATCTTTGTGCATAAAGCAGTTTCCATAGTTCCCATTATGTCTTTAGGATAGTTTCCCAGAAATGGAATTACTAGGTCAAAGGTTGAGCACATTTTTTAAAGGTTCCTGAGACATATTGCCAAATTGCTCTCCAAAAGGTTTGTAGTGGTTTAAATGATCAAAAGCAGCATTTGCAAGTACAGTTTCTTCTAACCAGTATCGAGTGCTCATTAAAAAGAATCATTACTAATATGATAAACAAACAAATGGCGTGTTATTGTTGGCTTGGTTTTATTGTTTCCACGCTTGAAAGAGGCAAATTTGGATAATCCAAAGAAACACAGCAGAAATTAAATTTATGGACTACATTAACCTAACATTTTGGATCGTATGGTTTCTAAAGAGGTTTCCGTATATTAATGGATGATAAATGGATACTTAAGAGAGAGCAAATATTTTGGAGAATGTTGCAATGATACCAACCAGACATTGCCTCCTCTTTCAAAGTCCTAGTACCCTTGGGCTCCCCGAGGCTGATGCTTTGTAGCTGGTTTGGAAATATGCATTGAAACCAAACCCAACATTCACATGATGTCTTGCAGGTTTTCAAAGTATGTTTTACATTGAGAATCTCATTTTGCCAATGAGGTTACTGAGACATGGATTCAGTGACTTGCCTAAGACACACACAAGTTAGAAGGTGGCTAGGCGGAAGTCCAGCAGGGCGAAAACAGGGCAGCACGCTTTCTTTTTTTTCTTTTTTTTTTTTTTTTCATTTATGTAGATGCATTTATTTCTTCTTCTTCTTTTTTTTTAATGATTTTTTATTATATTATGTTAGTCACCATACAGTACATCCCTGGTTTCCGATGTAAGGCTCGATGATTCATTAGTTGTGTATAACACCCAGTGCACCATGCAGGGCAGCACACTTTCTGCCTCTCTGTGGGCTTTGCCCTGCGACACCTGCTTGCTCTCAATCGGGATCACAAGGGCTGGCTTCTCCATGATGCCGAGCGGCCGGTACGTCCAAGCTGGGGCAGGACCGGGCACACCTGTGCTCACTGTGACCATTCTTCCCAGTCATCAGCATCCCTTCTACATTTCAACAATGCCCAAAATACAAGGACTCTGCATGACAAGAGAGCCCTGTAGCGGCAAAATCTCTCTAGCGTGGCAGCAAGAGCAAAAGACCCCAGGACTGCTGTGGCAAATCAGCACAAATTTGGTGGCTCACAAGGGCAGACATTTGTTTGCTCACAGTTCTGGAAGCCAAAAATGAAACCGAGGTGCTGACAGGGCCACCCTGCCCCTGGAAGCTCCAGGGGAGAATCTTGTCTTTGCTCCTTTCAGCTTCTAGGGGCTGCTGGTATCCCCTCTAGCTCTCTGGTTGCATGGCCTCCTCCTGTCATGTTTGCCCCTCTCTAAAAGGACTCTTCTCACTGGATTTGGGGTCCGCCCAGAAAATCCAGGAATATCTCCTCATTTCAAAATCCTTGACTTAATGACACCCACGTAGACCCTTTTCCCATAGAAGGGCACATTCACAGATCCTCAGGGATTTGGCATGGCTATCTCTTGGAGGGTCATTTTTCTGCCTACCACAGCCCATGAGGTTCATTGCCGACCACATGAATTCAACATCTGTGAAAACTCCTATGCATTACCTGTCCCACGTCCCGCATGCTGTGCCAGCCTCCATGGGATAACCTTTTCATATTGTGTTTACAACGGAATACACAACGTGCCTTAGACGGCAGGTCAGTACTGAGACTGAATGAATTCTAAGGTCCGAGGTCCGTTTTTCCCTTGGCTTAGGTACATAAGGCTTCTGTGAACCTCTGTTTGCGTGACTATAAAATGGGCACACAGACACTCACCTTGTTGATTTCCAGGCATTAGCGGGGTAGCCCCTGGAATAACATGAGACACTGTTTCGTGAGTGGTAGAGGGCAGTGGGATTTTGAAGACTGAATCCAGAGCCCCAAACAAGGGAGGTGTGTGTGTCTTGGGGGCTTACACCAAGGGAAGCTGGATGTTGGTAGGAGTGATTCAGAGGAAGCAGCCTGCATTGGCAGCTTTCTGCAGTTGCGGAATTGGGAAAACTAGGTTAGCGCCGGGAAAAGCCCATTACTGTTTAAAGGCGGTCACTCCTCCCTAATAATAAATAAACCAAACATTGAGATATTAAAACAATCCGTTCTCAGCATTGGAAAAGAGGCCGCATATGTGTGTGCATGTGCGTGTCTGTGTGTGTGTATGTGTGTGTGTGTGTGTTTAATATCCCACCCAGCCCACCGAGCCCCCACCCCAGGAACTCCAAGATTGAGCAAAATCCTACTTATGTGCTACGGGTTTAATATAGCATCAGGCTCCTCTAGGTACAATAAAATACCAAGTTAAGAGTATTAATTCCTTACAACCCTGATGGGTCCCAGCTGTGCACACGCATGTAGGGTGTGAGGGTGTGTGCTCAGCGGGTACAGGTGCTGACGGGGCTGTTCCACCTCGGAGCACATGTGCTCGCAACACAGCTGTCTCAAATCCTCCGCCACTTGCTTAAAAACCTCTATGAAGTTGTACTGCCTCTGGGCACAATTAAAAGCTGTATACTACATTTCATCAGGTAGTGTTAGAAATTTAGGCTGAGCCAAAAAAGAAAAGGGAGAAGGCGGGAGGGAGGAAGAAAGGACTCCCTTGTTAAGGTGGCATTGACCTCCTTACCCTGGCTATTGAAACAACAAAGCTTCCAAACGCCACACAAAATCCCAGGAATGGAGCATGGAAAAGGTGTTACAAAGCAGGACACTTCTTTCTTCTCTCTTTCTCTTCTTCCTATTTTCTTCCTTCTTTCCCCTTCCTCCTTTCCTCCTTTCACTCCTTTCTTCCTCCCTCTGCTGTCCTTTCTCAACTAGCGGTCAAGTCCATCTTCAGGAAAAACCATCGTGAGGTCTCTGAGTTAAAATGTGACCAGCCAAGCTCAATGGTGGAAAGCCCAGATCTAGGACTCCTTTCAAGAAAGGGACCAGAGCACCTTGCCCATTTTTGCTTGGGAAGTGAGCCAACATCACTTCCACCACTCACAGTGTAGAGGCCTATAAAGTCATGAATTAGCTCAGTTCATTGCTGTGACAACCCAATAAAGTAAGTCTTCATATACCCATTTTACAGAAGCAGCAACTGAGGCCCATAATGATGCAGCTCGCATTGGCCATCCTTCACTGTTAAATGCCAGATGCAGGAATTAAATGCCTCCCGCCCCTCCTTGTGGTTATTGCCTCCAACTCTGGGATTCACATTGTCCTTTTTCTTCCTCTCTCCTGAACAACGCATGACGATGGACATTCTCTCTTTCATTAGTCTGTCCTCCAAGGGAAAAAGGTCTGATCTTATCATTTCTTACCTGTACCTGGACAGTATTGTAAATCGGATTCCCTGCTGTGTAGGAAAGAAGAGGGGATGGGAAAGCAACCAAGCACCCTTTAGTGTGAGGGAGAGCTCCGATCTTCGGTTACCCTTCCCAGCCAGGCCGGCGCCAAGCGCACAGAGCACATGGTCAGTGGGGACCAAAGAGCCGAGAATGAGGCTGAGTTCAGATGCCCTCCTAGGATTATTAAAGCATGTGTGACCCGACCTGTAAAATTCTATAAAGCTTAGCATCGTACCTTATAAAAATGACGCAGCTATATCCTCTCCCCTCCTCGGGGATGGAAATGAGGGCAGGCGGGGAGTGAAACTAACGTTTGATGAGGTTCTGTTTCCTGTTTCCCAGGCACTGTTCTAGGCTCATTCATATGCCAGTTCATTAAGCTTCATGATAGCTCTGCAACTTCGGAAATTCTTGGTCTGAGATAACAAGTAAGGAAATTGAGACCCACAGGGTTTAGTAACTCGTCCGTGGTCACAGCTAATGGGCGGCGAAGCCAGCAATCAAAATAGTTTGACCCTGAAGCTCCAGACTTTTTTCCTACTGTACCTCTTACCCACAGCCTGCTAGAATCTAGACCCTTCACCTAGGAGCATGAAATAGTGTGAGTGGGGTGAAATAATGCCATTTAAAAGTGAGCACATTATAAAGAATTATGTCAGCCTGATTCCCTGAATCCTGGGAAAATTCATATCCTTGTGCCATCCGATTAGTGAATCAAATGAAACTGATTGATATACAGCAACAGTAGTTAAGAAACGGGAAGCCTTTGCCGAGGTTTGATTAAACCGATACCCTTGATCTCCTGCTGTATCAAATCACAGGCGAATTGGTACCATTAGGATAAATTACTACAAGAGGCACCGCAAAGCCAAGCTAAATAAACTCTGCCTTTCCGAGCCCCGTGATTGTCTTATTAAATAATTTCTTTGCCTCTTAAGTGTGGACTCGGAGCACTGGCACTCTGAAAGCCCTCCTGATTAACTATAGCCTTGGCCTCAAGTTGATTTTATAAACTTCGGATGGTGCCCCAGAGGGTGAAGCTTCCTGTTGTCAATTCTGCCTGTTGCTATAGATACCGAACTTCACAATCAGTAATTAGAGCGTGCCCCCTGCCCCAGAACTGGTCAAACGGTGCAGAGCGCTCAGCAAATGGTCTTAAAAGCATCCGCGCCGGCATGGAAATGCATCTCCAATGGTGACGGGGCTTGTTTTATTCATGGACATTTTAAAAAAGAGAGAGAGAGAAAAGAAAAACCACCAGTTTATTGGAAACCATAGCAAAATATAAGTAATTATCGTGCTTTTTAAAACCTAGCTTGAGTTTTCTTATCATGATACGTTAAGGATAAGAAAGAGTGCAGTAGAGTGTGGGGCAGCCCAGAGATGGTTCTGTCTGATCGACTGCAGAAAGGACGGAGTTAATTCTTATTCTCATTCAGTATTTCTCATACCGTGCCCAAAGTACATCCCACAGCCCTCCCCCAGGCCCAGAAAGAAATGCCTTTATTGTAAGAGAGATTTCTTGTGGAATGATGAGTACATTAAGGGAAACTAACTGTTGGTGGCAGGAAAGAAAAGGTGATGGGTTGGGCTTATTTTATTCCGTGGAGCAAAACAGATGTGGAACATTTGTGTCTTAAAGCATTTTGGTCAAGAGAGAACTAAATTGGTTAGAAAGTGTGCAATTTTGCAGGTGTTATAAAAATATAAACCAATGTTTCCGTACTCTGTTCCCTAAAGGGGATGAGAAATGAAAATGAAGGTTTGAAAAGACACGTTGCTGGACACTTAGCTATTTTAATTGAAGGTGGCATTGCTGTCCTTCTTTTAAAGCTGAAGAAAAGAGAGGGTTAATGATTTTCCCCAGATCACCCCATTTTTGTCACACAGCTGGGATTATAATCCTTGTCTGTCTGAGGCCAAAACCAAAAGTTTTCCCCTCTTTTAAGGGAACAGTTTTGGCCAAAATATCCAGGCATCCTGCTAGGGACAGCCCCTCACTTGACCCATTTCCCCGTTTGAAAATAAATCCTGGAATGCAGAATCATGCATATTTATTTTAAGATCATCTGAAGATTTCCTTACAAATGTACATTACAGCAGTGGTCTGCCAGGACACGAATTCTGTTGACACTTCCAAATTACTGTTGATTGTGGTTTTTATTCCTTTAAAACCTCCATAATTGCCTTGTTGATTCCCAGCACCCTGAGAACACTTCTTAAATACTCACAGCACCCACTAGCATGGGGAAGTAAATGGCTTACAAGGATGATTTGGGATGTGCAAATAAAGCTTTGGAAGAGAGTGTGTTATCTGAAGCCTGACATTGTAACAGCTAGGTAATCCCGCCACCCTTTATGTGGCATTTTTATAGGATCCAGAACTCCCAGCGTCAGATTATGTTTATTTCAGCTTCTCTCTCCAAGTGCCAGGAGCCTGGACTTCAGCCGGAGTCGAATCCATCTGTCTGGCAAAGGCGGCCTGACAAGACCTTTCCTGCATCCTCCCAAGGGAGTCGACTTCTGGGCAATAATTCTAGAGCAACTCTCTTGGATGCAAGCAAAAATCATGTCCACAATTCGGGCAGTTCTTGGACTTAACACTAGTTTAGACTTGAAAGGTCCTGAGAAGGAATCTCGTCCACACTTGTAAGGGTGCCGAGGGGTGGGGGGAACGAATCAGCGAACTCTGTGTTAACATTCTTATTGGTAAAAGCATTCATAAGCATTCTAAACACATGTTTGCTTTTAATTCCCATCATAATCTTCTGAGGTAGGTAATAGTCTCTCTGTTTTACATTTTTCAAATTTTTCATGTTTTAAATGTTTACTGGGTTTTTTTGTGTGTGTTTTTTTCTTTTTCTTTTTCTTTTTTTTTTTTTTTTTTACAAAGAACCCAGGCACTGAAGAAACTGACTGAGGCTCTGAAATAGTAAGGAATTTGCCTAAAGCAGTGGTTCTTAAAACTGGGTGATTTTGCCCCCACTGCCAGGCAATATCCGGTCATGGGAACACAGTGCTATTGGCATCAAGTGGACGGAGACACGGGATGATGCCAGGTGTCCTGCAATGCACAGGACAGCCCCCCCGTGACAACAACACCCCCCCCACAAATTAGCAGGCTCCCAATGTCTACAGTGGTGAGGTCCAAAAACCCTCAGAGCGACATAGCAGTGGGGCAATGCTGGGCCTTAAAATGGATCTGTTAGCCTCTGCAGCATTAGGGTGTCACTTTGGACAAACACTTAGTGTTCTGAATAAGCCTTTTACTTCTCCACATTGAAATTATGGAAAATGATCATCAAAGGTTTGGTTTCTTGTTTTTGCCTGTCTTCCCCTCAGAACTGTAACGTCCATGAGAGCAAGAGGCCCGCTGCTCTGGCTTTTTCCTGTGTCCCCACCCCTCCCCCTTTCTGTACATGGCATACAGTCGGTGTTTAAGGAAACATTTACTGCTAAATGGGTAAGCATGTACAAAATGAACTGTGATCTCCCGTAAAGTGATAAATAGCATAAGGAGAGCAAAGATGTTCCTGGGATTTCAAAAAAGAAGGAATTTCTTCTGGCCCGGGGGAATGGGGGTTGAGTGCTGGATTCTGGAATGACTTCGCGGAGAAGGAAAATTTAAACTGAGGTTTGGAATCAAGTAGAGCTTGGGCTTTGGAATGGTGGCAGGACATGACCAGTGGGAGGAAGGAAGGACGGAAGTAGAAGCGGAAGCACATAAATCGCCATATGTAATTTAACTTTGGGAGCCGGGCACGGGCGCGATGAAGCCCAGTGGAGCGGGAGAGGCTGGAGAGATGGGTGGGATTAGTGGTGGATCCGTGAATGTGGGCGGTCTTGAACAGGAAACTGGTGTGCTCCCGGCTGTATTTCAAGGGGGTCAGTGTAGAACCGCAGGCGTGAGATGGAGAGTTGGGATGTGGAGGGGAAGGCATTGGCGTACTGCCATTGTTTGGAGAAGGCAGGAAATAGGCACCTGGCTTCCGTGGCAGTTCTTTCTGTTTTAATGAGATTTTTCTTAACTTAGATTTATATATATATGTAATTAAACTATTTACTTTCTAATAGGTAACACCTTTACATAGTTCAAAGTCAAAAGTAGAAGACAGAAAATGATCTGTGTATGGATAGATATTTACGTATCTGTATCACAAATCCACGTATGTATATATCTCCCTCTACCCTTTTCCCTTAGCGCCTAATTCCTCTCCTGAACCAATGTTATCATTTCCTTGTGTATCCTCCCAGACATGTTTATGTGTTTACAAGACAATATGTTTATATATTCTTTTACCCTCCCCTTCACTACACTATTCACACCTTGCTCTTTCACTTGACAATACATCTTAGAGATGGTTCCAAATCAGCATATAAATGATTTCTTCATTTTTTAACAACTGCTGAGTATTCCACTGTGTGGCTGCTTCATAATTCATTGAACCAATTCCCCACTGATAGACATTTGGGTTGTTCCCAGTCTTTTGCTATCACAAATTGTGCCATGGCATGTAACCTTGCGCCGACATCATCCCTCCGGTGCGTGAGTGTGTTTGCAGGGTCGAGTCCTGGAAGTCGCAGTGTTGGCTCAGAGAGTACGCACTGGGGCATTTTCACAGATATTGCCAAATTGCCCTCCGCAGAGGTTATTCTGATCTGTGCTCCCAATAAGCAATGTGCTAGGGTTAGGGTGGGACTTTAAGTAAATACTCTCCTGTTGGCCGGAGGGGCGGACCGACACAACATGATGTTGGGAAGCTGCAAGTGAATGCCCCCAAAATGTACTTTAAGGAGAAATATTTTGGTGGGAGCGCAGAAGTTGGGCTACAAGATGAAGAAGGCTGGATTCAGGGCCACGAATGAGTGTAGCTTGCAGGAATCTGGTGAGAGTATAGAAGGATTGGGGCTGCTAGAGCAGCAAGAGTGATACAGGGCATTGGAGAGACCCATCACTGTGGGTGACTGGATGTGAGGAATGAGCAGGAAAGTCCTACAGATGACTTTGGCATTCCTTAATGCTGTTATCCCATAGAAACCTGGGGGGGCGGGGACAGGGGCAGGAAGAGTTTTTAGGAAGAAGACATTGGTTTTGGCTTGATGGCAATATTACCACCCACCAGCAGCATTGGAGCAGGAGCTCAAAATTCTTTGTGGCAATTCTACTTTTTCCTGATCCCACCCAGAAATCTTTCTGATCACTCTCAATCCCTGTGGGTTTGAGTAAGCACCTAATTTTGTTAGTTCAAAATCCCTTAAGAGCCAAGAAGATTTTTTTAAGGTTTTCTGTGTTTTTCTTTTTCTAATGTGTTTTTAATACTCCCAGCAACCCTGTAAAGTCACCATCGTTCTCCTGTTACAGACAAGAAAGAAAACCGAGGCTCAGAGAGGTTAAATAGCTTGGCCGAGGTCACACAGCTATCACGCAATGGTGCCAAGGCCTGGATCCAGGGTAACTTTAAGTCTCAAGCTTTGTAATTTACCGACTTCAATAGCAAATTCAGCGGGACAGAAGGGTCTGCGCATTTATTTAGAAAGGCTAATTTTACTTGACTGTGGAATTCTAATCTCTTAACAGCATCCTATTTATTTCCAAAGCATTGGGGCTAATTTGCCAAATTTTGAAAAGTCCATTTGTGAGCCAGTAGGATTCGATTTAAAGTCAGGGATAATAGAGCCTGTGGTGGAGGCTAGGTCTCCTTACATATTTTCGTTCAATGGGACTGGAAAAAGCCACAAAGTATGAAGGTGGTCATTGAGTTGCCCAAGCAACAAGGCCTGATTTGGTGGTGTGCTCCCGCGACCCCGCACAAAGGCACCATTGTTGCCCAGCATGAGGGGGGCCGAGGCGTCACCAGATGAGGCCGAGTGTCACTTCTCTGGGTTAGAAATGTTGTTTTCCATTCACTGGTAAACAACAGTCCCGAGTTCATTGTCCTGACAAAGAACTCTGTTTCTTCTTTTATGCTGAGAGTTTGCAAGTTCGGGTCTTGATAGGAATGCTCTTGAACAATGCGTGTTGCAACATGTTGCCAAGTGTATCACAACAGAGACTGTTCTAGCACTTAACCTTCAAAAGTATCCAGACGCACCTAAGAGAGAGTAGAGAGAAGTGAGCCTGTCCTGCACTTGCAAAATCTCCAGTGCAAAGTTAAGATTTAGGTTCAGGGTGCTCGCCGACGTTAAGGGATTGCCTAATGACAGGTGCACGCTTTCTGGTGTGTTTTGGCCATACACATGGGCACGTGCCTTAAAGTTCAGTGATCATACAGTTTCTCTCATATGGCCCAATCTGGGTAGATCAAAACCAGAGGAGAAAACCATTTTAGAGTGAGAAGAAAAAGAAATTGCTTTAAAGAATAACAAAGTGAGTGCATGATTGTGTTTTAAAAGCTGCATGCGTGGGTGGCTCTGTCGGTTAAAGCATCCGCCTTCGGCTCAGGTCACGATCCCGGAGTCCTGGGATAGAGCCCCATCGGGCTGCCTGCTCAGCAGAGAGTCTGCTTCTCCCTCTGCCCCTCTCCTTGTTTGTGTGCTCTCGCTCCCTCTCTCAAATAAATAAATGAAAATCTTTAAGAAAAAAAAGCTGCGTACATTGGGGTTTAGACTGGAGAAAATGGCAGTTTATTTTTAAAGGCTGCAATCTTTATGCTTAAATTATGTGGATGACTTCCACCTGGGAAATTTTCAGGGACATTTACAGCTTTTGTTGAAAATAAATTCTTAGGCGCCTTTCATCTCACACCAATTGCCTCTCAGTACCCTTTATAAAGTGCTTTCTGTGCCTGACACTGTGCTTTCTCTTCATCAAAATCTAAAGCCATCAGTAGGTTTGTTCATTCATTCACCAATGAATTAAATTTTCATCTAGCCCTTTTAATGTGTCAGGCCCCGTGCTTGACTTTGTGGTTCAATACTCAAATTGCTCCTGGGCTGGCAGAAAAAGAAGGACGGTGTGGGTCCTGTTGGTGAAGAGGTGGGGGTTAGGCAGCCCGGAGCAAAGCCTCGGCTTTGCTGCTCACAGGCTGGGTCTTCTCTCAGGGGTCACTTAGCCTCTTACCTCTCGCTTCCCTCACCTGCAGATCAGAGATCACAGAAATCGCTCACCTGTATCGAGTCCTTCCTCTGTACGAGCACTCTCCGTGAATTAATTAATGCACTTCTCAGCACAGCCCTGTGAGGTTCCATTTTTATTTCCATTCCCATTTTACAGAAGAGGCACAGCAAAGGAACGTGCCTGAGCTCACAGCCACCAGTCGGGGGACTCAGGATTTCTGGTTCCGGAACCTGCGTACTTTTCTATCCCTCTAGCAGCACCTATGGCAGAGGGCTGACAGGATTCACATACTTTATCAGTATCATGCCTGCCACTTACATCTCAAAAGATTTTTTTCATTAGTTAATTAAATGTTAAATAATGTCTAACATTCTGGTTAACACAAATTATAAGTAAGTGCATTCGTGTTAACAGGGACAGGAGACTGCGACAGCCAAGCACAGGTGTGGAAGAGGGTGGGGTCAGTTCTGTTCGAGGCAGGGTCTATAAAGGCTTCCTAGAGAAGGTGTCGTGAGTCTTGAGACGCAAGAGGCCAGTCGGGACTGCAGAGCAAATGTGTGTCATGTACTAAAGCTCCAGCAATGCTCAGAACACCCGGAGGACACTGACCCTGCCATCATGGCATTTGTACTTCCACATCTCAGCATTTAGGAAGCAAAGGACAGATTAACCCAGTGCGGCAAGTAAGAACCAGTTAGGTATGATGGCATACTCCCGGGTTGGTGCTCTTCCAAACTGGATTTGTGGTCACTGTGGTGCAGAAGTGCTCTTTATCTCGGTGGGCTGCTGTCAGGTCCCCGTGCTCCCTGGTAGTTCTGGCAGATTCCCATGTTCTCGGCACAGAGATGAGCTACTGCTTGGGGGTTGGCCAAGGAAGACCTGTTGCCCTTGAAACAGACAGAGGGGGAAATGGCTGCATGCCAACCAGAGACCACTGTATTCTTGGCCATCAATGGAATTACTGGGATGCGTAGGATTTCATAAAAAGGACATTTACATAATGCTTTTTTGGATGAACTTATATCGCAAAGAGACCACACAATGGCCAGCAGGCTTATCTTCCTATTTGATTTCACTCCTAAAAAATGGGCTTTGGGTGACAGTTGGCCAAACCCCATCTCACCCCTCCCCTCCAGGTCTTCCTTCCCAAGTGGGGATGATGCCTCCTCAAATTAGCAAGGAGGATGACTCAGTGAGACTACTGCTGGACAATCCCTTTCTCAAGGTCCGTTTGAGAAGCCGCAGAGGAAGATGTTGTGCTCTGAAGAGTCATTAGTCTTTGAGTGAAATACATGCTTGGAAAAGACATTAGCTTGTAAACGAGGGGGAAAAAAAGGATATTCAAGCCTCTGTACTACTCTCCCAACTCAGATGAAAAAATAGTCATTTGTATTATTCCTTGGAACTTAGATCTAGCAAATACTTTCATTCAGTATTATGAAATTTTAAGGAATATCCCCGAATGCTGTAATTCCAGTTAAGTCTAGAGAAGGGGGGGGGAGTGGGGGGGCACCCAGAAGCCCATAAATCAATTCTTGAACAGTCGTGTATTAAATGATAACCTTGTCATATTTAAAGTCACACTGGAAGGATATATTGAGGTTTTGTTCCTTTCATGGTCTTGGCATCAGTGAATTAATTCAGGGAATCCTCACTTTTCAAAACAGGGCAAGGGTGATGAAGCTGCAGGCTCCCCTCTTGTCCCCCCCCCCCCCCTTGCAGAAACACATATCCACACTCCTTTGCGTCCCTGTGTTCAGGGAGCAATCATATTTTAAATCATTGCCCCCCGAACTCCAGTTGGCTGTACGTATTACCGTTGTTATAAACACGGCAGCACGGTAGAATTGAACAGGCGTGCGTGGGCTTTGCGTTCAGGCAGGACTACGGTAGGTGCCAGTGTTGAGACTTCGAGACTTCTAGTTGGGGGATCCTACTCCAGAATAATTCTGTCCTTGGAGAAACTATTCATGAGATGTAATCTAAATAAATAAAGCCACAGTAGGGGATAAATCAATGGCATTTCATTATTAAAATAATGGTATTTGTTCAGGGCAGTTACTTGCCACATTTCACATGATTTGGGGAGAGGGCGGGGTCTTTTCAGGAATGTTCCAAGTTTGTTGGGCTCATTAGCAGCGACACTTTCATTCTTTCTCTCTGTGGTTTCTCTGTCTCTCTTGGCCCCTCAGACATCCCTCTTCTCTTTAAAAAAGAAAAAGTCCTTCAGGACCTTGGGAGATTATTACTTACATTGTTTTAAAAAGAAAACAACTTTGAAAGGGGGCCTCTATTATGCTTTAAAAAAAAAAAAAAAGGTAAGCGTGCTCAAGCCTCTTTAATCCTAAATTCGGTCCTGAATACGCTTGCTGTGCTGATGTCAGAGGCTTTCCAAAAGAGAGTGTCCCAATTATTCCCACGGCCAAGAGAAACAGCTTTAATTCTTTATCACATAAATATGCTTCAAACCATGATTTAGAACAGATGGACAGAGAACTGATTAGTGGTGGGGTGTCTTGGCTGCTCCCAAGTCCCAGCCTCGTCGGTATCCCTGGGTCTGTTGTATAGTGTGGGTCCTACCCGGCCTGGCAGGCACACAGCGCTGCGAGGTTTTCCTTCTGCTTTCACATCAAGCTTTTACAAAGAAGCTGCATGCATGCGAGTGACCTTTCCAGGAGTTTTGTTGTTTTTCTTTTCTTTTCTTTTTTTTTTTTTTCCTCGTTCCGCAGTCTTACATAAAGCCCCTACTAATTTAGCATGGTACGTGCCCAAGTTTTTTTTAACAACTTTATTTATGTAATTAAGTGAGTGAAGGCATACATTTTATTGATCTAATGAAATGCATTTCATGGTTTCTCCTGCCCTTCATCTTCTGACCTTGCCCTTCAAGATCACAGTCTTGCTTTTGTAGATACGAAGCGAGACCATTCCACCACTTAACAACCTTGCGCCTTTCCAAATTTGAGGTCCCCCTCGATAAGGTCCCCCTCAAAATTAATGAGGAACCCTAACATCTGCTTTTTGAATGGGTGCCGAGGTTGCAGCTGCTGGTGAATGGTGACACCATCTCAAATGGTGAGAGGGATAAGAAATCCTTAAAAGGAAGGGGACTGGTTTCTAATGACGACGTACAGAGCAGGCGGTTCTCCTTTTAATATATTTAAACATTAGCTCCTTAAATAGGCCCCTCTCTCCCCTTCATTCCATGTTCTTTTATTATTTCCATAGAGCACGAGGTGCAGTCCTTGTGATGATGTGGAATGTGGGCTGGTAAAAGCTAAGCAAGGGCTGTCTATTTCTACTGTCCTCGCCCATGGCCCACGCTTGGGAGTTGTTTATCGTATCAGTGATTTTAAAAGCTGGCAAGTGTTTTCCCAGTTCATGAAGTTCTCCTAACAGTAACTGGTCAAACCTGTTATTTAGCTAGGCATACAGAATTGAGGTGAATACACAGAGAGTAATGCAGCAGCATGGTCAATATCCGCTACAAATGTTTCTTCCCAAAGCCTTGGTGCCCAGAATAAGCAACATCACAGGGGTGGGTTGTCAGCATTGGCCAGGGAGGGGATGGATATAAAACCTGATCATTCTGAATAAATCCTCAGGAAGAAGGAGCAGGTGTGTGAGCCAGGGTCTCAGACCGGACGGTCTAAGCAAGCCTGGAGGAAGAATGCGTTCCATCCCGACCACGACTGCCAGAGCCACCAAGACTCGGCTGTCACTAGGAAGGGAGGAAATCTGTGAATTAGAAGGCTGATCTGGGGGGCGCCTGGGTAGCGCAGTCGTTAAAGCGTCTGCCTTCGGCTCAGGGCGTGATCCCGGCGTACCGGGATCGAGTCCCACATCGGGCTCCTCCGCTATGAGCCTGCTTCTTCCTCTCCCACTCCCCCTGCTTGTGTTCCCTCTCTCGCTGGCTGTCTCTCTCTCTGTCAAATAAATAAATTAAAAAAAGAAGGCTGATCTGGGCAAGGCCACAGTCTGCCATTCTCAACAGAGGAGATAGTTGGAAATATCTTAGAGTTGTTTGGTTTGTGGTGTTTTTTTTTTTTTTTTCTCTTGCAAAAGGGTAGAAAGAGCATGAATCCCACTTACCTTAAACTCCTTCTGAGTGTAATAGACTTTGCATAAAAACACACATCCATATCTTCATCCACATTTCCTGAAGGAACTGGGGCTCACAGAAGGGAAGCAACGCAGCTAAATGTACACAGTACTTAGCCAGAGAGTGGGGTCAGGGGGCAGTCGGGATTCGACCCCAGGCCTGACTAGTTCTAGTTATGTTGTTTTTTTGTTTGGTTTTGGTTTTGGTTTTGTTTTGTTTTGTTTTCATTTGACCCACAAACCCTAACGGGTCTCCATCAGAGGCAGCTTGGGAACCCCAGAGCAACTGCATTCCCCAGGGAGTTACTCTGTGGGCGTGCCGATTGAATGGCTCCAAAACAGAGGGTTCAGAACAGGGTCCGTGGCTATGCATAGGAGCTGTGCACTTGGACACGAGGATAATTTGAGGCTGAGATAGGATCGGTGTTGTTCCCTCGATTTCTTTTTCTCCCTTACAGAAACTAAATAACAAGTGATACGTACACCAGGTTAGAAAATAAGCCACATGGAAAGAATATGAAAAAAAAAAAAAGTGTTTTTTTCCTTCTTTACCCCCAACCACCTTTAGACTCCAAAATCACCTCCTTAAAAATAACTCTGTTGACGGTGTATTGTTAACCTTGCCAGGAAAAAAAAAAAATTGCATTTATATCTATGTATATGTGTATGCATTTTAATTTACATGCATTCTCTCAATTTATATACATTATTCTCTACATTTCATGCCCCCTTTATAGATTTTATAATGTATCATTTTTTATAAATTAAGTTTCCATTTTTATAGATCTAATTCTTTTAAGAGACCAGATAATATTTCATTGTATATTCATACCATCACTTATTTATCTAACCACCTGTTAAAGGATACACAATTTGGGAGAATACCATTAAGTTCTTGAATTTTCAACAGCACATCAATGTCTGACTTCCAGCCTCACCTGAACAGGAAATATTTGCACCTGGAAGTATCCAAGCAAGAGTCAGGAAAGCCACGAGGGAGTCAGGGCCATCATGCCGCTTCTTACTCACATTCATATGAGATTGTCACGAGAAAAAGTAACAGGAGCGCAGGGCCAGCAGTAGAAAGCTGACCTTCTAACCTCCAATGGATGGATGGAGCATGGACCCCAGGGCAGGGCAGAATCCAGTTCCGAAAGTCCTTTCCAGTAGTATGATCTGGGGCAGAAGACCAAATGCGGCTCAGCCTCGGCTGCTTGATTTATAATGGGAATAATGATACCTCTTACAGCACATAGTTGCACTGGCTTCTGTCAGGGACATGCCTGTGATATGCTGGGAACTTCTTAGCATTTCCAGAATCCATAGAATCATATCTGCAATACGTAATATGAGATTATGTATGTCGAGTGTCCATGTGGTAAGAGGTATTAGACAAATCAAAGAAATTAAATGGGTCCTCGTCCCTGTCTTAAAAGGAAAGGAGGGAAAATAGAGCTCGGAATGGGGGGGGGGTGCGGATTGCAGCTGAATTCAGACTATTGTGGTATTTTATTTCCATAAACTGCCAAGAGTTAGTTAACAATTCTCCGTCTACCAGCTAATTCCAGTTTCATTAATATGAATATCCTCAAGCTTCCGGAAGGAAATTCCCTGAATTTTATGGATCTCTGTGGCAGGCACATGGCAACATGTAATGTTCCCCTTCTCGTAACAAGGCATTTCTATTCTGCATCCCCAGCACGAATACCTATGGTGTATGTGTATTTCCTACACAGGCCTGATAAAAGTCACTCTGCATCCTTTTAGAAAGTCGGGGGCTGGGGGGAGTATCAAATTGACCAGGAGCTAAGGAGCTTCGCAATTCTGGCAAGACTTATCAAAGGAAAATTTACATACGTTAGTCTTAGATTAGTATGAGTTTTATTTGAATCCCATTTTATCATAGCTGATAACTTGGGAAAGTTTTGGTAATTAAGCACTGACAGCTGTAATTCGCTTCAGAACGCTCTAGAATATCATAAAGTCTAAGTCACTGTTCAGGTTGTTTCCTTTCTCTAAGAATGACATGTTTGACCCCTGACATTATCCCGAGGCAACACTGTGGAGTTTTTAGAAAGTATTTGTTTGTTAGCTGTTTGTTTTGAACATCTTCACCTTTGGCTCAGACTTGCCATAATGGAAAAAGAGCGTCAATGTGTTGGAAAAGAAATGGCTTTCTTCTTCTCCCCCCACCCCACCTCCCCCTCTTCCTTCCCCCCTTCCTCCTTTTCCCCCTCCTCCCCCTCACCTCCCCTCCCCTCCTCGCCCTCCTCCTCCCCTTCCATCCCTCTCCCCTTCTTCTCCTCTGTTTCCCCCTCCTCTCCCTCCTCCCCCTCTCTCTATTCCCCCTCCTCCGCCTTTCTCTCCCCTCCACCTCCCCCTCTCCCGCCCTCCTCCTCCTCTTCCTCCTCCTCCTGTATCCTTAATGACTTCCAGGTGTGCCTGTGGGTCAAGCTCCTGGGCCCCATCCTGGGGATGCTGGGTCTGTGCCTCCACAAACACAAGACAAAGTTGAGGGGGAGTGGGGGACACGACATAAATATAACATCAGGGGAAAAATCACTTTGAAGTTTTGACGATGAAATCGGTAAAAATAATTCTAGATGAAGACAGACCCGTTTACATTCCAAGGAAGGAAAATGTTTTACACAAACAGTTGCCCTGGACCACATGAGTTCTTGTTAATACCTTTCAACCTTGTGATTGAAAGCCGAAGGCCTGTGATCCACGGCAGAGACCACGGCCAGAAATAATTCTCCGAGCACACTGCGTGTGCCTTCAAGTGATCCTTGATTGTTTTTCTTGGATACCCCACTTTCCAAAGGCCAGAAGTTGTTTCAGGGAGTCATTAAAATTTGGGAAGGCTTTACGTTCCGAGAGCAAGGTGCTGTCCTCAAAGGAAAATGTGTAATTAGTCATGATCCTTTCGCCTGGAGGGGATGGCATTGGTCCACTTCCCAGCCCAGGGGCCTTTCAGGGATTCACAAGGGGACCCTTCAGTGTCTTTCCTTCTCCCTGGATGCCGTTCCCCATTCTGCCTGAGCTCCCCAGACACAGCAGAAGTAGCACCTCCTCTGTGAAGGCTGTCCGACACTGTCCTCACCTCCTTTCTGTCTGAAGAGCTGCCGCCTTACTCCTTGGAGCCCCACTCCAGACACGTGAGAGACACGGCAGCCCTACCGCAGACCTGCCCGAGAATCCTGGCTCTGCCTTTACCTGTGCGACCAGGGCCAGTGAGTTTGCCGGAGACGCCCCGTGCAGTGGACGAACCGGACTACATGAGGAGCCCCCAATGACAGCTCCTTTCACGGTGTCCTGTCGGGCTGACTCGCGTGTGCCGCTGCCCCTGCTGCTGATGAGACCTCTCAATTCTTCGTGGAGTCTCCAGTCATCGCAAAGACCCACGCATACAGTAGGTGCTCAGCAAATGTAGCCGAGTGAGTGATTTTTCACAGATGCCTCAAAGATATTCACAAAAGCCTGGAGCAGAACAGGCTGGACGCCCAGGATAATTCAACCAGGGCGCGAGGCTCACCGCAGCACAATCAGAGCTGCCCCGTCTCCGGGGAGTGAACCCCCATCCGTATTGATGACCTTTCTCTCCTGAAATATTACAGACACTGCCCTGAACGAAGATAGACGGCCTCCCTTCCACATTCATACACAGTTCCAGCTCATCCACCGCTTTCCCGTGCCCCGTTCCCACTCTCTCAGGAAGGTAATAATAGTAACTCATAATAATAGTTCAAAATAATAATAATCATACCTGGGATTTATATATCAGCGTGCCTCCTAAGAGGGCAAATAAACCATTTTGCACAATGCAGAGAGAAGGACAGGTCTTCCTCATGCCGCTGCTGACCAAGTTAAGGCAGGAAAGATTTACAATCAAATTTCATCAGCTGGAGCAAAGCGATGGTGCCCCGTTGGCATATGGGGATCCGGTTTAATGCTGTTCCCTTGGTTTTGCTTAAACTGCCAAGTGAATTACTGTAACACACTTTGCCTGCAATTAATTTGACATCTAGTGCCAGAGAGCCTCTTTATGTTTTTCAAGGCAAGCCAGGTTGAAATTTTTTGCAAAAAGATTTGCCCATCATTTTTCACTGATATCCAAACATGATTTTTAGAATCTAGTTGTGGAAATCATGTGGGCTCTCTCGCTCACTCTCTTTTTAAGGATCACAGAAAAAAATAATTGTGATGGTTTTGTTGAAATGTTTTAAAATTCTCCAAGTAATAAAATAGGTTTATGGTGTTTGCTTATGAAAGCTGCCTTTCCTCCGAATGACTTGAGCTCGTCGCAGGAGGGATGAAATAAAAGAGGTAGAAATGGCCCCTTGAAACATGTCCCTGGGCATTTGCCCTAATGACTTGAGAGACGGTGTCCAAAACTGATACCAGTTGTGTTACACATCATGGCCCATGCCCAAGACCCTCCCCATAAACTATTTGAAAGAAGCCAGGTTGTAATCCCCCCATTGGGGGAATTACATTTTACCTTTTACGTTTCAGCACGAACACCGATTTCGCTTCTGGCGGCTGACCACAGTCCCAGCTGGACTCTGCTGCAGTATCAGCGCCGTGCGGCCTGATCAAGCATTTTTGGGCTTTTCATACTCACAGCGCCCCCATGGTCTCAACTCCACTGGAAACATCATGCTTCATGCTCCTATACCTGATTTGGGGCTTTTTTGTTTATTTGTGTTTTGCTCTTTTTTGGGGGGGGGGGTAAAGAACTTTTCCTGCAGTCTCGAGAAACCGACAAAGTGTGTCCATCCTGCCCAGCAATGCACCTAACTCGGCAGCAAGAACAAAAATGACTCTGGAACTTTACATCAAAAACTAAGGGTGTACTGTATGGTGACTAACGTAACGTAATAAAAAATTTAAAAAAACAACAGCAACAAAAAACCCAAAAATGACTCTTTGGGCACTTCATCAAAATGCGCACTCCAGGCAGTCCATCGCGTGGAACGGGGTACAGGGTGACTTCTCAGAACTGCCGTATTCTTTGACATGCACCATGTGGTTGCTCCCGGCCCCTCCCTTCACTGGGACAAAGGGAATCAGAGGCGAGCCCCACCACCCGCCCCGCCACCCCCCAGCTCTTATAATCGCTTGCTCTTTGACAATGGTGAGTTTTTAGCTGCAGCATTCCTACCCTGCAGCACTGGCACCTGAGAAACCCCATTCCTTCAGAGCTCAGCAGCATCCCTCTCCCTGGGAAATCAGCAGAAAACAATGCCAACGCTTCTGGATTTCCCCTGAACTTCACAAATCTCTGCCCGCCACGACTGCACTGAGGGGGCGCACAGTGCGAGGCAGGCAGCTGGCCATGCGGTAATTAAGAAACACCACCCCCAAATTCTTTAGATCTAGATTTATGGGCCAGTAGCCTTCAGAGAACATCTCACTCACACGGAGCGGGACATTCTCTTCTGTCTATTAAACATAAGCTTTCAAGATGAGTCGTGCAGAGACGACAGTGTACACTCTTTCATAACGCTGACGTTTATACTTCTGCCCAAGGGGAGAGGCTCTTTTTCTACACCAGTCCTAAAATGAGCAAACTCGTATTTAGCCCCAGATTCTTCTTGTCACTCCAGTAGTTTTCATAGATCAGTTTTATGCAGCTCTTCTGTATTTCTCCATTAGGAAGGAGAGGCCCAGGCTTTAGAACATAGGTGGTTGGACCTCTGACTTCCAACAGTAGGAAATCAAAATTAAAGGGGGAAAAAAAAGGTACACACTTGTATGTGACACTGTTTAAAGGACCTGTCAGCACAAACTTTTAGTGGTGATAGCAACAACAACAACGGATTTTTTTTAATTTTAAAAAAAAGGACTCTCTTGCAAAGTTTGGGGTAAAAAAGCACATTGTAGAATTTCTGGTCCGTATGGTGCTGGAAAGAAGCAGTGTCATTTAGGTCAACTCTTTGGCACTTGGCTATTCCCAGCTGTTGGGTCATGTTATCCCAACTGCTAAAGAAAAAACCAGCAAGGACAGGATTTGGCCCACTTGGCTTATGTGTATCTTCTCCTCCTTTTCTTTTTCTGCTCTTTCCTTCTTTTCTCTCTCCTCCCCTGGCCAACCCCACACCATTTATTCATTCACTGCACAAATACCGAATGGATGCGTGCTGCATCTGGCCACGGTGCAGAGCAGCTATGGGAACGTATGGAGGTGGACAGGCGCATGTCCCTTATGCTCAAGGAGCTCTTGTTCTGATGTAGGTGTAGGTCTGGTGTAGGTGACGGGCAAGGCAATGGCAAACACGTAGGGTGATTTCTGGTAGCTATGAAACAAGCTAGTGGGGTGGAAATGGCATCCACGCTGCGCCAGCAAGAGCAGATCGCGCTCATCCCCCACGTTCAGTGACATCACGTTGATCGCTGGAATTCAGCCACGGTGGGAACATTTACACCATGGAAATTGGCAGGTGCTGCAAACCAGGGCTCCCTGCTCCCCACCAGAGAGGATCATTCGGCATTTGCTAGGACATCCCGGGAATGCATGTGGAAGGAGGTGCCACTGATCTCACTTTTTATTGGAAAGGATTTTCATTTTGAGTTTCACCATGAAAGTCAGGGGCGTGTTTTTGTTTTCACTTATTTTTTCTCGTCTTTGAATCAGTTTATTTACAAACATTCTTTATGGGTAGTGGAAATTCAAGAAGTCCCTTATCAGTTATCTTTAATGGTATTTTGGAGACAACAGAAAAAAAAAACAAAAAAACTGAGGGAGAAAGGAAACCCACAGATGTTTAAGGGACTGTTTTTCATAGGACCTGGTCTTCAAAGTTAACTGCTCCATTCCAGGTAACTACCGGATTTATTGTTTCTCTCAAAGAGTGCCAGTTCTATTTTCTTTACCTATTTCACCCTCTTGCATGAAGACTTTCTCTACACATTTTTGGAGGTAACTTCCCAAATCTGTAGGTATATATAACAAAAACTGTTACCGCCCAACACATTCAACATATTTAAATTATTTGTCCTATTAAAACGTCAATGTATTGCTTGAGTTTTAATTGTGCCTGAGGATCAATCATTCTAACAGCTGCAGGGAAGACTTTATGACTTACCTGAACAGTGGTGTGTTCTGTGGCTTGGCTAAGTGGATACATTGACTTTATTAGGTTTTATTAGCTACTGAGAGTCATTGAGTGCCTTCTTTTGGAGTTTTATTCTTGGTATCAATGATGATTTACTCAAAGCCATTAGAAAAATAGTTTCAAGGCTGATAAAAATAATGGCAATAATAATGATAATAAATAGACTATTAGCCAGTATACATTAAGGGCTTACTGCATCCCATGCCTTAGGTTTTCTGCATGGCAGCTCATTTGAATCTCATAGTGTCCGTGTGATGCAGGTGCTGGGTTGTCTTAATTGTACATGTGAGAAACTGGGGCACAGAGGAGTTAAGTAACTGGCCCGAGAGCACACAGCTAGTGTGCTCCAGCCCCCATCGCTGACATGAAGCTCATGCTTTTGGCCACCAGATACTACCAGTAGTCATTAAAAGAAGATCAGCTTTTTGTCTCGGACACCCCGGGATTTGCATCCCAGCTCTGCCATGTACCAGCCTCGTGGCTTTGGATACTCTGGTTAGCTGCTCTGGAGTTGTTTCCTCAAGTGCTGTGCGGACAACACGAATAGCACCTGCCTGGGAAGGCTGTCTGCTGGACCCAGGAGTTACACGTTCCCACCACTTCTCACCTGTTAGCTGCTCTGCATCTCCATGTACAGAGAGAACTGGAACATTCTGAGCTTTGAAGGAAATAATACACATACAAGGACCTGGCCTCATCTTGCCACTTAGATAGGACACAGATACTAGTTCCTCTTCTATTCTGTTTCAGCTTCTGATTTGACTGCCAGGCTACTAAATTTTCATATGCATTTAAAAAAAAAAAAGTCTTGGGGACGCCTGGGTGGCTCAATCGATTAAGCGTCTGCCTTCGGCTCAGGTCAGGATCCCAGAGTCCTGGGATCGAGTCCCATGTTGGGCTCTTTTCTCAGCAAGGAGCCTGCTTCTCCCTCTGCCTGCCACTCCCCCTGCTTGTGCTCTCTCTCTGTGAAAGGAAGGGAGGGAGGGAGGGAGGGAGGAAGGGGAAGGGAAAAGAAAAAGAGAGAGAGAAAGAAAGAAAGAAAGTCAGTCTTTAAAAACATTTTTTAGATGTATTCGCCTATAAATGAGAGCTTGTCTACATTCTGTTGGAAGTTACCACTTGCTATGGGTTGGAGCTTGTTGAAAGGATCTTAATGCATTATTTACTACAACTAATTAAAGTTTCATGTCATTTCTTTATTTACTTATTGTTTTTATTCTATATCAGTGTGATGTATTACAGCAGCAAATTGAAGAATGCGTTTATAGTTCTATCAGTGGTGCCGAAAAGGCATTCACTCAAATTCAGATGTTACTGTGAAATCCACCAATTCACCAGCCAACCTCAATAACTCTATTGCTAAGTAACTAGAGGGAGAAAACGTAGCCAGTATAGTCAAGGATATTATTTAAAAACTACTGCAAATATTTTAAACAGTGAAAGCACCAAACAGTGCTTTCTGTTTGAATCAGAAACCGGACAAGGGTATTCACTGTACCTGTCAATATTCATGTCGCTTAGGAAGTTTCAGAAGGTAATATAAAACCTAAGAAAGACTTAACGAGTGGGGGGAAAAAACCAAAATGTACTTCATTTTAAAATCACATAATTATAATCCTAGAGAAGTTAAAGTATTCTTGCAAAAATTAATAAGGTAATCTGAAGAGTTGGCTGGATAGAAGGTAAAGATATACAAACCAACTGTTCTTCCTTATACTGGCAGTAATTAAAGATGGAAATAGAAGAAAGCTTTCATTCAGAATATTAACAAAACTATAAAATATTTAAGAATAAATATAGTATGAGTAATCGAATATTCACTTTTGCATAAGGTATGAAGTTGGTCAGGGTTCGTATTTCTTGCCTGTGGATGTCCAACTGCTTTAACACCATTTGTTGAAAATGCTATTCTATGCTTCCTCCATAGAGCTGCTTTTGCATCTTTATCAAAGACCAGTTGGGTTTATTTGTGCGGGTCTATTTCTGGGTTCTCTATTCTGTTCCATTGATCTATGCGTCTCTGCCAATCATACGCTGTCTTGATTGTTGTAGCTACATAGTAAGTCTTGGTATTAAGGAGAGTGATTTTTCCCGCCGTGTAACTCTTCTAAGGTCTTTGCCTTTCGATATAAATTTTAGAATAAGCTTGTTTATATCTACCAAAAACCTTGCTTCAGTTTTGAGAGAGAGTACATTAAACCTACAGATCAGTTTGGGGAGAATTACGATCTTTATGACGTCCTGTCTTCCATTCCATGGACATGGTATATCACTCCATTTCTTTCTTTCTTTTTTTTTTTTTTAAGATTTTATTTATTTATTTGACAGAGATAGTGACAGCCAGCGAGAGAGGGAACACAAGCAGGGGGAGTGGGAGAGGAAGAAGCAGGCTCATAGCAGAGGAGCCTGATGTGGGGCTCGATCCCATAACGCTGGGATCACACCCTGAGCTGAAGGCAGACGCTTAATGCCTGCGCCACCCAGGCGCCCCTATCACTCCATTTCTTTAGTGTATGTCTAGTCTGTTGAGTGTATACCTACGTTTTCATTTTCTTTGGAGTGATTGTCAATGATACTGCATTTTTTATTTCAATTTCCACATATCCATTGTTAGTATATAGAAAGGTGACTGTGTTTTGTGTGTTATCTTGATCCTGTAACCTTCCTGAACTCATTTATTAGTTCTAGAAGTTGGGGGGGGTTGTTTGTTTGTTTGAGATTCCTTGGGATTTTTTATGTAACCAATCATTTCATATGCAAATATAGAGTTTTGTTTCTTCTTTTCCAATATGTATGCCTTTTATTTCTTTTTCTTATTTTAGTGGCTAGAATTTACTATGTTGAATAAGAGTGAGGAGAAGAGAAATCCTTGCCTTGGTCTCGTTGTTGGTGGGAAATCATTCACTATTACAGCATTAAATGTGATGCTAGCTATTTTTTTATAGGTACACTTTATCGACTTGAGGTGATCCTCCTCTATTCCTAATTTGCTGGAAGGTTTTTGGCTTTGTTTTTGTTTAAATCATGAATGGGTGTTGGATGTTGTCAAATCCTTTTTCTTTGTCAATTGATATGATCCTATGAGTTTTCCTAGCTTATTGATACAGCAAAATACATTGATTGGTTTTCAAATGTTGAGCCAGCCTTGCATGTCTGGGCTAAATCCCACTCATAGTATCTAAGTCTTTTTATATATTGTTGGATTCAGTTTGCCAATATCTTTTACTAGTGCACCGACTTGTATTTAGCTAACATCCACCTCAGTGGAGTGCCTCACATGGATAGGATACTTAGTAAATACTTGTTGGTTGGATTCCATTTTTGTGGTTAGGGGGGTGTAAGTCGAATGTAGCTCCCTGCGTAAGGGCTGGTCTCTACTGGGTCCCCATCAGCCACGGTGGAACTCAGCTTGAATTGCATAAAAACCAGTACGCATTTAGTTTCACATCTCATAAATAATCTGCCTGCCTATATTTTAGCGTGTTCTTCTCCCTCAGCTGGCATTCAGCCACAGACTGCATTTAGGCCCACAGCCAGTGGGTTAGGGCAGAAGGCCAGACTGCCAGTTCTGGCCTCACATTGGTTAGTGTGTACTGTTCAGTTCCTTTGGCGTGGATGCTCTCTCTACACTCAGTCAGCCATCTTGCAAAGTGAGTGTCGTGGATCGCATGAGATTCATAGAAGAGAAACTAACAGGGGCTACTTTCCTGATCAAGGACTTTCCTCTCCGATTCGGCCCCTTATTTTAAGGCAACTGAGAAAACTTTACACAGATGTGATTCACTGATGTTGATCCTGTTTCATCAAGACTAGTTCTGCTCAGGCTACTTTTAGTTGAAGATTAAAAACAAAAGCTCCTCTTGTCACTGGTGGAACAGGTCCTTTCCCAAACCGTAGATTCATGGAACTGCCAAAGAGTAGCCTTCAACTTTGTCTTTTAATACCTTCATTTTTCTGGATGTGGAAATTTGCACTAAATGTGGCGTGTTGTTTTATGCTGACTTATGCATCAGGAGCTTGGAGCTAAAAAACCTATTAATACACAATAATTATACGGTACAGAATAGGGCAAATGCAGATGCCCGAATGTCTTTAGGTACCAGGCAGATAGAATAAATGAATAAGGTTGTCTTTGTACGAGATAGTAAATGGCAGGCACTGGACCCAGTCCCNNNTGTAGGGAAGACAATAGAAAGTGTCAGGGCTGTGTCTATGCCCCGTCATAGGGGCAGCCATTATTAAGCTCCAGTTGAATGATGCCAAGTGGAAATTAGATCCAACTTTGCCAGAAGTTATTATTTTTCCAGAGAACCTTGGTATTTATATGTATATTTTTTAAAATATAGAATCATCCAATTTTAAAATGTTGGCAATGAATTCATTGCATGAGCCAACTTTGAGGGAGCCAAATAAAATACATCTATGGGCCAGATTTAGCCTGCAGGACATCATTTTGCCTAAATTTTCAGCCCTTTACATTTCTCCCTGATTTGAGGCACTGTGCAGCATTCCACAATGATTATTTCTCCTTTTTAAAGTTTGTCATTTACGGGGCGCCTGGGTGGCACAGCGGTTAAGCGTCTGCCTTCGGCTCAGGGCGTGATCCCGGCATTATGGGATCAAGCCCCACATCAGGCTCTTCCGCTATGAGCCTGCTTCTTCCTGTCCCACTCCCCCTGCTTGTGTTCCCTCTCTCACTGGCTGTCTCTATCTCTGTCGAATAAATAAATAAAATCTTTAAAAAAAATAAAAAAATAAAAAAATAAAAAATAAAAAAAAATAAAGTTTGTCATTTTACACAAGTCAACCTGTTACTAGCACATCTAATTAAATGTATAAATCTCTCCTTTTTGTGTTAAAGAGGAAAGACTAATTTCCCCCAAAAATGTACCGCCTGCTTTCTATTTATTATATAGTTACTGTAAAGATGGCACTACTTCCTAAATATCCAACTTTTTTGAAATCTAGAACATTCTGTCTTGCAATTGTTGTCACTGCATTTGAGGTTTCTTCTAAGTGAAAAATCATTCTTCATAGTGAGCTCCTGAAGGTCACTAAAAACACAGGTCAGGCAGGTGCGGGATAGACTCTCCCCCAAGTCTGTACATTCTCATTTCTCCTAGACACAGGGGCATATTCGCCTTCTCTTCGGTTCCACCGGGCCAGACATTGCACAGCATAGGCAGGAGGTTAGGGAGGAAGAAGACAGCAACCAATATTGCTCCTTTCTCATGATTAGTATCCAGGCTGAAGACAAATGGTTTTGCATGTGGCCATTGTGCATCTGAGGGCTTGTTTCAGGCTTACGACAAACAGTCATGCAATTATCTTGAGATTTAGAAGGCGAAAGAGCTGGGTACTCACTGTCTGCTTATGGACAGTATGCCGTTCTCGTTGAAATAATGTGGAACATGGAGCCCATGCCTGCAGTTTGAGGATGACAGATGGCAGGTGAGAAGGAAAGTGCCACAGTATTTGGTGTTGTGGATATGCTAATGTCAGAACACCAGGCAGGGTCCCCGCCAGGTAGAGCCATCTAATGGGTCTGTTTGATCCTAGAGTTGTTGTAACCACAAGAAAAAGCCTGGCCTCCCGCATTGATTTGAAAGTTTTGACTCTAATGTGATGATAATTCTCTTCTCGGTGATTTGGAAATCGCCTTTATTTATCTTTGTTGTTGTTTTAGTTATGAAATATCACATTTGAATAGCTGAGTGTCTCCAGATTGGGTCTTGAAAAGGCAACAAATAGTCCCTTTTATAGGGAGAAAAACTGGATTTTGTTGTCACCATCTTAACCATAAGTTGGGGAATCATAGAAGCCCTCTATCTCACTGTCCTTTATTTCTCTAATACCATTGAGAACTTTGTCTTCCACTTTTTCCTGTACAATAAAAGATGGTTAGCAGTTTTATCGTTTTCAGCACCGCCCTGGAATCTCTGTTTGTGCAAGGCCAGAGGCCCCAAGGAGCAGGATTCGCTGACCCATGTTGACAATTGTATGATGGATGGGGACAGAAAAGAGCACAGGCCGACTGGACCCAAGGGGGAGTCTGGACTGAATAGGCTCCTTCCTGAATCAAGAGCAGAAGTGGGTCTTGGGCAAAGCTACGTGGCAGAAACCCAAGCTTTAGAAAACAGCTATGCAGCCATGTCCACAGAGAGGGCCCACAAACTTAAGCCGCAGTGTATTGCAGCAGGGCAGGGGGTCTATTCTGCAGTTCAGCTAACATCTGGCAACCTTCTACGTGTCAGCGATGGGCCGGCACTGGAGTGAAGACAGAGACGACCCTTGTGAGCTCACCCCAGGGAAATAGAACTATGAGGAGTTTGGTTCCATTCTTTGAGTTAAGGGCATGGATGGAAGTGGGCCCAGGGTTCAGGAGGCAGTGGAAAGAGAGGACTACTCCTAGCCTGAGAGTATCAGGGGAAGCTTCCTGGAGGAGGTGACGCTGGGAAAGAGGAGAATACAAAGTAGCCAGGGAAGCTAACGAAGTAGCCAGGAAGTAACAAAGGCCTACTAGGCAGAGTACATGCCATGAGGGCAGGCTTGGCTTCCTTGAAGCACAAGAGGAGAAAACAAAACCCACTGAGCACACACTATTTTTCATTGCTCTATTTTCATTTAACCTCCTGAAAATCCTGCCAGACAGGTTTACCATCCTCCCTGAGGAGGGGGAGGAAACAGACACAGAGAAGTGGACTGGCTTACTAAGAAGTGCCCGTGCTGGAATTCGAACCCAGCACTACTGGCTTCCCTTCTCTGGCTTTCAGAGTCCTCTATGCAAGTTTTCTGGAGGGTCTAGAGTCGTATCAGTCGTTCTGAGCAGCCCTTTCAGTGAGAGGGAAGCCAAGCAGGGTTCTTCTCTCTCTGTGGGGGTTCATGTAGGGGGTTAGGGAGATGTTGTTGGGTTGGACCTTTGTCGTTACATGTGGATCCCTGGGGAGGAGCCCACAGGACTGCATTCCTGGAAATTCAGATTGTCACCCTGAGTGACAGTACTAATGACGCCTGTACGCAGTTACCCAGCTGAGAAACAGTAAAGGGCCTCTAGCTTCTGTTGTAACTATAGTGATCATAAGTTGGGGATCATAGAAGGCCTTAATCTCATCATGCACACTGCTTTATCCCTCCCAATACCATCTAGAAGTTAGCTGAAGCTGACATTAGTGTCATCTGTTTTTGTTTTGTTTTAAGAGCCTGCTCTTTCAGGGCGAGGCATTCAAATAAAGAACAGGTTGTAACCTACACTCAAGGGAGACACTCTTGGCCAAGTTACAGGCCCTGAGCTTTGAATGGGTTTTCCAGGCCCGTGGATGGGCCAGGCTGGACTGCCCACACTGTTGTCCCGTCATCCCTGATGCTAGCCATGACTGTGCTCCACAAATATTTAGAGCTTGGGAGAAAAGAGAGCAAAGCTTTTTCTCCCCAATCCAGAGCCACTTTGGCTTCCTTAGGCCCCTGTTCTAACCAGCTGAGTTGATGAATCACAGATGATCTCAAATAGCAGGTTCCTGTTTGTTCAGTGTCAAAACCCTACATGGTATGAATAGTAGGTAAATTGGGTCTTGTCACTGCAAATCAGCACCCACTCAGTCCTTTTAACTTAATCTGGTACAACAAGTATTTATTTATTAATGCCGACTGGACGGTGATCAGGTCACTGTCCCTGGGGAAAGATGGACTCATATTCCCCATAGAGTTTCTTTTTCTGACTGTCTGATCTTGCTGCTGCTTCTCCTTTTTCTCTGATTTCAATTCTTGTCTCCTCTTCTCTTTTCTCCACTTACCCATCTTCAACACTGGCCCCACGTTATATTTCCTTAGCTAAACTGCCCCTCAAGGACAGACATGGATATTTACATATGAAAAAATAAAACTCTTTTGCTCTAAAACAGTTGATTTAGTTGAAAAGATATAACCACTCTTTTCCTGAAGTGATGAGGCTAGGAAATGGCAATTTGCTATTGTCTTAATTTGGGAAAACTAAAAAGTTTGCAACATGTAAAAACCGTGGCCGTTTTTGCAGGCGGACATGCATGGTACAACAGCCGCCTTCTGTTTGCTGCTAATCACGTTTGTAGTGAATCTGAATAGAACCAGTTGCACCAATTTTCACATTGCCTGGGTTCCGCTGTGTCTGAGGAGACCTGCTTTGTGGGTCCTGATGGATGTCCAGGCATAAGTTATGAAATTCGTGTTACACTGGTAGCTTTTACAAGCTCGATTCCAGACGTAGGCTTTCCATGCCAATTTTCCTATTGAATATATGTCATGGCTTTTCTAAAAACAAAACAAAAATACAGTCATTCCTCTGACATTTCATGGCTTAACAAATATTCTCAGTGGAACCCATGTCATAGCGTCCTTGCTTATTTCAAAAGATAGACTTTATCCAGATTCCAGGCTCTAAATTCATCTAGATTCTAGAGCAGGGGTCTGCAAATTTTTGCTTAAAAAGCCAGATAGTAAACATTTTAGAGTTTGTAATCTAAGAGACGAAACAGAGTCAGACAGCCCTTTAGATTATATGTATTTTAAAATGTAAACCTCATTCTTACATTATGGACAGTAAAAAACAAACAGCAATAACAGGAACGACGAAACCAGACAGCCAGCTGCATTTGGCCTGCTTGCCAGGGATGGCAGACCCCGAGCTAGAGCAGCTTCTCAAACTGGAATGTGCATGAATCACTTAGACATCCTTCTGAAAGTGCAGGTTTGGGTTCGGGATGTCTGGGATCCGATATGAATGAATTCTGCATTCCTAACAAGCTCCAGGGAGATACTAATGTACATGGTCCACACAAGACATTTTGAATAGAAAGGATTATATTGTAAATTCTTAGAAAACCAGAATCTTTTTCTTGTCTTATCATCAGTGCCTATTACGGTGTCAGGTTCATAGTGGACTAATAAAAAGAGAGAGACAGAGACAGAGAGACAGAAGAACGGGAGGGCAGAAGGCAGGAAGAATTCCAGCTTAAAAAAAAAATCTAGACACAAAGACCTCTGGTGATTTCTAAACATCTAACAAAGAGGAAGGAAATTCTTGAAGCATCTAAGCTCTCATAACTCACATGGTTATATCATTATTAAAAATGAAAGAGTAAAATATCGAGTTCTTAATTTCTAGAAAATCAGGCAGGTCCCCACTTCTTCAACAACTAGGATATGCATGTTCTTGCTATACGTTACTTCATCTGTTACTACTAACAGGTGCTAATGTGGTTGTCTGCGGGTCTAACCATTGGGATTTTTTTTAAGCAGAAAATGGTTTAATTACACAGGTGTGTCCAAATTTTGCACACCAAGTAGAAGATACTGGAAGGAAAATTATGAATTCTTAAGCATCATAAGATTAGTAGTCAGAGTTAACAACCAGACAATTTACAAGTTAAAAAAAAAAAAGTGTGAATCACACACAGATGTTATTTTCCAGAAACACTGCTTACAAAGGTAATTGCTCACAAATTTTAGGGTTTACAGCAGGTATCACAGGATTTCAAATTTAAGGGGGGGGTGTGTTCAAAGTCTTAAGAATATCCAAGGGATGTGTGCATAATTACTTGAAATTGAAACTGCTGTAGTTTAAACACTTACTGAAAGGAAGACCTTTTATTTCATCTTCTCTATGGGCTGGGAGGGGGGAAAACCAACAACAACCGAACAGCAAAAACTTTCAATGTTGAATATGTAGATTTGCAAAATGTGAATTAGCATCAGAAGAACAAAGTTCTTTGATGATTGTTGCCAGCACTCTGAGGAATTGGCCCTCGTTATGGAAGAACGGTGCGGGACACCTGGTAAACCGGCCCTGGACGTTTCTCTAGACGTTGTCTTTGTATTCATATTAACTTGAAGGAAGGTGTTAGGAGAAACAGTGGAATTCTGTACAAATATGCCTGGATGAGAAACTAGGCAAAGTGGGTACAGGAGAAACCGTGATTGCTCAACAAATGGCAAGGACAAAAGCCAAGCCGGTTTGTCTGTACGAGCAACCAGACAGAACAGAATCATCCAAGCGTCCGTCGGGATGTGGTCTGTCAAGTGTGGCCTTTAGTTCATTTCATCAGAAGGAAATCTCTCTTCCTCTTCATTTATGAACTATACCATCTCTCTTCGGGGTTTAACTCCCAGTCCTGACACGTAGAGCAAGCGGCCTTGGCCAGTCTCAGAAACGCTGTCTCGGTTTCCTCATCTATAAAATGGCCCAAAATGACCTTCTTTGCAGGGTTGTATGAGGGAAGATTAAATGAGAAGCAGTTAAAGTCAGCCATGTCTCTGAAGCACCTAGCACAAAGCAGGACTTCAGTAAACGATAGGTACTATTAGTTGATGTGCAAAGAAACTGGGCATCTGGAGATGTTTTATAATAGAGGTTTTTTTATTACTCAGGTATGCTAAGGCCAACAGATCGAGAGATGATTGCCATTGCAAAGACAGTTTGCTATACCTGCAGATCCCTAAAAAAGGACACGCAATGCCATGGGGGGGGTGGGGTGCACATGGGGGAGTCACCAGGAGTGCCTCAGTCAGGAAACAGAGGGAGAGGGACACTGGGCAGGAGGCTTTATTGTGGTTTCTGCAGGAAGGAACAGGCAAGGCAGAGAAAGCAGGCTGAGGATTGGCCAGTTTGAATAATGTCAGCAGGCTTAGGGCTGCAGAGGCTGCTCCTGAGCTGGCCCTGGGGTTATTAGAGCAGGTGGACGGTAAGGACAAGATAATTAGAGCCAGGAATGTGAGAACATGATGAAGAAGGTGATTTGGGTGATACAGGCTCAGGATTGGTTGGTTTGCATTTGCAAGGTGCACCGGAGTTGTTTGCTATCTCTAGGAATTGACTGTCTGGGAGGGTTAGTGTCTCTAGGGTCAGTGAGGCCCCAGTTGTCAAAGCATAAGAGAATGAATGAATGAACGAATGAATGAATGACATGGTTGATACAGGAGAGAACTAAGCAGAAACCTCTGGATTTTATGGATGAAGATAGCAAAAATTGGGGATAGTCAAAAACATTTTCAAAATATGTGGGACAACAAAGTACCACATGTTGAGAAAAGGAGAGAGAAGCGTGTCCAGCAGATACAATTTTCAGTTGGAACAGAAGCACAGTTTACAGGAGAGGCATAGGGTGAGGGAAACGAAGCCAGTCCTCTTGTTCTTACAATGTCAGGATAGTGGCTATGGTCCTACCATTAACTGTGGCTGCAGATGCACTTGACTGAGATGGAATCACTTGACAGGTGGTGTCACTGCCCTGCTTAAAACCTTCCAGTGGCTTCCCACTGCACCTATGAAAAATGTCCCAACTCCTTATTGTGGTCAGCATGGCCTTCCTTAGTCTAACCCTTCCTATATTCGCCGCATCACCTCCAACTTACCAGCAACCAGCACCCCCCCCCGGCCCTTCTTTTCCTCGAACGCACCAAATTCACTTCTTCCCTCCTCAGCACCTTCACCCCCAATCTCCTGTTTTGCAGGGTGCTACTCCTTCTGAGCTTTGCATGGTTGGCCACTTTTCATAATTCAGATCTCAGTCGAATGGTCATCTTTGAAGAGAGATTTTCTTAGACTCCCCAGTCTAAACAAATCATTATTTCTAATTCTCTGCACTTATTTATTTGCTTCTCGTCTCTTTTCTCCCGTGATGACCTAAGCTCTAGGAAAGCAGGGACGTAGGTGCCGTTTACTGCTGTAGTACCAGGGCCTAGAGGCATGCCCAGGACACACCAGGAATTGGGCATTTATTGAGTGAGTGAATGAATGAACTGTGTGAAAACACGCTGCTCTACACTCTGCCTCCAGCTAGCTCAAGAACAATCTCCTAAAGAGCCAGTGAAAATTAAGAAAGAAACAGTGCATGGATTCTGGCCCCAGTAGACTTCTGGGTTTGGTGTTTCTTTAATTTCATGTAAATTTCTCTAAGTAAATATTCCTTAAAAGTGAATAAAATTTTATTTCGCTTTAACAAGAGAATATAAAAGTTAAAAAGGTCACTGTAGTAATAGACTAATCTCAATTACCAGGGCAGCCTCTGAAACCCTCACTCCCACCTAATCTCATTCGGTGCATACGCAGCTCACCGTGTGATTTCCAACACAGCTAAATGAAATTATAAAGCAGTGTTAAATTTATTAATCATTTAATTAGCTAAATGTTCCTGCAAGTACTCGCGAGATGAATGGCATGTCATTTTTCTAATGCAATTTGCCTCTCAGGCAGCCAGGGTCAGAAAGGGAAGCTCCTGGCATCTCGAATGAGCTTTTTATATCTCACCTTCTATTAAGAGACGGTGGGGATACCAGTGATCGCATGCGAGACCTGTACACAAGACCGGGACGCTGGGGCGCTGGAATGAAACAGGGCTGCCCATCTCCCCTGGGTTACAAAGAGGAGGGGCGGGGTGGCTGATGGGTCCTTCCGAGATTGCCTCTCTCCGTGTCTCCTTGCAGGGCAAATCTTTTTATATTTAACAAGCCAGTGAGCAGAGCAGAGCAAAAGATAGCAGCTAGTATTAAACGCATGCTCAATCTAGTTTTATTTCTTTAAATTTACTCAGTCGAGAAAAATTTGTGGAGTGCGAATTCTCCTCATGGTAGGTGACTTTTTAATCCTTCTAGTTGACTCAGGATTTATTTCTCCCTTCTAGCCTTCTAGACTTGCTTTCATCTTGGGGCGTATGCCACACTTGCTCTCTGAAGAGGGTCGTCTTGAGGTGGGGCGTTCCAGGTCCCAGCACTGGGGCACGTACCCAGGCAGCTCTAGGGAGTTAGAGATTTTGACCCATAATTATTTCTGACTGTAAAATCCATGACAAGCGGCTGCTGCCAGGTGCTTTGTAAATCTCTTCCCGTTTGCAGCGAGAGAATTGGCATCAAGAACATTGTCTAAATTCACTCAGCAAGGAGCTGTTGGAGTGGGTGCCACATGAGGCCGAGAACAGCCAAATGAACACTAGTCTGTTTGTTTAAGGTGGAAGCTGTCAGTTCTGAGGACCTCAGCGGGAGGAGTGTCTCGATGCGCGGATGTCGCTGGCTCACAGCGCCACCGAGCAGAGAGGCAAGCTATTCCACGTTAAGGAAGGTAGACACGATGGGACGTGACGAGTGGAAGTGTGAGGGGCTGGTTTTAGTCCCACTCCCACCTGCTGTTAGCTGCAGTCCCCTAGACAAGTCATGTTACCTGCAGCCCCATGATTTCCTCATCCATAAAATAGGGGTCATAGGAATACTCAATGCTAATGTCAGTTACAGCTAATCATAAAATTGTCGTAGGATTAAATAAAACGATGTACTTGAAACTGTTATGTAAATTCTAAAGTGACATAGAGGCATTGGGGAAGGATTTTATTTTCATATATTTTTTCTTTCAAGAGCAATAGCTTTGGGTCAGATGGATCTGCGTACCAAACCTGCCCCACCAACTCGTTCCTATATGATCCTAAGCAAGATGTGTAGCTTCTCTGACCGTTGGTTTTCCTAGTAATGACATGGGGATCATTGTACGAGTGCAGATTAGAGAAAAAAAATTGTGTGTGTATAAATATACATACTGTACATATATAAAATTTACACAAAGTATGTGCGTATGTATACGTGCACATACACACATATGCATATACACGTGCACATACAACATGCACACACGCATGAGCACACAAACATGCATACAGTGCACATGCGCATACACACGTACATGCACATATGCATACAGATGCACATACACACGCACATGCACACACGCATGCACATATGCACATGCACACACGCACACACATGCACATACACACGCACATGCACACACATGCACATACACACACCTGCACACACACGTATGCACATGCACACACACGCATGCACATACACACGCACATGCACACACACGCATGCACATACACACACATGCACACACGCACGTGCACATACGCATACAGATGCGCATACACACGTACATGCACAGCCCCTGACACCTAATCTGACTCAGTGATGGTGGCTGCTGCTTGTACTGCTGCTGCTCCTATTTCCATTACTATGATTGTGTCCACGTTGCAGATAGAGGGGAGCACTTTCCCCCCTTCCAAAAAAAAACTTCTGTGTATTATTTAACACAGACCTCATTAAACAGATTTGCTAAGTTAGATGGAGGCAATCCTGGATTTGCTTCCAGAATACAAAGAAAAGAGGAGTACCAGCATATTTGATAAAAACACGGCACAGTGTTTAAGGGCATTGCCGCTGGAGCTCAGCAAACCTCACTTCAGTCCTCCCTGTGCCCTGTACTACTAAATGACCTTGAACTAGTTTTTTTATCTTGCTAAGACTCAGTTTCTTTATCTCTAAGAGAGAGTTCATTATAGCGCCTCCCTTCTGCCCAAGGCTATTGTAAGGATAAAATGGGGAGCCCACAGCATGAGTTTGGCACATAAAACAGCCAACAAACATCAGCTAAACAGGGAGAAAGAAATAGAATTGAAAAAGTTTCCAAATAAGTTATACCTAGATTGTTCACTTTAACAAATGCTCCTTCTGCCACTTCCCTGAGTTTTCCTGCAAGCATCTCTTTAGGTGGGACACTCTAATCCTTGGTTTTCTCTGTCAGGATCCAGAAAGACCAGCCAAAGCCCGGATAAAGTATCTGTACAAAGTATCTCAGTACGTTGGCTGTAGCTGGGCACCAGTGTACCTGTCCCCTAAGTTGCCTTTTTCTGGGGAAAAAGTGTGTCTGGTTTTACACAGTTGTTTTCTCGGGTTGAGGGTTATTTTTGTATTTGTCTTTGGGTTACTGAAATGCTGATATAAAGCATTCATTTATCTATGTGTCAGTAAACCCCCATGGAGGGCCTCCTATGTGATAGGTATGGGGGCTCCAAGGAGATGTTTACTTTCTGGAAGTGCAATTTCCTGCTTTGTGAGTTTTAGGTTAATGTCCCGCAGATCAAAGGAACGTGCACAGAGTGTACAACTCCCCTCTACCCCCAGGGGTCTTCCTCAAGTTGAGGGGCTTCTTCTGGATCCTGTAAATAGGACACTAAGTCTCGAGCTATCTCGGACCATTGGTGTTCCCCTAATAGGCAATATTGGTGGCAAATACGGAGAGGCACGGACAGCCTCCGATATCACTGGCGCTTGAGCAATAGGAGTGCCCTTAGCGTTGACCCTAGAATGGGGCAGGACACAGTTAAAAGCTGGCCTAGGGAGGAGAGAACAGTTGGCCCTCGGGCTCTGACTTCCACTTTGGTCCTCATAGTTTCTCCAGGCCACGCCAGGGCCTTGTGTCCTCAGCTGTCAGGAGTCCCATATTAAGCAGCTCAAGAGTTAAGAAAAAGGACAGCCTGCAGATCAGCTGCACTTGAGGCTGTGCTAGGGGATGTGGCCATAGGTCCTGGCTGAGTCTGAGGATCCTTTCCTGTCCTTCTGCAAAGCAGGTCTCCCCAGAGAGCTGCAGACTGGAAGCCAAGAGGTGGCTTTCTGCCTCCTGCTTCCCGTGTAATTCATCTTATGAACCATCTTCCCAGCCTCTGAGAAGGGAATGTTCTCTCCCAGAACAAGTGCTTATGGACAGATTGGGTTATTACTTATGGTTTAAAGAGAGCACCTCTCAACAGTCACACACAAGTATTCTTTCAGACACACAGACAAGACACTGTTGACAAGACTTCCCGTACGAATGCATGAGGCAGGTCACTGCCTGCGTCCGCCAGAGCTGTTGTACATTCCTTGAGAGAGACATGGTGTATACAACCCCGGAGGGAGAGATCAGGAAAAGAGGAAGGAGCAAGGAGGGAGGAAAGTGAGAGAGTAAGGAAGAGGCCAGAGTAAGAGGAAAATGAGGAAACATAGCAGAGCAGAGGAGTTAAATCTCTACGCGCTGCAAACTGCCTGGGTCTGTTGTGCTGGACGCTAACTGGGTGATCTTGAGTAAGACCATTTGTCTCTGGGCTTCAGCTTCCTCCTTTGTAAAGTGGGAGCAATCGTGAAGGCACCTAATTTATAGAGTTGCTTTGAGCACTACAAGAGATAAGCGTACAAAGAACTTTGGACAATGCCCAGCATAGAGTCACTAATCAATAAATATTAATCATGTTATTAAAGAGAGAGAAAGAAGGAGAGCGGGGGGGGGGAGGAGGAAAATAAAAATGAGGGAAAGGGAGAGGCTGTAGAGTGAACAATCAAGGAGAGAGAGAGAGAGAGAGAGGAGAGAGGCACCAGGCTGCCTGCGTATGTGGGGCTGCTCCTGCTTTCTCTAGCCCAGCCTCGATTCCGTCTCTCGAGGCGGCTGCAGGCACGGTTTACACAGAAACACGGAGGAGCGTCAGCTAAACACAGACTTGAGGCAGGCGTGATTGCAGTCACACCGAGTGTGCCAGGCGGAAGCTTTTCTTCGCTGCAACTTTATGGCCCAGAAACTAAACTGCAACAACTATGATACCTTTTTTGTTGTTGCTTTATAGCAAAATATAAATCAGTGCTCTTATGTCTCTTTCACGAGTCTGGGAGATGCGAAGATCAAGGAGTGCCAGTGTCTGGGCACCCCGACCTCCCCCCCAGGGTTACTTTTGTTTTCCGTTCCCTTCTACCATGTTAAATATTTCCGGTTAACCAGTTAAAACAGGGAGACGGCCGTGATGGCTTTTAGATTGCTGCTTCCACATGGAGTGAATTTTATAATAAGAAGCCATTTTTTCCCCTACAGGCTGCCCTTGTGCCCGCCTCTCTGACTTTGAGGTCCTCATTATTGTGGGTTTAAATGAAGGATGTTCATTCAGGCAGGGACGGGGGGGAGGCCACCAGGCATCAGAGCTGTTATCAGGCCCTTCTATCAGGCCAAGTGACAGGCGTCCAGAACAAGAATGCGGAGCTCATGGTGCAGACCTCCGGCTGACACCAAAGGTGACTCCCCTCACTCTAACCTTGAAAGGGAAAGTTCCCACTTTATTAAAATGAATTTCAAAAGGGCCGCTCTGACAGCTGCATAATTAAATATTGGAGTGTCAGCGATAATTTATTCCACTCGCATGTGGTGGTCAGATCCTTTTCACTAGAGGGTCAGCAAGCATGGTGACAGAGGCAAGGAGACAAGGGATTCTGGGTCCTTTGTCATTTGTGTAGCCCCGGCCCTGAAATCGGAGACTGGTACAACACACAAATATACACATGCACACACACAAACACACACACACACCCCAGAGAGGGAACAAAATGTGCGCGAGGATGTCCCGTTGTTATTCACCCCGTGTAACCCTCCAGTTCAGATCTGATACGCGTTCGTTATGAATAGTAAATGTGAAACATTCAAGACCTGTGTGTACAGACTTTTAACCTATACGTGAGGGCCTCTGTGGGCTCCATAGCTGTTGCCGAAGTATCTGTCAGTCACCCAGGCTCCGTATCCGATCTCGTCTACAGCGAGCCTGGTGAAGAAGGTCATCACAGATACAGCAGTAGATAGAACTCCCAGGACGTGAACTTTTGTACGAGTAGTTACAGCGCTGGCGACCTCATAGACTCAGTGTAAAGGCTTTGGGTTACCCACTGACCAACCCAGTAAACAACTGTTGAATATTTCTTTGTGGGGGCAGCCTCCTGTGTGTGTGTGTGTGTGTGTGCGCGCGCGCGCGCGTGCGGGTTAAGAAAAATTTGCCTATTTTAAGCAGGTGCAGTGGAAAGAACACGGGCACAAGATCCTTTCTTATGATTAATGCAGTTAAATTTCCCACCGCAGCCAGTGGCATATTGCTTCATAAATACCTATAAAAAATACGAAAAACAGAGCCAGAGCGGATTCAGCACAGACCTTCTCGGGATGTTTATTCTTTGTTTATGTTGGTGTTTTGCTTTGTTTCATTTCAACTGGGGAGCAGTTGTATTATTTTCCCTCTTTGGTACTTTCAGAGGCAGTGAATTAATGCTTCTTGGGGCCCATGGCCCGGAAGGTTCTGCCCCTCTCGTGTCTGCACAAGGAGCCAGTACACGAGCCCAGTCCATCATTTCTTATTTGACCCTGTCCTGTTTACTCTGTCAGGGTAGAAGCGCGGGCCAAGCTCGGCTAGTCAGTGGATTACTTTGTCAGAGGCAGGCTTGGCTACCCCGAGTCAGCCTGAACAAATTACATCCCTCACTCCGTCGCCGAACCGGGAACAGGGTTATAACTCAGTCTAAGCACCGGTCTCTCTTCTATTACCTTCATAACCAAGGTCATACTAATCAACTCAATTACCAGTCCTCTCGGACATTTTCATAATGTTTTCTGCTAGTTGCTCTCCTGTGCAAATCTCTCGGTCTAAGCAAATTAATGCCATTTTTATAACTACCTACATTTCAGGTACAGTGATCTCCTATGAAAAGACTGTATCACCAGCAGTTCAAACTAGCTTTACCTCCCAGTATAATGTATTAATGTATTGCCATAGAGCCCCTTCTAGACTTTTTTTTTTTTTAATACAGTGCAAACAAATCATCTTGTTTTTAGGGAAACAGGAAATTACAAAGAAATTTACTCAAGCAGAGCGCTGAGTTTCCTCCCCATCTTCTTCACCCCACTCCCATCTCAGTGCACCGGACATTTCCACCAGGGCTTTTTCAGGCTCCGATTTCTGAGACACGGGAAGCTGGAATTGCATTATGCCCCTGGAAGGTTGTATTTTCAATCCTTATTGGTTTACAGGTGTGTCCCCCTTTCACCTCCTCTCCACCCCACCCCACGTATACCCCTCCTTTTTTTGAAAACCTTTTATAGCGTTTTTGTTTTTTAATGTTTTTTTCACCTTATCTTACTTGATTCCCATGGCAGATCTATGAGAGTCCAAAATCACACCATTTGGGCAATAGCCCATATTTTGAAAATTTCCTAACAGCACAGTTGCTGGGTAGCTAGTGGCTTGAGGGTGTCGGGAGGGCCTTTTTTTCTGAGTCGTGCTGGTTGTCTGCAATCCGAGTTTGAAAGCAAACCACTGGTTTTGTTTAACCCAGGGAGCTAACCAGAGCACACATGCCTTCTTGTGGCACCTCTGGACTGCCCCCTCTGCACATGCTCAAATTGGCAACTAAAACAGAGCTCTCTAACTCCGCGTGTACGTCCTGTGGTGCCTGTGTTGCTCATAGTAGACCCTGACTGAAGACCAGCCAGATGAGTAAATTCTTTCCCCACACATTTATTCTTTAATGGACTTGCTTATTTGCTCAAAAGAGACATCGAGCTGAGTGCAGAGGAGTCAACATACATTTCGACTTCACCAGAAATGTTTCAGTCCATTATTTAAACAAACAAAAACAAAAGGAAACATTGAAGCAAATATGACAAAATGCTCACAATTCCGTTTGTGAGTGGTAGGTGAAAGTGTAGTTACCCTGTTCTTCCTAGCATCCAGGGGTGTGGCTTGGCCCGCACCTTTGAGGAAGGTCAGATGGGTGGTAATGGAACGGGAGGGAGGGAGCTGACCTCTGTGTTGGCCGACCTCGCCCTGGGCCTGGCTGGGTGGTTTGCTTCCAGAGTCTCATGGATTCTGGGATCCTCCTTCTTACCACCCTAAAGACGGTAAAGCTGAAGGCCAGAGTGCCCAAGCCACTTGCCCAAGGGTACACAAGCTGAATGAGACAGAAGTGAGATTCAAATTCAGGCCACAGGAATTTAAAATCGCTGCTCTTTTTTATTCCCCCTACAAATATTTTTAAAATTGAGGTGAAATCCCCATAACATACAGTATGAAATGTACAACTCTTATCTCAATAAAAAAGAAATTACACCACTCAGTGGCATTTAGTCAATTTACAACATTGTAAACCACCTCCTCTCCGTAGTTTTAAAACTCTCTCCCCCTTGCAGAAAAAACACTCCACACCCGTTAAATAATCACTCCTCATTCCTCCCTGCCCACGAACCTGCTTTTTGTCTGTATGGATTTGCCTATTCTGGACATTTCATCTAAAAACGATCCTATAATTTGTGACCTTTTGTGTCTGACGTCTTTGACTTCACGTAGCATTGTCAGGTTCATTTGCACTGTGGTAAAGGTCAACGTGTCCGTGTTTTAATGGCTGAATAATATTCCGTTGTATGGATATACCACATTGTGTTTACGCTTTCATCCATTGATGGGTCAGTTGGGTGGCGTCCAGCTTTGGGCTGTGGTGAATAGAGCTGCCATGAGCGTTCGGGTTCAAGTTTCTGTGTGGACGTGTGTTTTCGTTTCTCCTGGGAATAACTAGGAGGGGTGTCGCTGGGTCCTACGGCGACTCGAAGTTTAACGTTTGGAGGAACCACCAAGCTGCTTTCCTCCCGCGGCGGCCCCGTCTTGCATGTAATCCCTGCTTTTAATGCTTCTCAGTGTCTGTAGAGGCCCCAGACTTTTCATTAAGTACGGTCTGCAGAAAGAGCGAAGGCATCTTCCCAGGTAACTTTATAATCGACCTCCAGGGACTCGCTGGGCTTGCGTGTGTGCCACCAAAATAGCCAGGAGGCATCCGGTCCTTGTTATTTTGGTCTTCCTCCCCTCCTTCCCACCCTTCTCAGGCTCCAGATTGCCCAAGAGTGGAGGAGGGGTGGCCTAGAAAAGAGGAGGGAGGCCAGGGAGTCAGAATCCTTTGTCCTGCCGGTGCCGCCCAGAGCCTCCCCGTGCTGTCACCTCCAGATCACCCCCTCCTCCCTCTGCCGCGCCCCTCAGTGAGGGGGGGCAAGTTCAGTGGCAACCTGCACACACTGGTGGGGGGTGGCAAGCTGAGTCCTGAAGAAGTCCCCTCACAGGGCTTGTTCAGCGCGAGTGGAGACCACCACTGGTCTCTCCACACCCCCATCAACTGCCCTGGCTCTAATTCCTTCCCCTTTCGCAAAACTAAAGAAAATGGATGTGAAAAACCCCCTGCGAAAGTTAAAAGGTTTTTTTCATGATATGAGCTGTTCAACTTTGGAAACTGGTCTCTACAGTAAAAAATCTGGATCCCAGAACTTCTTTAGGAATCTTTTAACCCCTCCAGAAAGTTGTGGGGAACAGAGTATATGTAATTAACAAGGGCAGGGCATGTGCTAAGTATTTCACAAACATACTCCTACCTAATCCTCATCTCACAACTCTGGGAAGTCGGTGGATTTTGCCCCGTGGGAAAGAGGAGAAAGCTAAGACTCGGAGGGGTCAAGTCATGTGGCGGAAGGCTCCCGTTTTAGAGGCGGTAGCTTCTGGCTGTCAATTTTCCCGACCCTAGACTGCAGCTTGTTTTCACTGTGTCACATGTCTGAGACCTGTTATGTGTCAGAGAGCACAAAAAGACTTAGGTCATAAGACCAAGGCCAGAAAGGCCACAAACTGCAGCAATGTGCGTGGCTCCATTTTACTTCTCCATGTGTACGCTGGAGGAACGCAGAGCTGCCAGGGGCTGCCAGGGGTCTCTCTGAGCACCATTCTTGGACTTCAAAAAACTGGGCTTGGCATCTCCTTTTACAGCCTGCTGGCTATCCAGAGGAGCCCCTGCAGCCCACAATCAAGGATGGGGCAAGAGCCATTTCGAGACTACCCTTTCTGCCTCACACCGATAGCGAAAGCCAGAAACGCTTGCACAAGTCCTAGCCAGCAGTTGGGAAGTAGGGTGTCCAGGACACAGTACAGCTGGAGTGGACCTGCTCGGCAGGTGGTGGACAGGGTGGCTGGAAAGACGCAGATCAAGAGTCAGAGGCCTGGTCTTTTAGCCCAACCTTGCAATGGACTCCCCTTGTGACCCTGCACACTTCCCTTCTCTTCCCAGAACCCCTTTCCTGAGTGTACACAGCAATAGGGGTCTAGATGAAGTTGCTGTCTGTTAGGGAAATTCTTGGAGCAGACCAGGTAAAGAGAATTGGACCCAGAAATAAAAATGCGGGAGAAAATCCTTCTCTTGGCGACCATGATAAGTGGCTCAGCAGACTTGGCTCTGTTAACCAGCACGAGGTGTCCTCTTGCTGGGCATTGCAGTCTTACGGGCATCCTCACTACCCCTCCTAAAAGGAAATTTTATATGAGCACAGACCAGCTCAGACAATCTGGGATCTCTTGTATTTTCTACCGTCTCGGGGGAAGTTGCTGTAATGTCCTTCAATAATCCAGTCTGTCCATGTTTTCCCAGATGCAACACTTCCCTGTTACATGCTCTGTTTCTTTTTACAAATATCATCTCATTTAATCCTCACTGAAATCCTGATGGTGTTTTCATCCTCTTCAATTTATAGTTTTGGAAACAGGGAATCAGAAAGGATAGTGATTTGCCCACGATCACCCAGCTAGCAAGTAGCAAAGTTGGAATTTGACCCAGGTCTGACTCCAAAAGCACTCACCTTGTCTGCCTCCTGATACATTTTCTTGTAAGGAGCATCTCACAACCAAACTGATATGACCATTTACTTTTATCTTTGGTTAAAAATGGTACCAGTCTCATAAGTCAACAAGTTTTATTCATACTCTAAATAGCAGCTGATTGAGAAAATTAAACTGACTATGGATTACTTCCCTAGGAGCCAGTGACTGCATGATTCCATTCCATTTTATCTTCTGTAGATAAAATTTTTACTCAAAAAAAGAAAAAAAAAAAAACAGAACTCACTTTTCAGCCAAGGGTTACTTCTTCTTTTACAGTAAATGCCCTGTTTAAGATTTTGCAAGCTCATGTCATGATTTTTTTTTCCTCTTTCAGTATCTTTCCAAATTTAGAAGTTAAATTTATAGGGCTGTAATTTGCAAGGTCATCCTTTTTTTCTTTTCTTTTTCTTTTTTTTATTTAAAGAAATGTAAGCAGGAGATGAGGCCTTTTCAGGGTTGGGGGTGACAGCTCATGATTCTTTATTGACGTTGGCCAAGTCTCTGCAGATTCCTGTGGGCTGATGATTATTAGCGCCTTGCCTACACATTGCAAACACACAGACTTATCTAAATATTCCCCCACGCACACTCCCCAGTTTAAGAAGAATGTGAAATGTTGGGAAATGTTTCCAAGAAAAGACTAAAGGATTAGGCTACCTGGAGAAGTGAACTTGAAGAGGAAGTGGAGTATAGTCAACTCTGTGACTGGTTGTGGACCCGGTGCTAGGCACGCAGACGGTGAGAGACTTGAGTCCCTGTAGTCGGCCTTCCAGGTCACAGACTAGCTTGGAAACAGGGAAAGCTGACAGGTGATTACAACATGGGGTGTGTGCACCCCTGGGAAAACACAGACAAGGTTCAGGGGCTGCACAGAGGGAGGGATTAACTCTACGAGGAGCTATTTCAATAATGGTTTTCAATTATAGGACACCTCTAATAATATGATTATAGACTTTCATACCAGTGCAGTACCCCAGTTAGTATTTATTCCCCCACACTGGACAAATATAATTATTGTATGCTTCCCATTATTAGCTCTTTTTATTCCTAATGAAAAGAGGGGAGGGTAACATAGAAGAAACATGCTTTTGTGACCATTCACATCCTTTTCTACTCAAAAATTTAAAATTCATATATATATGTATNGATTTTTTTTTTTTTTGCTTGTGTCTTTCCTAAATCCTTTACCGAAATAAAAATGGTACCCCTCCCCCCAGGTTTTCTGACAGTGGGTGCTGATTCTGCAGGGGGCTCACAGATGCTTTTCAAGAGCAACTCAATGTCAGATCAAGCTACCCAAGGGAGGCTGGTTCTTCACTATGCATCACGGCCTTTTAATGCCATATTGCTTTTTATCAACCAATCAGCGGATGTTTTCCCCCCTTTCACATTGAAAGCACTCCACTGTGGAAACCAATAAGTTTGTTATCTCATTTTTTTTGTTTTCTGATGTCTTGACAGCAGAACCAATCTTTGGAATCCTTTAAAAAAATTACCGAAACAAATTCGATCACAAAAGCTTTTAAAATCTGAAATCCCAGGAAGCTAATTAGCGCATCCTTTTAAGATGGCTTCCTGCATTTTTATATACACATAGGCTTGGGTTTCAAATGCAGTTGGCAGTTTGCCACAAGTCAGGGAGGTCATCCTGGCTCTTAGGAGCACTGAGCTTCTGCAGAGCCCTGTGGAGGGAGGGCAAGGGCATGACTCTCCCCTGCGTTAGCACGTGCCTGTGATCTGTCACCAGGTAGCAGAAGGAGGCCAGGAGCCGCATTCGAGGGGGCTCCTCAGGGTTACTTGTAGACTCCGAGATCTTCTCTCCTTGCCCTAATGACGTCCTTATTTTGCTATTTCTCCACTTGACATTGAGCCTCTGGGTAGCAGGAACTGTGTGTACCCCAGTGCCTTGCGTGGAATTTGGCACATAGTAGGTGTGTAATTAAAGTAGCTGCTGTAAATCCAGAAACCACAGGCTTCAGAGATAGTCAAAGGTATCTTCGGGCCCACAGTCCTCCCCCACCTGTGTCTGAGTTCCCTTAAGGCCCTGCATTTCTGCTCTGGGCATCTTTGTACCTACAGTGCCTGGCCCAGAGTCGGCGCTCAGTAAACCTGTGCTCCCATCGAGTGCCTCGGAATCACGCCCAGGATGTCTGCTGTAAGAATTTGTGAAACTTCTTTGGGAGTGTGCTTTTTGCCTTCCCCAGCCATTGGGCAATCTCGCTGGGCAAAGACAGACTGCGAGAGATGGTTGACTTCTTTCGTGTGTGTGTGTGTGTGTGTGTGTGTGTGTGTGTGTGTGTGTGTGAGAGAGAGAGAGAGAGAAAGGGAAAAGGCTATGGAAGTATAAAATTAACTTGAATGCCTTGATGAATCCATCTCATTGTATTGAAAAGACATCAGGATTCTCCCCAGAAAAATATTTTCCAGCATAAAAGCCGTGTTAATCACATTTGAAACACATGTGTGTCCACGTCTCCAGGCCCGAGTCCATAGGCACGTACGTCACTGCAGAATGAACCCTATCGGTTTGTATTATCGGCTGCCCTCCTGGACTTCCTGAGAGGTGTGGGAGCAGCACATTCCAGATGAACCATCTCAGCCACACAAAAATGCCTGGTGTGTTTGGGGCACAATTGAATAAACCGTTGCTTCAAATACTTGATTATTAAGATGGTCCACGTGGGTCTCGTTCACCCGTCCTGGTGCGTGACCCAAACGACTTACAGGCAGAGATTGGAATCAGGAGCTCAGTGCAGTGCCCAGCAAATAGTTGAACTATTCACCCCAGAGGCTCATAAGCAGCTTGTCTTAGTCTTCAAAGACACAAAAAGAGACAGCAGCTTGTAGACAGTAGTAGTTAAGACCATTGAAGAAATTATTTCCTACCAAATAAAGCTCTCCTGTTTCAAAATGGAAAAAAAAAAAAAGCCACACAGAACTTCAGAATCAACTTGAAGGTTCAACAGCAGGAGAATGATTCCATAAATCACAGGAGATCCACTTAATTAGGCAGCCACTAAAATAAAATGACAGTTGGAAAAAAATACTCATGATAAAAATTTTGATGGCTAAAGTAGGGTTCAAAATGGAATATATTCTCTGACTAAAGCTCTCTTAGAAGACAGATGAATGGAGGGAGAGTAGTGGAGATGTATTACGTACCTGAGTACATTTCTCACTTTTCAAAGTGGCAAATGTATTGCATTGCCTTTATAATTTGAAAAAGTCTAATTTAAAATGTGTCACCAGTAAAATCTTGTGACAACTTGTAAACTGGTTGGATATATGGTATTTTCAAGATATGCAATTATAAGTAGCCCTCACATACAGCCAGGCTATTTATTTGAACTTGGGCTTGTGAAGTCTCAGTCCCCATGGCTTTGTAGAGTGAAGGGTTCTGAGGGGCAGGTTAATAGCAATGCCGATACAGGTATTGTGGTCCCCAGATAAAGCATGCGTTACTCAGCTTAGCTCTGAACGTCAGGATAAAATGCCTCTGGCTTGTCAATGCGATGCACTTTTCTGTGTTGCCTTCACTGTCAGGCAGTTATTGAAAAATTGTCTTTTCCTCCCAAATACAATAATTAATGCCTTGGCTAGGCTGCCATGACAAATCCTTCAAGATTAAGAGTGTTCTGATATCTGGTGAATTTCTACTGTGCGCCAAAGGACCGAGGTGGAGTGAGACATGGGTGTGCTCTCTTAGGAAATTAACAAAAATGACTAATGATTCATTTCAGAAGTTAATAAGTAATACATTTGCTCACATTAACAGAAAAATTCATACTAAATCATTAAGAAGAAGAATAAAAGAGGAGGATGGGTAAAGTTGACTGTACTTATTGAGCCTTTACTAGATGCCATTTTGCATTAATGCTTCTCATTTTGCACCGCTTATCCCATTTAATATTAGCGGCAATCCTGAAGAACTGCTCTTCTTGCCTGATCTGTCTCACATCAGTGTGCTTGCTTTTTCTCACTCGGCGTGCTGTTTCTTATCAACTCCTACCCTCTGCTCCACGTACCCCCCATCTCTGCCAGTACCGGCACCTCTGCTCTGCAGGGTTCAGAGCAGTCTATATGGAGCCCAGCGAAAACCTGTAAAGATCGGTCAGTTCTGATGTTTCGGCTCTAATTTTTGATATGCCTCATTCTAGTCGCTTGAATAAAAGGAAGACATTTGGAAATTGCTAAATTGCTTCTAAGTGACTAGGTGTTACAAGTAAGTTTGAAATCCACCTTTGTTGAATATAACAAAACCGCATCCCTCTGAGGCCTGAGGATAGACACTTCCATTGAAGAATTCTAGTGTCCTAGAATTCTGTGTGTGGGTCTTCAACTTATTTCAGGTGGGCTTCATCTGTGTGTCCACGCACGTGGCCACCAGGTCGGCCACAAAGCTGTGGTTCTGGTCATCTGGGTCCCCTTCAGCTGAATCATGTGACAACCTATGTCTGTTACTAGCTAGATGGACATGCTGTGGTAGATTGTTCACTTGGCCTTGATGTGCTCTTCATTCCCGGGCAAAAGCATCTCAGGGAGTGGAAACCCTGGTTCCCAGGACTCATGGCCTTCCGTGTGCTGTGGCTAACCCGACTGAGGCCCCCGCCTTGGGAGGACGTGCCTTGATTCTGATCACAGATGGTTAGCATTAGAGGCAACATGCATGCCTGTCCTGCTTCCTGGAACCAGCATTTAACAGAAAGATTGTTGTGCATAGTTAATCGTGTGATTCCCTCATTTCCATGTGAACCCCTACACTCTTTGGTCCCTCTTTGCCCCTTTAGACTCACCTCTTCCTCCCACGCTTCCTGCCCCCCGCTCCCCCGTGAACAGGCCACATCCCTTCACACCTCTGAGCTTTTGGTTACACTGTCATCTCTACCTGAGTTCCCTTCCTGCCTCCACCCTTGCCTGTCAAATTCTTCCTGCTTTCTACCTTTCGGTTTCCACTGAAATGCCCCTGACGTGAGCCGTTTGCACATCTATGTTGTGGGCATATTGATTAGGATAGGATAGGCTGCAATAACAAAGAGGTCCCTGAAGTCATAATAGCTCAAACCCCAAAAGCTGTATTTCTTCCTCAGAACATAGCATGAGTGGATGTGACTGGCCAGGGGCACTTTTGTTCCACGAAGTGACTCAGGGACCCAGGCTCCAGCCACCTTGCACCTGCATCCTCCCTGTGTCTATACGTAACCTGCTGGTGGATATCTCTTACCAGCCCCGGCCACGTCCCACTGAAAAGAGCTAGCCACATGGCTGTCTTGCACGGTAGGCTGAAAAATGTGGTCTAGCTCTTGGCTCAGGAAAAAAATGCACATGGATGTTGGGCGGGAAGCTGGCAGGCTGTGCCCATGAGCTTCTGGAGGGCACAGACTGTTTTCTCCCGGTTAGAATCTCCAGTCTCTGGTATAAACTGAGGTCCCCGATAAATATATGTGGAATTAAGAGATAAGAGAACATTCAGTTGGTTTCCATTTGCCATTGTGTCATCAAACTTTGAATCGAGTGACATGCTTTTTTTCTTTCTGGCATTGTTCAGGGGCTTTTTATGGTTGAATACTGAAACACCAAGGGCTGTCTTCAGATACGTTTTCTCCTAATACAGAGGCACGAAACCAGAGTGCTGGTGTTCTGAAAGGCGAAAGGACCCCGGGTAAAGAGTAATCTAATAATTCATCTTTATGTTAAAAACACATCACAGCCCATTCATTTCCCCACTGGCATACTCCAGGCCGACTTTGGCTCCCCTTTCTGCTAAATGCATCCTTTCCCTCTCATCAGTCTCCGCTCCTCCTGCCGAAAATGGAATACAATGAATAGATGTATAATAAAATCTTTTAATTGTCTTAGCATATGTTGCTTTTATTAGGTGGGCATAATTGCATTCATGGGATCACCTACAGAGTCCTTTCGAATATAAAATTGAAATGGCTTCACACTCCGTGCACAAGTCCTTCTGAGCCACTGTTTTCCCCTTCACTGCCTCCTGTCCCCCTTTTGCTGTAAAGTTCACATTGAAGTGTGAAAAGAGAGACGTGGCAACTGACACATGCTGGATCTTATCAGCCCCGAGTGCAGCTGTGGCCCGACGGAGGAGCGACTGTCATTTCTACACCATTTATTTCTGCCTGGCCTCATTGCTTGCTTCCTTTCGGAGGAAATTTTCCCTGTTAAAGTACTGTACTTGTCATTTATTTCCCTTTTTTTCCGCTCTCCCTCCGTGGATGGGTTTTGATATGCATTTATCCCAAAGGCAAGCCTTTTACACACTTCCGCTAACCTCTTAGGGTCAGGCTCCTCTAAGCGGCATCAGGCTCATAAAAGCAACTCAACAGAGCTTTTATGGTGTCATTACAGCTCCCTTAAATTTCTCTCCTTCCAGCATCCAATAATTCTATCGCCTCTAATCAATTCACGAGCTTTTTTATTTGAAAGTGGGCGACGGAGTGGGAGAGAAGGGGCTAGAAGCAGCTGAACGCCCACTTCGTTTGGACCAAGGTTTGTCAAAGTCACTTAACTTTGAGTCCTATGGAGCAATTACAGCCTTTATTTTTATTTTAGAACAGGGATTGGCAAACTTTCCGTAAAGGGACCGGCAAAATATATTTTAGGTTTTGCAGGTCGGTCTGTGTCACAAGTACTCAGTTCTGCTGTTTAGCATGCACATGCACCAAAAAACTCCTAGACAATATGTAAATGAATGTGTGTGGCTGTTTTCCAATAAAACTTTATTTGCAAAAACAAGCAGTGGGCCGGATTTCGCTATGTTCTTTAGTTTGCCAGCTCCTATTTTAGATATTAAAATCTTTCAGGTGACATCCTCCAAAAATTCCTAGTCTACTTTAAAGTAACTCTTAAGACTAGATATGATGTTCACATCTCTAATGCTCTGCTTAGATGGTAGAATGTTAGTACCAAGAAAACTTGGTCCACTGACTTTGTTTCCAACTTTATTTTTTTTCTCTTTACTTTCTTTGTCTTGAGCAATATAAACTTAAAATTTTTACTTAATGTATCTTCAAGGGCTTCGCTTCAAAAATAATTTTGTTGTGCCACACAGAGCTGCTTAGAAACTTGAGTATTATGTTTCCCATTAATTGTGCAGGACATTGTTTTTTTTTTTTTTTTCATAAGGTACATAGAGCTTTCTTTTTTATTATTTTATTATTAACATATAATGTATTATTTGTTTCAGGGGGACAGGTCTGTGATTCATCAGTCTTACACAATACACGGCACTCACCACAACACATACCCTCCCCAGTGTCCATCCCCCAGCCACCCCATCCCTTCCACCCCACTCCACTCCAGCAACCTTCATTTCTTCCTGAGATCAAGAGTCTCTTATGGTTTGTCTCCCTCTCTGGTTTCTTCTTGTTTCATTTTTTCCTCTCTTCCCCATGATCCTCTGCCTTGTTTCTCAAATTCCACATGTCGGTGAGATCCTATGATAATTGTCTTTCTCTGATTGACCTATTTCGCTTAGCATAACACCCTCTAGTTCCATCCACATTGTTGCAAATGGCAAGATTTCATTTTTTGATTGCTGCATAATATTCCATTGTGTATATATATACCCTATCTTTTTTACCCATTCATCTGTCTATAGACTTCTGGGCTCTTTCCATAATTTGGCTATTGTGGACATTGCTGCTATAAACATTGGGGTGCAGGTGCCCCCTTGGATCACTACATTTGTATCTTTGGGCCAAATACCCAGTAGTGTAATTGCTGGGTCATAGGTAGCTCTATTTTCAACTTTTTGAGGAACCTCCATACTGTTTTCCACAGTGGCTGCACCAGCTTGCATTCCCACCAACATTCTCTGCATCCTCGCCAACATCTGCCGTGTCCTGACTTGTTAATTTTAGCCATGCTGACTGGTGTGAGGCGGTATCTCATTGTGGTTTTGATTTGTATTTCCCTGATGCCGAGTGACGTGGAGCGCTTCTTCATGTGTCCGTTGGCCATTTGGATGTCTTCTTTGGAGAAACGTCTGTTCATGTCTTCTGCCTATTTCTCGATTGGATTATTTGTTCCTTGGGTGTTGAGTTTGATAAGTTCTTTATAGATTTTGGATAGTAGCCCTTTATCTAATATGTCATTTGCAAATATCTTCTCCCATTCTGTCCGTTGTCTTTTGGTTTTGTTGACTGTTTCCTTTGCTGTGCCAAAGCTTTTTCTCTTGATGAAGTCCCAGTAGTTCATTTTTATGCAGAACCTTCTTGGAAAATGAACATTGATCCTATCACTGGGAGGTAAGCACAGCGGTGAGAAGAAGCAGTTCACTGCCCTAAGTCAGCTACTGCCTCGCCAGTGTTCGCTCAGGCTGGTGGCCACAGGGAAGAGCACGGGCCTGTTGTGACTACTGAGGACGTGTGTGGGAACACTGGAAAGTCATAATCTCAATTTCCACCTCACAAGGACACTGTGAGGAACACAGTAAGAGTCCTTAATTCCAAAAGTGCAAAATTGAGCTCAGAGATGAAAGATAACGTGTCCAAAGTCCAGGTAAGCCATGATGCCGGCTTGGACTAAGATGGTGAATGAATATATGGACCCCTTACAACATTTCCCCGTGTTTATGCTTTTACTAAAGCTGAGTATGACAGATAATGTTAAGATTTCACCACATATCCCTGGATGTGCACCTCAGCTGTCCTCCCCATCCTCTTTGGCAGTTAGTCCCTGGCCAAGTGACTGAATCCTAACGTATGCAATTCATGCAAAGTGATGCCCAGCCCCTCCAGTCTGGACCAATGGAAAACCTCCAAATGTGCAAACCTCCCTATTTGCTGGAGTTTTTTTTCCTTCAGTCTAGCTAGAATAAAGGTGACACTCAGGGTGACATTGCAAAATAAGATCACTAGCTAGGCCCAGTGAATCCAGGAAATGTTCAAATGGGGAGAGCCTGGGAGGTTCCAATCTTGGGCAAAGGGGGTATATGCAAGTTATTTTAAAACATTTCAGCAAATATCATAGGATTTAACTAAATGAGGCTAAGTGTTCTATTTATTTTATTTTAATTTAGATTGGAATTGCAGCATAGAAGTTAAGTGACTTACCCAGGGTCATGGCGGTAAAGAAGTATAGATCCAAGACATGAATCCATGTTTCTTGACTTCTAGATCAAGTTTATTTTTTCCCTTTACTCCTTGGGAGGTGGTCTTTGTCTGGTGGTTTTCACTGAGTTCCTTGTTGAGAGACAAGATCCCCTTTGCTATTGTGCCCAGTTCAGCAAGGAAGAATTTCTGCTGTGTTGGAAAATTTGGGGGGATCTCAAGGCTTGATCACAAGGTACATAAAGACAGATACTGATGCTTAACTTCCACTTTCATCGAGAGAGAGCGAGATATCAGTGATTTATTGGTTGACATTTTCCTTGGGTCTTCATAATGCTTGTTTATTAGAGATAATTTGCTGAAGCGTGCACAAGGTGGAAGGTCACGCAAGGAAGGTTTTTATTAGTTGTGTACTGAATGGATCAATAGTAATTTGAATACTATAAATCTGTCCTGTTAACAGGTTTATTTCTTCATCACGTATTAATTCCAGAGGGTTTCACCCGTTATAGAATTGACGTAAACCATGCCGTGCAGATGCTGCTGCCCCTGTAATCGGGTTCAGCTGTGCATCTGTGGGAGCCTCCGGGTGGGCGCTCGAACGTCGGAGAGCAGATAGAATCAGGTAAACAGGAACCGAAAGCCTCTGCTTCCCTCGGAGAAGAAATTGGAAGAAAAAAATGGAAGCTATCCATTCAGCCGCTAAATTTACTTCGTTTCTTTCTTCCTCTCGCGCGCTCTCTCTCTCTCTCTCTCTCCTCCCCTAACTCACTCTTTCCCTCCGCCTCCTTCCCAGCTCCTGTCTCTGTCTGTGTATCCATCCATCCACCATTCACTTATTTATCCTGATTAGAAAAGCAATGAAGGTACCCAAGATGGAAAATTTGGAAAAACAAAAAAACCTTAATAAAATAGCAATCACTCCTAATTCCAGCACTAAGTAATAAGCACTGGTACATATAAGAATATTTCTCTCTAGCTAATAATCTACACTTCACGTTGTCCCTTTGGCTAAATGCTTATGGTGGACCTTGTGTGCCCATGCGAACATCCAGAGTGTGTGTGCATTTGTAGGGGGGGAGTTTGTGTGTCTGTGTTTTAATAGCATAATTCTTTATCCATTCATCAGTCTATGGACATTGGGGATCTTTCTGTAGTTTGGCTATTGTCGACAATGCTGCTATAAACATCAGGGTGCATGTGTTCCTTCGAATCTGTATTTTTATGTCTTTTGGGTAAATACCTAGCAGTGCGATTGCTGGATTGTAGGGTAATTCTATTTTTAACTTTTTGAGGTCTGTCCTCTCCTGTTTTCTCGAGTGGTCCAGTTCTTTTTAGTTTTGTTATTATTCCTGTTTTTATTTTGCCATTATAAATACTACAGCGATAAACATTCTTATGCAATATTATCTTGCACACTGCTGGTTTTAAAATTGTAGGATAGATTCCAAAAGGAGAATTTTTGGGTCAAAGTTCAGATGACATAATTTAGCATCCTGTGTTTTTTACTTAACATTATACAAAAGCATTTCCCTAAGTTAATGAAAAACTCTTCGTAAGGGATTTTTTTTTTTTTTTAATTGGTTGGTTGCAAAAAACTCCGTCACGTGGTTGTTCCAGTTTAGTTAGCACCTCTCCTATCGCCGGACCTTTGGGTGCCGTCCATGTCTTTGCTTTTATAAACAATGCCGAGGCGAACATCTCTCTACACGAATCTTTGCCGTCCTCTTGACCTACTTGGAGTCCTACACGCGGGATAACTGGGTGGAAGGCCACTAAAGGAAGGTCCTTTTATTTATTTTTATTTTTTCTTTTTATCATTTATTATATTTTTAGGAGGGACCTTTTAAATCCCAGGCTGCAGACAATCGCATTGCAGGTTTCCACCGCACATTCCAGCCCCGTGCAGCGCAGCACTTTACAAACCGCAGCATAAACCCTCGGAATAATTCCGCGCCCCACAGGGACGGAGCATTGTTATTAATATAACTTTACAAACATCATTCTTTTGAAAGCTTCATCTAACCTGACCACAGCTCATTAGAGAACCTTCTAACAACCCCAGGGCAGCCTGTGGATTCTGCAGCAGACAAGTTGGCATGAGCTGAAGGACATCCTCGGGGAAACGTCCCCCTTCCCATCCTAGCCGAGAGATGATCTCTGCCCATGCCTGCCAGCTGGGGACCTTAGAGCTTTCCTTCTGGGAGAGAAAAGAAGGTCTCTGGTTCCTTCTCTGGTTCATTTCTATCTTCAGATCACACGCAGTGTTTCCCAATGGGGCATGGTTGGCGTTTGGTATGAGGGACGGTCCTGCACCCGGTAGGGCATTCAGGGTACCTGGCCTTGCTCCCTGCACGCCAGTGGCCCACTAGGAATTGTAACAACCACACGTCTTTTCCTGTCTCCCAGCTCTCCTTGTATACACTTCATCCCTTGCGCTCAATCATATATTCAAATACGCATTTTTCCTGATCCTTTTTAATTTGTCTTATGTAAACATGTGCCATCTTTGTGTATGGGCTTTTGCTCTAAGACCTCTGTGATGAGGCAGTGATTCTCAGCTGTGTTTGGAAAGAGCCAGAAGGAAGGAAAGTAATCATCAAGGCCGATGAGAATGGGGTTGCAGGGTGGAGGGTTTTCATGTATTTTTAATAGGATAACATGGTGGTTAAAAGCTGGGCTTCTGGAACCTGAAGACCTGGTTCAGATTCTGACACTTGCTCTGACAAGCTTGTGACCTTGGCAAGTTCTTAACCTCTTTCTGCCTTTATTTTATCATAAATATGGGATAATTATAGTTCCCACTGCATAGTTTTGTTATGAGGAGTAAATGAGTCACTGTTTCTGAGATACTTAGTGCCTGACACAGAACAAACACTGTGTGTGTGCGTGCGTCTGTGTGTGTGTGTACACGTGTGTGTGTGTGCACACGTGCGTGTGTGTGTGCATGCTCTCCACAATTCCAGCAAGGCAAAGGGATACTGGACAGAGACCTCCTAAGGTGCTGAGGTATCAGAAAGCAGGCTGGGGAAACTCTTAGGGTGTAACTTGAAGAAGGTCAGATACACGTAGCAGGCAGTCAGTACGGCAGCGTCCCTAATCTGACGCCCAGAATTCGAGACAGGTCCTCCGGCCCGTCTTGTCAGGGTGCTCTTCTCTGGCAGCGATGGAGAGCCCCCCACTGGTGTCCCGGCCTCCAGCAGGACCAAAGCTGCAACACCCCTGCCCAAGAGGAAGGAGGGTTGTTCAGAGCAGGAGCCCCACACCATCAGGGCGGTGCCCCCTGTGGCCTGCGGTCGGCCCTGCCCACTGAGAGTCTGGCCGGACTCTCTTCCTTTTCATGGAAACCTATGGAGGCCCAAGATCAAGGTCACCTTTTGAGGTTTGGGTAGTGCCTTTAAGCTCCTAGTCTATGTCCTCCCAGAAGGAAAAAGGAATGGAGGAAGGAAGAAGGACAAAGGAGAAGCATTTCTTTAAGACACCGTGCTAACAAATGTTAGCATGTGTGAAATTCAGAACAGTTCTAGGAGCAGAACCCAAGCTTTTCCTTTACTAGAAGATGTACATTTTATCTAATATATATTTCTGAAAGTGGCATGCATCTTATAATCCATATGGGTATTTGCTGGACTATTAGGCTCCCTCCCCAATGCTGTGAGCAAATCAGTAATGCATCTTACACTTGATAACACATTAGTGGTAACAATAATAATTATTATTATTAAGAAACATATATAAAGTAAACTAAGTGCTGTCTAATTCATTCATTTATTTATAATACTTAAACCAGTAAGGTGTCTTCTATTATTGTACCCACTCTACAGATGAGAAAACTGAGGCACAGTTTAATAAAATGCCGTGGATCCCACAGCCGGGTTAGAGGCAGACCTGAAATTTGGCAGGATTGCTAAGATAACACAGCTCATCAGCAGTGGGTCTAGGATGCGAACCACGGTCTTCATGGTTCGCAAATCCGTATTCTCTCCATACCGACTCCATCGCTGAATCCCTTCCTCATTGCTGTGGTCTCTATACCCAGGATGCTGAGACCCGCCAAGTCAGTCCCGGAACGAAGCGTGCTTCGATGGGACTGATCGTCACCATTTCCTCCACTCACTCTCTTAATCCCTCAGGCTGTGTCTTCAAGATGCCCCTTTTGTCCGTGCTTTCACCGGAAGGGGCAAACGTGGACACTGTCAAGGGGATTCCAAAAATGAGGGGAAGTGTCAACCATTGCCGAACACACTCAGTTACTGTCTTCTTTTGAATAGACTGGAATTAAGCCCTTCAAACAAACCTTCAGAATTGACCTTGGAATTGAATAATCTAATTCAAAGGCAGTCAGTTTGGATAGCTTAGACGGTTGGGTCAAGTTTGGGGGGGGCTTTGGACTAAGAGCCTACCATTCACTTATTCAACAAATGCTTCTAAACACTCACTGCTGTGGTCGGCAGTGGTGCTGCCTGCGGGTGCAAAGCACATCCACAGGGGCAAAGACCTGGAATAAACAGTACCACCTGTGAGAACTGTCCAGACCACCAATTCCCATGCCCTCTATGTTCCTACTGTCTTTGTCCCAGTTGACTAAAGAACATTATCCAAGATTTTGTCTACTTGGATTGCAGCCCCTTTCCCTGACCACACCTCTCCGGTGTCCTACACCCACCCTGCAAATTCTCCAGCCCCCAGCCCAGCGGTACCAGCATGGACCTGCCCCACCCCCTGGGAATCAAGATGGCACCCAGCTTCAGCTAAACTTCCTGGCACCATGGGGATTCGTATCTGACCCTGAGAACATTCTGTCTTCCCCAGATAAGCTTTCACAGGAGAGTGGGAGTCTAGAAACACAAATAACAAAGATAGGAGTTAGAAGAGGAGGAGTGAATGGCAATTGGAGTTACTAATTCCCCAGATAATTTAGTTCTGATTTCCTTGTGCTCCCCGTGATGATCCAGTTGACTCCAAAGGAAGATGATAAAAAACTGGACATCAAGAAAAAGATTTATAAAAAGTTATATTTTTGCATAATTGATTGGCTGTAGGGGCTTTCCTTTAAACTTCAGACTTTAAGGAGTATGAGGCTATATCTGTCCCTAGCACTGATGATTAAACATGTGTGTTGCTTATAAAAGTCGGGAAGTACAACAGTAATTTGGTCAGCTCTCACCTTCTGGTCCTTTTGTGGATTCTAGAAACCTGAAGATAAGGAGAACCATGGATGGACTTTATTGAATTACTGAACTGGGTGTCACTGAGGGAGGGCAAGTTCTTTCTGTCTGTGAATCTAGGGGAAAATGGGTTATTTACCTAGATTTGGAATATTTGGACTTAGAATCAAAGTCCCAAATATCACCACTGTCTGGTAGGCCACTGACCCTGACAGGCAACTGCCCCCTCGATCCCAGAGTAGAGGAACTCTCAGTGGTAAACACAATTCCATCCCAGCTCTCTGCATGGCTGGTGGGCGAGTCAGTTTCCCATGCCCACTTTTTTACAGTTTGAAGGAAAAAGGTTAATTCTGTAAAGGGTACTAGACCATATTTTCTAACTGGGAGGCATTTCCCCTTTTAAGAGTCCTTTAATGTGTGTATGTATTCCTTTTGGGGCTAAGGAGATGTGACTCCCGCATCAGCCAAGACCCATCTGTCATGCAGGTAGCCTTGGCCTGGACTGAGCGCTAACTGCGCAGATCCGTCAACGACTGTGTGTTCATCTTCCATGGTTTGAGTTGCCCAGATGCAGGGAAAGCCTTTTGTCAAACACCTGCCGATGAACATTAGGCAGGGCGCGTTCTGGAACATATCATGGATTTCCTTCTCTGTCGTCTCCGGAGCAGAAAAGGGACAGGGAAACAGATTCAGGAGAGAAATATGAGGATGCATGAGAGCACGTACAGGACATGGGGTGGGGTGAGTCAGACGCTCCCTCGTGTGCGGAGGGACTCCTCGGGTTTCTAAGAAGTAACATAAAGGAGGTAAACTTGGTGCTCGGACACCCAAAGCCTGACACTAAGAAACATGGTGAGATATATTTAGAAGAGATGGTTCCACGCACGTGTGTGCACGTATATGTGTGCGTGGGGCTGGCATTTGTGTGTTATTATAAATACGTCTGCTGGCCTTGATAAGGCTCATGCAGAAGGTTCTCTCGACTCCTTTGTGCGTGGCCTGTACAGTCATAAATTGGTGCCAGGTGCCTTCTGCATTGTGGCTCTGGGCGTGGACATTCTTCTAGTGTGTGTTCAGGGCTGTGCTGACTTATTTGAGGTTGATAAGGAGGGATGGGAGCTGAATGGTAATAGGAGTAGTAAAGTATTACTCCCTGGGTCTGTCCTAACAAAGTGTACAAACTGGCTGCCTTGAAACAGCGTGAAGTCGCTTTCCCCGATCAGGGTACCAGTGGGTGTGGCCCCTCTAGAGAAGAATCCATCCCTGCCTCGTCCCCCGTCTGGTGGATCGCTGGCAATATCGGTCCCGTTGGCATATGGCTGCCGCCCTCTACTCCCTGTCTATTGTCACGTGGCGTTTTCTCAGTGTCTTCTCCTCTTCTTGTAAGGACACCAGTGATACTGGACAAAGGGCGCACTCTCCTCCAGCGTGACCTCCTCATATCGAATTACATCGGTAGAGACTTTCTGGTCACATTCTGAGGCATTGTTTGGGGGGACACAATTCAACATATAACAAGAAACACAGTAATATTACGGGGATTAGCAGTACAATACCGTTCATGCAGCATCGATCATCCTCTGGCCATCCTACTAAGAACTTTCTGTCTTATCCTCACCTCAGTTTTCTTTTCTTTTTTTTTTTTTTAAAGATTTTATTTATTTATTTGACAGAGAGACAGCGAGAGAGGGAACACAAGCAGGGGGAGTGGGAGAGGGAGAAGCAGGCTCATAGCGGAGGAGCCTGATGTGGGGCTCGATCCCATAACGCCGGGATCACGCCCTGAGCCGAAGGCAGACGCTTAACCGCTGTGCCACCCAGGCGCCCCTCACCTCAGTTTTCTAACCAATGAGGAAGTGGAGACTCGGGGAACCTTCATCCACATTTCTTATCTTCCCCCCTTTCCTCCTGTTCCCCGGGCCAGGCTCCCGATGTACTGATTTGTCACCGCATGTTCACAGTAGCAAGTGCTTATCCCGGGACCCAAAACCAGGCACGTGGTCTGACAAGTATCGTAGGATCACAGTGTGACAAGATTTCCATCACTGGAAATCAAGAAAATATAAATCACGGGGTGAAAGACAACACTGAGTGTTCAGAAGAGGAGCTGAAACGTCTCTCTGAGGGTTGGGATTCTGAGGGTGGCGGGCAGAGGATCCCACACTCCGAGCGGGACTTCCTGGGTCCGAACCCCAGCTTCTACCACGTCGCGCTCTGGAAGATTTGGGGCAGGTTTCGTAATGCCGTGTGCTCCGGTTCCCTCCTGCGTAAAATGAGTTAACATCAGGCTGAGCACGTAGACGTTTTGTGAAAGCTAAGTAAGCTCATCTATAGAAGTTATTATTACTAGAAATAATATTTCACTGCCCCCAAACGTGGATTTCACAAACTTTTATGATATCCCTTCAATGGGCAAAGTACTCAAAATCTGCTCCCTTGTATTTTTGAAAACAGGAAAAACAAAATCGTGAATGAACTCCTTTGAGCTGCGAGTCCTCTCTCTGCATCAGCCGTGGAGGCAGCCAGGCATAACTGATAAGGTTCCTTCTTATCTCTAATTGTCTACTATCTCTGCACACGCAGGGAGGCAAGCTGTGCTCTTCAAACACAGATTCCTCCTCCTGCTTCCGGTGTCGTTCTGCCCTTGCCTCCGCGAGCTGCTCACTGTCGACAGTACCAGTGTGGGGTCACGTGTGCCTCCTCTCCTTCCTGGAATGTGCTGCAGAGGAAAATCCAAGCCTTGAGCTTGACAAGCAGAGACGGAGGTGAAGGGACAGGGGCGGGGACAGTGGGGTCTCTTGCCGAAAAATGGAAACACCCACTTTGGCCTTGGGTTCCTACCAAGAAATGTCTAGGGAGATGGGCCTTCGGACTGGCTTGGGGTGTGTGGCATATTTCCCTTGCAAATGCGCCCTCTCTTCTGTAGCACCAGAAAGTTCTCCCTGCTATGGAGAAGACGCTGTGGATTTCTGTTTGAAGATTTCCCAAATCCCTTTCTCACAGAGTGTTTGGTCGGGCACCAGGCTAAGCATGCTTTGTCAAGAAATTACTAACTTCAGTGCCCTGGAAGACCATTTTCTTTCTGTTTCACCACATTTCCACCCATAGGAAGTCAAACTTTTAGTTTAGTGCTGATAACAGTGAGACAGCCCATTCTAGGCCGTGTCGTGAGGCAGGACCTGCCTCTCGGTTGCCTTGCTGTGTTGGGTCTTGCAAGCTTCTTAGCAAAGGGTTCTGGTGTTTAAAGGTGCACACAAGCTGCAGCCTTTATTTCCAGATTCTCCCCCAGAACGCGCATTGCTCTCTAGACACACCCGTGGGGATTGGTTCCTTTTCCTGGGCAGAGCTCAGCCCTCCTTCCTTTGCTGCTCTTTTTCCTTTGTTTCCCCACATGCAGGTGCCAAGGTAAGCCGGAGGCATTAGTATTCACCCTTGTGTGTGAGCAGCCCGGCTAGCACGCACCAGAGGGAAAATATTATTTCTCATAAATGCTCGATAATTATAGTCTTTATTGCATCCAAATCTATCCTGTGACACATAGTGGAAAGATTTCGGATTCTACGTGGAAGAGGCGACAGACACTTGCAGGGGAAGAAGGCAAGAAAAAATATATACATCATCAGACAGAGACAGTTTTCTCTGTATAAACATAGGGAAAGGGAGCTGCTGAGCCTGGGAGCACCAGGTTTCCGGTTGCCTGTGTGGTTCATGGCCTTTCCAAGTAGCATTAACTTTCCGAAAAACTGAGCGTATTGAAAAGGCCACTATTAGGAAAGCGTCTTTCTGCAGGAATAATTGTTCATACTAATCCCCGTTCCGCTCGAAGGGGTTCGGCATTCTCCTTCCACAGCAGATGTTTACTGGAAGAGATGAAGGGTGTTGCTGCGGGGGCGGGGGGGGGGAGCTTTCGNNNTCCGTCCTGCCGTTCTGTTTTGCTTGGCTGTACTGGAATTTCAGGCATAGAAAATTGTTACCTGCTCCCTCTGGAGTGGGCATTGTGGTGGTGGTGGTGGTGTGTGTGTATGTGATTATTTGGCATTTTGCAATTAAGACCTGAATGACTTTTCTTGGAAATTTAACTCTTAAAAAATTCGCATTGGTGTGAGACTCTATCTCGCTTGGGGAAAACAGATCTGGAGTGGGGTGGGGAAGAAAGATGAAGATGTACTCATTTGAAGGCATTTGATTTCTTCATTATTTTATCTTCCCATGGAAATGATTTCCTAACAATTTTTTTATGGGAAAAAATCATAAGAATTAATGTGGAACCATTAGGCACGGATTCCTGCCTGAAGTCTGGATATGAATTCCAAAGACCACAGGACTGATGCGTCTCTGGATGTTCCGGCCCTCGGAGGGGGCTTAGCAACACATTTCCTAGATTAAACTGGCATGAAAGTTGAGTCAAACAGCAAGTCCATTTTGTCAAGGGAGGGAAGCCATTTAGAAGGTAAACTAGTTGGTGTTACTTTGATAATTAAGTAGTCAGTATTAAGTAGAACAGGGAGGGCAGACTGTGGCCCACAGGCCAAATCCCGCCAGCGCTCTGTTTTTGTGAATAAAGTTTTATTGACACACAGCCGCACCCATTTGTTTAGGTGTTGTCCAGAGGCTGCTTTTGAACTACAACAGCAGGGCTGAGTGGTTGCGCCAGTACAGCCTGCAAAGCCTAAAATATTCCCTTCCTGCCCTTTGGTAAAGAAAGTTTGAGGACCCTTCAATTAGGACATTAACTAGTTGGGGGCGCCTGAGTGATTTAGTTGGTCAGGCGTCTGCCTTCGGCTCGGGGCGTGATCCCAGAGTCCCAGGATAGAGCCGGGCCTCTGAGCTCCCTGCTCAGGGGGCTGCGCACCGCCCCCCCATGCTCTCTCTTACTCTCTCTCAAATAAATAAAGTCTTAAAAAAAAAAAAGAAAAGAAAATTAACTAGTCTGATGTTACCTAACCTTTTTGAATTGTTGTTAAATCTCTTGTCTACACATTTAGACAAAATCATGTATCAAAGGTGGTGTATCTGTGGTAAGACGTTCGAAGGCAAACAAAGTGTGACTTCTGTTGATAAGAGGAAAAGGCCACTGAGATGGCAAGAAATCAGGACCTAGGTGCTAAGTCTGTCTGACACCCTGACTTCTGCTCTGCTGTGGATATTGTTGGTTGAAAAGTCGCTTTAACGCCCAAAGCAAAGGCCCTCCTCTCCAGCTACTTATGAAAGGCCGGTTTTTTACTTTCTTGTGGAAGCTCATTTCTTGTGTGATCGCTGAGGATCATTTGAGACATAATTTGGAGAAAGTTTCTATCAAATCCTGTTTGGACCGGGCAGAAGAGTTTTCCATCGACAAAACTACCAAATAGGCTATGATAAAGAATAAATACACCTGCCCTGGACTTCGGTGAAGGTGGGGTCACCCAAAAAGTAATAGAGCTTTGCGCCCAGGGTGATACCAGACAATCCGCTAAATAAATCATCTATTTTTTTAAAAAATCATATAGTAGAGGGGATGTGCACTTATAAACCCATTCATTCTTCAATAGAAAAGTACTTAGGGTACAGTAAGTAGTTTAAACAAAATTAGTGGAAAAACAGGGAGTTTAAGGGAGCAAGAGATCAGGTTTTCTGGGCTCACCACACATCAGGTGATTTCAGCTAAAAATGGCTTAAAATACCGCAATCACTTGAAACGCCTTACGTAAACTGACCAGGAATCTGGGGCATTCATGCTAGAGACAATTTTCTTCTCCTCAAGATAAGGGATGGGGAATTAGTCATAGGGTATTTCCAGATAATGTAGTTAACACCTCATGTAATATTAGGTGGGCAGGGAGCTCTGCTCTCGGGCCCAAAATTGCTCCTGCTAGTTCTAATAAGGAATGTGTATATTTTTAAAGTCTGGGTAGCCACTGATGAGTCATTTCCACAGCATGCCTCCTTCTGGTGTGAAATGGAGCAGAAAGTGCCCCCAACAGCTGTTTGGTAATTTGTTCTGGTGTTCGTTCATTCATTCATTCATTCACTCACTCACTCACTCATTCATTCATCACAGGGTTCCTAAGTTCCGCTGTATGCCAGGCACCGTGCTAAATGCTGGAGAGGTGTGTGCAAATAACATCTCATTTCCAAGGGGCTTATTGCCCAGCGGGTATCTTCTTGTCATCTAGACAGTGCAAGAAATGATTCGACAACAGAAAGAGATGTGAGGTTGTACCTGGTACAGTCCCTCTTGGCCAAGGGAAGGTGTAGCATGGAAAGATTTTTCTTGAGGTGGCAAGGTGATTCAGAGGCACCACTGAAGCTGATCAACATGGCTGTATGTTGATAAAGGCAGACTTCCACTCACTTTTGTTTTGTTCTTTTTTTTTTTTTTTGCCTCTCGTTTTAATTTCCCACGTGGAGCCTATCCTCTTTGCTGATTCTCAGTACAAGAGAGACAGAATGGTGGGAAGAACATGAACTTGGGGCCCAACCATCCCTCCTCACATCTGAGTCCGAACTCTGCCACTTACTGTGTGTCCTTGGGCAAGTTGCTTAACTTCTCTGAGCTCCAGTTTCATTGCGTGACTACAGGCCTGAGATGAAGGACCAGCCACTGCTGTAGTCAGTGACTGGGGAGAAGGTGAACGACAAAAGAAGGGTCACTTGTAGTCCTTGACCCCACACCCTGCTGCTATTTCATTTTGGCTGATTAAGAGTGGAAAGAAGTTGGTCTACGTGGCTGTGACTCCCCGAAGAGTTGCTCATGTTTGGCCCTATCTGGCCTGTCTGATCCAGAGACAGGCCAAATGCTTTCCATTCTCACTGTATCGTGTTCTCCTTCTGGTGCTTTCTGCGGGAATCTCACAGTACACAGTAGAAAGCACAGGCCAAGTTCACAACCAGCTGCAACTTGTGCATATGGGTGCCCACCTGTGGGGGCCTGGGAAGTGAGGACAGTAGTGAGTGCCCCCGAGGAGCAGGCCCATCTCCGTGAGAGCTGCTGGGTGTGGAAGGGAAGCCGTCAGTGTCCCACAGCAGAGGAGGCCCCTGACTGTAAGGCATTTCCCCACATGCCAGCCGGCGGCAGCCTTGTCTCTGCTGTGCATGCTCTTTAGGTCCTGCTGGAACTTGGGTCAGGAAGTAGCCTGATAAGAAAAGCTTCACGGATGTGCCAGTGCTTCTGAGCCTTGTCTTTAAGGAAGCACCCCTTTCTTACTTCCATGGGACCTCAGATGATGAGAGGTGGTGATCACCCAATAATTTAGATTTCATAAATAACAGTCTGCATTGTTTCGCCGTGGATAAGGCATGCTTTTCATTCAGGCTTTAAAAAATATTGTAAATAGCCCCCCGCCCAGCCCCTTTTCTCAATGCAGGTCACCCAACCAGCCAAGGACCCTAGGTCAGACCCTATCGATTTGGTGGAGAGGGAGGAAAGACCCCTCCTAGACCAGAGACGAGTCAGGATTGCCAGAAGATCTCAAAGGGGTGGAATCTTGGGGGAAGCTGGGTCGGTAGGCTGGCCTGAGCTCAGTGTCGCACCTGCTCTACAACCCACCACAAAACCCCTGTGGATGTGGCACCTGTCAGGTCCCCCCCCAGATAGGCCACTTGTCCCCCACCAGGCTGTGCAGTTTCATCAAGGCTCGCTCTCTGCTCGGTAGAGGTGCAGGACTCTGGCATCACAGCTATCTCAAGGGTGAGAGGAGACATGAGCGTCAGGGCCCTCTATGAGACTGTGTCTCTTCTCCTTCTGGAGTGAGGCTCTGGACAGCCCTCCAGCCACAGAGACACAGGGCCCCAGAAGGCAGCCCCTGAGCCCACTCTCCTTCACCACGGAGTGCCAGCGGGCAAACCACTGGCCCCGTGGGCCCGGAGCCCCCCAGAAATCTGCTAGGAAGCAAGCTCAGGGCCAAGAGGAAGCTCGTCGGGACCACAGAAGCATCTTAGCTCCTGGTCTGCTGTACTAGCATGGCCTTCGGAGTCACAGGCGTGGGATCGGATCCCAGCTTTGCCAGTAAGAACTCAGAGAGTTCTTTCGTCCCTGTGCGTCTCAGTTTTCTGTACACTTGGGGAAATCATCACAAATTTATTTCCCAGCACTGTTGTGAGGACAACACGTGTGTGGTATGTGTGTGTTGAGAAAGAGAGAGAGCGAGAAAGCAAGCTTAGCTCGGCGTCTGGCACGTAGGAGGCACGTAAAATGTAGCTCTGCTGTGAGTCATGGCTTGGAGAAAACAACTGTGCGAAGTCAAACCAACGATCACTTGGAGGAAAAAATCTGACCAGTGGATGTTGTTTACGCAGCAGCTGAGTTTGAGGGATAGGATTTTCCTCTGCCCTGCAAAGGGCATTCAGTCCTTCTGCATTCGTCTCTCTAGAAATACTCGCTCAGCATGCGTACCGTGTGCCAGGCCCTGGACAGAGAGCCAGAAGCGCTCCCAGCGAGCTCATAGTCGACAGCACACACACGACCACCGAATAAGGCTCAGGCTGGGCAGGGAAGGTGAGGACACGTGTCTGTTATAGGAGGTGACATCTGAACTTGGTGATGAGGCAAGTGTCTCACGCACACCTGCCCCGCGTGAGGTCTCTGTGTGGACACCTCCCGCAGTATGGTCAGGCCTTCCTGGTTCTCTTCTCCCTGGTCCCAGCCGTTGTCGCTCCCTCGTTCCCGAGTTGCGTTGTGTGGACTGCTCGTTTCTGGGTGCCCCCCCCCTTCCGTAGGCACAGCTTTGCCGAGTCAGAACTCACCACTTCTCCATCTGCTTCCCATCTTCCAAAATTCTTGCTGATGTTTCTTGATCAGGGAGTTAGTTACCACCCCCCCTATTTTGCTTTTAATAGAGTTTCTGGAGGGATTATGGGCAAAAATGCCTGAATCCACTGTGTCTAACCGGAAGCCCCCCAAAGTCTGTGCTTTCCTCGCCACACCATCCCCCCCAGGCTGGAGGACGAGAAAGGATGGCGCAGGCAGAGAGGAACACGAGCCCCCAGGACTACTGCTCCTACTTCTGTTAGTGCCGTGCTGTTGTTAGGTGCTGAACGTGTGTCCTGTGCGTGCCAGCTCCGTGTAAATGCGTTGCACCTATGATCTGATTTAGTCATCAGAATTATCTCTTAGGATATCAGCATCTCAGATTTACAGAGGAGTAGATAGCGTCAGAGGGGTCGAGTGTGTTTCCCGAAGCCAGACAGCTGTTGAGAGATGCAGGTTGGCCATCCAGGTGGCAGACCGTGGCTGGGGTTGGCATGCGGGATTGGCGGGCAGTGCTCTCGGGACCCGTGCCTGAGAGGCAATGTGGCAGGCGGCCGGGGGTGGGGGGCGGGGTTGGCGGGGTGAGGATCAAGCTGTGATGTGGGAGCAGCGGACATGTCAGCCAGTCTCCAGATGGCCCTTTCAGAGGTGGCCCTTCAGAGAACTCCTGGACTAGAACAGAGGGGCCAGGTGGTTGCAGAGGCAGCACACCCCCTAAGGAGTGCATCCACGGGGCAGCTCCCTTTGGCTAAGAACAGTTCCCGAGGAGGGACTGAACCCCAGTGGGCATCAGCCCAGCAGCTGGAGACATGCGTGGCCCCTGGTCCAGAAGGGGGGTCTTGGGAACCCACCACAGCACCTGCTAGAGAGCCACATGCTCACTTAGAAGCCATACCTGCATATCTTGAGGGTCCATTCATGTAAGTGGGGTACAGGGATAGAAGAAAGGGAGAGGAGAGAGCTGGATAGGTAGCCATCTTGTCTACACCAGGAGCTGGTACCCCACGAAGGGGCAGGTGCTAAGAGGATCATAGTTAAGTCAGATCGGACAAGCACTGTGTTCGGGGGAAACACTCCAGATGGCGGTACCTGGGACCCTAGAGCAAATTCGGCCGGCTCGGTTAGTTTGACGTTCTTGATACTCATGTGTCAGGGATTTCAGTTGAGAAGGGAAAGACAATTTCACTCCTTTCCGACATTATTGTTTTCTATTGCTTGTTTGAAAATGCTGTTCCTCCCATAGAGGAAAGATCTGGTTCACTCAGGGGGAAAAGCCCCCTTTGTTTAAGATATTCACTTTGAAAGCAGGGACAGTAATATCATTAAGTTCTAGGACAGACTCTTCTCGTGCAATTTAATCAGTAGAAACCTGTCTGTGAGTTCATCTGAGGAAGTACCAAAACCAAAAACAACTTCGAGGTTTATCACCTTTGATACAGTCACTGAAGTGCCGTGTGCACAAACACCGTCCTCTTCTCTGTGTCTTCGCCTGTTGGTGGACAAACCGAACCAAAGGACCTTCAGCCTGAGAACGTGTACCCTAACTGTGTATTGGAAGCTCCTGGCTACCAGTGGGTCATCTCTGCTCACTGGGCTGGTGATGTTGGGCAAAAGGAGTGAATTCTGAGTCTATATGCCCAGCTTCCAGTAATACCTGAAAAATAATAATCCACTGTCCTGAGATTTCCAGTCCGATGAGTGGTCCCCGTCTCTTCTCCCTGACACCCTATCTCCCCAGTGTCCATACTGTCCTCCCATAGCTCCTGCTCTCGCCCACAACCCCACAGAGCCCCAGATCCTGTCTGGCTCAATGGGAGACATCGTGGAGGGGGGAGCACACATGTATGTGTTATGGTAACTGGATACCGCCAAAGGCAAGAAATGTGTGGTTTTCAAGGACGCTGAACTCCATAGACAACACAGTTCTCAGGGAGCCAGGGAAATGCCAAGGTGGGGTTAGGAAGATCTGAGTTTGGATCCTGGCACCGCATGTCAAGAGCTTTGTGTAACCTTGACCAAGTTCCAGCTCCTTGAACCTCAGTTTCTTTATCTCTGAGGTGAGGTCATTATCTACCTAGCAAGCTGTTCCAGTATTAAACAAGACGCTGTTGCCCAGTTTCTAGAATGATGTTTAGGACTCATAACTGATTCGGTACATATTGGTGACTATGGTTACCTCGGCCCCGGGCGAGCCACCTGAGTGGAATCAGCTTCTAGATTATGGGGACCGACTTGAACAAAACCTCAAAGTCACAGGTCTGCGTCACTCTGATCCTCAAGTATCTCAAACTGGTTTGGGTTTCCACCTTGCCACTGTGCCTGACGTGCCCCAGGGCTTTTATGACCTTGAGGTCCTGGCCTGTTTGTTCTGCGTCATGACCTTCTTCAAACAGTCTGTAGTGTCATGTTCCGTGGGCCCTTCCCCAGTGGGGTGGGTGCTGGAACGGAGTCATGCGGCGGCTCCCACAGGCTGACTGCGTGGGCCTCTTTCCCGGCCCACACTCGACGGTCATGTCGAGGGTATTTGCACCATGGGTGTTGGCAGAAACTGCAGATCAAGGCGCTCTCTCCCCTCCATGTTCTAGTGAGCCAGTCGCTAAACTGTCACCAGCTCTGCTCTTTGCGGTCGTGTCATCTAAGCGAAGCAAAGTACCTCATGGGAAAGTGAATTTTAATTATCTTGCTTGACTCCTCACCCTCACAAAAGGATGACTGGGATGGTGACCCCAGATTCTTGATGGCCTTAGAAACACCCGACAAAACCTACAGCTTTGCAATTCATTTATTCATTCACCCGATTTCCTATTTGTTATGGTGGAAAAGTGAACACCCAAGACACAGGGCGGGGCCCGTCTCACCGTGATGGTGCGAGGCGGTTGATGCCTGGGCCCTGAGATACGGTGGTCCTGAGTCTGAAGCCCTAGCATTCCAATTAGCAGCAAGTTAGACTCCCCAGCCTCTAGGGAAGGATTAAATGGCACTGAAATCTGGAGCAATTATGGATCCGCCCTTACATGTAGTACAGTTTAAATCAGTTGGCCCTTTACCAAAATCTAGGGAATGAGAAGCAGCTTTAGAGAATGGTGAATGTTAGAAACAAGTAAGGAAAACAAGCCCATCCCCTTTTTTACTTATTGAAAGGTTATCCTTCGTAGGATGCCCCCTCCGTGGTCACAGATTCAAGGTAACCAACACATGGAGTCACTCTCATTGTGTTTTCATGCGTAGTTGAAGCCCTGGCCTCCATTCCAGTTTTAGCATCATGCTCCTTTGTCTGGGACGCCCCTTATGGAGCAACTAACTAGAGACATTTATCCTACCTCTGGGGAAATGACAAGTGTCATGTGAAGGGGTGGCTTCTGTGGCCCAAGATGCCACGCAGCAAAGAGGGGAAGGGCATGGGCAGCTCAGGTTCAAATGCCAGCACCACCACTTACTAGCTGTGTGACCTTGGGCAAGTGGCTTAACCTCTCTGGACCTCAGATGCCATGTCCGTCAAATGGGAGTATGATAAATGGGATGGTGTCCATGAAAGATGTCATGCAAGCCTACGATGCTCAAAAAGGACTAGCGACATACTGTTGTTGAAAGTTCTACAAGGACAGTGTGAAGGCCATAGGTGTGCAGTGCTCCTGTATCTGTCTGGCTACGAGAACATTCCTATTTCTCCTGCTGCCAGTGTGTACAGCGGGGTTCTGCAGCCCAAGAGATTGGGTTCAGCTCCCGACTCTGCCACATATTCTTTGACCTTTGCCTCTTTGGGGCTCAGGGCCCCACCTGTAATTTCGGTTAGTGGCCTCAAAGAAATCCGGCACGGGCGGGACCCTTCCCGAAAGCATGAAAGTCACGTGAATCCCTTAGCACGAGGCAGGCCGGTGGCACAAACTCAGAACTCGATAAACAAGAATTATTTGTTAAGTCATTTTGCCTGTTAAGACTCAGTTTACCTATGAATAAAATGTGAATAAAAGCTACTTCCAAAGGGCTCCTGCAGAAATTCTAGAGCTTGGCTAGAATGTGCCGCAGAAGCTCTCACGCCCCATACGGATTCACACGTAAAGCGGCCTGCGCTGTAAAGTCAGTCGAGTAGGACTCCAGAGGGCAGCCGGTAGAGGACAGATTTTCAGCCACCTTGATAATTTGAGGGCCGGCTACATCGCTGGCCCGTATCCTCACTGATGCCTCGTTCGGTAGATACGCCTTCCTTTTCACCAGCCAGGGAATTATGAGAGGATGACTCCCATCAGGTGTGGCAGCCGGGGGGGCTGCGTGGTTGGAGAATGCAGAGTAAGGTGTTCCTCGGTGTACCCCGTTGTCATGAGTGAAGTATTTCTCTGAGCTTGGAGGGCAGGAGAGTTCCAGGTGCAGTTGGCTGGGCATGGGCCCGCGTGGGTGGCTCCTGCCAGACAGTCCACAAATGCCCAACCATTAGCCCGATCCTTGCCAGCCTCCAAGACCTCCTTGCCTGAGAAGCAATTGGTAGAAGAGGAACATCGTAGGGGAACAGCCTCCGACCCCTCCTGGGGTATGTCCACAGTCATATGCAGGCAAAAATGACACCCGCAGAGGCAGAGGACACCAGGCCAGAAGCCAGGGATCTGGCTAAGGACTAAGAAATGGAGCTCAGAAAGGAGGAGGAGGGTCCTTGAGGCTCTGCAAACAGCAACTTGGCCATCAGAGGGATTAAATCACCCAGGCAGGGGGCATGTGCACAGCCTGATGGGGCTCGTTTTCCACATTTGTGCATAATTCCAGGATGCCATAGAGCAAAGAGGGTGTGGGGTCAGCAGCAACATTAGTCAGGAACTAGAACATGGGCTTTGAACCAAGACAAGCTCAGTCTAGATCTTAGCTGTGACCCTTCCCAGGTACGTGGTAGTGAGTGGCTTTGCCTAATTAGCCTTTGGGGGCTCCGTGATAATACCTACCTGGTGAAGTGCCTATGAGAATTGGAAGTACTAATAGGTCATTATCATTGTCATTATTGTTTTGTTGTTGGCTATGGCAGCTGGGTTTGGACTAGCCCTCTCTAAGCCCCTGTCCAGCCTCACACTCTTCCATCCGAGACACAGGGACTTGGGTGTGTTTGGAAGGAGGGAGATTAGCGGGCTGGTAGATACCAGCTGCTCAAAGACAATAACCCAGCCGGGCGATCGGCAGAAGGTGAGGCACTGGGGCAGGTGGCAGGTGAGCCTCCAGAGGGGAGACCAAAAGGCAGATGTGTAGGCTTCGTATCTGCTAGGGTTTGAAGGGAAAGAGGTAGGGGTGCTGGGTGAGCCTGGAAGAGAATTTCCTCCTGGAGGAAAGTTTAAATATGAAGTTAGGAAGCAGAGCATGGTTGCCAGGGGGACACTGTACCCCAAATCATCAGAATTGGGCTGAAATTGTCTTTTAGCTTCTAAAATTTGGTGTTGACCATTGTCAGATGGAGGACTGTGAGCAGGGGTTGCCCATTCAACCGTCTCGTGCCCTGATGTGGCCCCAACGCCAGCAGTCCCCGCCTCCCCCTGCGACAGCCGCAGCCCTGCATCTGACGCTGGTTCAGGCTTCACCGTGCTGCTCTCCCAAGCACCCCACATACCTCCTCGTCTTGGACTTTTCGGTCCAAATTGCAGACACTCTCCCTGGGCTGGAAGGCATCAGCATTTCTGCACCTAGCCCGTGAGAACTCCCCTCTGCCTTCAGGAACTCAGAGTCAAAGGCTGAGTTAAATAGCCACCAAACGAGTGGGTGCAAATTCACATCCCTTCACATGCGAGTCACTTTTGCTCTTGAGATAACTGATTTGTGGGCTCTGAGTTGGGGACCCCCACCTGCCTGGTGGGAATAGTATGGCAAAACCAGTTTTCATGGTTTGAGGCAAAAATCCGACTGGTAGAATTAGAGAGATGGGATTAATTGCCCCTGGGAGGTAGACTAGAGATGCACATGGGCCCTTTATGGAAGGAACACCTCAGCCAGATGGGCATGAGTTTCAAGAAGGATGTCACCACTTACCTGGTAGAGGACTTAAGGCCACTCAGTGCCACTTCTGTGCCTCAGCTTTCTCATCTGTAAAATGGGTATCCTACCCCACAGGGATGGATGTGTATATTTTCCCAACATTTTATTATAAAAGCTTTTAAGTAGAAAACTTGAAAGAGTATTGTAGCAGTCACCCATTTATCCAACACCTAGATTCTGTATTTTTACTGCACTTTTTTTTTTTTTTTTGAACCTATGGGTCACCTATGAGTCCATCTGTGTATCCCTTTCTCTAGGCACCGTTGCACAGGGAGATTTGGAGGAGATATGTGTGAAGAGCCTGGGGGGGGCAAGAGGTGGGCAGCAGTATCTGGAATTTTATAGCATTTAACAAATAATTGTGGCCGTTGTTGAAATGTCAGGACCCCAGGGACACGGATGTGAACTTGGGTCTGGTGCAGCAGCCAGGGAACCAGGGGAGCAGTGGACTCCATGGCCAGCGTGGCAGCCAGAGACACTGGGCTAAGGTTGGTGAGCAAGATGGCTGCCCCTTGAACTTTGAAGGCAAAATGGCTTCAGCTCCTGGGCTATTTCTACCCTCCCACGCTGTCCCCTGGACAACAGAACACGGAGGTCTCTCGTTCTCTCCCAGTCCCTGCAGGGCAAAGAGTTGATGCTGATTCTTGTCAGAATAGAGGCTAGAAAAAGTCCCTCCCAGCCCACAGTGAATTCAGAGGACGTTCTAAAGGGAAAACCACAGGGAGCGAGGGCTGGTTCTTCACTTGGTTTGCCGGAGAGGAGGCTTGGATTTGTATGGGATGCCAGAACCGGCTCAGTTCTCTAAAGACCCAACTTTGCAGCATTCTTCAAGGGCTCCAGAGAGTTCCCTGTGCCATCAAATTAAGTTTGGACACTTCAATAAAAAAGTCCCGAAGGAAACTGTCAATTAATGCATTTACACTGAAACATCATACTTGGGAAAAACATCTTCAAACACAAACGCTGTTTTCCAACCATTAAAAAGTTTGCGTGCTGCTTGGTTTCCATAGATACCTGAGGTAATAGCCTCCTTCCCCTCATTGAAGAGGGAGAGTCGCTCCATCGCTTTTTCCTTTTTTTTTTTTTTAACCTTAGTCTTTCATACCTTTTTCCTCCATCCCCATTTATGAAAACAAAAGGTAACTAAATTGAAACCTGGCAATGAGATTTGTCTGAGGAAGACAGCTTGATTTATAAGCTCAAGGGACTTCATTTTTGCTCACCTCCTTATTATTTCATGACTTCTACAAATAGTGTTGCTACCTGCAGGGAAGAAATGGAGAATTTTCAATTGATCAAATGATTTCCCCAGTCCATCAAACACAGAAACATACTCGAAAGGGAAATGTTCATGTTCTGTTGCAGAACAACTGAATTTTGGCAGGGTGCAAAGCAGAGGTTGGCAGACTGAGGCCAGCACGCCAAATCTGGCCCTCTGCTTGCTTTTGTAAATAAAGTTTTATTGGAACACAGCCACATTCATTGGTGAATGTACTGTCTCTGCCTGCTTTCCTAACAACAGGGGCAGATTTGAGTTGTGACAGAGACTGTATGGCCCACAGAGCCTAAAAGATTTTCTGACCCTTTGCAGAGCAAGTTTACTTACCAACCCTTGGCATATAGGAAAGAATCAGGGTTTGGGAGGCATTTAAGTTTTGTCACTTTAGGCATGCTTTATCTTGCTGTGACTCAGTTTCTGCATCTTTGAAATGGTAATGACAGGATCCTTTCATAGGGGTTGGGGATGGAAAGCACCTAGCACTGTGCTTGGCACATAGTAGGGGAACAATAAATACGATTTTCTTTTTTTTACTCCAGATTCTTTTGCTAGAAAAATCCAAAGACGCCTATCTTATGATTCTAGAAGTTCTATAGGAAACCCAAGGAAAGTGGGTAGAAATGAAAGCCAAGTAGTTCCACATTGTTCCTGGCCCAGGCGCGTGCCTGTGTGTCTCCTCCCTGGGAGAAGGTGAGGGAACTTGAGTGCAGGACTGTTCAGGGATGAGAAAGCAAACAAAAAAGAAACCACAACGATCTAGGAAGAAGTCTTTAATTTCTAGTCAGCTTTAAAGAGTTTGAGAGAGGTTTTGTTTTTTTTTTTTTTTCCTTTTAACAAACCAGTTCGAGTACATGCCTTCAGATTATAAAAGTACCTGAAATTGCCTAGAATATCAGCATGCATAGCTTGTTAGTATTTACATATATTTACATAGGGAAACAAGAGGAAGAGCTACAGTTATTTACAGTCTACATAGGAGAAGAGAAAGGCAGCCTAATTGTATTTCCTAAAATACAGTAGATGAGTAGTCAGCACATGCATATTTAGATAATATTTGCATGATAGAATACAATTTTAAAAAAAAGACATACCTTTGTAACTTTCTATGCTAAGGTGTTTGTTGTATAATCAAGGTAAATTTTTTTTGTTTGTTTTGTTTCTAGTCTATTTGCATCAAGTGCTTTAAAATGTTCACTAACACTGAGGCAGAATTATTTACCCTGGCAATTAAAGCAGCAGCACACACGATCATTTCCTACTAACTAGCAACAAGCTGCTGGTGAATGAAATATCTATTGTTTCTCATTACCCATCGACCACCGTGACGAGATCTCTCCGTGTAAAGGCAGTGCCTAAGCTATCACCATTAATTATGGAAGTAATATAAATGAGACGCTCTCCACAGTATGTTCTAAATGAAATATTAACAAGGCCAGCGTCTTTGAGCCTGAGAAATGATGTGTTGTAGAGAGCTCGCTACGAAAACGCACAAACCTAATGCAAACAGCGGGGCCAGGCATGGGTGGCCTGCCTGTGAGATCGGAATTATCGCAAAGTCCATTTTTTCCATTCGTTTCTGGAAGACAGAGTTAATTTTTTGCCGTGTTGTGGCCCCGTCAGAAGACCCTCTGGGTTTTATTCCCCCCACCCACCCATGCCTTTCAGTACTACGTTGTAGGATAGTTCTGTGACCTAGGTGTGAATGAACTGTCTACCTTAAAATCTAAACAAACAAACAGCTTCTTTGGGGTTTGCCCTGAAATCTGGCTTGCTCACAAAAACAGCTCTTGGTTTTCTAAAAGAAAGAGCCAACGTGGCAGACCGACTCGGCGGGGGGAGTCCATGCAGCAGAAAGGGGGGAGCTTTTTTTTTCACCTGTACTGTGAAGATATTCTTTGCACCATTATATTGAAACAGAACCCATTAATTCTGCCTGGCAATTATTTCAAAGGTTTATTTCAGTATACATGGCAAATACAGAGGCATACATTTATATACAGTATACAGAGCTAGCTATAACTGAGGATAAAGAAGTAGAGTAAAAATGTAGAATGTTTCAAATTAACACACGCTACATATCTTCTTTTATCTCTTAGAAACACCCAGTAGTCCTTCAGTGCTAGCGTCGGAGGCAGCCCAGTGGGAAAATTCCAGTAACCCGCCATCAGACCTGTCCCATGTGGAAGGATGAAGCCAATTTTGGTAGCAAATTTCTATGGCTCTTCTGCTTAGCCGTTTCACACTAACCCGTGAAGAATGGGTACCCCAATGCATTCTTCCATCCCAGCAAGAGAACTCCCCACTGGGAAAGAAACTGTGCTTGGAGCAATGTGGGTAATCCAGGCAACACTGGCAGGGAATGCCCAGGGCCGGCTTTCATGGCTCGGAGACAGTCAGTGGCATCCTTATTTTTAAGGAGACCATCGTTCAGGCCCAATCAGCTGTAGAGTGTTTTTGGCGGGCACGAGGGGAAGGGGGACTGAACCACAGTAGTATCGCCCAGCCGGATTGTACCTGAGCCGTTCCTCTTCCTTTCCCTCATGCAGAGCAGCCCCCCCACCTCCACCCAAGGCAGGTCTACAGTCTCCAAAAACAGCAGGTTTCAGAAAGATGAAATCATTCTAAACATTTCTCCTCCACTCTTTTGAGACCAGACATAAATCTGTCATGGAGCCCTTGGAACATTTATGGCAGGGATTCTGGAACACACAAGAGGTATGAAAAGGGCCTCATTTATTTCAAGGGAAAGTTCAGAACAGTTCATTGAATTGAAAACACAGGTCCTGAAAGCCTACCAAGGTCAGTGCGCCCTTAAACCCCGCTGATAGCCTAAGTGAAAAATCCTCTCGTGCCTGGCCTTCCCAGAATAAACATGGCTTTGGGCCTCTTTGGATGGTAGGGATTGGCTGCCTTTTCCTCCCCAAAACTTAAGGCTAGTGGAGACAAATATATTCTTCTGTCTTAAAAAAAATCCTTTCCAGGTTTCCACCCTGAACCTACTAGTCTCTGAGCTTGTTCCTGCAAATATTTGTCAGAGGAGTAATAGCAGCTCTCGTCCTGACTTTGCGTCTCGTTCTGCCCTGGTCTCCAAGTCATTCTCTTAAAACTCTGTAATGACCATGCTAGAAACTCACACATGTGTTTTAAAGGGGAATGATGTGGTCCTTATAGTCTGACTTGGATTAGGGGATGTAATATTTGGGAGACCGGAAGTGCAAACAAGAAAGGTTTCGTGTCACCTTGCAGACTGTCTCCGAATGGAGGCCTGGGGCTATTTCTTGAAAGATGTACATTTGTTCTCCTTCAGACATTTCATTCAACACACCCTTTGCAATTGTGGCTCTGGCCTGTGCTGGGACCAGCTGCATTTATGGTAATGGATTGGCTAGCCCATTGCTTGGTCCTCCCACCATTAAGCCCCTCCCTCATAGACTGTGCCCCCAGTGTCACCTGGGGGATGACACTCCTTCACCTACTGCCTACTGTGGGAGAGACAACTGAAAAGAACCTCTGAGGTTTTCCACAGTTGAAAACCCGATTTAGCAAAAAAACAAAACCTGTTGTTTGCTTGTGGCAAGAGGAGAATATCCTACCCCACTGCCGAAGCCCATTGCGTTCGAGTGGGCAGGTTCTCTTCCATCAGGCTGAAAATCCGAATGCGGTCTAAATGGATGTTCCAGAACACTCTCCCAGACTTTTAAAGCCTCCACAGTTAAAAGCAAACATCTGCACTCCCAATCTTCTTCACTGTTTTCTATTTGAGAAATTGAGTAGTGTTTCCCTTCTGTAATGTTAAGAACAACCTATGAGTTAGTTAACAAAACTCCCAAAGGCTGTGGAAAAACAAACTTCTGTTTTGATGGCAACAGGAAGTATCTGCATGTATCCAATCCAGGCCCGTATGGTCTCAGGCCTCTGTGGGAATCAATTGTTCGAAATCTGTAGGAGTAAATTTGTTAGGGGAGGGTGGGGAGTGGGGACCAGAGTGTCTTCTGCACACCTGAGAGGACGTGTCAGGTGTTCTCTTCCAAAAGGCCACACTCATCTGACACGTGCGATTTTGTAAGATGGAGATTTGCTTAGGTTTCACTGGTTTTGATGTGGTTCGGTTCATGCTCTGAGAAAAAAGGTCTCTGATCCAAGAGTAGGTTCCTTAGCTGGGCAAATCTGGCCCGTGGAGGTGGCATTTTGAATCAGGTGACCTGTCTATTAAGGGCCATTTGCTGCTGGATCTTCTGAGGTGGCGCCGAGTCTTCAGTCTTGTTAATCCAAATGGATATAATTTCAATTTAGTTCACTGACTAAATCAACAACGGAAAAGTTTTCCTTTTAATATTTCTCAGGTGAACACGTGACAGCGCATTTCATCCTAAGCCATGTGGCAGCGTCGCACTGTGGCCAGACAAGGCGTGGCCAAGACTAAGGCAAGAGGGGCCTCATAAGGAAGCTTCTGCCAAGCGGGAGACACACAGCAGGGAGTGGGCCGTATGCAAACATTTATGTCCCGTGTTTGGGAAGGAGGCTTTGCGCTGCAGCTGATACAGATCCTGGAGCGGGTCGAGCTCTGTGGTTACCTGTGTGGCTTTGGACACGTTGCTTTTAATCTCTGATACTAAGTGGGCTTCTCTGCAAATGGGGATAATAGTTGTCCCTGAAGCAGAGAGCTGGGTGGGGGTTAGAATATCACACTTACAAAGCTCTCTGCGCGGTGCCTGACGGGTTGTAAGCTCGCAATACATGCTAGCCATTGTCACCCCTCGAGCAGTCCCCGATGGCACCCTCTCGCTAGAAGAGCGTGACAGTTAGGAGGACAGCGTCCTTTCGGACGCTCGGTTCTCTTCCAGCGCCTCACATAACTTTGGTGGAAGTCGGTGTGTTCATTGACCAGCACCTGCTTCACGACTGTCAACTGGATTACGCGAGCACCAAGGGTGGAGGAAGGGGGTGACTTGGTGGCTGTGGTCGCGCTCCTGGGGAAGGCCCCTGAGCCTTGTTCCCCTGCACGCTGCCCGACTCCGTGAACTAATGAAACACAGGGCACATGCTGGGGGCTTAAAAGATTGATCTCTGATGATGGGTAGGGAACTGATAACATTTGGGTAAGCAGTTTGCTTTCGTTTGTCTCTCACATTGGGGATTTAAATTGTTTTTGAGGGACAGATGTGTACCAAATATCTGGAGATGAGCTCCGAAACACGGCGTTGTGCTTATCCGGTAGAGTGGTTCCAAGACTCTTCTTTTGGGAGTGTTACTGGGAGACAGGGAAAGACAGAGAGGGCGTGGAGGCAGCTGCCGCCACCGGAGACACGTGCGCTCAGTCCCTCGTGTCCACCGAGGCTGAGGCATCACCATGCTCTGGAGCCACTGGACAGGTGGCTGGTTCTGCACTGGGCGAGTGTGTGTTTGTCTAAAGGACCCCAGAGGGGTAACAGGGAAAGCTTGGGGGGTTTGGAGACGCACCTGTGTTGCCTTCCTGCCATCACTGCCCCGGGAGTTCAGCACGGTAATCACCACCCACTTCCAAAAGGGCTCTTGTTCCCTGCCGTCGGGGTTCCAAGCTCAGGCTAACTTCTGTGCCGTCTTTCTTGACACAGCAACTTTTGTTGAACTGACTCATTCAACATTTGCCGTGCGATGTCCTGGTATCAATATGTCTGTAGGAAAGCAATCTTAGAACATCTACTACTCTCGAGATCATTGCATATATAGATATTCCGTGACGGTGTGTCCCTATTTTGTCTCATAGTGAAATCTACCTTAAGACAGGAATATATTCTTCCTTTTAAGTAAGCATGCATTTTAAAATAGAGAACTTGAAAACTGAACATTGTGTCCTTATTAAAATGTAAGTTATATTAGAGTACTAACCAATGCATCACAAATATCAATATGTGGGTGGTTTTTTCTCTACCATCTATTGTTTATCAGAAACCTTGGTACCTTTTCATTTAGAAGAGTCAATATTCATTTGTAGTCCATGCTGACAGCTCCAAATTGATGGCCAGCGGTTATCAAATAAATGTTGATGAAAAGCAGCTACTTAACATTTTCATCCCCACAAAGGGTTTTGGGAGGATGGATAATTTAGATCTCAGGGCCTCAACTATAAATAAACAACTGCTTTTTAAATCCCACCTTTCTGTAGTTGCAGATTATACTGCAAATCTGACAAATTATTTCTGAAAGAGAATGATGAACCCTTATTACCAAGATACTCTGAACTTAATCCCAAAAAAGAATCGTAGGTCATTCTACATCTACTATAAAGATTGATGGCACACTTCTCCTCTGGCAGCTCGCAAATGTTTGACTAGATCAGAAATGGCATTCCGGCATGATCAGAGATTCTGCTGGGCTTCCCGGAAATTCTCAGTCCCCATGTCATCCACGCCCTAACTCACGCCGTGTCCCTCAGACGGAGCCGCGACACCCCAGTTCCCAGGGTTTGCAACGCATGCAACCTACAGGCTTCTGATAAATTGTTCTGAAAGATTCATTTAGGGGAACCCGCAGCTCCAGCCGGTGTTTGTGTGTCAAGGTGCCGCTATTATTTTATCACGATGACTCAGTGGAGCAGCGGTGACAATCAACAAGACGTTGCTTCAGATGTTTTATAGCGGAGTTGTTAACATTGTTTCCTTTATACGGCTCTTTCATCTTCTCTGAATTATGTACCGATGCCCCAAAAAATGGCATGAAAGTCATTTGATGGTGATTAAAGGGCTCTTTTAATTTTTTTTTTTATCAGTTTAAAAATGTTTTATCTTGTATCAGCAATACCGGCTTATTTACTAATGAGATTTCCCTGATGTGGCTCCGTCTCCTTCTCGTGATAGGCAGACCAAAAAGCTGATGAGCCAAAAATTAGAACTTGTTATTAAACTGTCATCACATCTGATCCTATAAAGATGTCACTCAGAGGCTGCTGTGGGTACAGCTGAAAAGAGAATTCCCCGAGAAGCCAGGAGGGGAGCGGGCTTGGGACTGAAGGATACCGCCACTACTCACGCGTCCACTCAGAGAGGACAGGAAGGCAGGCACCAGCTGAATGGAGCAAGAACAGAGAGGCTGGCCTTGCCAGATGTATGCAGTTCCTCTTCGCGGTGGACGTGGTCTCTGCTTTCAGGGGCCCCTACTGCGCCATGTTCTTCCGCAAAGCCAGCGCCACCTGTGATGCCATTAAGATTGTGGATCAAAACCAGGTCTTGGTAAGAGATGGAGCTTTTCTAAAATTTATGGCTCCAGCATGATAGCCACACTCTGGTTGACGTGAAATGAGGTCAACGGCAATTGCTTTCAGAGTCCGTGGAGGGAAAAAGCATGCCCCAAGCTCCCTCGTCAACCTGATTCGGAATCAACAGAAGTGCAGAATTTCTTTGTGAAAAGACCATATTCCAACAGTGCAAGAGTGCAACGTGGTATCATCTTAGAAAGTCACGGTGGCAAGCTATTGCACTGGGTTTGGAAGCATTCCGCTTCCTGCTTTCCCCAGTGGCCTACTTTGATCTCTCAGGATTGGAGAGATCTGATCACTGTCGTGCTGTGCAAATGCTGAGATTATAAGCACTCGCGAGCAGGGGTGGGGAGCCTCTGTTTGGGGGATGAGCTGAACTTGGGAGCTGATGATGGCAAATCACCTGACCACTCTTCGCTGGTTTTGGCAGCTGCAAAGTAAAGTGGAACTCTAAGATATCCAGAAAATTATTCAAAACACCATCTCCACCTGAACTCTGCTAAGAATCGAGGCCAAGATGATATTTGGCTTGAGTTCCTGGGATGAGCATCTCAATTCTTCAATTTGTCTTTAGAGGCACTTTGCTTCCCTTTTTCCCCCACATGGGATGCAGAAGAGTCAGATAAGCCACTCGAAATTCTTTCAATAAATGTGCCAGGTGCTAAGCTAAGGGTTATTAGGAATGATAATTCAGTGAGAGGGAATTTGGATGACATGAGCTTATTTCCGTTACACTTGAGCCACACAAGTCAATCCAAAAAGAAATAGCTGAATCCCAGAAAGTAACTGGCTATTTGGGGAGTGGGCATGGTAAGGGGGTTGGGGAAGTTAAACACCAATTACTGTTTAATTAAATCAAAGTCATGTCGGGTGTTCAAATTCTGGACTAATGGACTTTCCAACCCAGTCAAGCAGCCAGTAATCATCAGAACTCAAGTCTGACGGTATCCCACCCCCACACCACTCTACACCACTCCCCACAATCCTGTCACTTGACTGTGTTTATTTACTTTTCAGACTAATTCAATTATGACCATAGAAACTGACACTGAAGTCCTCCCCCACCAAACAAGCAAAAAACTATCACACTTTCCTAAACTTTTAACACCTAGAGATCCTGATTCTCAAAAGGACCTCGGCACCCAATGGTTCTAGAGCACAATCACAGGAAGCACAAATCAGACCACCGGGGGTGGGGGGTGGTGAGTCTCCACGAAGCACTCTGCTTGGGCACAATGTCAACCTTGTAGGGGCAGGAAAAACGGTAAGCTTCGGGTGGGGACAGAAATGCATTTCCCTCGCTGTCAAACGTCCTTAGTGTCTTCCCTAATGGCGACCTTATCCCCATTACCTTTTCCATCCTCTTCTGCTACCCCCTCCCTATCAGCTGATAATTAGTTGGTGCAGCAAGGCCTTGATGCACATAAATAATCGTAAGATACCAGAGAAACTGTATTGGTTTTAAATTAGAGCCGTGCCTACCATGTCTCCCTATGAACACCAGTCTATTATTTTTAATTATGGCTTGCAAAGCAAAGTGATTTCTTGCCCTCTTTACAGCATCCCTGACAGCATCGTGTCAGCCGGGATGATATGGTGCCCCGCCGGCACTCACATCCCTAGCCACAGCACCAACTGTTACTCAAAAGGTGAATCGAAAGTAATCAATCGCACTCATTGCAACTTACAATTTGAGGTGGGTCACTGTCCCATTGCAAATATGGGGTGAATACATTTCCAAAAGGTTTTCACAGGATCTGGATGAATTAATACACGTGTCGCGTGTCCGCATGAGGCAGGTATGAATGGCAGGGAGTACGTGTGTATGTCTGTTTCAGACATTTTCACACAGCACTGAAAACTCTTCCCCTAGCAGCACCGTGGGCAAAAAACAAAGGAAAGATCTCGCACCAGTCCCTCTCTGGGTTTTCTATCCGATGGGCCATTATTAGAGCGGTTGGTTTAATTCAGACCGAAGGTTCTAGAATCATCTCGGGGTCAAATTACATCATGCATTGAGAAGTCAGTGGGTTGGATGAATTTGTTCTTGGGTGTTCAAAAGGATGCCATCCTTTTCTCTTTGCTCAGAAGAGACCTCTGGTGTGACTGATATGCATGTTTATTTTCCAAGCCTTTTCCTCTACGAGGTGTAAAAAGTGACACCAGCTTTACAAGCAGAGTTGATGAATTTGCTTTCCCAGGATGATCCCGTCATACCTTGTACAGTCACGTGCTGAGTTCAGTCCCTTGACCATGCTGAGATCCAGGCACATCCGATCCAGGCGGGGAGAGGCTTGCTAATTCCCAGACAGAATGAAGTCAGCTCATCGCCTCTTTTCTTTTAAAAAAAAAAAAAAAAAAAAATTTTTTT
>NW_024424341.1:32035869-32044847 GCF_017311325.1 Ursus maritimus
TTTTTTTTTTTTTTTTTTTGGTCTTTTTTCTTTGATTTCCAGCAACAAGGAGCCGCCACGACCGTCTACTGCGCTGCCGCTCCGGAGCTCGAGGGCCTGGGAGGGATGTACTTCAACAACTGCTGCCGCTGCATGCCGTCCCCGGAAGCTCAGAGCGAAGACACGGCGCGGGCCCTGTGGGCGCTCAGCGAGAGGCTGATCCAGGAGGGAGCGGGCAGCCAGTCCGGCTAAGCACCGGAGCGCACACCCGCCCTGCGCCCCTGCGCCTGCGCAGCTGCCGCCGCTGGACCCCTGCCAACGTACTACCCAGGGGCCTTCCGTGTCCCCCCGACACAGATCCGCCGCAGCAAAGGGAATAAGAGTAGTCACAACAGAGTGAAAAAAATGTCAAGTACCAACGGGAAGCAGGGACTCGCAGGGCCAGGGGGCCAATATCTCTCTCCTGGGCTGGGCGAGGCTGGCGTCTCTTCCTGGTGGTGGCCTGTTGGAAGGTGAAGGCTTAGCTGGTGTACAGGTTCCTCGTCTCGCTGTGGAAGCTCGAGTCATTCTGGCGCCCGGTTTAGAATAGCCAGGCACCCCCTGACCCCCAGCCACCACCACAGCCACACGGTGGCCAGGAGCTGGCCTTCTTCTATTTAGGGAAGAAGAGGCGAGTGTTTATCCTTTCATTCGTCCTGACCAAGTCTGCATGGGGGCAGCAGTGACCGGGGGGGGGGGGCCTCTGGGACCCCTGTTCCAGCCAGCCGAGAGGGAGGTGACACTTAGAAATGGGTGGGATGGACAGAGCTGGTGGGTCACAAAAGGGCTGGCCCACCGACCCCCTTGCCAAAGCTGCCCAAAAATTTCTTGAGAGATTATTACAAACAAATTTTGCAAATCATTCCCTAGACACCTTGGCAGGCAAGAAAGGAAGCATTGCGTCTGTGAGAATATACAGGATATTTTGGGGGCAGAGGATAAAAAAAGTTGTTCCCTTCATTCCTCACTTACAGTTTCAAGAAGCAACCTGATCGTGGAGGTTTCCAGCCTCCCAGTTATCCTGCTTGAGCGTTTCCGCTTCACCTTCCTCTCCTCCCGTCCTATGCTTAATAAAAGAACATGCTTGGATATTATCACCTGAAGTTCGCACTGCCTCTTTAAATGTTTGTTTCAGTTTTGTTTTTTGTTTTGTTTTGTTTTTTTAGAAAAGAAATTTAGAGGAAAAATAAAGCGCTTCTTGTAGATGCCAGGAACACACCGCTCTTGTTTCTTCTCGGAGTTTGTTATGTTTTTGTGCTTTGTGGCTGTCTGTGGGCCAAGTTGTCTCCCGCGATTAGCATGCCAGCATCATATTTTCTGTTGGAGAAAGAGAAAAAGAAAAATGACTATTGTCTAATTTCACCTTGAGAGGTTTTGTTATGACTTCTAGTGGGTTCTTTCGGTCCTCAATGGTTTGCTCCCCCTGTAATTACCAAGTTCTTGGTGACTAGAGAATCTCTGTGCATCAGAAGGGGGGCAGCTGGGGTCTCTTTCCAACTAACCCCTTTTCCCAATCCAGCAGGGGTGTAAGGAAATCCGCTCAGGCCTGATAGAGAATGCTTTTGCTGAAATGCCAGGAAATACCAGGTGTGAGGTCAAAAGTCATGCAAATGCCCTGAACCAAGGCCACCACTTCTTTGATGGGTTAAACACATCCTTTCCAATAGGATGCATCATCTTAAGTTCCCCGGGCTGAGCAGAGAGGTGACTACCTCTAGCTAAGCTCTGGGCATTTGGTGAAGGTAGAAGTTAAGCCAGTGCAAAGAAGACATCAGAGTATCATCAGCCAAGGTGATATCCAAAATATCAAAGAGAACCAAGGGAGAATCTGCTGGCGGCCCACCTCCCTGCACTGTCAAGGTCACTGTGCTGGTTCCCATGTGGATCCTGCATCAGGAGGGTAAGAATCGGCTTGGGGGAACCTGACAAGGAGAGGTGAGTATTCCCCCAAATCCAGAAGCTCTCTAAGTCCGACAGACAAAGTCTGCATATAATCATTCACTCAGCAAGCATACACTCGGTGCTACATTGTGGAAGGCCAGCGTTTAGGGTGATTACCCACTTTCCCTGCTCTCTCTCGGTCTGTAGGCATCTTCACATTGCACAAGGTGAGCACGTGGACGCCATGAGCCTCACTCCTTTTTTAGCTTATTCTACATCCAAGGCTGCTATTGCTCACCGGCAGTCAGGTGTGTGTGCGCACACACACGCGCGTGCAATAAAGTGTCTGTAATACGTATGCACAGGTGACAGATATTGTAATTATATCATAGTGATCCGCCTCTCCCGTTACCACGGCTGCGAGCTGCAGATACTACTGTCGAGCGTCTGCTACAGGCCAGTTGCTGGTCTAGGTCCATCGCACGCAGTTTCTTATTTACGCTCACATGATGAATCTGGAGGTTTACGGAAACTGTTGACAGCCCCCTAGCTGCTGAGTAGCTGAGTCCATATTTGAATCTAGGTCCATCACCTTCAAATCCCTGCACCTCATGCTACGTCGCACTGTTTAACCGGTAACCCCACAGACCAGCAGTATATGCTCATTGAATTTATACAATGAGCGAATTATTCACAAAGAAGATGATTTGGTTTTGTACCCAAGCATGGGACCTGGCTGTCCTCCCAGTGCCCAGCGCCGAGTATAAACTTTGCAAATTATTTCCGTACAAGCCGTTTATCCAGCACCAGCCCCCCACACCTTTCCTTTCATCCTGGTTATGAAGAGGTCTGCACCTGGCCTTGGGTCCCTAGGTTTCACTTCTAATGGACTCAGCGTCCAGAGTTCTCCACCACGGCGCAGGGCCTTTGGACCCACCCAGAACAGGAGGAGAGAGCTCCATGTCATTTACTTCTGAGTGGCTTTCCCTCCCAAAGGCAGCCAATTTTCACTTCCAAGGCTGATTCAGGGAGACCCTTCTATCAACAGGAAACAAGAAATGGAAGCATCCCCAGCAAAGACTGAAGCTGTGGCTTGTGGTTTTGCTGTTTAAAATGGGGTTATGGGTGGTTTTGTTTTGAACTTCAGTGAAGGAGGCCCGATGACTTTCATTAAGGTCAGCACTAGGCCAGAGAGCCTGCCTTGCACACTGGCTGCCCATTCTGGTCACCAGCAGGTACCATTTTTAGAAGTTTACAATGAAAAAGCTTCTAAAAGAGCAGTATTTCCCCCATGTGTTAACTCTTTGTGCCTTTCGACACATCCAAGCTAGTCTGGTTGAGTTCATTTTAGAATACGAAGGAACATCACAAAGTATTTTCCACATGATCCCGTAAAACACTGCTCTGATTACGCCTCTTGATGAGTTAAGGTAGGGAACACTAACGGTAATTCTTAGAAAGGCTCCAAGACCACCATTCCAGCAGAGTTTCATCTTTGTTTATTACCTTTTAAATCTTTGTACTATTTGGTTTCCTGCCTCTCTTTTCCCTTTTTCCTCCTGCAAATTATCTTATTCCTCACTTTTCAGCAATTTTAACGGATGCCAAATATATTGGATTGCCAGTGGGTCATCGTTTGGAAATTCATCCGATGGAGCACGTAGGTTATTTCTAGTTTTTGCTGCTAGAACTAATGGCTCACTTCACATCTTTATGCATACAGCTTGTTCCTCCTCTGAATTTACCTCCTCAGCATACATTTGTAGACATGAAACTACTGGGTCCAAGAGCTCTTATTTGGCTCTTACTGCATATTGCCTTCTGCTGTCTGGATGGGTTACAACCAGCAGGACATACATGTTTCTGTTTTTTTACCACCTCATCCATATTGGGTGTTACAATTTAGGATTTTTTTACATATATTTTTTAAAGATTTTATTTATTTGAGAGAGGGAACAGGAGCAGGGGGTGGGGTGGAGGGGCAGAGGGAGAGGGAGAAGCAGGCTCCCCACTGAGCAGGGCCCCCCCACCCCCGCCCCCGCCACGCGGGGCTCGATCCCAGGACCCTGAGATCATGACCTGAGCCGAAGACAGATGCTTAACCAACTGAGCCACCCAGGCGCCCCCTTTTACATATTTTAACTTCACGTTGTCACGATCTGTAACTATTTATATAAAATACCCCCAAGCAACCAGTCTCCTTATTTAAGGCAGAAGCACTTTGTCTTTCATTTTCCCACTGGACCAAGTTCACGATTTTTAATTAGAGTGGAAATTCCAGGTGAGTCTACATTCAGTTTGGGTAGAAAAAAAAAAGCCGCCGCACTCGCACCGCTTTACCACGTTATTCAACCAGCGAATGCCCTGACTTCCTTGCAATCACCAACAGAGACACTCCAGGGACCCCATCTGAACACCGGGTAAAGACCACAACTAACCACGCAATGGAGCACGGGTTCAATCTGGCTTCCGTGTGTACCCCCCTCGCTGAGGGGCCGTCTGCTCTTATGAAATGCACCACACCACTCAGGAAGATCGTCACTCTCGAAGCTGATCTGTTTACCAGGCCCGCCCCGCGGCACCTCGTGTGTGGGAGAAAAGCTGCTTTTAATTTTCCCAGTAGATATATGCAAATAGAAGATCTCCATCACTCATTCAGATTAAAGAGGCTGTGCGCCTCCCCCAGCTTTCCTGACTCTTATCGGATGTTCACGAGGAGCCTGTCCTCCTTTGGAGTCATGACCATCGCTCCTTTTGAGAAGATCCACTTTTATAAAGTCCCGGTTCCTGAGTGCTTACCAAGACTCCATGCAAAACGTTGAACTGAAAAGCCGTTTTGTCCTTTTAAATCTCACTACTTTTGAATTAAATGTCACTGTCCCCTTTTCACCAATGAGAAGAACATGTGAATCCTGGGGCCACCACTTCCTGTGTGACGTTGTCCCAGAAATTTCACCTCACTGAGCCCATGCAGCTCCAAACCACTCTGCATTTGTGGTTTCTCTTGCCCCCCGGCTTCATCCCTCCCGGCTCTACCTCCTACATTCAAACTCGTTTAGACTCGTCTAAACGGAACAACTGTGGTTTCCATTAGTAGTCTACCTGAAAATGGTTTGATTCTTTCTCTATATCCTTAAATATGACTTATGAGATTGGTTGGGGGTGGGGAGGAAATCCTATCATTGTATTTAAATACAGTTGATCTCAGAAACAATTGCTGAATAATTTTCTTTAAACAATATATACTACTACTTTTATTAGAAATGAAAATTAAAACTCTCCACAGTGTAGGGATAGAGGGCACATACCTCAATATCATAAAAGCCATCTATGAAAAACCCACAGTGAATATCATTCTCAATGGGGAAAAACTGAGAGCTTTTCCCCTAAGGTCAGGAACACGGCAGGGATGTCCACTGTCACCACTGCTGTTCGACATAGTACTAGAAGTCCTAACCTCAGCAATCAGACAACAAAAAGAAAAGGCATCCGAATCGGCAAAGAAGTAGTGAAACTCTCACTCTTTGCAGATGATATGATACTTTATGTGGAAAACCCAAAAGACCCCCCCCCCCAAACTGCTAGAACTCATACAGGAATTCAGCAAAGTGGCAGGGTATAAAAGCAATGCACAGAAATCAGCTGCATTTCTATACACCAACAACAAGACAGAAGAAAGAGAAATTAAGGAGTCGATCCCATTTACAACTGCACCCCAAACCATAAGATACCTAGGAATAAATCTAACCAAAGAGGCAAAGGATCTGGACTCAGAAAACTATAGAATACACATGAAAGAAATTGAGGAAGACACAAAGAAATGGAAAAAGGTTCCATGCTCATGATTTCGAGGAACAAATATTGTGAAAACGTCTGTGCTCCCTAGGCCAATCTATACATTCAAGGCAATCCCTATCAAAATACCATCAACTTTTTTCACAGAAATGGAACAAATAATCCTAAAATTTGTATGGAATCAGAAAAGACCCCAGATAGCCAGAGGAATGTTGAAAAAGAAAACCAAAGCTGGTGGCATCACAATTCCGGACTTCAAGCTCTATTACAGAGCTGTCATCATCAAGATGGTATGGAACTGGCACAAAGACACGTGGATCGATGGAACAGAATGGAGAACTCAGAAATGGGCTTTCAACTCTATGGTCAACTAATCTTCAACAAAGCAGGAAAAAATGTCCAATGGAAAACAAATGGTGTTGGGAAAATATGACAGCCACATGCAGAAGAATGAAACTGGACCATCTCCTTACACCATACACAAAAATAGACTCAAAATGGATGGAAGACCTCAATGTGAGACAGGAATCCATCAAAATCCTTGTGGAGAACACAGGCAACCTCTTTGACCTCAGTCACAGTAACTTCTTCCTGGACACATCGTCAAAGGCCAGGGAAGCAAGGGCAAAAATGAACTATTGAGACTTCATCAAGATAAAAAGCTTTGGCACAGCAAAGGAAACAGTCAACAAAACCAAAAGACAACCGACAGAATGGAAGAAGATATTTGCAAATGACATATCAGATAAAGGGCTGTTATCCAAAATCTTAAGAACTTATCAAACTCAACACCCAAGGAACAAATAATCCAATCAAGAAATGGGCAGAAGACTTGAACAGACGTTTCTCCAAAGATGACATCCAACTGGCCAACAGACACATGAAAAAGCGCTCCACGTCACTCAGCATCAGGGAAATACAAATCAAAACCACGTGAGATACCACCTCACACCAGTCAGCATGGCTAAAATTAACAAGTCAGGACACGGCAGATGTTGGCGAGGATGCGGAGAAAGGGGAACCCTCCTACACTGTTGGTGGGAATGCAAGCTGGTGCAGCCACTCCGGAAAATAGTACGGCGGTTCCTCAAAAAGTTGGAAATAGAGCTACCATTATGCTACTGGGTATTTACCCCAAAGATACAAGTGTAGTGATTAGGAGGGGCACCTGCACCCCAGCGTTCATAGCAGCAATGTCCACAACAGCCAAACTACAGAAAGAGCCCAGGTGCCCATTGACAGATGAATGGATAACACACACACACACGCGCGCGCACACGCACACACACGCACACACACGCGCGCACACACACACACACTGGAATATTATGCAGCCATGAAAACATGGAAATCTTACCATTTGCAACAACATAGAACTAGAGGGTGTTATGCTAAGTGAAGTAAGTCAATCAGAGAAAGGCAATTATCATAAGATCTCACTGATACGTGGAATTTGAGAAACAAGGCAGAGGATCATAGGGGAAGAGAGGAAAAAATGAAACAAGAAGAAACCAGAGAGGGAGACAAACCATAAGGACTCTTGATCTCAGGAAAAAATGAGGGTTGCTGGGGTGGAGGGGGGTGGCAGGGATGGGGTGGCTGGGTGATGGACACTGGGGAGGGTATGTGTTGTGGTGAGTGCTGGGTATTGCGTAAGACTGATGCATCACAGACCTGTCCCCCTGAACCAAATAATACATTATATGTTAATACATATAAAAGAAAGAAAGAAAGAAAGAAAGAAAGAAAGAAAGAAAGAAAGAAAGAAAGAAAGAAAGAAAGAGAAAGAGAGAGAGATGGAGAAAGGAAAGAGAAGAAAAGAAAAAAGAAAATGAATACTTACTTAGCATTTAAACTTGAGAGAAAAATCAGAAAAAAAAAAATGTGCCCATAGTCGCACCACTCAAAATCAACCCAATATTCTGATATATTTTCTTTTACTCGTTTTTAAAATGCATTTTACAATGTATTTGTATCTCTTAAGTTTTAGTGTTATAGAGTTGTGATTATACTCCGTACAGTTTCATATGTTTCTAACTGCATAAATTCTTGATAAATCTTTCATCAAAATTTATGATCCTGCATTCAGTGAACAGATATTCCATAGTCCCATCCTCGTTTTATTGTTATTGGACAGTTAAGTTTCCTCCACTACCATATCCATTCGTATAAATAAAATATAAATATATTTGTGTAACATTTCGGGGGGGTGGGGTTGTTTGGTTATTTTCTTAACATGGATCCAAAAGAGAATGCAGGGTCAAACAGTATGGGGATTTTTAAGGCCACTGGCAAGAAACCTTTTCTGGGCCGCCCACGTGGCTGGTTTGAATCTCTGGCAAGAGCTTCCCCCAAGAAGAGCAGGTGCGCTTTCACCCAGGTGCATTTGCTGCGGACCAGTTCGCTTTCCCCAGACACTCTGCCTGCCTGGTGTTTGGCCATGTTCATCTCCCCTGGGGCTGCCCGTTAACGTCCCGAGGTATGGAACACTCTTTCCCTCTGGAACCAAGACAGGAGAGGGCAGGAGCTTTGCATCAGCGAAATTAAAAAGGCTGAATGTGAAAGAATCCAGCTAAACTTTCGGTCAGCCGGTTTTGCCAGCTCCTCGTAGTGTTAGTGTTAATTGTTCTGCTTAAGAACCTACTGAGAAAGTCTGAAGGCTTTCTTGGCTACGCTGGTAAAATGTTCAGAATTCCCAGCCTGGTTTTCTGAGACAGGACTCGCCCTTAGATGTGGTCCTGGGCAATTTTACCTGGTGTGGCCTAGATTTTAAGGACTTTATGATCAAGCACTTGGCGTTTCTCTCCTACAAGCAGCTGCATCCAACCCCACCTCAGGGAGAGAGGCTGAGCAAATCCTTCCAGATGACTTAGGAAGATTTTCACTTGGATCACCCTTTTTCCTAAACAAGATTCCAGAACCTTCTAGAAGCCTGCATGTATGTCCCAAAATACTCCCAAAGACCTCACAGCTTTAGCGCTCATAAAACACAAAGATAAGAGACATGGAAAAACAGCAACACGCACACTTAGGTTTATATAGACATATATGTCTATATCCCGATATGCTAAACCTCAGTGTAGTAATCGTACTAATTGGTAATAATAAGTATTATTTAAAATAAAATTATAGTGAGATTAGGAATACAAACCAGACACTCTGACCCAGAAATTCAAGTTCTAAATGTTAATCCTAAAATAAGACACTTCTTCCAGCCTGGACGGGCGATAACAGTGTTTGTGTTTTAAGTTTGTGTGTGTGTGTGTGTGTGTGTGTGTGTGTGT
>NW_024424341.1:32044857-32150963 GCF_017311325.1 Ursus maritimus
GAAAGAAAGAAAGAAAGAAAGAAAGAAAGAAAGAAAGAAAGAAAGAAAGAGAAAGAGAGAGAGATGGAGAAAGGAAAGAGAAGAAAAGAAAAAAGAAAATGAATACTTACTTAGCATTTAAACTTGAGAGAAAAATCAGAAAAAAAAAAATGTGCCCATAGTCGCACCACTCAAAATCAACCCAATATTCTGATATATTTTCTTTTACTCGTTTTTAAAATGCATTTTACAATGTATTTGTATCTCTTAAGTTTTAGTGTTATAGAGTTGTGATTATACTCCGTACAGTTTCATATGTTTCTAACTGCATAAATTCTTGATAAATCTTTCATCAAAATTTATGATCCTGCATTCAGTGAACAGATATTCCATAGTCCCATCCTCGTTTTATTGTTATTGGACAGTTAAGTTTCCTCCACTACCATATCCATTCGTATAAATAAAATATAAATATATTTGTGTAACATTTCGGGGGGGTGGGGTTGTTTGGTTATTTTCTTAACATGGATCCAAAAGAGAATGCAGGGTCAAACAGTATGGGGATTTTTAAGGCCACTGGCAAGAAACCTTTTCTGGGCCGCCCACGTGGCTGGTTTGAATCTCTGGCAAGAGCTTCCCCCAAGAAGAGCAGGTGCGCTTTCACCCAGGTGCATTTGCTGCGGACCAGTTCGCTTTCCCCAGACACTCTGCCTGCCTGGTGTTTGGCCATGTTCATCTCCCCTGGGGCTGCCCGTTAACGTCCCGAGGTATGGAACACTCTTTCCCTCTGGAACCAAGACAGGAGAGGGCAGGAGCTTTGCATCAGCGAAATTAAAAAGGCTGAATGTGAAAGAATCCAGCTAAACTTTCGGTCAGCCGGTTTTGCCAGCTCCTCGTAGTGTTAGTGTTAATTGTTCTGCTTAAGAACCTACTGAGAAAGTCTGAAGGCTTTCTTGGCTACGCTGGTAAAATGTTCAGAATTCCCAGCCTGGTTTTCTGAGACAGGACTCGCCCTTAGATGTGGTCCTGGGCAATTTTACCTGGTGTGGCCTAGATTTTAAGGACTTTATGATCAAGCACTTGGCGTTTCTCTCCTACAAGCAGCTGCATCCAACCCCACCTCAGGGAGAGAGGCTGAGCAAATCCTTCCAGATGACTTAGGAAGATTTTCACTTGGATCACCCTTTTTCCTAAACAAGATTCCAGAACCTTCTAGAAGCCTGCATGTATGTCCCAAAATACTCCCAAAGACCTCACAGCTTTAGCGCTCATAAAACACAAAGATAAGAGACATGGAAAAACAGCAACACGCACACTTAGGTTTATATAGACATATATGTCTATATCCCGATATGCTAAACCTCAGTGTAGTAATCGTACTAATTGGTAATAATAAGTATTATTTAAAATAAAATTATAGTGAGATTAGGAATACAAACCAGACACTCTGACCCAGAAATTCAAGTTCTAAATGTTAATCCTAAAATAAGACACTTCTTCCAGCCTGGACGGGCGATAACAGTGTTTGTGTTTTAAGTTTGTGTGTGTGTGTGTGTGTGTGTGTGTGTGTGTGTATGCACAGAGGTGACGCGAGCTGTGGAATCCAAAAACTGCACTAACATACTAATGGATCTGAAAAGTCCTATTTGTAAAAACAATTTAACCATGTTTCACCCCAAAACCCCTTGAACACAGGACACTATTTTTTTTTTTGAATAGCAAAGCTCAGTTTTATTTTCTGCAGTAACAAACATTTAAGCAGCAAACAAAGGACACTATTTTTTAAGATAGTAACAGAAACAATAATGTTCTCCAGGACACAGGTGGAGGATTTTTTCTCTTAAAGCAATAGTAATAATTAATAATAATAATGCTGAAAAACGGAGATCAATTGAAACGTCCAACAGTTGGAGTCAGGCCTCCCGATTACCATGAAATGATGTCGTGGAGGAAATGTAATTGGCTGAAATGATGTTTTAACATATTAGGTGAAAAATGCAAGTTATAAAACAGTTTATAGGGTATGATCCCATTTTTGTTAAACAAATGTAAATTCGTGCTTCAGTACATATAATTTATGTATTAAGAGAAAGAGAGAGAGGACTGAATGGTGTTAATAATAGTTCTCTCTGGCTACAGAAAACGTAGGTGACTTTTTGTCTTTATGCTTATCTGCATTTCCCACATTTTCTACAATGAAAGTACATCCTACCACATTTTCAAAAGCAAAAGTTATCCAAAGAAAGACGAAACATGCCAATGATTGCGGACGTGCCCAGCCGCCTCCCTACACATCAGAGCACAGCTGTGGGCTGATTCGAGTCCAGTAATTGGTCTTCCAGAAGGTTCTCTGGGGGCTGACGCAGTGACACAAACAGAACCACTTTCTAGTTTCACAGGAACAGGGTAGTGAACTTTAGGGCTGCGTGAAGTACATAGGAAAAATAAAAGCAGGTAGATTATTTTTGGTCACTTCAGGTGTTAAAATAACTGGCCGGCTGGCTGAATTACACCTCTCATTGCCGTGTGTGTACAAACACCACCTCCCTGTGGCTTTGGCCAGGTGAGGGTCCAACGAGAACCTTCTCTCTGCAAGAGTTGGATGTTCTGCCAAGGTTGAAACACAAGCCCCGACTGTTCCACTCCGCACCTCCGCACCTCAACGCACTCCTGCTAACCCTGAGCGTCCGGACCCGGCTCTTGCAGGGCGCAGCCGTGGTTGTACGCCAAGCCCCTTTCCACTTCTCGTTTTATCACGGCTTGCTGAAACACTGAACTAAACGACGAGCCCAAGTATTGATTCTGTCTATCCATTTGATCTCTGCTAATGTTTTTTTTTTAATGATGTTAGAAAAGGAAAGTTACGTATGTTATATTACACTAAATAAATATAATCCTCAAAAACCCTTGAAAGAAGTATTTAGGCATAAAAATATCAGCAAACCCCGGCTTCGGGTTGTTCCTAATTTTCTGACACTTGGCTCAAACTTCAAACCTTTCTCGTCAGGTTCCACTTGGGCCAAGTAACGAGGCCGCCTGCTCTGGGAGCCCAGTGTGGGGGTGGGTGGGGGGTGGGCGCAGCTGGCTGTCCCTCTCGGGGCCTCTACCGGGCTGCACTTTGCTGGAAGTTCGGGCAGGAGGATCGCTGACATAGGCTCCGGCGAGGGCAGTGACCCCAGCAGCTGCACAAAGTGGATCCCATTCTCTCCTTCCAGCAACATTGTGCTGAATCTGCGATGGGGCAAGGTGGGTAACACCAGACAACAGAGGGATCCAGGAGACCAGAAATGTTCTTGGGGAAAGCATCCGATGCAGTAAAGACAGCCCGGTGAGATGCGCGCAGTCCCGCTCCTCACCCACCCCGCCGGGTGACCCTGGGGCGTCATTTGCCTCCTTGGAGCACCTGTGCGCAGGGACTTGTGAGGACGAAAGCCTTGTTCGGCACCCGGTTCACAGAAACAGGTTAATAACTTTAATTATTTATTTTGGGGACTTTAATTTTAAATCCACCCCCCTTCTCCACTGGACCGAATGACTCCTCTGCCCTTTTGGGAGCAGGGCTTGACGGAGCCACGAACACAGCAGCGACAGTAACGATTGTTGGGGGATGGGCTTGCGGGTGCCCAAGGCTCATCTGGAAGCCAGGCCTTTTGCAGGATGTCTCCTTGATGCTCTACTGAACGCCTGCCCCAACCCTCCACCTGCAGTTAGAGCTCCCTCTCCATTGTCTGTGGAGCTCACTCTACTGTGAGGGGGCTGCCTGCCCCGGCGGACAGCACCAGAGCCATAAAAGTGTCAGAAAATTATGAACAACCAAAGCCGGGGCCCGTTGCTCTGCGCTGGGCAGTGAGGGGGCACTAATGGTGTGCAGCCTGGAAGCCGTTCGGTACGTCCATCCATCTGTGGAGAGGGGAGTGAGGACAAGGCAAACGGTCCCCAGGACCCGGCTAGTTGCTCGAGCCCTGGGGTTACCGTTGAGCCACCCAGAGGGGTGGCCAGGGACGGGGAGCACAAAGCATGTGATGGAAACATCTCTGGCTGGGACTCCTCTCCATTTGCCAGTGCAAGGTGCTGGGTTTTGTCCTAACCTCGTGGTGAGACTGGTCCTGAATTCACCTTTTCACAGAGTGCGCTGAGTTCTGTCGCTGTGAAGCTGGTGGCCGCCTGTGTATTAATTTCACTCCGTCTTTGTAGGCCTTTTACAGGCAGTGTTAAGCACCCAGCACTACCACCTAATTGTAAGGAACTCTTATCAATTTGCAGGAGAGCTGCTTATGGGAAAAAATTATAATAAAAACGCTACACCGAACCCTCCATTCTGAAGAGGTAAACATCGGCCACCCAGTGAGAATATTAGCATTTAATCATACGCTTGCTGAGCAACTCTATAGAAAAGTTCTTGCCTTGAGAAAACATCCCTGGTTCTTAAACAGTTAAGTTTCTAGAACTGAATTGCACAGAACCTTTCTAAGAAATGGACACAGGAGGAGGTAATGACAAAGGAAGCTCTTGCTAGCACCCTAATTTGGCCCTGACGTCTGTCCTCTGGCCTGCTGAGGTGGGCTGCTTATGTGGGTACCACTGGAAGTGCCAGGAAGGATGTGCCCGAGACACGACCCACAGACATGACCGAGGAGGAAACACTGCGGCTCAGAGCGTGTTTGAGCGCTGGAGCTGGACTCCACATCAGACACAGGAAACCCAGTCTCCACCCTGCCCTTGCCTTGCTGGTGGCCTTGAGCAAACTGGGCAAGCCTTAGTTTTATCGTCTGTGAAAACAGACCTATTGACTTCAAAGAATGCTACAGCCGGGAGAATCCCTGCATTGCAATGGCATGAGCACCGGTCACATCCCAGGGCTACCGCTGATCAACCTTCAGCAAGTGACGATGCCTTTTCGTGTCTACAAAGCAGCTACCCTGAAAATGCCCACTGCACACGTTTGCTTTTAGAGACTGAAGAGATCAGTCAAGCAGGGGGAAAACAGTTGACACTCCGGCTTGCAATGGCTGTCAGTTTCCCTTCATGCAGTCTTAGAATGGGACATTCTATGATAGCCCCAGTTTTTTGAGCAAATTGCACTTATGTAACAGCAAGAGGGCCCCTGAGATCCTTGGCCACCCTTTTATTTGGGGGCAAGTCAAGCACACACATTGTATTGACTCCACCTCTCCTCAGGAATGTCTTTTTTAATGCAATGGGGCAGGGCTGCATTCTATCACATTTCTTTGCCCCAAATTTACAATCACCCCTTGTCTGATGCTGGCCGAAGTTTGTCAGGCGGGTCTGGTTCAAATATCTATTTTAAAAATCACCCAAAACGCAAATTAAAATAAAAAACATCATGTTCTTCTGTGTAGTCACATTAGCTTGGCCTCTGGAAAAATGGGGAAATAGCTTCCAGGCAGAACAGAAGGAACAGCCAAGGCACTGATCCCCCCTGGATACGCCATGTGGAGAGGAGGCGGCTCGGCTGGAGAGGCCCCCCTCAGGCTCACTCTTTGCCAGTGGGCTCTTCTGGGCCAGGATACTGACGTCTCCAAAGCCGGGTGCTTTCGGGGGCGGACTGTTAATGACCCAGGCAAGGCTAGGGGAGGGAGATGCCGCCATCTTGGTACTCTGACCTGGTTTCTAGGGTAAAACCGGACATGAGTTCTTGCTGCATTTTATCTCTTAGCCTAAAATCGGATATGTACCTAAAGGAGGTCCTACAGGAGTGCAGTCTAGGTCCTGAAAGTTGGAAGAAGTGGAAATAAAATGACCTATGTTATGGGATGAAGACCGTGGTCTCAGCACCAAGCACAAAGGGAAAAGGCTTTGCCCATTCGATTCAAGCGTGATTTTTATCTACGTATTATCGGCTATCTAGTTATCAGGCATCAGTCCGCCTATCTTTCTGTCAGTTCACTCCAACCCATCAGTAAAGGGAGCACTCACACTGCAGAAAGATGAAAACAGGAAAGCAAGTATTATAAAAATGTAAATATAGCTATGGAGACAGTATACACATAAAGAACACAAAATACACTGTGGTCTATTAATATGGCTGTGCCTGCAAGAGATGAATGTGGAGAGATATGAACATAGGCACATTTCCTTCCTTCCCTCCCACTTTCTTGAAACACTTATGTACTTTACAAACTTTCTACAAGAACATTTCCGTCTGATTAATGCCACTTTTGGTAACACCTGTATAATATTCCAGAATTGGGGCATTCCCTAATCGACTTGACAATTCCCAGTGTTTAAAGAAAGGAAGTTCGAGTCCCCATACAGTCCAACATCCCAGTCCAGATCATGGAGAAATTAATGGAGGCAGCTCTAGAAACACACGTGACCCAGTATTAGATGGGGGAGCTTTGGGGTTAACACCGTCCCTGCCTGGCCCCTGTGGCACATGAGCTTTGTGTGAGGTGTGGCTAGAGGACAGACAATCAAATATCAAAAAGCCCAGGTAAATATGCGTCTGAAGTTATTTGTTCTCTGAAACAAATTTGTTCCCTGAAAGCAGCTGAGATTGCTTTCCGAAGTGACCCATGCATTTGATAGGATTAGACATGGCAGAAGTCCCAGAAATAACACTCCAGTTCAGTAAGAGCTGGCAACGTGTTACCATCAAGACAGGCCATTCTTAATGAGCAACTACCCACGCAGGTTTTTCGTGCAATGAAGAAGGATCTTTGCCTAAATAATGGGAAAGCACATTTATAGGATGGGTCATTTATTCACTGAACAAACAATTGTTAAGTACCGCCTAACATCGGTCCTATTTAATACCCTGAAATATGGGCATGGGAACCCTATATTGCGTTAGCCTCAGAGTGCAGACCAGGGATTGGAAACAGATCCATAAACTGGTCGTTTAGAGACTCTTGCACAACTGCAGGGGGCAACATTACACTGGGCTCTGTTATAATGGCCCTAGCTGTTCAGTTTACGGAGATCAGTGCGGCTATCTTCCCCCAGAGTCGTGCATCTGGGGCAGTGTGAACGATGAAGGCATACATGATGAAAGCGTTGACGGGAGGAAGCCGAGGCACTGTGGGGTCAGAGGAAAGGACCCAGCTCTGCCTTTTTGGGAGGTGATGGGATGCCGATAAAACCCCCCATCAAAGCTGACACTGACATCTGAAAAATAGTTGACAAGCGGATTCAAGAATAAGCTTGTAGAACAGAATAGGATTGGATGCTAATTTTTGCTTTCATTAAATATTTTCAGAAACAGATCAGACACCTTCCCAGCCTCCCAAGACCTTCATGGGGAAACAACCTCTTCATTTTCAAGGCACCACTGGGTCTTCTCACGTTGTTCTTGGCTGTGGTAGCATCTCCCTTCGCACTTGTGTGCCCCCTGCAGTGTTTGCTGCAGGGGCTGCCAACTGGGACACTTGTCTGTGAACCCCCAAACATCGGTAGTTCAGCACAGACCACACAATTAACTTTCTTTTTACCCTCAGCCAGATTTCAAACAAAGACCCCCAGAGATGTCTGGAAAATTAATTTATTAAAAAGCAATAGCTTGACAATACGCATGATGGCAGGAGAAATGAATATGTTCAATATCTTATAAAACAGTTGGCAATCACATAATAGAGCGTTCATTGTCAATTTAGTAGCTTGTCTCATTATGCTCGGCAAATAGTTGTAAAATAGTGTATTATTCATGAACCAACATGCGTTAATTACTTTTAGTGCACATTTATTTTTCAAATGCAATAAGAGTTATATTCATCTAGAAAAGCAACTTATTTTGCTAAAGTCTGCTTCAGGATTCTTTCAAAGGAAGAGCCACAGTTGTGTTTCTCAAGCTTGAAAATATAAACTGGTAAAGTCAGCACCTTTGTCCCAGCATAAAGCAGGCAGAGACAGCCCCTGCCTTCGACTGTGCAGCGAAGGGCTAGCTGATCCTACCTCCCCAGATATAGACCCCACCCAGTGCCTATCACAGTCCTGAGAGAGAGGGGTAAGAAGCAATTCAGCCACCTCAGTCTCATCGTGAACTTGGCCATGTAACTTGCTTTGCAGTGGGATATGAGCAGACAGACAAGCAGAGAATTGCAACACTCTTGCATTGTTAGTTTGTGCCTTTTTACACTTCCGCCATTCCCCATTCGGGAAGTGCTCCCTGGGGAACACTAGTCCAAGGAAAAGGAGAGACACACAAAGTAGACGTGAACACAATCCGTAGCCTGGAGCCCAACCCAGCCTGGATCAGTTGACCCTAAGCCTACAGACAGACAGGTGAGCGATGATAATGATTGCTGCTTTAAGCACTGCATTTTGGGGGTGCTTTGTTATGCAGCAAACGCTGACTGTTACATGTGGCAGATGCAAAATGTGCTTTGGGATGCCCTGGGGGAATCCTCAAAGCAACTGGCAGTCAATTCACCTCTATTTCACTTACTCTGGAGGATGTTTGGCCCATGGGAATGTAAGCCCAAGAGAGAAGCCACATACAGTATAAAGAGAAAATGGATTTTTTTTTTTTTCCCCGAATGTGAGCCTCAGACTGAAAGCCACTGGGGACAGCTGCTTGATTTGCATCAGGCTGCTTCCCACATGGGTGACTTTCTAGGGGACGTTACAGGAGGAATTGATTTGGTTGGTGATGGCTGACAGCTCTTCACTGTAGTGCTGGGGGGAAGGCCAACCTCTAGAAATACCTGACCATGCAGGGTTGTTACAAGTGTTAAATAATAATGGAGGAAAATGCCCAGCACCACAGGTGCCCAGCGAGTGGCGCCAGCAGCAAGCATAGTCATGGTGGTGGCTTGTGTTTGAGCTGTTTGCTAACGTTGGGATTCAGCTGTAGAGGGAAGGGCGAGAAGCACCCTCTCCCGTTCCCTACTGCCAGTCACGCCTCCCCAGAACCCAGGTGTCCTTCCTGTCCCTCTCCCAAGACTCCCTCCTCAGTAGTGCCAGCAGGTGTTCCTGCCCTGGAACACCTACCGGAAGCCTAGCCGGGTCCCGAAACCCTGACCCTTCCATAGTCCATCCTAGCTGGACCTTGGCAGGCGGGGTCATAGAATGGGCTTCAATAAGCAGAAGAAGATCTTCGAATCAAGCATCTGACTTTCAAATGGAGTCACTTTCTGGCTTCTCTCCCTGCCATAACTCGCAGCCCCGGCTGGCCCTCTTGGTCAGAGGAATGCTGGGACACCGCAGTGTTCTGGTAAGCCAGCCCAGCCGTTGTCTGCGTGTCGGCACAGGTGGCGTCCTCTGCCTGCCTCCCTCTCCCTCCTCTGCGTCCACCCAAGTGCACATCCTTCAAGACCCACGTTCTGGGCAAAGACAGCCAGCTGGTTGATTCCCCAGGGCAAGCCCAGCCTTCCAGGCTTTGGGGCCCACCGACTCCTGCACACACTTCTCCAGGACGAAGCGGAGGTGCTGTTCTGTTTTGTCTGTTCAGTCTTTCTGTTTGTTGCACTCGTGCATGAGATCTTTGAGAACATGCCCCGCAACTCAGTCAGCCCTGGGCCCCCAGCCTCTTGCACAGTGTTGAGACACAGAAGGTGCTCGGGAAATGTGTGCAATAAATGTGCTTGCTGGGGCCAGCCCCTGAGGACACACGAGAGGCTCTAGCCTTTTTCCTTGCCGACCAAGCCTGGCTTCTCCAGGTGCCTCTCCTCTTCTCCCTGTTATCTAGATCCCCAGCATTCCCTATTGAACACATGGCAGCAGATTCTAGCTCCTTCTTATTAGGAGTTAAAAAAAAAAAAAAAATTCCTGCCATCTCCAATGACTCCAAGCCCTCCAGGGACAACCTATGCGAGGTTTACAGCGATAGGGAGCATGCGAGGACATTTCTAATTAAATTCTTTAGTGCTTCTACTTGACCTCATTTCAACTGTACCATAAATCTTAAAAAAAAAAAAAACCCTCAAATCCAAAATTTTAAATAATGCTTATGATTTGGTTTAGCACAGGGACTCTCCTTATTAATCCAGGAGCTGAACACCCTTGGTTGCCAGGGTGTATTTTAAAACAGGGTCAGTTAAAGGCCACTGACCATTTCAATTAAAATGTTTTCAAGGATTTCTAAATAATAAACTGATCTTGCCTATAATTACAGATGAAATAATAATTAAAAAACCCCTCATAATCCTGTGTGTAATGTTATGGCACGCTGCTGGTGTCCACGTACCAAGACAAATACGTCCGTGAGACAGGGAGCCGTGGAGACAATTAAAGTATAAATCCCAAGCACCCATTACCACCCAGGCTCTATTAGGCTGACTCTGTCTTTGGTCACATTAAAGCCCCATAGAATTTGCTACTGGCTTGGGAGGGAATGGTGTTGGTCCTTCTTAAATGAAAATGTAATTCCACTCTGTAAATCTCTGCTGTAATTGGTTAATAAGCATACAGTCTGGCAAAATAACCACTGGGAATGATTGGTTGGAGGACGTCCCCCTCTTAATTCTCACTTCCCGCAGTTCCTCTTGCTTAGGGGTTGTTCTCCTTTGCACGTCTGCCGGGCTTTCGGAATGTGGGGACCTGGAAACCCCAAGTGCACTGGATCCTACCGAGAGGCCACTCGTGAGGAAGAATGGGGTTATTCTTGTGCCGTTTAGTCTATCCTGGGGTTTCTCAGCCTCAGCACTATAGGCATTGGGTTGGACAAGCCTTCGTTTCATGGAACCATCCTGTGTGTTCCAGGGTGCTGAGCAGCACCCTGGGGCCTGGCCCACTCGATGCCAGCAGCGACACCCTACCCTGTTGCGACAACCCAGTGTCTCCAGATGTCCGCACCCCCTCCCACTGCAGTTAAGAACCACTGGTCTAGTCGGATGCCCCCATGTGCCCTGGTCTTAGCACCTATGATGGTGACTCATGATAACACAGTCACTGTTCTTTGCTTGGTTCTCTTCTGCCCTGGCTTGTATCACTTTTTCCCCCTTTGGACCGCCCCCCACCAGCTCCATGTTCTGCTCCTGCCTCTGTGCACTGCTTGTGGCTGCCGGGGTGTGACCCGCACTTATCACTGCAGGATCTGGAGCCTGAGCTGATCTGAGGCTCTTCCTTCCAGGAGTCCCCTGCGACAGGCTACCTACACAGCTCAACCCTTGCCTCTGGTCCCCTCAGACAAAGTCCAGCCTCCACTACCCCTGAAGGCAGCTTTGTCACTGCACACCAGTTTCTGCCAGAATACAAGCTGCCCCTGGCTGGAAGAGAGGTCACGATGGGATCTTTGTGCTTCTTTCCAGGCTCCTGGAGAAAGGCACGCTCTCTCCTTAATTTTTAGGTCTCCACTGTATCTGATAGAGCCATATCTACCAGGGGCACCATAATCCACTCTGTCTTTTTGGCTTATTTTGAATGCTCAGTTTATTTCTTTCAAGAGTCTCTGGCCAGGTATCAGAGAAAATGAAATTTGGGCCATTTTGTGAACTTGAGCTAAAATGCAACACTTAGTGTTGTTGGGGCCAAACTGCTGCCATTCTCGCATCTGGGGCCTCATGCCTTCGATGGGGTGGGAGGCGGTGCCAGGTGCGATGTGAGGCAGAATGGTGCTCTGGAAATGGGCGATGGGGTTGCAGATTAAAATACAAGACCCTGAATTTAATTTGAATTTCAGATAAGCAACAAGTTTTTTTTTACATAAGTATGTTCCATACAATATGGGATACACTTATGCTAAAAAATCAGTCATTTATCTGAAATTATAATTTAACTGAGTGTTTTTTATTTTTACTTAATCTGGCCACTCTAGGCAGGCCAGATCTCTTTCTTCCAGGGAATGTTAGATCTGAACTGGACCCGACCCTTCCACCCTACCCCCAGTTCCTCAGGTTCTTCTGCGGACCTGGCCGTGATTGCTCTGAGCCCCCACATGGCAGGTGGTCAGCAGGGGAAGTGAGGGCTCAAAGGGAACCCAGTGCAGATGCAATCTCGTCCTGTCACATCCTGTTACCCTGACCACGCTGGCCACAGGCCCAGGAGATCCGGGTACCTTTCTAGGCCTGACTTCTCACAGGCACTCCCTGGGGCACAACCCTGTTGTGGTTTGCCACTCTGGCCAAGGCAGTGTCCATGTGTGTTGTCTCACTGAAATGTGAAAGATTCAGTCAAGGCTGATTCGGCTTGCAGTTCCTGATCTCGTAACTCACTGTTCTACTAGATTCTCCTTCCAGTGTTTCTGAAATCCTGCCCATCTGGGATATCTGCATCCTGCCCCTGCCCAGTGCTCCGGTGTCCTGTGCAGCAACTGAGAGATGTCTGGTCACTCTTCCGTAGTGTCACCGACTACCTTGGTTTGCTTGGGACCGAAGGGTTTCCTGGAACTCAGGGTCATCAACACCATAACTGGTGAAGTTCTGGACGAACCAGGATGACGTGGTCGCCCGCAGTGCAGGCTGTTGGCGGAGTTCTCTGGGTGCACGGTTTACAGCGAGCAAACCTCCAAAATTCAAATGCCAACCCACTGAATGATAGGGTCCTTACTCATACCCATACCAGGTTGGTGAATGAAAGTGAATTCTAGACTCTCAACAGCCTGCTATACAGTCTGGAATTAACCATCACCTCCACGAAGAGGCCTTCCTGGACCATTCTGCCCACGTAGCCCCAAGCCCTAAATTCTGATCATGTCTTCAGAGCATGTCTCACAATTGATAGTCACATATATACATATATTTTGGGGGTGCGGGATGGGGACCACTTGCTTGTTGTCTGTCCTCAATAGCCAGTAAACTCCACAGGGCCACCAGCAAATGTTTCGTTTATTGCTGAAATCCCCACAACTGCAAATCATCCAGGCACACTGTAGGTGCTCCAAAAATACCTACTGACCCAACAAATGGAGGATTTAGGGCCTTGCAGTGCCAGGGCCAAGGGGGTAAGGAGGTGGGGCTCAAGAAATACAGCCTCTGCCCTTAAAGGGCTGGAGGGCAAGACTGATGTTTAAACAGATGGAATCGACACAACGAGGAAGGTTTACGGAAGTGTGAGGACCAGAGGGAGCTGTATGGAGCCATGTCCAAGAAGGCTCAGCAAAGAATGTGCCCAAATCTTTGTTTGAAATGGATCATCAAGGATGGCCCAGGACTCCTTCCTCTTTGCCTGGCAAAGACACCGCAGGCAGGAGCAATGCAAGGGCACTGGGGCATGGGGTGGCACTGGGGTTCAGGGTCCCATAGGGTGGATGTGAGTGAGGGAAGGCTATATATAAAAATTGCCTTGGGGAGGTTGGACAGACGTCCGAGGCAGATTACACCCAGGTCCATCCAGCAATCCTATTTTTTGAATGAAAAAATATGGTAGACTGGATTTCCTGGTCAGGCATTTTCTGTCTTGTCAAGATGTGCCAGATTCCTCTCATTCCCCACCCTCTTCACAGCCTGTGTGTGTGCTGCCATTTTGACTAACGTCCTCATCCCATTCTAAAACCCACCATGACTCCATCTGCCCTCAGCCCTGCTCTGGCCAACATCATCTTCCTCCTCCTCGCCTCTGTCCCCTCAGTTTGCAGGGCAGCAAGGGACACACCTATTTAAACCTCTTTTACCAATTTGTGAATGACTGCTTTGGGCTATCTACATTTAAAGAGTAGTCTGATTTTTAAGAGGGAATCATTTACCTGTCTGAATTTCCCATTGCTTGAAAATGTCCAATCCCACAAAAATGCCACCACCTGGCCTTCTCTCTTATCTCACGGGCCATGGTTCCAAAAACACACTGACATTCGCCCACACAGGCATCCACAGTATGGGCCTCTAGAACAAAAGTTTGAGTCCCCTTTACTGTGTGTGGCTCGGTTTGCCGGGTCGTCGTTTCATGGCTATACTTAAATATATCAACATAGTCTTCAATTTTCTGTTAATGAGGAAAGAGAGAAAAAAAGTAGACCTCTCCCAGAAATTGGATGGGAAATCTAATTTCCAACAAGAAATGGTTAAATTTTAAGTGGATTTTAGTAGCTGTGTTGGTACATTGGTTGAGACATGGGACATGTGGAAAAGTAGCCAGTGGTGGACGGAACTGAGTATAAGAACTGAACATCTGTACTTTGACTAAGAAAAATGCCAAAGAGTGAAGGTTCCCCAAACTGGAAATTTTTTATGCCCATCCATCCATCCATCCATCCATCCATCCATCCATCTTTCAATAATTTTGACTGTCGACTCGGCCAGGTACCGTCTTAGCTTCCCAGATGGCTCCCGTTCTAATGGAACTCACATTCGGTAGACAGGTGGCAAACAAAGTCAATCGATAAACCAGAAAACATCAGCTCGTGATAAGTGCTATGAAGAAAATCTATCACATCACGGTGGATGGAGCTCAGTTGGAGAAGCGGGAGGGGGTACTGCTTTTGAGCGACGGGTCAGGGAAGCCCTCCTGGAGGCGGTGACATTTCAACCGAATCAGGAGTAAGCTCGGAAAGTGAGTCCAAAGGAGAAGAGCTGAAGAAAGAAAAGCATCTTGGAATTGGCGGCATCTCAACGGGGAGAAAAGATGAACCCCACATCCACAGAGAAGGCACCCCCAACTTCCCTTTGCTGATGCCGACGTGCGCCACGGGAAGCTTGCTTTTCCCTCGGCTCACCCAGTTGAATCCAGTCTGATTCAGTAACCGACACAGTAACTGACTCTTTGCTGAGCTTTGTGAAATTAGGCACTTGGTGAACTGGCATTAGGGAGGAGGGAAGAGGGTTTTTGCCGCAACAGCCCAAAGCCTTCTGTACAAACGTTTCCCGAGGCACCACTTCCCCAGTGGAAGTAATGGGTGGCCATTTGCAAACTGCTTAGCCGTCCTAACCACCATCCACCAGCCCTCGTTAATGCAGCGGGAACACAGGCACCTGCCTGGAAGGCTCTGTCGGTGGAAACAAAACAAGTTTGATCTGGAGGCGCCTTCACTAACTCCCATCGGTTTGTATCAAAGCTTCGCAATTGACAGAATGGGAGATGGGAGAGACTGTTTCCGCACACCCCAGTCAAACACTTGGCTAAAACAACGCTGTTTAGAAAGCAGCCACTGCCTATACGTTTCTGGAATGAGCCACAACGTTTTGTTTCCTTCTAAGAGGGTTTATAATGTTGGTTATGTTAAGGACATCTTTTCTTAACAGTTCCTGCTTTACCCACCCCGTTCGGGACAAATTCTTGCAAACCTCAATGTCTCCTAACATGTAACAATGTATTTTTTGGTTTGTTTGTTTTATTCTGTCCCCAGGAAACTGCACACTGGGCTTGGATTAATTCCGGTATTAATTTATTTTATTTGGATCAGAAAACAAATGCACCACGTGTGACATACATTGGGGTTACTTCCGTTTTTTTACATTAACTTCTCATGGTTAAGACAGCAGAGCTCTGTAGAAAGGGTTAACAGCACCACTTAGAATTAAATGGTACTACCTGATCATAAATTTTGCTTTTTGTAATAAAGCAATTTTCTCTGCGTTGCAGTCTTACAAATACGATACAGTGTCTGAAATAATAACTTTATTTCAGACAGCCCGCATTCTCCCCCTTCTCTCAGCTAATTTCTTACATGATTCCCCTGGTTTTACAAGTATTTTTAATAGGGTGGATGTTCCAGATTCGTCCACACAGTCAAATCCTTTCATAATCAGAGACTTGTTTTTCCATAGGAATTTAATTCCCTCTGCAGATCTGTAACGTGGGTTGGCCTGATCTGGTTTACATTTTCTGACATGTTTTCCCTCCCCTGAAGATTAACTTAACTATCACTTGGCTCCTTCTCAACCCTTTTCATCTCATTTTCACTTAAAAAAAATCTGATTCCATTCAGGAGGGTATCGTACACCGTTTTGTGAAGATGGGGGTTTTAGTTCTGGGAACGAGGTGGGTTCCTGCCACGTGTTTCTCACTTGGGTTCTAGATGATGCTCAGAGTGTCTGAAATTAACACGAGTCCAGGATTCTTTAAAAACAACAACGTTCAGCTTGATGGGTTGGATGTCTCTGTCAAGCATGCAGTGAAGTCAAGAAAATTTTAGCTAAAAATCCAGTTGTGTTAGTCATTTATCATTAGGTACAAAACTCACTGAATTTGGTAAGACAATTAAAAAAAAATTTTTTTTAATTATCCAGATTCTGTTAACTCCTTTCTTTAGATCCTGTCTCATGCCTTAGGATTCAGCTAAGAAAAATCTCCTCTTCGGAGATCTAGTTGGTTGCTTAATACTGCATCCTGCTTCCTGCCTTCTTCGGTCATGGAGCTAATTACACCTTGCAGTTGTTCTATTCTTTGTTTGGTCTGTCTCTGCCACTCTGCCATGTTCTAGGAGTCTGTAGCGTAATGGTTGCCATGCTTACTGAACCCAGACCAGTGCCTGACACAAAGCAGGTGCTTAATAAATGTTTGGTAAATTAATAATCATAAAAAAAAAAAAAAAAGGCAGGCCCCAGAGGGGGCAATTTTCTCAATTCTCTGATGTGGCTTCCTGCATTCACTGAATTGGCCAGTGACCAGCACGGTCTCATCCTCCTATTTCCAATCAGTGATGAACTCTCGACACTCTGCTGTTGCTGGTTTAGAAGGCAGTGTTTTTATGGTTTCCCTTCTCCGGCCAGAGGTGTCCACAGATGCTCCCCCACGGTGGGAAGGGCTCCACCAATCACAGGCCTCCTGGGTCCCTCCTTCCGTGCGCTCCAGGGCCTGGCGCTTTGAACACACAGCTTTCTCGGGGCTGTGCAAATCTTGCAGAGGAGGCCAGTCGAAGAAGGGCGGGCTTCAGGGCCAATTCCCCACCATGACGTGCGTGCCTCCGCTCGTGCGGCGATCTGCAGCGAGGAGCAAGCATCAAGGAGACCGCTCGGCAGCTCAGCTGTCTCCAATTTGCTGGAAGCCAGTGGAAAAGTCACCTGACCTCGTTGGCCCTCAGCCTTTCCATTGCCAGAATGAGGGGCTTGGACTACATAAACCTCGTATTATTTCCCTATAAAGCCCTAGCACGTTGCGATTGCTTACATTACACTGAGTGGCCGCATTTCTTCCCCGGGCGGGATTCAGCCCTTGCACTGGCGCTCAGAGGACATGCTGCATCGGAGTGGTGGGAGCAGTTAAAGCCCATAATTCCATGATGATGAGCACCAGCTTGGAGGTTCTTGAACAATTCATGTCTATTTATAGAGAATCTGGGATCCCATCCAGCAGTCCTGCCGATTGCATCAACCAAATAATAACCATGCTTGAGAAATCCGTTACGTGTCCCTTCCAGGAGCCTGGGTTAGCAGCTCACCTCTTACAGCTTGCTAGCCTGGCTGGCCTTTGGAGGGTGACCAACCATCCTGGTTTGCCGGGACTGAGTGGATTCCCAGAACACAAGCCCTTCAGTGCTAAAACCGGCACGGTGCCCAACACCCAACAATTGGTGGCCCAGCTCTACTTATCTCTAATAATGCTAGAGTTATCACATCATCAGGGATGATGAGCCTACCATGTGTTACCTTTTACAAGGACTTTGCCACTATCGGATCTTTACAACAACCCTAATGGTATTAGAATCATGCCATTTCACAGATGATGAGACTAAGGCTCAGAAAGGTTACACGACTTTCTCAACGTCAGAAGGCTACTGGGCAGCAGAATGAGCCCTGGAAACCCTGACCCACCTGAACTTCTCCCCCACGTCAAAATCAGGAATTTGAAAACTGACCGGGTGTCTTATGACATCAAGGAATGATTGTTAACTGCTCTGGATGTGATAATATTATTATGGTTACTGTTTTTTAAAAGCCTGTATCTTTTAGAGATACGTTTAGAAATATTTACTGATGGAAAAAAAAATCAAATAAAACCCATATCCATTAAGTCTCATCAAGCTCAAATCCCCATGAGTGATCTCCATGAGAGTCAATCCCGAGGATCACAATGGTGTAGAAAGTGTCAGACCCAGGGGCCCATGCTGGGTCTGCCCCTAACATAACAAGTGACCTTGGGGGAGTCACTTTGTCCCTTTCTTCCTCTAAATTAAGTAGCTTGGTGTGATTATTTCCATGGCCCATTCTTCTGTGTGACTATCAGGCTGAATGATGGTAGTTACCTGGATCCGGTGGGACAGTTTTCTGCACAAGGGTTCTTTAATAGAATATAGACTGTGCCCAATATATATTTTCCAGTTTGCCTGGGTTTAGACATAATCTGCATCACAATATTCAAACTTCTTAGTGTTTATTTGTTTAGCAGTGGAACCTTTTCTTCAAATGAAATATTCCCAGATGCCTAACTTTATAAAACCTTTTAAAGAGAGTTGTTCTCATCTAAAGGAGAGCCAAGAATCCCCAAAATAGCATTTTTTGGAAACTTCCTAGTCTATGGCATCCTGGCCAGCATAAATCTAACAAGATTGAAAGAAATACTTAGTAATGCAATGATTATGTCTCTATAAAGCAGGGTCGGCAAACTTTGTGGAAAGGGCTGAAGAGTAACATTTTAGGCTCTGTGGGCCATAAGGTGTCTGTCTCCTCAATTTATAGCATAAACATAGACAATCCATAAAAGAATGGTTGTGGCCAAGTTCCCATAAAATTTTATTTATAGGCACAAATGTGAATTTCATATACGTTCAAGTGCCACAAAATATCCCCCCTCCCTCCCAGAGCAATTGAAAATGTAAAAATTGTCCGTCGTTGGTGGGCCATATAAAAACAGGTGGCGGCCTTGACTTCGCGCATGGGCCGCTGTGTGCGGACCCCTGTTGTAAAGCCTACTCATTCACATGAGACACTAAAAAGGTGCCGGGAGCCTTGTTTCAAGTCTGGCCTCTAAGAGTTACTCTCTGCACATTTGTGGGAGAGCTTTGCAAGCCCTCCAGGCCTCGGCTTCCTCAGATGTGAGAGGGGAATAAAATAAAACCTACAGGGCCAGGGGTACATGGGGAGTCTCTGTACTTGCCGCTCAGTTTTGCGGTGAGCCTAAAACCACGCTAAACTATAAACTCTACTTCAAAGATAAATAAATAAAGCCTACTTCGTGAGTTTATTGTTAGGATGAAACGAGATAAGACGATAAAATCTCTTTGCACCTGGTGGGCACTCTTAAACGGTCATCACCCAGCTCTCCTGGAGACCTGGGGCCTGCCCTTCTTGGCCGTACTCGTGATTAACCTCCAAGGAGCAGCGACCCTGGTGTGCCACAGCCCAGGAGCAGTGAACTTGCGTCCAGGGCCGGTTTTGGCAGAATGAGATGACCTAGAATCGGTGCGGATGAAACTCACAAGGGTAGCCGCCCCGCCGCCCGTCTCATGACTGGCTGAACTCCGAGGCCTTTCCCCTGGGCGACAAGCTTGTTTGCCTTTCTTCTGCAACTTTTCCCAAAGGTCTGGGCAATGTTTGCTTAAGTATCTTTATCACTGTTGCCTCCAACTCCTGCCCTAGATTCCCCACCTTGGCCGTGAGAGCTATATATAATCCCTGCTGAGGTTCCCGTGGTCTCCCTCCTCCAGCCACCTGCCTGGAAGGTGGGGGTCCCATAAACACCTGATAGCACTCTCCCCCTCCTTCACTCTTCCACTTCTTTACCCTCGGCCCCACTGAGCTGCCTCTTCTCCAGGCGTCTCTCTGTCCTCGAAACGTGGAGTGTGCACTATTCCTGGGAGTACATTTCTGGGCTGGCTGGCCACGTCCAGCTTGTCCTGTCTGCAGGACCTGGGGTCTGGGCTATCACTCCTCCTGCTCAGGGTCTTGTTTAGTGGCCTGAGATCTCTGTATTGTCATCACCGGAAAGACTCCTGGTGGTTCTTATCCTTCTTTCTTCTCTCCCCCAACCCCCACCTAAACGCCGCACAGGAGGGCTGGCTCTGTGCAGTCTACATTCAAGGCACATGCCTAACCCCAGTCAAGTTCATCCTGCCCTCCCATGTTGTTCAACATCATTAGCCATCAGGGAAATTCAAATCAAAACCACAGTGAGATACCACCTTACACCAGTCAGAATGGCAAAAATGGACAAGGCGGGAAACAACAAATGTTGGAGAGGATGTGGAGAAAGGGGATCCCTCTTACACTGTTGGTGGGAATGCAAGTTGGTACAGCCTCTGGAAAACAGTACGGAGGTTCCTCAAAAAGTTAAAAATAGAGCTACCCTACGACCCAGCAATTGCACTACTGGGTATTTACCCCAAAGATACAGATGTAGTGAAAAGAAGGGCCATATGCACCCCAATGTTCATAGCAGCATTGTCCACAATAGCCAAACTGTGCAAGGAGCCGAGATGCCCTTCAACAGATGAATGGATAAAGAAGATGTGGTCCATATATACAATGGAATATTACTCAGCTATCAGAAAGGATGATTATGCAACATTTGCATGGACATGATTGGAACTGGAGGGGATTATGCTAAGTGAAGTAAGTCAAGCAGAGAAAGACAATTATCATATGGTTTCACTCAAATGTGGAACATAGGGAATAACATCAGGAGAAGGAAGGGGAAAATGAAGGGGGGGAAATCAGAGTGGGAGACGAACCATGATAGTCTATGGACTCCGGGAAACAAACTGAAGGTTTTAGAGGGGAGGGGGGTAAGGGGATGCGTTAGCCCAGTGATGGGTAGTAAGGAGGGCACGTATTGCGTGGAGCACTGGGTGTTATACGCAAACAATGAATCATGGAACACTACATCAAAAACTAATGAAGTACTGTATGGTGACTAACAAAGCCTAATAATAAAAAATAATAAAAATAAAAATAACTCTCATTTTACCTTCCTTTTTGTTTAAAAACTAGAGCACATCCTGTATATTTACATTACAAAAGTAACCCATATGCCTTATTCAAAGTGCAAAAAAGTTGAAGAGGAAAATAATCGACCATACCCTTATTCAACATTTTGAAATAATTTCCTACGGAAGGGCTGAGAGGTATTGCTGGGATTATAGTAGTGGATGCTGTCTAGTCATTTCACACAGCAGCACCACTATTTTTCCGTTATTACTCTCTTAGCGAGCATCACTCTATGACTTCATAATATCTCAGCCAGGATCGCATTCCGTTTTATTTAATCGTCTCCATTTTATTGAACATTTGTTTCCAGTTTCCACCCTTATAAATAATACTCAAAACAATATATTTGTGCATAGATGATTTTTATTGTATCTTAAATTACTTATTTATGGTTGATTGCTACAGGTAGAATAACTACGAGAACGTCTGAAAGATAGTTACGTGTTTTTTAAGGAAAAAGTATTGTCAGGGTATGTGATGAATGACGTGGTCACTGCTGACTTCCTGCCTTTTCCCGACCAGTCGAGAATCTCGGTCTTGGACTGCTCCCCCAGAATCATCCTCAAGAAAATTCCTGCTCAGCTTGACACCTTGACACCAAACCATGATCTTCCCTTCCCTTTAGCTCACTCGGCTGCAAACTATACCAGATCAACTACATGGGCCAACTTTTATTTCGGAACGAAAATACCAGCTCAACCATTCATCATTTCGCCTGACCTTTCTGAGTTCATCAACTTGCCTGTGATCTATAACAAAACCTCCCTGCTTTGTTTTAAGGAAATTTCAAGAATGGAATCCCCAAATTAGCTCATGTGGGGTAGCCTTTAGCCTGGTAAGTGAAGCTGTAATATTGCTGAAGTCTTGGGGGGATCAAGGAGTCCCATTTCTCTGGACCCTTGTCTGCCACCGGTCACTGGTGCAGTTTCATGTGTCTGAACATCCCGAAGGCTGGGTTGCCTCCACGTATCTTGCATCCAATCGGGTGACGGCACATACACCCCTTCAATTGCATCCCACCGTAGCCACGTATCTGACTTTGGAAAAGCGCGGGCTGACCTTGGTTTCAGCTCAGGTCATGATCTCATGGGTCCTGAGATCTAGTCCCACATGGGGCTCCATGCCCAGCAGGGAGTCTGCTTGAGATTCTCTCTCTCTCTCTCTCTCTCTGCCTTCTCCCGCTCTCTCTCTCTCTAAAATAAATAAGTAAATCTTTAAAAAACAAAACAACAACAACAAAAAATGCTGGCATTTGCCTTTTCTGTCAAATAGCCCCACTGTCTCTTTGAGGCCAACCTGTAGCGCTCCCTTGCTGGGACAGGTCTGCGACGTAAGCTTCCGGGGCACGATTATCCGAAGTGACTAGGGTGCCCTCTACTCTCAGTCTGGGAGACGGCAACCCTCTGCATCAAGTGACAGCAGGCAAATTTGCTACCTGCCTCCTTTTCAGAATTAGTAAAAACCCGATCCATCCAGAAAATCCATTTGGAACTGATCTCCATGCTTTTATATTTAGGCTGCATTTACCTTACGGCAATAGCAAATTTGCTTCACAGCCAGAAGGGGCCTCGGAGCTCATCTTGAGAGCCCATTGGAGTTTCTCGCAGGGGGTCACAGGCAGCCACTTCTCAACTCTTGACTGATGGGCCGTCCTCCGTCTGGGGAAAAGATCGTCTTCGACTGTCGGCACAGATTCAGGAGGGAAGGTGGCCTCTGGGCCTGTGAAGACCACCACTGACCAGCTGTGGCTCCCTGTCCTCACCCGCGGGTGGAGAAAGTAACTGCTTCCCCGCGACGCTGTTGGGAGGAAGGGACGCGTCTGTCGAGCACTCTGCACGGCACGTGGCATGAGCGTTGGCCACGACTGAGAGTCATTATCGTCCCCTAGGTGGACCCTTGGTGAAGTGCGGCGGCCAAGACCATGACAAGTGTGGACAGGTCACCTTCCCAACCCGAAGAGCACCTATTTCACTCTTGCACTTTACAGGTGAGGACAATAACCTGAGGTGAGGACTTGGTGGCTGACCTGAGGTCACGGTAGCACTTAAACTGAGCTCTCCTGACCCACAGCCGAGTGTTCTTTCTGGTACCCCGCACTGCCGGCCAAAAACCCAGGCCACCGTCTTGCCCTCCAGACGAGGACACACCAGGAGGTGTCTGAGTTGACAGTACAGAGCGGGACAAGACACATGCCCACCACAAGGTCTTAGCTGTGGACGTGGGTCTCTGGGCTGGGACAGCCGGGTTTCCCTAGCAACCTGACCACCCTTTCTGAGTTCCGGCCACTGCTCCCCAGGTCTGTTCAACCCCGCCCCCCGGGCACAGTCGGCGGACGCACCTTCCTCCGCAGACCGTCTGGGGGACATTTTGACAATACACTTTCAAGCCTGAAAAATCTCCCCATTGGTGCTCACAGGCGTCTATACAGGAGATAAAATGTCAGAGAGCGTTTCAAACAAAGAGTGCATGTAAGAAGTGTCGCACTCCGAATAAGGTCTGTCGCTTGGCGAATGTTCATTTCCTGGTTTTGCTAGTGAGCTGTGGTTGTGTGAGATATGATCACTGCAGGGAGCCGAGACCTTTCTGTACTATTTTTGCTACTTCTGGTGACTCTAAAATTATTTCAAGATAAAAAAAAAAAAAAACACTAAACATACAAGTCCCCGTGCTTTGCCCCATTGTTCCAGAAATTATCCTAAGGAAATCAAGATGCATACAGAAAACAGCCCCGACATCTACCCTAGGAAGTTTTACAGGAAATTCTCGCGCAGCTAGTCAATGAGGTGCGGAGCCCAAGTCACCCTGTGGTGAGGACAGGGATCGCAGTGAGGGGTGCATGTCAGACGGCGTGGGTGGGCTCTGCAATGTCGTATCTGCTGGACCCCACACGAGCTGTTAAACGTTTCTGTCCCTTGGGCTCCTGATCTGTGAAATGAATATCAGGTTTACCTTGTTGCATTGTCTGTGTTGAATCTATGCGGGTAATGCATCTGGCACCTGGATGTGCTCAATAAACATGAGCTGTTATGTTAGCGGACACTAACGGGAGGAGCAAATGTTGCTATTAGGGAAAACTGGAGACTATAAAACTATACTTATAGTATCGATGGACACAGACATGCATGAAGCAACTCGAAGGTCTCGCCGCAGCGTGACAAGTGTTTGTCTTCGGTTGGTGCTTTTCGGTTTCCCTCCTCACGCTCCTCTACGATTTCCAAGAATCATTCAACAGCGCTAGGGTTGTGAACTTTTAAAATGAGGCTAAAAGGTGACCCCTGGTTAAAACGAGGGCCTGCATGACTACCCCCAGCTGCTCTGGCCGTAAGCGCAGCCGCGCACTGACCTCTATGCTGCCTGGGAGCTCCGGTCACCAGTTTCTGAGACGTCCATACTCCCCAAGGAAGGAGGAGTGGGGTGTAAGTCTCCAGGGCGCATGGTTATTTGCTGTTGCTAATACCCGTGCTGGCTGTGAGCTCCGGGGTCCCCAAGGGCACGTGGTCTGCCCTTAAAACACGGGCCATGCTTGGGAGACTGGTGAGGTGCGGCATTCAGGGGGCTGGCCCCCGGCAGGATGGTCGGTCACCTGCCTCAGTCTCCACTCTCCCATTCTCACCCCCAGAGAGGCGTCTCCAGGGGACACAGGCTAACAGAGGGGGCTATACCCCGCGCTGTGCTGGGGAGACCTTTCTGGGGCCCAATCCCCCCCTTTTTTTTGTTTTTGTTTTTTTTTTTGTTTTTTGCTTTTATGCTTTCCTCTTCTTTCCTGTAATGGAGCCAGCCCACAGTGGCTGGGCTTCTCTCCTCGGGCCTGGTTGTTCTCATGAAGGTCTCTCGTGGGCACTTGTGGGCACTCAAGCCGCCTATTCATCCTTGTCCAGGGTTCTGGCTCCTTCTCTAACCCTATCAGTGACCCTCAGCTGGCTCTGGAAGAGGAACAAGGAGCCGCCAGGCCCTGGGGGTGCAGAGGAATTTAGGGGTCAGGCCCCAGCAGGGCTGCCATAGCTAGTGAGGCCGGGCAGGAACACAGAGGGCTTGTGTGATCCAAATAGACACCCCCTGTCCCTTCCAGAGGCTGCCCCCACCCTGGCAAGAACACACTAACGAAGTCCCTCTCCATCCCAAGGTCTTCCAGCCTGCGCGAGGCCCAGATTCAGATTGCCAACGGGTGGTGCCGCCTGGCCAGAAGAGTGGAGAGGAGATGGGGACAGTGTCAGAGCTGACCCCCCATTTCTGGAGGATACCACACCAGGCTAAAAGGAAAGAGATCCCCCCAGATGTCATATTGGAGGTTAAAAATTCTCTCCATTCTATGCGTCACAAGCATCCCCTAACTCCTGATGAGTGCCCACTTGGGGCACTTCTCCACTTCAAAGTCACCAGTGGCTACTCCAGAGCATTTGGAATAGAAGTCTTTACCAGGCCTACTGCTTCCTGCCTCCTCTTGATTTGCCCTCTCCCTTCCTCCAGCAGCTCTAGTCCCTTTGGCCTCCTCTCTGCTCCTTCTGTGTGCCAGGTTCCTTCCCGAGCAGGGCCTCTGCACATGCTGTTCCTACTCCTGGACAACTTGCCTCCCCTACTTCCTCCCCACCTCACCTAGCAGCATCTGCACCCATCACTAGAAGGTGGGCTCCAAGACAGCCAAGTCTGTCTATACTGTCCGCATCTCCCCAGCGCTAAAAACAGGTCAGGGCTGATAGTAGATGCCAAAGGAGATGATGGAAGAAAGAGGCTCTTTGTTGCACGTGAAAACTTGCCTGCCTGAGAAGGTGGTGTCTGTGCTGGTACCTTGGGGTGGGGGTGAGGATGGGGGGAATAGTGGTCCACTGCCCCGGCCTCTGGCTCTCAGCAGGGTTGGAGGATATCACTGCAAACAGGTGGATTGGCTCGCAGGTCCTGTGAGTCTCCCCTGCCAGCACCTCGCAGGGCACCTTGGGGCCTAGGTGAGAGGAGATAAGCCTGGAATCGGGGCAGGGACAGCAGGAAGGAGCAGAGAGAACAGCCTGAAGAAAGCATGAGCTATGACAAGGAGGAGGGTGACTACAGCCAGACTGGGGAAACAGCCTCACTGCAGACTGTCCCAGTGAAGGACACACACCCTGAAAGGCTGCGTGTGAGGGTCATGCCACCTGCCCTGCCTGGCTGGAAGCCGATCTCCTCATTCTGTGCATGTTTTCATCTCTACAGCAGAGAAGAACTGGGGGAGGGCATGTACTTTCTAAATGACTTGTTTCTGTAGAATTATTCATTTCTAACTTTTCAAAAGAGGCAACATTGTCCAAAAGATGCCAAGGTGATAAGAGGGAGGGGCTGGGCATCCTGCCCACCACCCCCAGGAGGCCCCGCCCATAAACAGTGAGGTTTGGCGGAGAGCCTCCAAGTAGGACCGCAGAGGCCCAGGCAGATTGCTGGGCTATGAGGGATGATGTGCTCCAGTCCCCCCTGGCCAGGCGTCTAGTTGTGAGTGGACAGGCACAAATGCAGGTGGCCTCACCCCAGCCTACAAGGGTCCAATAGGAGGGAAAGACACGAGATAAATAAATGACAAAATTAGCCAAGAAGGACTACTCAGAAATGGTGCAAGGTACCCAGAGGAGTTAGGTTTTAATTCTAATAGGGATGCGGGAGCAGGTGTCAGGGAAGGTGACGTCCTGGTGGACTTGAAACAATAGAGATGACTTAGCCAGAGACACAGGTGAGAAGGGTGGGCCAGGCGGAAAAAAATAAACGAGTGAAAGCAGGCACAGGCGACTCGATGTATGCATTGTGGGAAAACGGCCCAGAGCATTGTGGGACCCACCCTCGGGCCAGGCGCATTGTGGGAAAACGGCCCGGAGCATTATAGGCACCAGGGCACTGTGGGTACCGTGAGCACAGGGCATTGTGGGAACCTCCTGCACAGAGCTTGAGATAAGGGGGTCTGAGTAGCTGGGCTGGAAACGTGGGCAGAGGTTTATTTACTACCGGTTGGATTTTTCCTACCCCTTTTCCCTTCTTCGTTTTCTCCTCTTAATACTTGTCATCCACTGTCTATTTTACCACCAGAATAGAAGTTCTAGCAGGACAAGGATTTTGCCATTTTTGAACTGTATCCCCAACACTTCTTGGCACAGCGAAGGCACTGGATAAAGGGCTGGTAAGTAAATGAGTGCCGGTGGTCATCCTCGGGCCAGCGCCACCCGGGGAAGGTAGCATCATTGCCTGATGGCCTCAGATGTCATGTAAACAAATGTTCTTCATTTTATTACATATTCTAAAAACTCAGACTGGCGTAATACTCAACTGGCATCCAGTCTGTGACTTCACGGACGATACTGCTTGGAGTAAGGCCAAGTGGAGGGAAAAAAAATGAACTCTTTTAAAGAAAACTATTAGTGTAAGAGAGTACAGAGTACAAGGTCCAGGTAGGAAACACCCAAGACTGACATGACCAGATTGACATTCTGGAAAGATGACTCAGGCAACAGTCTAGTGTGCCAGGATAAGGGAGCAGGGTCGAGAGGCGGTTATAAGGGTCCAGGAGACAAAATGGGGGGGTGAGCTAAGGGACTGTGGTGAGGAGCAGGGGGAGGGAAGGAGCTGGTGGACCCTGACCAGGTGTGGAAGCTGGGATGGGCAGGGTGGGCGGTACCATGGCTCCCTCCTATATCTGCCTTAAGGCTTAGCCCAGGACCTTCCACACAGGTGCTCAGTAAATATGCGGGAGGGACTCAGTGAGTAGGTGGAGGAATCTGTAATCCTCTGGGGCTTCTCACGCCGCATCGAGGAGGCGCTAGAAAAGCCACAGGCACAGAGGAACTCGCTTCTGGCCAGCGCTTGAGGGGCTTTGCAAAGTGACAGGTTCACACGAGAAGGTCCCGCGCAGAGGAGACGAGGAAGTGATGCGGACAGGCCCTGTCTGGGGCTGAGAGGGCTGGACTAACCAGCTTCTCTCCTGACAGTGAAGGGGTAGCAAAGACTCTGCTTCTCCTTAAGCTGCTCATATGGACTTGTCAGGAGCCATTCTGGATTGGCTGCAGGAAACGTCGCGAAGTGAGACTCAGTGTTTCTCTCTCCCAGGAAAGGTGAGGACAGTACTGCAGATGCTTCTTCCGAGAGAAACGAGTTCCCCTCACCCCCCCCATCCCACAGTCACACACGGCGCAGAATAGTAATCCCCCCCCCCCGGGAGGGGGGGACTCACATTTGCACGGTTCCTACTACGGCACGGGCTTTATGCGTTACGATGTCAATGCAGGATGGGTGTTTTTTTGCAGATGAAGCATTTGAGGTTTGGGAGTTCAGCTCCTTCACTAAGGCCATACAGCCAGTAAGTATCAGAACTGGAACTGGAACCTAGCTCTTCAACATTCTGAAACTCATGTTCTCTCTAATACAGCCTTTAGCTCTGTCCAAAATAGTCCTCTGGGCTCTGTGCCTAAAGCAATAGAAAATGTAGACCAAGGACATCAGACGTGGGACAGAAATATTCTGGGACATTTTTGCGGCTAAATGCTCGGGACCTCAGGAGAAAGCCTTCAGACCAAATCTGCGAGGACAAGGCCCTGGGCAGACATCTCCTCTGTTCATTCAACCCCAGGGAAGGGTGCTCCGGGCAGAGGGTACAGCATGTGCCAAGGCATGGAAATATGAGCGGAAATGTGTCCGTGGCTGCCGGAGCAGAGCCAGCCGCGGAAAGAGTGCGACGAGGGGNGGAGGTGTGGCCAGAAGGATGGACCGTATCACGCGACCCTCGCTATCATACTCTTCCTTCTGGAGTAGAATTCCCCCGGATCAGGCGGTTCTCCTTCCTGGGTGCCCTGGAAAAGGACTCAGTGACTACACTCCCCAGAGTGCCTCTGACGGTAATGAGGCCCAGCCCGGAGACCGTCTGAGTGGGTGACAGTATCCCGAATATCAGAGGGTTGGCATACTTTCTCCACAAGCTGATGGGTGGATGGTAGGCTGAAGAGGAGGAAAGAAATACATAGTTGTAGGTGTTTCTGAAGAACTTAAACAGTGTCTTGCTCTCTCTAATGTATGTTTCGGGCAGAATAATGAGTAGAAACATCAGATTCACATTTACCCTGCAGTTCACAGCAAAGAAGAGAAGCGGGAGCCCCAAGGCAGCCATTTCACCCCTAAGATGTGGGATGTTATGATTCATAATAAAAAATAAATATTTGGTCTCTGGCCCCTTTTGTGACACAGAGTTCCTAAAACCCTTGGAATTTCCTGTGAGGAGAGTGAGACAGGTGTCATTTGTTATGTTAACGAGGGGACCTTTGGAACCACCTAAGAATGGGGCTGGTTGCCCAGGGAACCAACCACTTCATAAGAAGGTTGGAGCTTTTGGTCTCCCCCTCAACCCCTGGGAGGGGAGAGGGGCTAGAGGTTCAATCAATGGCCAATGGCCAATGCTTTAATCAATCATGACTGTAATGAAGCCTCCATGAAAATCCAAAAGGGCAGGGTTTGGAGCACTTCCGGGTTGGGGAACACTTGGAGTTTTGGGAAGAGCGGGCTCTCAGAGAACACGGAAGCTCCAAGCCCTTTGCCCGTGCCTGTGCGTCTCTTCCATGGGTTGTTCCTGAATTATATCCTCTTACAGTAAACATGCCATCTAGTAAGTAAATGTTTCTCCAAGTTCTGTGAGCCACTCTAGCAGATGAATGGAACCCACGCAGGGAGGCCTGGTAACCTCTGATCTATAGCTAGTTGGTCAAAAGCACGGGGGCTCTGGACTTGAGGCTGGCATCTGAAGTTGAGGTGGGGGCAGCCTTGTAGGACTGAGCCCTCAGCCCAGGGCATCTGATGCTCTCTCTGTGTAGACAGTGTCAGAATTGGTGGAACTGTAGAGCACCTAGCTGGTGGCAGAGAATTGCTTGGTGGCATGGAAAAAACCCATACACACATTGGAATTGGGTGCAGAAATATAGATGTGACTGGTATTTTCTGTCCTTAAACAGCATGGCCAAATGGCAGTGCGAGTCATTCAACGCGCAATGACCAGGTTCTTCCTGTGGGCCAGGAACTGACCCGGGCTGAGAGGATGAGCAGTGAACTCTGAAGGCACGCCTCTCCTTAAGCTTATAAGCCAGGTGTTAAGCACATAATCACACCCAAGCTCCTTGGCCAAGTCATTGCCACTTTCTCACCTTAGTCTTTCACCTGCATAGTGGGGTAACTCTGTGAGTAAAGTTAAGAGAGGGATGGGGAATAGCTATATAGATTTAGAAACACTAAAATGGTACTTGGGGCCATATGATTTGCTTTCCATCTCTGGCTATTCTTTTTTTTCCCCCCTTAAGATTTATTTATTTATTTGAGAGCAAGCGTAGGCACACTTGAGTGGGGGGAGGGGCAGAGGGAGAGAATCATTAAGCAGACACCCTCCACCCCCGCTCCCGGCCCGACTTGGGGCTCAGTCTCACCACTCATGAGATCATGACCCAAGCTGAAACCAAGAGTCGAAGGGTTTAAACGACGGAGCCACCCCAGTGCCCCTCTGGCTATTCTTAAGAGAAGATGTTATCTGTTCATGTTTTCCCTAAAGAATCCAAGAATATTTAGAGTTTAGAACAGAGCCCTCTACGGTAGCTCAGGCAGTACTGTTCTGAAAGTAAACTCTTTCTTCATGGTAATTTTTTTTTTTTCCAGGATCCAGAGACCTCTTTTTTCCTTTATTTTGTTTTCTCTTTTCCTCCTGCCAGTCTGGGTCAAAGTGTTTATGCTACTTTCCAAACCACAGGTTTTTAAACAAATTCTGTCACAGATGTACGTGGGGAGTTATCTCTTCAACCCTAAGATTCCATGATGATAAGACTGGAGATTCATGGGAGTTTGCGGCCAGTCCGACACTACTCTTGTGACTGTCTTCTCTCTGGTATCTCACACTTTCCAAGAGTGCGACTCCTGGGCTTTCATACTGGTCTCCAACCGCCATTGCTAGGTGGTCCCAGACCTCTTAATCCCTCTGTTCTCCTGAAAGATTGTTTCTGGCACCTGGCTCTTTGTTTCCTCCTGGATGGCCCCAGGCCCACCAGCAGGCAAGCCAGACACAAACTCCATGTCTGTGGAAACTCCATGTCAGAGGAAAACACATCTGGTCTATATCCTGACAGACAGATGGCGAGAGGCTCAGAAGAGGGTGTGGGATGGAGAGGTGGGGAGACACGGCTGTGAGAGGAGAATGTCTGAAATAATCCCACACGAGCAGGATTCTGAATGGCGGGATCTTTGTATAGGAAGAGACCCAGGGAGCTTGTAACCCCTCATGCCCATTTGAAAGAAAATAATTGGAAGCTTGAGACACAAGATTACATATTAATAAATGGCAGAGCTCAGACTTGAACCCAGGTCTTCCGCCTCCCAACCCAAAGAGAAAAGAGAATAGAGACACCCTCTGGGCTTGAAACACCCAGGGGATTTGACCAGTGGTAAGGGAAAAAGACTAGCTGCTTGCCCTTGGAAATCGCCATCGCCTCAGACACTGTGCTAAACACTTAGCATGTGCCATTTTATTGAATTCATATTGTCTCTGAGCATTATAACCTGTGTCCATTTTATTGATGAGGTTAAATACCTCACTCAAAGCTTCCCACTGAGAACATGGCAGAGCCAGGATTTGAACCTCAAAGCCATGCTGTGCCCAATGGCAAAATGCTGCCTCCACTGGGTCAGACAAAAAGACTGGGCTTTTGCTTTTAAGACGTAGTCATCCTCTGAGAGGAAAACCAAACCTTACTCTAGGAAAACTTCCCTGAATGCTCCAGGCCACAACAAGCATCTTCCTGATGCAGACGTCTAAATCCTAGGGAATGTGCTTTCCCCACCTTGTTTCCCATGGATCTGAATGTCCACATCTCGAAGATTGACTCCTGCCTTCCTCACACTTCCTAGTACCAGTTCCCTCCACCCCACACTTCCCACATTTTAGTTCAGTACCAAACTCTGAGGAGATACTCAAAGAAAATGTGCTGAGTCACAGGGAAAACATTGAGGAAGGGAAGCCATGGGAATAAAGACTTGCCTGTTACGATCCTTGACCTTCTACTGAAATCAACTCTCCAAGAAACTCTAAGAAAAAAGCAACTGATTTTAAAATCAAGTCATTTTTATCATCCTGTGAGTTTCCTCATCTGCCATTTGGGAGAATACGCTCAAAGCCCCTGGGCACACGTGGATATTCCGGAAATGGACATTATTATTCTTACTGATATTTTCCAAGACTGTTACCTCCGCTGATTAACTAACTTATGATGTATTCTCTCTGTGTTTAATCCAAACTCATTAAGCATAAGATGGTGGGCAGAAAGTCATGACATAGAGACAGTCATTTAATCCTGAGTGTGATCCTTATGCATGTAAATCACCTGGCCTCTCTCAGTCCTAATTCCCTTAACGTTTTCACCTGGGCCTCGTCTCACTTGCCAACACTTGGTCATGGCAATGACTGACAACACTGTCCCCCAGCCTTTCCCTGCTCTCTTCCCTCTTTCTTCTGGGTCCCCCAACTTGACCTGTCAGCCCATTGACTCTGAGGGAGAAGTGAGCAGAATGCCTAGAAAACAGCATGGGGTGGCTTAAAAATTAAAATTAAGGATTAGAGATCAGCACAGCTAGTCTAACTGAAAATAACTTGGAGTGATAATGAGCCAAAAGTCTTAGCTGACCGAAATCAAGTTACACAAGCGCCGTTACAAGCAGGGAGCCCGCCACGTCTGTGCATCCATCTCAAGCGACAACTGCAAACCAGAGAAAGAAGTCCCCAACACGCTGCTGGCCGCCTGCAGCAAAGTCACTCACGAGCTGTATGGTCACATTCCTCTGGATTGGAGTTCTTCCTCTGTCCCTTACTAACAGTATAACCAGGGGCAAGTCACTTCCCCCTTTTGAGCCTCCGTTTCTCTACCTGGTAAACGAGAATCATAATCAAGACCTCTTAAGAGGGTGGAAATTGAGATCAGATCCCCGAGTTGTGGCTTGCTCCAAGCAGGTGTTTGATATTAGCTAGTTTCCTTTCTTTCTGCCTTTTCTTGCCCAAGTTCTTGCGGAAAGCGACTTTAATTTCTTTTACCCCAGGCTCTGTCCCCTGCGTCCGGCACAAAGTGCTTGTTGACATTGCTTATCGCCCCGAGGTGTCTTTGTGTTTACCTCGTGGAACTGAAAACAGAATGAAAAATGGGTCAGAGCCAGGGGCTGCTTAGCCAAGGACTGACTGCTAACAGCACCTTACACTTCTGCCTTTGGAGCTGGAGGGGGCCCCCCTTCTTCCTCTCACCGGCTGCCCCTGGGGCTGAGCCTCCAGTCTCCAGGTTCAAAGATGGATGGGTCGCCAAGGCCATAGATCTTACACCTCTTTCCCTCTCCCTGGCAAATAAGGGTGTGGGTGGAGCCGTGGAGGGGTCCTGAACCACAGCTCCCATCCCAAATAAGCCGATGCCCAGATTTTGTCACCCAAGTTTTTTGTTGTTGTTGTTTTTTAATCTAAGAAGTAGTTGCGATTAATAGCAGCCTGGTGCAGAAATAAGGTCATGGTGAAGATATGGCCGTTTTGAAACCCCAGTGAACTTCAGGGGCCAGAGCAGAGCGGTAATCACTACGGTTTTGGCTCATCTTCCTTCCCTGTGGCCTGTGACTTCAAGGCCAGGGGCTGTCCCTGCCTCAAAGACTTCCTCTCATGCAAATTGCCCCAGGCGAGGGTGGGGGGGTGGCAAAAGGAGAGAAGGGAGGGAAGTAATAAACTCGAACCTCCCCAGACCTACTTTCTATTTCATAGGCAAGCCTCTCAGAGAGGGGTTCCAGCGGAGCCCCATCACTGCCTCGGCGAGGACCTGCTCACTTCCACTAAAATCCCATACCTGGAAGCATGGGCTTGGAGGCGAACCCAGCCCAGGCGTTTCTCAAGAAATAAATGCATTGGTTCCATTCAGAGAAAGACCACGGCTCTGAGGGGTTTATGGGTTTTCCTGCAATCCAGTCCCCTTGGCATCCTGCCCTTTTCAGAAGTATGAATCTTGAAACTCTCTCTCCCTAAAGGGTGGGGCTACAGAGGGTAAGGGCCTAACGGAGCTGACAGGCACAGAGATCAGGGAGCAGCTGGGACAGAGGGCCCGAGGAAGCCCTCCAAAAAAAGGTCCCCTTCCCAGCCAGCTCCCCCAGAGGACGCCACGGCCAGAAGCGTCCAGGTGTATGAGTTTATTGTGTGCTGACCTAAGTAAGGGCTGCAAGGGGCTTTTCTCTTTGCTGGCTTCAGTTGCGTATGACACCTTTCTTGAGAGCCCAAAGCACCAGAGCAGCCCTTGCACGTAGACGTGGCCAAGGGCAGACAGGGGACCAGGCCAGGAGCTGGCAGTCCTGGCTCTGTACTGAGTCTGGGAGACCTTGAGGCTTTCAACCCCAGGCTTTGGGCCTCGGTTTCCCCATCTGCAAGCAAAGGGCCTGGAAGACACCATCTCTCCAGTCCTCTATTTCATAGGCAAGCCACCGAGGAGAGACTCTGTCCTAGCCCCATCCTTGCTTAGGCAGGACCGACTTGCTTCCAGTCACAAATCTCAAGTCTAGATGCAGGGGCTCTCTGGCTCAACCATTTCTCAAGAAGTAAATCCACGGGGACTGTGGGAAGGAGAAGGGTGGAGAACTTCCCCATTGGCCCTGATTTGTATGGACTGATGCACGGGCTCCTTTCCTGACCCAGTGTGGCTTGGGAGGCCACTGCCCACTCTGATTTGGAAGTACACAGTCAAGGCTTGTGAACGTGACTCACATCAGGGACCTAGGTCCTTGCTTCTCCATTTACAAAAGGGGCATATAGACCTCAAAAGGCCCAAAGCTCCGTAGGTTACTGGGAACATTTCCAAGTCTCCCAATATAGGCAAATACCTTTAAATCTCGTAATACAAATAAGGCCATTCAGTGCGGCAGAGCAAGTGCCAGTGACCTTGGCCGTGTCATTTGACACTTTGGGGATGGGATTCCTTTAGCTGCAAAATAAAGAGGTTGAGTTGATAGCCCCCCTTCAACGTTCCCCCGCCAGCCTCTATAGTTAAATGTTCATGAGTAGACGGCCACAGACTCTGGGTAATTAAAAAATATATATCCATAAGCCCTCAGGGGCTTGTTTTCTCTCTCCTACTCAGATATCATACTGTTACCGATAAAGATTGATGGTTGGTATTGATGAAGGACTATGGATACACATCTCTCTGGCTAAAATTGCTCAGAAATATGAGACGGAGCAAGGCGTGATGTGTCTGTGGGCAATGACTTGGGGCATCTATCGAGCTTTCTTGCTTCTTTTAGCCAATGGGACTAAATGTTTTCTCTTAAATACATTACAAATGGGGGGATAAGGAGCTTGATGGGAGACCCAGAAAAATTAAGAGTGTCCAGCATCATGGGCGGCTGTGATGAGGAAAGAACCACTATCTCGGGCATAGAATAAAGAGTCAGGGTCCACCCACCTTCCCTCTGCCTCCTCGGCAGACTCAAAAAGAGTAAAATGGGGGTCCATACAGAATGGGGGACCCCGCAGGGGCCTCCAGATCCTCCAAAGAAGGCTGCTCAGAGAAACAAAGGTGGCTTGTTCTCCCAGCAAGCCAGCACGGGAGCCAAGGCCGGAGGACAGCAGTGGGGCCCAGCAGGGCCCAGCCGGAGGCTCTGATGGAAACGTTCAGCTTGATGTGGCGTCTCTGGGTTCCTGTGAACACGCTCAGGGACAGGCACCGAGCAACGCCGTCTGCGTTTGAAGGTATTTCTCTACAGCGAACACCAGGCGAGGAAGAGAAAAACCCAAACCACTTCAAGTGGATTTCAATTTTGAAAGACGCCACATGAAAAGTGCAGAAACCGAAGCCCCCTTTAGTCCGGGCCCAAGAGTAACAGACCCGACGCGGGGGTGCCTCCTGGCTCCTCAGCAGCCCTCTCCCCGGAGGCCCTGTGCGTGCCTCTCCCCTGCCCAATGCCTCCGCGGAGGGGCTGCAGGACTTTCATCTCTGCACAGGGATTCGGAGATGCTAAGAACTAGACCACAGCGGGGCCCCAAGCGGATGCCCCAAGTAGGACAGCTTTCATTCGGGACCGAGCCGCCCCACCCCGCTCTGAACGCCCTGGGGCTGAGGGTAGGTCTGGGAAGGGTTATGGCCTCCAAGGAAGACCCCAAAGCACACCAAGAGCCCATACTCTTCTTTACCTGTAACTATGTACCTTTAACACTCCTCCTTGGCTGCCCACCATCCCATCCAGAGGAGCCCCGCACTGTTTTCTCATCATTGCCCTGTGTCTTCTTTGCCTGCCACCCTCTGCTTTGAACCAGGATCTCTTCTCTGTTCGGCATTCTCATTTGCATTCTCGAGTCCTTTGGTCTTGGTGTTTACTTGCCAGCTCCCGACGACTGCTGTTTGTTGATTGACCCTTTGCCAAAGACGCATCAGAAGCCCTAAAACTTAGCTTATATTATTTAGTCCCTCTCCTTCACCTGCATTTCATATAATCCAAAATGTTTCAAGGTATGGCACCATAATACAAAAGGAGGAAGTACGCTGAAATCAAAACAGTGTCCCTCTGGACTTATTGATTGTACGATATTGCAAACATTCACCAATGCTGAAACTCTTTTTTTGTTGTTGTTATTTGTTTTGTAGTATCACTGCTTTTGCCAAGGTCCTAAGACATGTCTAGTCAGATCCTCAGGTAATCCAGCACTGCTCTCCACTCCCCATTCTCAACCCCTTGGGATCCTCTTGGGGCCCTGAGCCTGGCTGGGCACAAGGCAATCCCCTGGCTTCTGCAAAGCTCAGAGCATGTCTCCAAGCGCAGACAGTTCTGAGAAAGGGCTGGCTTCTACCCTTTCCACTGCAGATGTACAAACCCACTCTCTGTTGCTCTGGTATATTAGATTCTTACTGTTGTTATAACAAGTTACTCCAGATTTGCTGTCTTAGAGTGACACAGATTTATTATCTTTAGTTCTGGAAGTCAGAAATCCAAAATTGGTCTCACTAGACCAAAATCAAAGTATCAGCCGGGGCTGTGTTCCTCCTTGGGGCTCCGGGAAAGAATCTGTCCCCTTGCCTTTTCCAGCCTCTGAGACCACCTGCATTCCTTAGCTTGTGGCCCCTTCCAGTCTTCAAAGCCACCAAGATTGTCACTCTGACCTCCTCTGCCTCCCCCTTCCACTATAAACCAGCCCTGTGATTACATGGGGCCCACCCAAATAGTCCAGGATAGTCCCTTTAAGATCAGTAATTAGCATACTTAATCCCCCCTTCTGTGTAATAAAGTATATTCACAGGTTCTGGGGTTTAGGACATGGTCATCTTGGAGCATCATTATTCTCTCAACCATAAGTGGATGTCTGTAGGATCCAGATGGGTTCCAGGTACTTCATCTGTTATGCACTGAGTGTTGGTATCCCCTCAACATCTGCGTGTTAAAATTCTAATGTGGTGATATTTCAAGGCAGAGCCTTGGGAAGTGATTCCATCATGAGAATGGAGCCTTCATGAATGGGATTAGTGCCCTTATAAAAGGGACCCCTGATTCCTGTCTTGCCCCTTCTACCACAGTAAGGATACAGTGAAAAGATGGCCATCTATGACCAGGAAACATGCTCTTACCATACACTAAATCTATCAGCCCCTTGATCTTGGACTTCCCAGCCTCCAGAACTGTGAGAAATAAATGTTTGTTGTTTAAGCCCGGCAAGCTATGACATTTTTGTTATAGCAGCCTGAATGGACTAAGACATTGTATCTTCTTTTTTTTATTTTCGGGTATATACTCCCCAGTCATACCCCATCCACCCCTGGCTCTCTTTCTTTGAGGAGAAACAGTGAGGCTATGGCTACATCTGTGGTTCACAAAGATTCAGGAGAACCATGTCACTGGGCCACAAGTTAATAATGCAGACATCTGGTTTACCAGCGGCAATTCACATTTGCTAAATCTGAAAGCAGCCCGGGATTCTACATTTTAACCAGCCTCCCAGGGGATTCAAATGCAAATGGTCTACAAGCCACACCCTGGGAGATCCTGGTCTGTGGGGAGCCACTGACAGCACATGGATTTTCAAATCATCAGTCTACTTCTAAGAAAGAAGCCCGCTTGTCCCAGGCAGGACAGTGACCGCACCACAGGCTGGCAGTCGCCGCAATCTACAGTCCAGCCTCACATGGGTCAGTTCTGGAGCCCAGAGAGAACTCAGGGCTTTGAGCTTGAGCTGCAGAATGATTTATGTGCCATTGGCACTCCAACTCTGCCAGATTAGGGTGACCAGAAGGCTATACCCTTCTAAGGCTCAATATAAAGGATCGAGGTCATGGGTCATCTTTGTATGGGGGAAACTTTGTTTTGAGAGAAAATATTCTGAATAGTCCAACATGGTATACAGGAAAGAACAAAGACTTTGGGCTCCAGCCAGCCTTAAATTCATAAGTAGCTGTGTGACTGTGTACACTGCTTATACCCGGTGAACTGTAAAATAATGCCTATTATAACAGGTGGTAATATTAACTGAGATGTAGGTCAAGTTTCTGACATATAAAATTGGCAAAATAAAGGCCTTCCTCTCTAAAGAGAAAAAAAATCATAGTAATAATTAGTATTTATTGAGAACTTATGTGACTGTCACTCTGTGAAAGTCTTTTTGTTCATTACTCATTGGTTACTCACAACTCTAACAACCAAGTGATAGATAGTGCCAACTTCACAAAGAGGAGTCAGCTGAGGTGTGGGCAGGTGAAATGACTTGCCAAGGCTCACAGACCTACTGAGGAGATGACATGCCACTGGGGGAATGAGTCTAGAGGGTGCTTTCATGAGCAGATTGTCTTGAACAATTCAGATTTTAAATATCCTGCCCCACTGTCAATCATGGCTTCTGTTTTTTGCTTTTTTATTTCAGAAATATGGTCACTGGATGGACAGAATTTACAGCATCGGGATTTTTTATTTCCATTTTTGGTGAGAGGGGAGAGTAAGAGGGGGACCATGGTAAAGTCTCCTCTATCCAAAAATTGAAGCAAAGGTCACTGGCTACCTTGTGTTGATTGAAAATAACATATGAAATGGGCCACAGCCTCCATTTTGGAATTTTTGTGCCTGCAAATTTTATCCAAACAGTGTGCATTAAGGGATTTTTATATAGCAGGTCCTCGACCCTTTGGACTGATCCAAATAAATGTTTGAAGTGGGCCTCCTTGGGATTTGGGGGCCCCACCACAGATCTGTCATCCAAGAAAGGAAGGTTATGAAAGGAGCTAATGTTTACCCAGTGTTCTGTGGCTACCATTTTTCCGTCTTTCTGTCTCTTGAACATTTCCCTGGGGAGAAGTCTACATTACACAAGTCGGAGGGAGCTTGGGAAAGCATCAAAAAGCACAAATGTGTGTATATCATAAAAAAAAATCTTTTTAAAATTTGGATGGAAATCAAACCAGTCTGCATTGGGTGAGTCCAAGTGGAGGATATGACGGAGACTTAGCAGCCCATCAGCACCCATCAGCACCAGTCAAAGCTCACTGTTCTGTGATCTGAGTCTGTACCCTGACTTTCACTCTACAAGGTGATGGGAATGGTGGTAATGATGGTAGATGGTGATGATGGTGGATGGTGATGGTGGTGACGGTGGTGATAACGGTAATGATGGTGACAAAGACAAAAGGATAAAGCTTCCATATTTGTTTCCTAGGGTCACTGTAACAAATTACCACAGACTTGGAGGCTTAAAGCAACAAGAATTTCTTTTTTTCACAGTTCTGGGGGCCCAAAGTCCAAAATCAAGGTGTGGACAGTGCCACATTCCCTCCGTAGGTTCTGGGGAGAATCCTTCATTCTCTCTTCTAGTTTCTGGTGGTTCCTGGGAATCTTTGGCTTTCCTTGACCTGTAGCTGCATCATTCTCATTTCTGCCTCTGTTCACATGGCCCTCTCCCCTCTGTGTATTTGTGTATCTAAATCTTTCCCCTTATAAGGACACCAGTCATTGCATTTAGGGCTCACCCTACTCCAGTATGACCTCATTTTAACTTACTTGATTACATTTGCAAAGACTTCATTTCCAAAAAGTCATGTTCACGGTACCAGGGGCTATGATGTCAACATATCTCTTCGGGGAGGGGACACGATTCCACCTACAAGAGCTTCTAAGAATACTTAATGTTTACTGAATACTGCTTTACGTCAACTACTGTACCCAGCATTTTACAATTATTAGATAGACCCATTTGGCACTGCTGAATCTGTAGGTTATATGGTTGAATGTCAACAGTTTCATATGACTAACTTAATATTACCTTACTTAGCCCTGTGGGATTAGAATCTACCCTTACTACACTCTTCCTATCGTATCTGCTAACAGATGAGGAAAGAGAAGCGCCTATTGTCAGGGAGACAGAATGGTGGGTGGCTTTCAGAATTGTAGAGACACTAGTAAAATCTACCCCTTCTTCGCTGTGTGACCTGGGGGAAGTTACCTAACTCCTCTGAGCCTTGGTTCCTCCACCTATAAAATCAGAGACAACTTGTGCTGAAGAATCGTCTGGTGGTCTGGTAGGGGGCATTTGTTAAGAATGTAGTTTCCCAGGCTCTACCCAGAGCTACTGAATTGGAATCTCCGGGGAGTGGAGCCTGGAAATCTGCATTGTAAGTGGTGCTCTAGTGATTTCTCTGCTTGCAAATAAGAGAATCTACTGCACCAAGTGAATACAAGTCTGTTCCTTTTTCGAACAGAACGAAGCAGTCAGATTAGGCCTAGACTGAGCTGTCCGGGTCTCTGTACACTGCCAGTTCTGAGATAGCAGGGAGAGATTCAGGGACCCGGTGACAGCCCTCCTGCCAGGGATGGACAGGCTCAATGGGGACCTTTCAAGAGGAAAGGGAGCCTCTAGCTCTCAATCTCCAGAAGCTGCATGTCGATGATTTCTCCATTACTTGAATGCAAATAAACACCATGCTCAAAAATTGCATGTTTAAAAACCAATGCCACGTGCCTCCACAAGCGCGAATTTTTGTGCCTCGTGGGTATAGAGAAGAAAGGAAACGAAACCAAATCTCTATCCAAGATATTTTCCCCTCCTGCAAATCCTCCAGCCTGCTTTCCATCAAATCATCCCCTCACCTAAGCACCACGTTTCTCTCATGAACGAAGAGGCCCTTGAGTTCAAAAGTGAGCTTGTGGAAGTAAGATACCCTCTTGAAGCACCCTTTCGCTGTGGCTGAAAGCACAAGTGCCGTTTACAGGCTCCTCGAGTGGCGGGTTCGGGGTTTCGTGGGTGCAAAGGACCAGCGGTTTCAGAAAGCCAGCCGCGCTCTGCTCTCGGTATGTGTGATTTACGTAGTCAGGAAGCCCGGGGAGCTGCCCAAACAAGGGCCCACCCTGCCCGTGGGTCCGACTCGGCTCCCTGCCTGCCTGCCTGCCCCTAGGGACCCACCTGCCGACCCAGCCCTGGATCTCGGGAGGAAGGCGCAGCCTTCAGAAGCATCTCTGCAGGGGCGCCTGGGTGGCACAGCGGTTGGGCGTCTGCCTTCGGCTCAGGGCGTGATCCCGGCGTTGTGGGATCGAGCCCCACATCAGGCTCTTCCACTGTGAGCCTGCTTCTTCCTCTCCCACTCCCCCTGCTTGTGTTCCCTCTCTCGCTGGCTGTCTCTGTCAAATAAATAAATAAAAATCTTTAAAAAAAAAAAAAAAAAAAAAGAAGCATCTCTGCAATGTGCGCAGATCGTGTGCCCGGGACTGGAAGACAGAAATGGATGGCACGAAACCATGTGCTGAAGCAGGAAGGACATGGGATTCGGAGTCCTGCCCCACCTCCCAAAGAGATGTATGCTTCCTGTGTTCCAGGGAATGTGGCGAACATCCTGACCCTATTTTACCGTTCAGTTCTCGCCTCTGACTTCCCGAGAGGTCGCCCTGTCATTAACACTGTATGGATGTGAACCACGGTTTAGTCGGGGTCAGATGACTTCTCCCCGGTCACACACATGGAAGACGGGAGAATATTGATTCACCTTCCCTGGTCATCCGACTCCACGGACACACACAGGGGATCCTGGTCACCAGTCCTGTTTTTTCTGGCTGTGTCACTGCGGCCACCCCGGGTCTTCCTGTCCTCTGCTGGGAAGTGGGGTGATAGCCACACCAAACTGGGGTGAGGAGGAAGTGGGTCTGTAGTTTAAAGAGTTCTCCGGGGAGGGGTGTGTAAAGGTTAGCGGCTCCCCGTTCCATTCTGCTCTGGGCTCCTCCCAGGAACAGGTTAACGGAGGGTCTGTTTTCTGAGCAGCTGAGGGGACTGCGGCCTGGGGCAGGGGGAGAAGAGGGGCTCGCTCAGCTCGGGACAGAATGGAGGTGCCCTCTGCAGATGGATCCCTGGGTCACAGGTGAAGGCCCAGAGAGGAACATTCAGGTATTGACCCCCACTAGTGGCTCATCTGGACCATAAGCCCCTGCAGGGTCAGGGCCACATCTGGATCCTCTACCAGCACCATGGGCCCAGAGCCTGGGTGCTCCGTGCTCGGCCTAGAGCTGCCTTGGAAGACTGAGCTGCATTTGAATGGGGCTGCTGACTCTGCTCTTCCTCCTCCTCCTCCTCCTCCTCGAGCAGGCTGGCCATTTCAGATAACCAGAGCCTTGGCAAAGCGTTGAGGATGTGGGAGGGCGGGGCGCAGAATTCAGCTTAGTCTTCATAAAAAAGCAACCCCAATGACACTGATGTGGATGTTATAAATCTGGGGGCTTGCCAGGGACCCCGACCGGGAACTGCACATGTGCTCTTGAAAGTGATCTGGAGCAGGCTTTCTGCTGCCCTCGTCAGGGGCTCCAGGGCCCAGTGCTTCCTTCTCATGACAGTGCGAGGCTGTGGTTGGTAAGAAAACAGGAAGGCCACCAGCCTGATAAGCTGCCCTACTAACCAGAAGTCATTTTCAGCTGCCTTCAAGGAGGGAAAAAATGACATTTAGGAAAATCCAGAAAGGGTTAAGCTAGCTGCAGGTGTTGCTTAACAGGTTGAGAGCAGAAGGCACTCCACAAACAGGACGTCTGTCATGAACCTAGTTTGGGGTAAATGCTGGAAGAATAAAGGTCCAGGGAGGCCGCACCCCAACATTTGGCGGAACCTGGCCAAGAGTACGGCTGGAGTCTAAGTTTCTAAAAGTTACAAACAAAACTAATAGAGTTAAAAAAAAAAAAATCTCTATTCTTCTCCCTTGACAAATATATGTGTGTAACTATAAATCTAGAGGACCAGGTTTCGATTTAAAAGTTCTAGAATCCCTGGAGTTCTACACCAAAACCGAGAAGCACAGGGAGCCCCAGCTTGGGGCTGGTCACCGTTCTCTTCCCACTTGAGACTAATTCTCCCACCATAATGGGCCTCATGGGCATTGAGACTAATTCTCCCACCATAATGGGCCTCATGGGCATTGAGACTAATTCTCCCACCATAATGGGCCTCATGGGCATTGAGACTAATTCTCCCACCATAATGGGCCTCATGGGCATTGAGACTAATTCTCCCACCATAATGGGCCTCATGGGCATTGAGACTAATTCTCCCACCATAATGGGCCTCATGGGCATTGAGACTAATTCTCCCACCATAATGGGCCTCATGGGCATTGAGACTAATTCTCCCACCATAATGGGCCTCATGGGCATTGAGACTAATTCTCCCACCATAATGGGCCTCATGGGCATTGAGACTAATTCTCCCACCATAATGGGCCTCATGGGCATTGAGACTAATTCTCCCACCATAATGGGCCTCATGGGCATTGAGACTAATTCTCCCACCATAATGGGCCTCATGGGCATTGAGACTAATTCTCCCACCATAATGGGCCTCATGGGCATGCATCATAACGGTTTCCTGGGGCTGCTGGAAAAAAGGACCGCAGACTGCGTGCTTAAAGCAACAGGAATCTGTTCCCTCACGTCTCTGGAGGCCAGGAGTTGGAAATCAAGGTGTCGCCCTGTCCACAGGCCCTCTGAAGGCTCCAGGGGACGCTCCGTCCTTGCCTCTTCCAGCTTCTGATGGTGGCTGGCCAGCCTGAGCTTTCCTTGGCTTGCCGTTACGTCCCTTCTCCCCTGTGCATTGGTGTCTCTCTGTCTATAAGGACACCAATCATTGGAGTGAGGCTGCACCTGAGTCCAGCATGACCTTCTTTTAACTGAACTAATGACATCTGCAAAGACTCTATTTCCAGATAAGTTCATGTTCTGAGTTTCCGAGTGCACAGTAATTTTGGGAGACACTGTGCCGCTGAGTACACACGTCCATACTCCAGCCTGCATATCCAGCTCTGTCTATGCCTTCTCCAGATGGCCACCCATCGGCACAGGGGTGCACGCACTGTTCTTGCGTGGCCTGTCCTCGGGGGGACTGAACTGGGGAAGAAGCTACATAGGACCCGGAGGCAGGCCAGGGGAGCTCTGTGTTCCTGGCTACCCAAAGTATGGTCTAGGAGGGGTAAATGGGTGAGCATGTCTCTGTGGCCCCATGAAGTCCTCCAGGGAGGGTCGGGGGAGGCCCTCCAAGATGCGGGACCCGGCACAGGTGGTGCGATGGTGGCACACGGAGCTGGGGGGAGGATTAGCACGAACAAGTCAGGCAGAGGAGATTCAAGAGTAATAATAGATCGCAGCAGTAAGAATGTTCAAATAAATGCTCCCAACACACAGAAACAAATAATGAACAGGAAGTCCTGATCTTACAGATGGGCTGTGAATGCAGTTGATAGAAACTGCATGAAGGTTCCTGAGGCAGCCCCAGGAACACCTCTACGATTTGCAACGCAGCCGGAAGGAGGAGATGATCACAACAGCGTGATTAATGACAATAAACACGATGCGGATGGGAATCAAAAAGAAAAGGGAGTTCTTAATTCTCTGGAATTAAATGGCGCTTGAGGGGATACATAAGTCTCAGGGGGAAGAAAAGGAGCCCCATGATTCCTGAGGAGGCTTTCGAAGGGTGGGTGCGGTTACGCTGCAGACGCGGAGCTCAGATCGCGTTTGCCAGGCTGGTGCGCACGACCCTCCACTGAGTGCTCAGCCACCCCTTCTCCTGAGATTTGCCCTTGGCCGTCAGGAGCCTCCGTCTAAAAATGCCCGGAGGTTAGGCCCTGCCCTTAGGGCAGCAGCAGCCATTGGCGGACTGGTCTGGGGGAGCCACTGCAGAGCCCCCCCGTGGGACCGGGCTGAGACCACACTGCCCCCGAAGCCACATCTCTGTCTGGCAGCTGCGCCTGCCCTATCCTGCCTCCCTCACCCCCTCTAGAGAATCTCCTTCTCCTGCTCTACTCCTAGGGAACTGGACCCGAGACGGTGTCGGGCATTTTCAAAGACTCCGATTGCTGATTCTTTATTGGGTATCAATTTACCCTGAAACATTTGATTTCTCTTTTCCTTGATCCATTGCCAAGACAGTCCGACTCTCCCCAGCACTGGCCATGAGGGCAGTAGGTCTCCCAAATCGGCATGACGGGCAAGCAGTGAAGAGAAAGAAGCAGGAGAAAGGGGGAAGGGAGAGGAAATAAGACGGAAGAATAAAGAGCAGAGAACCACAGGGAGAAGAAAAAAAAAAAAAAAGAAAGAAAGAAATGAATGATTATCTAGAGGAGACCAGAAGAAAGAATCAGGAGCTGGGAGGTTGGACAGGATACGTGCACATTTAATAAATGGTTGAACACTTACAGGGAAAGGAGAGGGGCATGGGGACTAACGCGTGAAGGATATTGGGTAATGTTGCCACTAATCCCCAAGTAAAGAGGATGATGAGAAATCCAGGAAAGTGTAAGGAAGCCTTTGCAGAGTTAGAAAATACAATCTATGGTTTAATAAAGGAGGTCAGAGGTTATAACAAATAAAAGAGAGCGAGCCATGGGGCACTTAATACTCAAGCTGACCCTTGCTTTACGCACTTGGTTATATTCTTGAAAAAAGTTTTGTAAATCAGTTGCCGTTGTATCAAATCCTATCTGAAGCACATTGAGAGACAGAGTTCTTAGGAGACACGTGGAAGGAAAATCCATGACAATCCTTTCCACCTAGGCACACGCTCCCACCTGTTGTCTCAATTACAGAGTCCTGCATTTCTGTGGACGCTGATCTGTGGTCTGGCACCAGGGTGCTTTGATAGGGAACAAGCCAACAGGGGCCTCATGGTAAAAAGGATAAAGAAGAAAACAGTGGACGGTCAACTCTTGGAATACTGACACAAAGATACTCCAACAGAAGATGACAAACGCTGCTCCTGGACTCTAGAAATGGCGTGGGGAGAGGCAAGGACACGGCCATATTGGAAGCAGAATGTCTGTGCCCACACCTGGCACACTGGTGGTTTCCCAAAGGGGAGGAGCCCCGGGGGGGATCTCATGAACAGCCATGGCCCAGGCCTTGGGGAGTCACTCCAGTTCCTTGGGAGAGGGGGTTTATAAGACTGAGAGGAGCATGGGGAATTAATTTTCTTCGAGCTCTGAGATTATAACAACAGCAGAACTGGGACAACCACAGATGTGGCTTCAGTAGTGCTTCCTGCAAAAGCAAAATATTAATGGAAACACCCAAGATTGGGAGCCACTTGAGCTAAGAAAAGTCTTGCAAGCCCCGAGTCCTAGGAACCAAGTGCTTGTAATTGACTCCAGAACCATGGGTTCCCTAAAGGCTGAGGGAACAGGGTGAAATCCTTCCCTTTCGCCTTTGATAGCAGTGCTCAGGTGCAAGTTCTTGAATTACTCAGTATCAGTTAGCCATATAATCTTTTCCATCCCAAATTTAAGTAGATCTCTTTACTTTTCTCTTTAGTTCCATAAACAGCATTGGCAGATGGTTTTCTTTGGGAGTTTATTGTACCCCCTGGGACAATGGTTTATCCGCTGATGAGAATGAATGTAGGTACAAAACTACAAAGTTGATCTCAGGGAAGACGCTGGGCTGTCAACTATGCTCACTCATTGATTCAAAGATTTCTTCTGCTCATTAGTTTCACTGAGAACACCTTTTAAATCCATTCAAATCCATACAGCAGCAAAAATGACAAGTGATGAAATCACAAATAGTCAAACCCACAAATTCTGTAAACCTGAACATGCCAAGGGTCTATTGTACCAGATTCCAAGCTCCTTGAGGGTAGGAATTAGGGAATGTTTATGATTCATGCCTGTATTTCTGGTAATTAGCATAGTGATAGGCATTCTGAATGAGTAAATGAATTGATGGATGGATGGATGGATGGATGGATGGTTAGATGGTGGATGGATAGGGATGGATAGATGGTGGATAAGTATGGATGGATAGATGGACAGATGGATGGATAGATGGTGGATGGACAGATGGATGGATAGATGGTGAAAGGATGTAGATGGATGGATAGGGTTTGTGTAAGATAACTAGTAATTCTTTAAACTCAGTGATGAGCAAAGGAAATCACCCCCCTTTTTTCCCCCGAAGCCACATCTCTGTCTGGCAGCTGCGCCTGCCCTATCCTGCCTCCCTCACCCCCTCTAGAGAATCTCCTTCTCCTGCTCTACTCCTAGGGAACTGGACCCGAGACGGTGTCGGGCATTTTCAAAGACTCCGATTGCTGATTCTTTATTGGGTATCAATTTACCCTGAAACATTTGATTTCTCTTTTCCTTGATCCATTGCCAAGACAGTCCGACTCTCCCCAGCACTGGCCATGAGGGCAGTAGGTCTCCCAAATCGGCATGACGGGCAAGCAGTGAAGAGAAAGAAGCAGGAGAAAGGGGGAAGGGAGAGGAAATAAGACGGAAGAATAAAGAGCAGAGAACCACAGGGAGAAGAAAAAAAAAAAAAAAGAAAGAAAGAAATGAATGATTATCTAGAGGAGACCAGAAGAAAGAATCAGGAGCTGGGAGGTTGGACAGGATACGTGCACATTTAATAAATGGTTGAACACTTACAGGGAAAGGAGAGGGGCATGGGGACTAACGCGTGAAGGATATTGGGTAATGTTGCCACTAATCCCCAAGTAAAGAGGATGATGAGAAATCCAGGAAAGTGTAAGGAAGCCTTTGCAGAGTTAGAAAATACAATCTATGGTTTAATAAAGGAGGTCAGAGGTTATAACAAATAAAAGAGAGCGAGCCATGGGGCACTTAATACTCAAGCTGACCCTTGCTTTACGCACTTGGTTATATTCTTGAAAAAAGTTTTGTAAATCAGTTGCCGTTGTATCAAATCCTATCTGAAGCACATTGAGAGACAGAGTTCTTAGGAGACACGTGGAAGGAAAATCCATGACAATCCTTTCCACCTAGGCACACGCTCCCACCTGTTGTCTCAATTACAGAGTCCTGCATTTCTGTGGACGCTGATCTGTGGTCTGGCACCAGGGTGCTTTGATAGGGAACAAGCCAACAGGGGCCTCATGGTAAAAAGGATAAAGAAGAAAACAGTGGACGGTCAACTCTTGGAATACTGACACAAAGATACTCCAACAGAAGATGACAAACGCTGCTCCTGGACTCTAGAAATGGCGTGGGGAGAGGCAAGGACACGGCCATATTGGAAGCAGAATGTCTGTGCCCACACCTGGCACACTGGTGGTTTCCCAAAGGGGAGGAGCCCCGGGGGGGATCTCATGAACAGCCATGGCCCAGGCCTTGGGGAGTCACTCCAGTTCCTTGGGAGAGGGGGTTTATAAGACTGAGAGGAGCATGGGGAATTAATTTTCTTCGAGCTCTGAGATTATAACAACAGCAGAACTGGGACAACCACAGATGTGGCTTCAGTAGTGCTTCCTGCAAAAGCAAAATATTAATGGAAACACCCAAGATTGGGAGCCACTTGAGCTAAGAAAAGTCTTGCAAGCCCCGAGTCCTAGGAACCAAGTGCTTGTAATTGACTCCAGAACCATGGGTTCCCTAAAGGCTGAGGGAACAGGGTGAAATCCTTCCCTTTCGCCTTTGATAGCAGTGCTCAGGTGCAAGTTCTTGAATTACTCAGTATCAGTTAGCCATATAATCTTTTCCATCCCAAATTTAAGTAGATCTCTTTACTTTTCTCTTTAGTTCCATAAACAGCATTGGCAGATGGTTTTCTTTGGGAGTTTATTGTACCCCCTGGGACAATGGTTTATCCGCTGATGAGAATGAATGTAGGTACAAAACTACAAAGTTGATCTCAGGGAAGACGCTGGGCTGTCAACTATGCTCACTCATTGATTCAAAGATTTCTTCTGCTCATTAGTTTCACTGAGAACACCTTTTAAATCCATTCAAATCCATACAGCAGCAAAAATGACAAGTGATGAAATCACAAATAGTCAAACCCACAAATTCTGTAAACCTGAACATGCCAAGGGTCTATTGTACCAGATTCCAAGCTCCTTGAGGGTAGGAATTAGGGAATGTTTATGATTCATGCCTGTATTTCTGGTAATTAGCATAGTGATAGGCATTCTGAATGAGTAAATGGATTGATGGATGGATGGATGGATGGACAGATAGATGGATAGATGGTGAAAGGATGTAGATGGATGGATAGGGTTTGTGTAAGATAACTAGTAATTCTTTAAACTCAGTGATGAGCAAAGGAAATCACCCCCCTTTTTTTTAAGATTTTATTTATTTATTTGACAGAGAGAGAGACAGCCAGTGAGAGAGGGAACACAAGCAGAGGGAGTGGGAGAGGAAGAAGCAGGCTCCCAGCAGAGCAGGGAGCCCGATGCAGGGCTCGATCCCAGGACCCTGGGATCATGCCCTGAGCCGAAGGCAGACGCTTAACGACTGAGCCACCCAGGCGCCCTGGAAATCACCCTTCTAAGAGAAGAATATTGTATGCATTAGACATTAGACACTTCCTCACAATTCACAATAAGTATATTTCAAAGATGCTACAGCTTGGAAAGAAGTTTGCCGTATTTTGTTTTCAAGCTCTTTGAAATTAGTAAGAATTCTTCTTAGCGTAGCATAAACATGCATTTATACATTCTTAAAAGACCCCAATAGCTTAATTTACAGCCCCAGAGCTTTGTATACATCTCCTTTAGTTCATTGATATGTTTTTCCAATCACTGAGAGAAAGGGAAACACAAAGTTCTTAGAAATGTTTTAAAATACCCTTTGAGAAAACATTTTGCAAATCTTTGAAGCTGGGTCAGAAAAATCTTAGGCAGTTTTCTTTAAAACTGTCCAAATATGGTAGTGTGCCGTAACCAATTGCTCGGCAATCATTACTGACTCCAGGGTTAGATCTGACCAAGGAAATGATATTCTGAAAACTTAAGTGTCTGAGAACCAAGCACGGGCCGCACCAAAGGCCCAGACATTCTGCCTTTGGGCATTCGCACTGCCCTTACAAACCTCGGACAAACACAGCTGATTTCTCATCACGCTGTTTGACCCTCAAACAGAAGTGCCAATCTCTTGTACATGGGGGGAGGTAGAGGAGAGCTCCCATTCTGCCAACCTTCCATTTAAAGGAAACTTTTTTTTTTTTTCTTTTTAAAGCACAAAGGTAAGTGGTTGGTGGGATGGGCGGGGGTGGGGGGGAAGCTCCTTTTAGGACCAATTTAGCAACCTACCCTCAACTACAAGTTATTTTAAGAAAATTGACCTCCCAATATTTGTGACAAACAATGGCTAGAAACTGCTGGCATTAAATGGTAGTTTCACAGAGCATCACTGACCCTTCAGTAATCTTTGAGCTTGTGAGCAGAAGGTAAACAGACAATGGCAAACGACCACCACCTTCCTCACAAGCCAGGCCCAGGCGGATCTCCCTTCATTATGCAAGATGTTGGTACAGAAAGGACTTTATGCTCCCTTCTTTCCTTAATATGCATTTTTGCAGCAGGAAAAAGTGAAATGAGTGTACTACTTTCCAAAATGTCAGGATCCAAAGGGAAATGTCAAATTCGCTCAGCAAAGTCACCCCTTAGAGGGTCCCAGAGGGTAATTACAAAATACCTAAGTGGCGACCGCATGCTGAGCCAAAATTAAGGCATCAAGAGATTTGCCAGAAACCCTTCAATCGGGCTCATTACCGTACTCTAAAACAAAAGGGCAGCAAGAAAAAAGAATCAGGGAGCATTTCGAGTTCTGCAGGTGTATGCCAATGCTCTCCCCACAGTTCGACGATAATCATAATAATCACAAGAATATAATAACCGTAATACGTGCATCCTAAATTGGGGGTGGTTTTTTAAAGGTTGGGAAGCTGTTTTAAACTGTGCAAGGCTGGTGTCAGGGCACGATGTCAAGCTTTCCACTCCAACTTGTTTTCTCAGGCATGAGCACTTTGCTTCGGGGGTGATCTTGGCACTACAAGCATTCAGCAAGCTTCCCACATGCGCGCCCTCTCTCTTCTCTGCCTATCTCTCGCCTCTCACCTGGACTCGTTAAAATACAGAACTCCCAGTCCAGCCAGACTGAAAATCAGCTCTTCCCAACCAACAGCCCAAGCCTGGATCTCCACCGAGGCACACGGCTCTCTTTACAGATTGCAGATTTACATGGTAAAAATAGCAATGCACGACATCACATGTATATGCAAATTTGTCAACCAAACTCAGTGCTGAAAATAGTTATTTACTATTTGGCTTGCATATTGGCCCAGAAAACCCTCTATACCTATTTCATGCTCATTGAAATTCTTTAAGAGTTCCTGACCCATTTAAATTCCTTGAGGGATGCCTGGCTTCACATGGGCATTTGTCTGCTCCTCTCCCTGGCTACTTTTAAAGCAATACTCCCCGTCTTTGCAGACTGGACTTTAGAGAAATATCCTGGCCGCCACTTTCTTAAGGCCCATTCTGGGCACAGCTCTGCCGCGAGTGGCCTCAGACCTACAATCACAGCTTCCTTCTTGAGAGCTCCCTTCGGTGCAAGGAAAGAGGGCTCTTCATCCGTACATCTGGAAAATTTCTGAAGGTGTATAGTCCTCAGACACCCACATCAGAGTCATGTGGGGGAAGGCGCTGGGGAAAATGCAAGCTCCTGGCTCCTCCCCAGAACCACTGAGTTCAACTTTCTGGGAGGGGGACACGGAAAGACTGTTGTCTCAAGAAAATGAGTGGGGTGATATTGATGGCCTGTCCAAGGGCTGGGGCTCCGTTCCTGAGAAACCACCCGGAAATGCTGACAAGGAGCTGCTAGGGGCCTGCAGTGCCTAAGTCCAAGCGAGGCCAGAGTTCACCATGGGACGGTCACCGAGGGAGGGTACTGACACCCTGCGGGAAGATGGCGTGAGAGCAGAAGCGAGCTTCCAAAGAAAGTCCATCTCGGCATTCTTTCAGGAGCGGTTCCGACGCTCACAGAGTTAGCCCCCGTCCCTGACAGCGGAACTACAAAACTGGCCGAGCCATAGGGGCGCCTTCACTGTCCTTGCACCTAAGGGATGACGACGTGGGAAGGCATGGGGTCCTAATGCCCGGCATTATGCGTGCAAATCCTGTCTCCACCGCCTCCCAGCTACTGCGGTCTATCAACTCTACAGAGGAAATAATCGTCACTAATAAGGTTATTGGGAGGCTCAAATAACCCCGTGGCAGTACCGGCCACACGCAGCAAACCATTGGCTGTTATTTCAATGCGTCCAAGCCCCCTTGGACTTTATGGCATCCCACTGATCCCCCAGAAAGTCCATCCACGCGAACACATGTGGTTCAGCAAACAAGGTGCGGTGTAAAACGAAGCTTAGAGAAGCTACACGGCCTTCTCTGGGAAGTCCCTTTGACCCTCCTTTGCTGAGTTTCCTGGGTTTGAAAAGACACCACCCCATCCATTGAAACATCCACACAGACACACGGGTGCCCTGTAGACACCCGCAGGCTTGCTGGAAGCTGCCCACAGACTCATTCCCACATCGTTCCTACTCGAGACAACCCATGCCCACGGGGATGCCCACATGCACTTCGTGTTCTCGCGTACCTGTAGCCAGATCTTCTGCACAACCCGTACCACAGCCCTCCATGCATCCACACAAACACCTTTGTATACACACAACTGTATGCTGTCACACGCATACATGGACCATCCCTAGGAGTATGGCATGGATTTGACTCTCTGGCAAAAAAAAAACAAAAAAACACAAAAACAAAAACCACGTCAGAAACCCATTAAAAAACAAAAAAAAGCCAGAAGTGAGCATTCCCTCTGCGTTATGTCAGCAGGCGGCGGATCAGAGAGCAGGGGCTATGAACACAAATGAACATTCCAGAAACGGCTCTGTCGCCCTCCATGTACTCTGCCTTCCGTTTTTTGTTTTTTGTTTTTTTGCTTTTTTTCTTCAGCAACAACAGAAATCTGCGAAATGACTGAGAGTGGTTAATTACGCATTGCAGCCCATATCCCACTGCCGTTTCAATTGGATATGGTGTTCTCTCTCACTTCCTGTTATGCAGGATTGCCGCGGCTGTTAGACACCTGCCAGGCTCCCAGCCCAGCTGCTGTTCTGCGGCATGAGCAGGGAGGAAGCACTCGGGCCCTTGGCCTTGAGAGGGTCTCACTCTGCAAACCAGCCCCTTCCTGGCAAGGTGGGGGTGGGGAAGGCGGACACAGCTGATGCGAGTCCACACGGAGGCTTAAGGACCAGCAGCTGGTGGTGAAGACCTTGGTCTATTGTTTGGGCGGTGGCAGGAGACCAACTATTTTCCCCCAAACCCCTAAGCCCCAAGTCCTGCCATGACGGGTCTGGGATGAAAGCTGGAGCCACTACGTAGGCCAGAATCTGATGTAATTCTCTGCTTAGCCTGGTTCCCTAACGTCACAACAGCGCTGGGTGCAGAGCATTCATTCACACATTCATTCATTCCATAGCTGTCATATGAAAGCCTCCAATGGGTTAGCCTCTCCGTGCAAGACAGCGACCAAACAAAAGATGCGAGAATTTTTATCTTAATACTATCAACACTCCTGATAATAGCACCAATCTACTGAGAACCCCTTACGTGCCAAATAACTTATCAATGAGGTCTAGTCCCTTTATCTGAGGAAACCACTTCCGGTTTAATGGGGAGATTTTACACCATTTATAATTATTCAGTTTCTGGAGGAAAGCGGGGCGGGGGGGGGGAACCAAAGCAAAGCCTCAGTTTCTCCTCAAGGAGGTATTGACTATGGGGGGTTAAAGATGGCCACAAACTTGGCACATCAGCCATCGAAGGGTGGGGTCTCTCTCCCCTCCCCTTGAGTCTGGGCTGATCTGTGTTGACTGATAGCCCGCGGCAGGAGTGGCACTGAGCCAGTCCTGGCCTTTCAAGAGGCAGTCTCTTCTTCTTTTCTCTTGGAGACCTGAGCTGCCATGTCAGCACCCCAAGGCTACCATGCTGTGAGGAAGCCCAGGCTGGCCACCCGGAGAGCACCTCATCCCCCAAGTCTCAGTCCCCCAGCCCCTGGAATCATCACGGTTTGGCCCCCTTGTCATTGAGCAAAGTAAGCCATCCCTGCTGTACCCTGAGTGATTTCCTGACCCATGGAATTTTGAGAAATAATAAGTTGTTTTGAGCCATTAAGTTTGGGAGAGGGGCAGTTTGTTGTGCAGAAACAGAAAATCAGAATAATGAAGGAATAGGGAAGCTTAGTGAATGAATTAGGTGAAGGTGAAGGAAGGGCATTCCAGGTAGAAGAGAGCAAACAGAGAGAGAGAGAGAGAGAAGCAGGCCACTCAGGTCCTCAAGTAGTTCTGCCTTTCTGAGTGTAAGGCAAGGAAAGGTTGTGCAAGGACCCATATCCCAGGTTGAAGATGTTTTGCCCTATTCCTGAGATTGTGGGGAAACCTTGGAGGAATTTCAGGCAGGAGGCGACACAGTCTCTCTGGCAGCAGAGTGATGGGGATGAGAAGGCCAGTGAGGAGGTGGTCCAGACAGTGTGGTCTGAGAGAGCACGGCAGTGGGGTCAAGGAAAGGGAAGAGATCCAGGACATGTCCTCCACGAAGAGATCCAGGACACGTCGAGGAGGTTAAACGGACAGGTCTCAGTGAATGCCCAGATAAGGTGTTAGGAGGAGGGCAGGGATGGCTGGGGATGACATCCAGGTGTTCAGTGTAGAGGCTGTTTTGCAACCCCCTGTGAGAAAATGCAGAGGATGGGGGTTCATGGAACTGCAAGGAAATCTGAGAGTAATTGGTTAAACCGAACAGCATTTCTAGACGATTCCAGGACCTCTGCCTAATGCAAGAGGACAGACAGTGTGTGACAGCTGTGACCATCATGTGCCCATCAGATGAAACCCAACGCAGTGGACCCAGCGTTTGCATAACAGCCTTGCAAAGTAGCCTAATGGGGCACCTAGTACCTATGTCAGGGATGTGTAAACTGAGGCTTAGAGAAGTCAAGTCATTCTTCTAAGGTGTCAAAACCTGCAAAAAATAGAGCTGGGTTTAGACTCCAAGCGCTTAGAGTCCATAGCTTACTCCCTTAGGCAGACTGCCCCATCATGGATGAAGGAGGCCAGATACTTGCCTCTAGGTCCTCTTAAAATCCCAAGACTGGGACCCGAGAGGGTACCAATCAGATAAAAGAGCTGTCTCCCAGGTGGCTTAGAATAGAGGGCAGGCTTTGTGGACAAGACCTGGTTCTTCTCCGGTAAGAGACACCGGCAACCTTCACGTACTAATTTCCCTTAACCTGTTAGGGCTCCCATTGCACAGTTGTCTTTCCCCGAGACTAGTTACGTGGGGCATTGAGTCAGTGCCCAAGATGGAGAAACCTTTTCTTTCTGAATATCCTTTGGTTAAAGAAGGTAATGCCAGTATCATTGTTTTAGGAGGAGGTTAGCCAGGAAGAGCTAGGTTTTCATGTAGGCACAGCTGATTTAAGAGCTTGCATGCTTACCCTCTACGCGGTTATCTGTGCCTTTTCTTTAATCTAGAGTCAAAACCAGAGATTTTTGGTGCAAGATTTGGGCTGGAGAATTAGCCAAATGGCTCGTATTGTCTTGTTGGTCTCATGCATTAAATAGATGTGCTTTCAGGCACCATGTGAGATTTCCTTTTTTGTTTTGTTTTTTGCTTGGTTTTTTTTTTTAAGTTTATCCATTTAAGTCATCTCTACACCCAACTTGGGACTCAAACTGATGATCCTGAGATCAAGAGTCACGTGCTCTTCTGACTGAGCCAGCCGGGCGCCCCTCTATGTGACATTTCTGTCCAAAGGTGCCTTGCTCCTTCCTGTGGAATCTAAAAGACTGTCCAGCTCCTGGAGCTAACTCAGTGTTTCTCAAATTATTGACCTTTAATCAATTGCATTAGAATCAGCAGGGCTGGTCCTCCACGAGAGGGCAGCCTCTGTTAGAAATACAGATCCCCAGTCCCTGCCCCCGAAAGGCCATAAACTGGAGTCTCAGAGTGGGGCCTGGGAATGTGGATTGTACACGTCTCCTCGGAGTTGCTTATGCAGTGATGGTCGAGGACCATGGGGAAGAAAGTCTAGACAAGTCTATCCAGACACTGCTTAGTGGAGTCTGGTTCACGGAAGCAATAGCCCAGGGGAAGTGGGGCAGCCATCTGCTTGCTGCCCTAGGATTTCTTCCCTGCCTTCCTCTCCCTTGCTCTGCATGGCAGGGACCTGACCCCTGAGAGTGACATTTCCCAGCGCCTCCTTTGCCAGACTGCGCCCGGATTTGAACAATGGGAGGTGCTGGCAGGAGGTTGGGGGATGAGAGATGTCAACGCACCCCCTCAGGTGTGACACCACTTCACAGACTCTGCTGCCACTGTTCTGCCCCCCTTCCTCGGTCCAGCTTCTGCCTCTGGCCTCTGGTCCCCAGGCAAGGCCCCGCTGGGCGGTAGTGGTTTCCTGCATTGACTGATCTTTGAGCACCCTTACCTTTTCTTTTTTAGCTCTCCTAAGACTTTGGGACCTAGTTTCTCATATTCCATTTCCTCCTCTGAGACGAGCTGGGGGTGAGTTCTGTTTTCCCTCACTGTATCCTGAGGAGCACAGGGACCAGGTCAGGAGTCACCTCGTGGGAGTGACTAGTGGCTAGCCACCAGGGATCACATGCCTCTGGCCGTCTGGTGGGCCAGGCATGATGCTAGAGGCTTTACATGCATCATTTCTTCATTCACAAGTATTTATCAAGCACCTATGAGATGCTAGGCCCTGGGCTAGCTTTTAGGGGAGTAAGAGGAGGGGGTCCCTGCCCTCCCGAGGCTTCCCTTCACCGATGAAGGCCCGCGCCACACAGGAATCACATAGATGGTGGCTGGGGCCCCGCAGGGAAGTGTACCATGCTAGGGCGGGTATGACAGATGGCCTCGCTTGATGGAGCAGGTGGCATGTCCCCCTTTCGAACAGGAAACTGAACCTCAGAAGGGAACAGATAACATCACAAAGGTATGTATGCCCTCATCCCTTACAAAGGAAGGACTGGGGTAAGGTTTTGCAGGCTGAAGCTACAGGCAGTATCGAGGGTTGAGTTATGCCCCCTCCCCCATGTTGAAGTCCAAACCCCTGGCATCTCTGAATGTGACCTTATTTGGAAACAGCGTTTTGAGATGTAGTTAGTTAAGATGAGGTCATACTGGGTTAGGGTAGACCCGAAATCCAATGACTGGTGTCCTTAAACAGGCGAGACACGCAGACACACGGGAGAATGCCATATGATCACAGAGTCAAAGACCCAGCCACAAGCCAAAGAATTGCTGGAAACCACCGGAAGCTAGAAGAGGCAAGGAAGGAGTCTCCCTAAAGCCTTCAAAGGGAGCGTGGAGAATGGATTTCCATTGTCCCAAGCCACCTAGTGTGTGGTCCTTTGGCAGGCCTAGGGACCCTGCATTCGCAGGTAGGAAGTGCTCAGGAGTGCGTACTGACGAATACTGCTTCTTGAGGTATCCCGGGCCTCAGGCTAAGCCGTTCCCAGGACCCCAATCACAGGGGGTACCCCAGACACAAGTTCTATGAAAAGAGGGTGGATTCAAGGGCCTGGCGCACACAGACATCCCTGAAGGGAATTGTATTCATTTTTAGAAAAAGGGAGAAGAGAACAGAACTGGATTATGGTTTTTCAAAAGTGCCTACTATGTCATAGACACTTTCTATACACGAACTACGTATTTCTTTCCTTGTAGGAATCTTGAAGGTATATGCGATAATCACCATCTGTTACGTGAGCCATTTGGACCCACCCACATCACAGCACTAGGGAACCGTCCTCAGATCTGACCGCACGGCCCTTTGGCGCCCTGGCTTGCTGCTCCTGGCAGGCACCGGCTACCAGGCCTCCGACGATCACCCTCTTCTCTTGACCTCGCACTAGTCTTGGTTGGCGTTCACCGCGTAGCAACCATGCAGAGTATCTCCGGGAAGGAAAAGACAACTCCATCAGAGCATCCCATTGTTGGATCCAAGACACCAGAACCACACCAGATTCTGTTACCTCCCTGGCTTCTCGACGCAGAAGGAGAGAAGCGCTAGGGGAGAGGCGGGTTTGTCTCTATCTGAGAGCGTGATCAGACAATTTCAGTCCTGTGCCCTCCACAGCTACGAGGCCGCTGCCTGGGTGGGGCCCGCCGGAGAGATTCTCCCCCCAGATGTTCTGTAATGAGGTAAGATGCGGCGATTGTGCAAGAGGTAGTGGCCCCCAGGGTAATTGAGATTCCATCTCCACGCACCTGGGGATCTACAGAACCTTCCGCACGAGTGTTCTTAGGTCATTCTGAAAGGACTTGAATTCAGGGGCAAAGCAACATCTCAGCTCCTTAGGAGATAAATGTCAGGGTGGTTCTTTAGATGCCAAGAGCACCTAAGTCACACAATCCTTTGTGTGAACCGTGCTTGACACCTGTCCCCTTAAACTCCCATCTCCCTCCTGGTCCTTTTTCCTCAGGGAAAGAACAGGATTGGGGATCTGGGACAATCACTGTCCTTGGAGATGAACTGTCTCTAAAAGGCTGTTTCTTTTATCAGTGGTGCTTGTTCGTGTCTCCTCTGCCGTAGAAGCTCTTAACTCAACCTGATCAAGAGTGAGCACGTGCTACCCGGGGCCACCACATTCTCCATACGACAAAGCCAGAAGATGGGCCGGTTGCTCTCACGTCCATTCCACTGAAGGAATTTGAAGCTTTCTGGGAATCAACCGTTAGCCGTATTGCAACCTCTGGGAAATATTTAGGTAGCTGTCGTATCAAGAAGAGCTGCCTTACCCGTCCCTGCCTCAGTGCAGTCAGTCATCATGAGTCTGAGAGAGCTTGAGGAACTCACCCACTATCCCACTAGATGGTGGAAGGAGTAGAGGGACAGAGGTTCCTCTCACTCCAGCGTCTACACCTGTGCCTCAGGGCTAGCTCTCTATCCAGTACTGAGTGACCCTGACCTAGTTAGGGACTAACCCACATCCAAACAAGAGCAACACAGCGTTCATCCAGTTTAAACAGAAGCTGAAGCGTTCACTGACCATTTTACCCTCTTTAAATCCTCCCAACACAACTCCAAGGTTGGGGCTGTGGACACGCGCATTTCACTGATGAGAAACGGGTACTGTGTGCCCTAAGGCCTTTAGGACAACTAGCCAGTTCCTGTCGTGCTGCTGCGCTCTCTCCCTAAAGCCGACACATCACCTGCCCTGGTCTGCATGCCAGGCTTTCCTTGAGACCTAGATGGTTGGGGAAGCCACCCCTCCACCTCTCCACTTACTCAGCCCCTCCCCTGGCCGAGTAAGCTCTCCCAGGGGGGCTGATGGCTGTGGGACAGTAAAAGGAGGTCTACAGCTGATTCTAGGACTGATCTAACTTGATCTTTCTTAGCTTCATCTGTAAAATGGGATCGTGGCAAAACCTGCCCCTTAGCATTTCTGTGGCATTAAATAGACCATCACGTATAAGGCAAGCATCTAATAACACAGTAAATGTTAGGAATGTGACCAGGAAGACAGGTGTCCAAGGAGGCAGTGAGAACTAAAGTGTCCTGTGCAGGTGTACGGGGTTAATCTATTTTAAAAAATCAGCTCCATAAATAGATGACTCAGCAGCCTCCCAGTCCCAGCATATACACTCCGAGTTTCAAAGACTCATGATTTTTTTTTTTTTTAACTTCCCCTGCTCCTTAAGTTTGTGGGTTGCCTTAAGAACTTGATCTGGTTCCTCGCCTGCCCTAGGGTTGAGAGAAGCAGAAACCTCCAGACCCAGGAACGCCCCGCCCAGGACACACTTAGAGTAACGGGAAACATGCTTTCCATTGTCTCTCCAGACCCACCTATTGTTTCCCCCTTAAGTTCAAGGCCACTTAGATGGTTCAGTTCACCCTCTTGTGGTTTTTGAGCTCCATTTTGTCTGCTCCCCATGCCCTGCTGAGTGTCAGACTGTCCTCTGTGCAGACACACAACTTTGCTGTTTGGAAAAAGCAAAAGTCCTTTGTAGAACAAATTCACTCAAGTCTTTCCATCGATGGCTGTGAGCTTTGTGCGTTGCCTTCGCCACTGCCCAGCGATGTCCTCTGTTTCTGGCCAAGGGCTCAGCTTTAACGGCCCCTTCTTGCTCCCAACCAGCCAGTTTTCCAGGATAATATTTGTGGGGATGTGGTCTGGTTCATGTTAGTGTTCGTGTCATGAGGTCCTGCGCTGTAGTTAACTCAAGGCCGTCCTAACACAACAGGCAGCAAAAGCGATCCAAGTAAGACAACGTGAAGAATGCATTTGAGGGGGTTTTTCTTGGCAATTATTCTTGATAGTACTGAAAGCAGCATCAAGTGTCCCAGCCCCCCCAAATCCCCACTGAAATTGCAAAATTGCAGCAACATCTTTCATGGAGAATCGACTGCATAAGCACTGCTGCGTATCTATGGTTGCTGGGCATGATGCTGGGCAGCAGAGCCCCGAGTCCACCAGCCTGGACAGCTGACAGAGCGCAGAGTCTGCAAGTGGGGAAAATAATGCGACCCACTGTGTACAGTGTAAGACTCAAATGTGATGATACATAAAGTACTTGGAAGAGCGCCGGGCTGACAGTGAGCACTCAATACATACTACCATTAGCATCATTTGTACGGTTAGCACAGTAAAGTGGTTCAGGGCTATCACGCAGGCACAACAGGTGCCAACTGACTTCTATAGACATACGGGGTTGGAGAGTATCTTTCTGCAGGAGTAGCAGGGAGAATGCGCATTCGCTACCCTCCAGTTTCCTTCTCCACACAGGTTCCCTCTACGGAGCAGCAGCTCTCCCCCCGCCTCCCGCCCAGAGTCACCTGGAAGACCCACCTGATCAGATCCAAAGCTCCAGGCCAGGGCCTAGGATGTAGTTATCCTTCCCAAGTGGTTGCAATGTACGGCCGAGGTCATGACCAGCTGCGTAATTTGCAGGGTCCGGTGCATAACAAAAATGCAGGGCTCCCTATTAGTATTACTAAGAATTTTCAAGGCAATGAATGCAGAGCATTAAGCCAAGGGCCGATGCCCCTGCAAGGCTGCGGGCTGACGACGCCGGCCCAGGCTGAGGTTGAAAACCACGGTGTGTGCAGACCTTTCCAGCCTCTGCCTTCCCATGGAGCCTTTTGTCCCCAGAGAAGGGAGAGTGGCTTATCTGGTTGATAAATTTCGGGAAACGAGCAGCCGTGTTGGGCCCAGCCTGGTGTCCTCCTCTGTTCCAGGGGTGGGCCTGCCTGAGGACAGTGTTTCACTTTGCTACATACACTCCACCCTAAGTTTTACAGAGGCAGCCCCTGGCAGGCCTGAATGGGCACTTCCTTCCCTGGGGGTAACATCTATCTCACCCCCAGATGCAGACTCTGCAAGCCCCCTTAGACAATCTGAGGAATAGAAGCAGCAACTATTTCCTTTGAAAGCAGGATCCAACCAGAGAGGGTCAGAGGAGGCTAATTCCTGACTGCGGCGTTGAAGGGTTCCAAGGACTAGCGTTCTCTTTAGTGGACAGACAAGTCAGGCAGCTGACACCAAGAAGCAGCCAGGAGGCAAAGACCTAAGGAAGGGTTTTCTCATCGTGGCAAGAGCAACACCAAGTGCGTGAGCTTGCGTGGAGCTGGACCGGCTACAGGTGTGGGGAGGGGCAGGGCAAGGGGGCTGACCCCTGCTGAAGACAAGGCAGACGACATGTGAGAGGAAAAGCCGACAAGGCCTCGCTGGTGTTGGAGGGCCTCAGGGGCAGCTGTGCCATGACTCAGCATAATTCTGCTTCCGGCCGGGGTCCCATCAGAGAGGCCGCCAGGGCCGGGGGGTTGGAAGGCAGGTGGTTCCGGGGACCACGGGTGGTAGACGGACCCCCTGAGCCCCGTGCCCTGCAGTACCAGCTCCTGGTGTGGTGAGAGGGCAGCGCCCCTTCCAGGGCGTCCTGGAGCGCTGAGGGGCCCCCGGCTCAGCCGAGCAAACGCACAACCGGATTTGTACCCGGAGTGCGGCATTGATCGTTCACCGCACTTCCCTGATGGCCGCTCCAGAGACGCTAACTTGAGAATTAAGAGCAAATATTTGACTTTTTCTCCCTTTTCTCCCTCCCCTCCCTGTCATTTTACACAGCACTGTTTAGACTGGATGCTGGTTAATGGGCGACCTTTGCCCTTTGGCTAAAAGCTGTGACCAGGAAATCCCACCTCCCATTAATGAGGGTTTTGTTCAGGATCCGGGGAGCGCCTAGCACGCAGCTTCTGCTCTGCAAATGCATTGTCTGCCTGGCTTAGGAAAAGAAAACGGGAAAGAAAAACAAAGAAAGAAAGAAAAAAAACCAAAACAAAACCCTTCCCCTGTTGAATTAAAATCCCGAACTCCAGGCCCTAAGCAGGTTTCAATCTCTATTAAGATAACAAAGGGTCCTAAATGCCAGGCTGGGCACAAAGAGTGGAGGGAAGCGGGGGTGGGAGTCAAGGAAGAGAAAGAAACTTGACAATTAACTGGCTTTTTTTTTTTTCTTTCTTTTTAGCGTGATCTCCGGTGAGTCCGTCCTCAGCCCCTAACAAGCATTGGTACCCTGAGCATTTCGGACTTCAAAGCAGAGGCCCTAGGAGGACCCACCATCAGACCAAGTGTCCTGCACAAAGAAGGGCATCCCAGAGGCACCTTGACCTTGATCCTTCCCAGGTAGTGCTTCTTGCCTCCGGGATCTAAGTGGGCGCCAGAGCGTTCACATCACATGGTCAAACGTGCTTGCTTCCTTATTTCCTCTCTCCTTTGTGGATGCTCAGCATGGCTCTTAAAGGGTTTATCCTTTTGTTTTCCGGGAAACTGCTCTGGCCCAGGGCTGCCTCTTTCACCCGAAAAATTCTAAACCTGAGAACCAGGGTTCTCTGTCTCCTTGTCTACCTGGCTTCGATCGTCCATCTCTTAGGACCTCTGTGTGACCATCGCTGATGGCCGAGGGCAGGGAGCATGGCTTACAAGTGGTCCCACCCTGGTCCCCCTCCCCCTGCGCCCAGGACAGCACGTGGCACAAAGGACACTCTCCAGAAATGTTTGGTCATGGAAGGCTCAAATATTAATAAACGCTGGCTACTATTTGTATCCTATTAGGCGTCACGGCTAATGATTTTTTCCTGAGCCAGGTAGGTGGATGGAATCAAAATTTAAAAACAGCCAACACTTACTGACTCGTGATGATTTGCATGCCTCATTCTCAAGATTATCCTAGGATTTCTGTGAGTTCCTAAAAATAATGAAAAAAAAAAAAACAGAAAAATTCCTTTTTTGGGGGAGAGAGAGGGCAGACATGAGCAACGCTTGCTTTTTTTTCTTTCTTTCTTTTTAAGAGATTATTCGGAAGCCTACTGAATTCGACTTCAATGAAAAGTTTACTTTTAAAAAATAAATTAAAAGGTCCACTGCAAGCTTTAATAAACTCAAAATGCTTCTATCTGGGTTTGTTTTTGATCAACAAAAGACAGGAGAAGAAAGAAAAGGAAAGCAGAGGTGGGGGTTGGGGACGCACTCAGTCATCAAGCAGGTCCCCTGCAAAAACAAAGCTGAGACTTGACAGAGGGGTGCTCACCTTCCCTTACTAACTACATGAGACCCGGCCCTGGGGGTGTCCCTTGTGTCGGGCCCTGGGGAAGACAGAGACGTGGAGAACAGCTGGGGTCTGGATGCCCACTGGTCACCGACCAGCCGCACTCACAGCGGAGACTTTGCCCTTCCCCTCCCCTGCCAGCCTTCCTGTGGGATGGGGACCCATCGTGCTGCAGGCTTGTTTTGAGGATTACAGGTAATCCTCCACAGCATGAAACTGGGCCTATTCACTGCTATTCTTATGAAATTTAAGGAAATACATTTTTTTCCCATTTAATGGAATGAATTGTTATATGTCAAAGCTGAAGGAACACAAGGAGGGACTGTCCTATCACTGCCGTGTGGGTACGGCCCCAGGAACGAGCCTCCATTACCGTGTTTGAGATCTGTATTCATACTGATTATGTGTATGACACTTCATAAGTCTGTACACATCTGATGTGTGTGGGTTTTATTATACGTGTGTGCACAGATGCAGACATGTTCACACGTTTATTTTATATTCATTATAGATTTTGTTATATATTGGGTATACGCACACATATACATCTTATACACACATGCACGCACACAGATTAGCCATTATTAAGCACTTACTGTGTTCCAAGAACACTGCTATGGGCTTTCCACACTTGATCTTATTTAAGCCCCATAATAATCCTGTGAAGTGGGACCCACATTCGTATCCCTATGGAAACTGACTCAGAGAAGTTAGGTCCCTCCTGCAAGGTCTTACAGCCTTTCAGGAACAAAGCTGAGAACGGCAAGGGTTTGACGGCAAAGTGCAGCACGTTGAACCACTAAGGTTCCCGACTATCGCGGAACAGACGTGACGCTGGAGCTGACACGCTGCGGCCCAACTTCTCCCACAGAACCCGCTTCTCACGTGTGCCCCTCCCACGCCGCCAGGGCCTGCCTTCCCGGGTGCCCAGCGGGGGCTCTGATGCCAGGGTGAAGCGGTGGGGGGACCACCACCTCGAACGACTCAGAGCTCCGTCGTGGAGGAGCCCGGGCACCGGGGGTGATGAGCCGGAGACACAGAGATGCTGGACTGCCTTCTGGCCGACTTTAAATCAGGCCGTTAGCTAATTTCTAGTGAGAAATGGCCCCTTGGACTGTCTCCCTTTTGGAGAAAGCTTTTAATTAACCCACCGACCACAGGCTCCTGAGCAAAGTGGTCCGTGTGAAGACGACTGTCTTTTCTGTCACTACGTATTAAGACCTCGTGCCAGAATCAGATCAATTGATACGGTCATCGCCTTAATCAAATTGAGTGTCCTAATATCAGGCTGCCTGGTGATCGCAGGCAGCAGGACGGCCCCACGCGCACGGCGAACGCTTCTTCCAAACACCTCCCTCCGTAAAATTACCCACATTTGTTATTTCTCGCAGGAAGTTTGGTTACGAATATGGCGTCTACGTTTTCAGCTGTAAACAGCAGAAATCCCCCTTCAGGCACTCCACTAGACCTTTTATCCATACTCAGGAAAAAGAATTGATTGATTTTGAAGTTAAATGTTGGCATCTGCTGTTATTCAAAACCGGGACCTTGGCTCCAGGAATCCACCGCGTTTCCAGCCCCGCCACCAGTAGGCCGCAAATGAAGGCAAGCTGCTGTCAAATGAGAAATGCAAAATAGTCAATCTGTTTGTCTGTTTAATGTAACTGGGAACATAAGCTGCTAAAAGTGGTACCATTCGGCACTGTCAGATGGGAGACACTCTCCAACAAACAAAAGCCTAATGACCCATTTTACTCGGCACTCCGGAGTTGCTCCTAATGGTACTTTCCATATGCACTCGAACATGCTTTTATCTGAAACTGCAAATGGTACGATTTTCCATCCAACACAAGCGTGTAATCTGTGTGTGCAGGGTGGGGGGGTGCTGGGGAGGTAGGAGGTGCCCCCCTCCCAGCCCCCCGCCCCACATCAGCACCATGGAGGAAGGCTGATGTTCTAGACATCTTAAAGCGGGAAGCATATTGCAGAAGCATCTGACTCTCATCTTCCCTTTACACCTGTCATTGTACTGTATTAAAGGGAAAAAATCAAGTCATTAACCATGATAGATATGTTTTTAATAAGTAAGTGTTGTGCCTCGCCAGGCGGATAAATAGCAGGGCTTAAGATAGCTTCAGAGCCTGGCGTGGGATTACAGCGGGGAGTTAAAGGCGCTGCTTACGTCTTCAAAGAGTGTGCAATTTGGGAAGCACGAGGCTCTCAGCACTACCCGGGCTGCACTCCTGAAGAATGCCCCCTGCTGGGGCTGGGCTCTCACGGGCCTTTACTTGGGGAGCGGTCGCAACCTCTTCTTTCTCAGGACTTCCGCTGCCTGCAGACTCGTGCCCTCCCCGAAAGGATCCTGGCCAAACCCAACACCAGCTGATGCCTTTGAACATGTGCCTCTCGTTGGTATGGCAAGCGGTGATGCCTCTGGATTCACACGGACTGCCGGGAGCATTGTGTTGAGAACGAGTCTGAGGCGCACCCACAGAAAGAGTCTTGTAATTGGTTATTAGACCCGGATGTGATTTGTCTGCTGCCACAGCCAGCGTTTATTCAAACAAAACCAAAAACAAAAAAGCAAAAAAAAAAACAAAAACAAAAAAACAAAACAAAAACCCAAAGACGAGTTAGGACGATCAGAACTTAATTCTTCATGTTCAGGATCCAACAAAGACTCCTGTATTTATACCAGAAAGTCAAATCCACTCAAGTCAGGACAAAATGTGGGGGGGAAAAAAAAAGAGGTTAAGGGGGCTGATGTGCTCCGCTCAAAAGACTCATTGCACAAAAGAATATGTCCGGCCTCAACCATTGTTGTTTGGATACGTTCGGTGGAAATAAGGCAAAAGCATATGGTTTACATTTCCGCTATAAAGAAATATGGGTGGGAACCTTGTGGGACCCAAGATGCAATAACAAATACAGATAGTTGACAAGGCTTGGCAGGCGAAGACAGAATATTTCTGTGTTTACCTGACAATGTGACTGGAGTCCAGCCCACTGGGGAGCAATCCATTTGGTTGTGACCCGTCGCACCCTGGCAGAATGTCCTTGCAGAGACATTAATGTCAGCCTGGGAAGCGTCCCCCTCCCCCTTCCAGGCGAGCACTCCCTCCGATGAGGAATGCAGGTCCTGTCACAGCGGCTAATGACGCACAGTTCCACGGCTCGGACACTGCGCGAGCCGGGATCGTCTTACTGTGCAATACCGCTGTGCAGGAGCCCACGAGGAGGGCGCGCTGACTTCCGTGGCTTCAAGTTTCCCATCCCCAAGTCTTTTTTTTTTTTTTTAATCTAACTCTGACTTCTCTTTTGGTGTGTGATCATGCGAATGGCTTGTTTTATCGTTAATTTTTGTGTTGCTTTTTTTTCTTTCTTTTTTTCATCTCTCTTTCAGGATGAGCCCTTTCGGTTAAGTTGGGGACAAAGGGAACAAAAGAGAAGTCAGGGAGAGCGAGGAAAACAAAGGTGTTTTCTGCATTAGGATTATGAGAAACGGTAACAGCGATTTGAAACATCAAACTCACAGGAACAAAAGTGGGGGCGATGCCTCCTTCCTAATCGTCTATGTTTGGTTTCAGAACAAAAGTGTCATTTGTAAGCTAGAGACGAAATGATTATTTTTGTGTCCAGCACACCTTTCAGTCAGGGAAAAAAAAAAAGTTAATAAACGTGGGGGTTTCTTTTTCCATTCCTTTCCCCGACAGATCAAAAGTCACATGAGTGGTGTTGCAGTGCAGCTGCCTGGATTATACTTGGCCTCTGAATAATAAATCGGGAGTTTCTAGAACCACCAGCTCATTAATGAGCACTAATTCAGAATGGATGGCACAATGTTCAGTAATTTAAGCAACGTGGACAATGAAGGTTCTCAACTCTGGTACAAAGAGCAGCCTACAGAATCATGTGGAATGAGTAATTACAGCTAATATCCATTTCAGCTTGTATTAGAACGTCCAAAGAAACAAGGTCGCCGCAGCGGGCTGGGAGCTGATCCCGGGGAACATCACGGGGCGAGAGGGAGTCAGCAGGGCAGGTGAACCGTTTCCATTACTTGGGCTCACCCATGAATAAGCCCCTGTCAGCTCCCGCCAGTACCTGGAGAAGCCATAGTGGCTTAGTCCCTGAGCATGGCCACTGCAGGTTCGAGGGCTCAGCAAAGGATGGCCGAGAGGGCAGAGGTGGCCCCGGCCCCAACCTACTAGCAGCCTTGTTCTGCTGATGGAACAGATGGGGAGCAAGGTTCTGGATGCTTTTTCCTCCCCGGGGCCCATGGGAAAGGCTGACGGGTGCACCCTCCTGGGAGAAGCCCCCCATGTTCTCTGCAGCCAATGGCTGAGGGTCTGCATGGCTGACAGCAAGGAGGTCACGAAGTCGGCAGAGGTCACTGGGAGGCGTCATGTTGGAACTGGGCAGTTTGGACACTCCTGGCACATCAGAGAGAGAACAGAGAAACAGGATACGATTTGGGGCTCTCTGGATGAGGTATCACTTTAAATCTGAGCTGGGAGAGGCAGAACTCTTGGGTGCAAGCAATAGAACTCGCCTTAAGAGTTAAGTGGAGAGAAGAATTTACTAAAAGGGTAACGGGGACTGACAGGGTCTTCAGGAAAGCTTGAGAGCAAGGCTCAGAAAATGGACTCATGGGGTGCCTGGGTGGCGCAGTCGTTAAGCGTCTGCCTTCGGCTCAGGGCGTGATCCCAGGGTTGTGGGATCGAGCCCCACATCAGGCTCCTCCTCTAGGAGCCTGCTTCTTCCTCTCCCACTCCCCCTGCTTGTGTTCCCTCTCTCACTGGCTGTCTAATAAATAAATAAAATCTTAAAAAAAAAAAAAAAAGAAAAAAGAAAATGGACTCATGTTACCAGACCAGTCCTGCAGCCACGGTCTTAGTGGCCACTGTCCTCGCACAGCCAAGGACACAGGCTTGCCATCCAGGCACCCCAGACCCCAGGATCAAGCACTGATACCCTGGGCTCTGGAGGTCACTCTTGCCACTTCTTGGCTTCTCTGACAACTGATTCTAAGTCTAGGATTGTTGTATCTGTCTGGTCAAAACCAGGTCAAGTGCCTGACAGCTTCTAAGGGAGGCCGGGAATGGTAACCGTGACCTTTCTGGCTTCCACACTGGGAGGGGGTCTCTGCCTTAAATTCCCCTAAAATAGGGCAGGACTGTGCCAGAGAGTCAAACGTCTGCTGCACCTGCTCTGTCTTGTCATCTCTGGGTGGCCTATGCAGGGTACTTTCCCATCCTAAATTTCAGCTCTTTGGGGCAAAATGGACACAACAGAACCGTCCTTACAGGCTGTAATGATGGTGCTACTGGGCACTTCATTAATTCATCCCACACCCATTTATGGAGCTCCTGCAAGGTTTCTCGTAGCTTCGTAATGATGCATATACAAGGGCATGTTCCTCATGCCTGGAGGAAACTTCAGCCTAGTAGTAGAGATGGAGAGAAGGGCTTTATTTACGAGTAACCTGCGTGTGGATTTAATAAGACTTCCTGATGAATTGGATGCGTGGGATAAAGAAGAGGAAGGAAAACAAAAGATATCTCATTTCTGGGAGCTTCTACCGGTATAGCCACTTACTCAGTTCTTGGCATACAGTAAGTGCTCAACAAATGCTCATTGCTACCACGACAGTCGGCACATCACCATCCTCATCACTTGGATTCGATCCCCAGCTGACCAATCCTCACAGCCAACTCCAATAGTCAATACAACAGGGATCACAGCTGGACTCAGCCTACGAGGGGCTCAAACTTGACTCTGCCATTTGCTAGCTGTGTGACTTTCAGCAAACTGCTTCACCTCTCTGTGCCTCAGCTCCCTCCTCTGTAAAACAGAGGCGGTGAAAGCAGCTCCATCATGGGGTTGTCATGAGGGTCAAATGTGCTATTTTATGAAAACACCCTCAGAATCGCACCTGAACAGTTCTTTCTAACCCACCGAACCATCCAAACTGGAATCCTAAAAAAATCCAACCCTCCTTTTCCACTTGAGAATCAAGGAGAGAAAGCAGACCTCCCCAGTCCACGGGAGATGAAAATCTCCCGTGAACTGTAAACTGGAGTTCTGCGGTGAATTTGGTGATCGTGGGTGATTCTGTGGCTCGGGTTTGGGTCCCTGGCCTCGGAGGAGCTGACCCCATGGTCCGCTCGTGGTCACCTTCATGCGCAGACGCAGAGTCCTGCGAGCTGGGGGGGGCACGAGCTTTCCGGCTGCCTCGGTTTGGAGGTGAGCGCTCGCAGGGTCTCAGAAATGGGGTCGGTTGTCCTGAGGTTAAACGGGGAGGATGGCAGGGGGAGGGGGGCACAGCCCAGGCTCCGGAGTGTGAGGACAGAGGCTGGACTTCTGCTTTCTAGCCCGGCTGGAAATAACACATCAGCACCTTGCCGCGTGATTGCAGGACACCCGCAGTTCCTGCGCCTGCTGAAACCAGAAGTGAAGGGACACCCACACTCGCTCCTCACGTCGTCCCCAGCACGACGAGCAGCAGCATTCAAAAAGGGTAGAGCCCGCTGCCACCCCTGGCTTGGAACAAAGTAATAGCAATGCCATCTAGCAGATGTCAAAACAGAACACAAGGACCACACGACCACGAAAATGGCCCGTGTGCAGGATCGCCGGCTGCACTAAAGTAGACATTCTCCCCCCTCCGAGGAACTATTTTTTTTTCTGGAATGACGCAGACCTCAGACATATCGTCTGAAATAATTAGCCCCTCAAGGGTGCTGCTGTGACCTTCCCTGTGGGGTCTGACCTTTGTGAGGCTGGGGCTCATGTCTCATTGTGGAATCCCTGGCGTCGGCAGGAGAAGTGGCACAGGACAGACGTAGATCCAGGAGAAAACTCACATGAACGTGACTCCGAGCCACGGCCAGCGGGTCACCATTACTTTGGTGAACTGAATGATTTACACATATGGAAATATAATATGAAGGCATATTAGCCACTAAGCTGCCTCAGTTTCCCCAGCTTATTAGAACAGGGTCATCCGAGCTTAGCCAGCCCAGTGTAAGCATAGTTCTCTGGTCCCCCTCTGAGTAGATGTGCAGCCTCACTGTTCCATAGTCACCAGTCATCGCTCACGGCGGCCGAGGCCCGTGATACTACGGATGAAATCCCCACAGCCAAGACGCAATAGCATCTGTCCCTCCAGAGGTCAGAACGTCAACGCTTCTGGCTTCTGTCTATCCACTGTGATTGGGTGGAAAATGCATTAACAGCCAGGCGTGTGTCCATGTGTCAGGGCATGGGGAGCAGGTAGGCTGGGGTGCATTTTTTCCAGGGTCAGTCCCAAAGGTCCTGCATCCCAGGAAATCCCTCAGTTCAGGCAAACTGCAGGAAGTCAGAACCATTGTTTCACCCATCACTTTTGCATAGGGGAAACGGCCTCCGTAAGTTCCAACCTCATCCCAAGGACGCACAGCTCAGGAAGAGCAGAGCTACCCATCAAATCCAGGCTGTCCCAGGCCAGAGCTTCTGCATAGGCTGCTCGCCTTTATAGAGAACCGTTCCTAGACTCCCGACAAGCCCCCAAGCCACAGTTCCTCCACGCCCTGCCCTCTGACTCACTAATCCTTTACGGCAGTAGATAGTGGACTGGACTTGGCCAAAGCCCAATTGTCTCCCTGTCCTCTTAATCCAACCATCTGCCATGAGACAGCTTGCCTGGGCCTCAGTTTCCCTAGTTTTAATGACAGTGGTGATAATATCTGACGGAGCCCTGGGAAGGGTCAGACCATGTCACGTCTGTGGTATCCCCGAAGACCCATGGCCCTCCTGACCCAATCGATGGGGCTGTCTAGACGATCAATACTGATCACTGCTGCTGAATTGACCCGACACAGGTCCACATTGATCATTTAAGACACCTGGAATGGTTGGCTCGGCGGGGCCATGGTTCAGGGACTTTAGTCACTAAGGCCCTCATTAAATGAGGACCTCGCCTTTAAAAAACATAAGGTATTACTTAAAAAAAAAAATCCCTTGGACTTGGAGAAGTCCTTGAATGGTGGGAGTTGGGTCTCTGAGAGGCAGAGATAAAGCCCCCTAAGGGCCTGTGTGGCTACAGGCAAGCTAGAGCCTCAGTTTACTTTTCAGGAAAATGGGGTGAAGGGGTATTTGCCTCATGGAGTCACAGGGGACAGGTGATGTGATGAGGTGTTAAAATGCTTAGGCAGAGAGCCTGGAAATACTAAGTTTTCAATAAAATTTGATTGCTATTGGTACGATTTACGCTGAGTACGAATGGTCTCCCCATTCAAAAGCATCTTTTCTGTTGGCCTCTCCCAATATTGAGGCCCTGTTAAAAATTGCCTGGGCCTGTATTGAGAGATGTCTGTCTTTAGCAAGCATACCTCTGAACCTCAGAATAACACTGTGAGTTTCTGAAAGAGACAAGGGACATCAACACGCCCACAGTCACCGGGCCAGGAAGCAGCAGAGGTAGACAAAAGATTCTCCTGACTCCGGAGTCTGCCTTCTCTCCGAAAGCCCAGCAGTGGGAATATGGGACAGGAGGGAACACAGGACTCTCGCCTTCAGGGAGCTTGGGGTCTACGGGGGAACGAACCATTTCTGCAAATAAGGTAACATGAAAATACCGTGGGATAGGTACAACCTGGTGCTACGAAGGAGGCGCGGGGTCTGGACAGGTGGGAGCCGAGTGAGCAGAAAAGGCTTTAGCACCAAGCTGGTATTTGATCTGAGCTCTGATTTCCATAAACCATGGTAAGTGGGGAAACTGAGGCCAAAGGAACAATGCAAGCGAGTGTGCGGAGGTCGGAAGCCACCGGGATAATTCAGTGAGTGGCCTCAATTGGCTGACGCCTTGGGTCACGGCCAGCGGCTCACAAGCGCCTTGTTATATAATAGCCTTTATTGGCTATTTGTAGAAGATTCACTTAAGGTTACCATTTTGTCGGGTTTGCAATTCTCTCTTTCTCCTGCTCTCCCTGTTCCTTTCTCTATTTCTGTATCTATCTCTATCTCCCCAGAAGTTCATCTCCCCTCACACCCCACTTTTTTTTCCTGCCTAACAGTGAGCAACCGTAGTGAGGACTTAAGTTTTCACATTCAAGTTGGTTTTTATATGTAAACTGTTTTGCCCTAGATTTTGGTGCAATGCCTTGCCTTATAGAGTGTGAATATTTGATCTGGACGCATATTTCATTTTTAAAGGAGGCTCATAACACTTGTCCAAAGCTAAAATGTCTCCACTTGAATACAGACTCTAGCAATGAAACAAGATTCCGGTCCCCATCCTCAGAGGGAATGGATGCTGAGTTTGTTTAGAAATGTGCTCCCTGCACAAAACTTCTGCCATAAATTACCAGGCAGCACTAGTTCGCAGACCTCCCTCCCAGCCAGGCATGTGACGTGGATGATTTCCGCCCCCCCACTTCAACCAAAGCTGTAAGAGCAAATTGAGGAAAATCAGCCCTATCTCCATTCTGTAGGAAATTCACATAACCCGACTCCCAGCTCCTGTGAAATGGAAATAAAAATTCTCAGTGGCTGCTTTAACTCCAAGGGCTTAGAAAATTGACTAATAATGCAAATATCCAGAGGTTAATAGCCTGGTGACATTACTGTAACTTACATGGTAGCGTAAAGGGCATTATCCATCACATGGCCAGCAGTGGTCAGTTAGCAGAACATATGGATAAATATCAAAAGAGGAATGAGCTCCCAGAATCGGGCATTAATAAAACCTAGGGATTCCCCCCCCCCCCCGTTTTCTTCCTTTAATGGCAGTGGGCAATGTGTAATCTTGGTCCTTTTTGTCTGAGGCTCACAGGCACCCTTCTTTGCATGGGAGGCCAAACCCTGATGGGGAGCACAGGAAGGGGAGCACAAAATGCCCCCACATTCTCATTTCGCATATGTAGGGAGGGAAAAGTCAGGGAGATCCAATCAATGGAAGAGTCATAAACAAGCAAAACAGAGTCTACGGGATGCCTCTAGCTGTGGCTGTTTCGGACAAAAGGAAGTGAGCTAGAAATCAGCTGGAAAAGGCTCCTAATAGATACGGTCAAGAATGAGGCCAGCTGGAAACGCCAGCTCTCCAGGCCCAGGTGGACCGCCCAAGTACTAATGTATTGCCCTCCATTTGAAGTTTGGATCCAGCGACTTCTACCCCGAAGAGGTGGTTCAGGTCACCCCTGAGTGGGCTGACTCAAAGCCACTTCGCCGTCCCTGGTCACGAACTGAGATCCCATCCACCGTCAGCTCGCCTGGCTGGACTTCTCTCCTCCGATGCTGTTTTGGGCTCTTCCAGAGAAGGGTGGAGCGGTATTATCTTTGGGAAATTGTAGATTCTCAGCTCCTGCTGCTAAAAGGAAAATTACTGCCCTGAGCAGTCCTTGGTTGGGTTCCAAAGGAGTCTTGTCGCATTATTTAAATACTGACTTGCGATATGATTGAAGCTGGTACCAAGTTGGTCTTGGCAGAGCCTGCTGGCGGGCAGGTGCTGGCGTCAGGGCCGTGCTGCTTCAGCTAACTTGGATCTGCTGCTCCGGGGAGCGCCAGCCAAGACCCAGGCTGCTGCTGCCGCTTTTGATTTTCTCTTTCCTGCAAAATGCATAGACTCCACACACCCACCCTCTCAGCACGGGCCACTCCCCAGGTGGCGTCTGGTGATCTCCCTAATCCGGATTTCTCTCTAAGTCCCTGCACCTCGCCGCCTGGCCGGCTCTCTCCTGCAGCCCGCCCTCTTGGCTCTAAGATGCACAAAGCACAAGAGAAAGGTAAAATGTCCCCATCCAAAGAGCTTCCTACTCCTACTTTGTGCATTTTTGCCTATATAAGTATTTTTTCCTCCAAACTAGCTTGAGTTTGCACCTTTCGGCCCCAAGGATGGCACGTGAGCACTGGCCTCTTGCTTCTTTTTTTAAATGGAAAGCATGTATCAATCAGCCCTTTCTGTGATCCTTGGTGGTGGGGGGTGTCACTTGAGTTTTCCAGAACTGTCTGAAATGTCCAGGATTTAGTGTGCAATGGGGTGCTATACTTCTACCAAATCTGCCTGGGGATTTTATTTTACTTTATTTTTTTAAATTTTATTTTAATTTAATTCATTAATTTAACTTCAGGAAGCAGCTTTGCATCTGTCCTCAGCCGCTTTCACCCCAGCTTTCTGGGTGAGGCCGGGTGCGGTGAGTGAGCGGGCTATCGGCGGCAAGGAGAGGTGTCCCCAGGCCCTGGCTGGGCTGGGAAAACCTCCTCCTGCAGCTGGTTCTCAGTCCAGAAACGTCTGCTGTTTCACTCCAGAGACTCAATTTCACAGCTTAGAGGATTTTTCACCCGAACCCTTCAGCCCACTTCTCCTGTCTGGGCAGGAGGCCACCCCAGCATGTCCAGGGCCACTGAACCACAGCGGCATCCTGGACGTGGTCCGAGTCTCCAGGGGCATGAAGGGGACGGAGTGGATCTTAGTGCTTGGCTTCCGCACGGAGAAGGCTGCATGGCCGGGAAGGACTGTAAGGCTCGGGGGTAGAGTTGCTGATTAAAGCCCAACTGCCCCACTGCTGATGACCCTGAGGAGCTCATAAAATTGGTCTGAATTTTGGGTTTTCACTGTGGTTCCTTTACACTTCCTCCTCCCTCCCCCCTGCTCCCTGCCCTCTATCTGCTCTTCCTCCCCCTCCCCCTTCATTATAGTACTATCATTATTATTACAAAAGTAATACCTGCTTTTTGTGCAAAGCAAAAGGAAAATAAATAAATCAATGAATACTAAAAGTTGGCATTCCTCCACCATTAATCCAGCTTTCCCTGATGCACGCTCACTATTAACACTTTCCTACGTGCCCTTCCAGGCTTTGAGGGTGCGACCACAAAGCCACACATTTGCTAATCGAACCCACGCTCAAGAGCCACTATGAGCATTAAACAAGAACGTGGATGAGAAATAATAATATTTGTAACTATCTTTCCTGGTGTCTGATTTGATTTTACTTTGCTAACCTCTACGCATGCCTTTCCGGCGGGCTGGCCGAGCGTGGGTGTCCAGCACACATATTTTTCACTGGCTTCCCTGCCACGGCCCACTCCAATTCCAAATGATCGTTTGCTACGTTGTTCGAACTTCCACAAGCCGTGGCAGAGAGACAGAAATTCCTTCGTTCCAGGTCTTGCAGTCTTGGGTCCGTTCAAGAGACACACGACGGTCTCTAAAGGAAACATCTCAGTTCTCAAGGTCAGGAGAAGGCGGTAATTATTCTGTTATCCAACGAGCTGTACCTTCACAGCAAATCACAAGGTGGGTTTTCCGTGAGTGTCTCCCTGGGCAGGAAGCATACCTTCCCTTATCTCCTGCTGCATCTCCCATGAGGGTATTTGATGAGACAGATTTTCTTGGCTATACCCAAGACACGCACCTTTTGAAGTTTACTTATTCTGCAACCAGGAAAGGGTCTGTTTTATGCTTGGCTCTTTGGAACCTAAAAGAGGCCCAGAGAACAGCTGTCTTCTGGCATCACCTGCCCCGTGTGGGATGAATGGGGAGTGGAGGGTGAAGGGACAAGGAGTTACAATGCTGTGAGAAACACGGGTGAGTGTCGGAGAGAGGATGACTAGCCGTACAGAGCTAAGGGACCCTGGGCAAAGACAGAACTTCTGAGCCTCAGTTTCTTCATCTGTAGTAGGGAATGATAATACCCATTTCACAAGTTTGCTGTGAAGGCTGAATATACCAATACTTGGGAAGTGGTTAGCCTAGTGCCTGGCTCCTGGGCACATGGTAAGGGCTCAGTAAATGAATGCTTAAAAAAAAAAGAAAAAAAAAAAAAAACCCAGGAGAGGATGGTAACATTTTCATTCAAGTACAAGGATTAATTTTCCCTGCACAGAAGAAGGGAAGGAAAGTACTGTAGAATGGGAAGGAGAAGCGCCAGTATTTTTCCGAGATTGTCTGAAGAGAAGAGAGGCAGAGCAGAAAGGGAGGATCGGTCAGGACTGAAGAACTGGGCCCTCTGTACAGAAAAGTCCCTGTCATTGCCCACTTCCCTGACGCTGGGGTATCCGGGCATTGCCTCCCACTATGCACATGGACTCCGATCTCAGGGGCCGTTCAGGGTCCTGGATCTGAACTGTGCCCTTCCCCCAACACTCTCTATTGTTTTCATCATGTTGTCCTTTACTCCGAATCCCAGGAACCAGACCCATGTCTGCCTTCCTTGGTTGGGGTCACATGGCGGGCCGTCTGGATTTTCTGTTTTTCTGGTTCCTTTGCTTGTAGAATCTTCCAACGCCTCCTCCAGTGAGAACACCCAGGTTTAGCCCTGCTTCTGCGGGATGCCGGCTTTCCCTGTCTCACTCCACTCTCAGATGGGAAGACCAGGCTCCGAAGATGTCAGCTCAGCTTTCCAGCCCGTGGAGGCCAAAGGCCCAGGCTTGGAATCAGGCAGACATGTGTGCCAGGCTCAGAACTCCCTCGTCTGGTCTGGGAGAGTCACAGAGACTCCGGGAGCCTACCTGTCCATGGCGAACTCCGGTGCAATAGTGTTCCATACTCAGGGCCTCTGCGACGATTCAACGATGCAGGAATAAATGGCCAGGGAGCATCTCGCGGTTGGCACAGAGCAGCCTCCTATTGCTACCAGACAGACTTCATTGACTGGGAGATGTGGGCACTGCGCATGGTAACATTTCGAAAACCGTGATACGTGGTGAAACTGATGGGACTCTTCCCTGTGGCAGAGCCCCTTCTCCTCTTTGCCCTTGGAAGCTGTTGTGAAATCCACGGCACATCCCATGGTCACCGGTACCTGCTAGGTGAGAAGTACGGAGGATTCTCGCACTGGCAAGGTGTTCAGTTTTCCTGGAGGAGCAGCAGGCCGACAGCAACATCTTATGGTGACCACCACTCTCCCAATGCCCTTTTCTTTCGGGCCACTTTGCTTTCCACGGGCACCCAGGACACTTTCTCGGGCTCGGTGAAATGGCTGAAAGACCCAGGCTGCAGGGCCATTTATGGGAACACCAGTCCTGAGATGGGCAGCTTCTGGCCAGACCTCCCACAACCCTCAGGCTCCGCTCTCCTGTCAGGAGGTGGGACTGATGCTGGGGTGTAGGGGACATTGGAGAATGGACATCCAAAGGTGACGGGATGTCCCTAATGTTTCCCTACCAAGGGGGGCTCCTATCTGGCAAATTCAGGAGGAGCTGATTCAGAACTTCCCACAGCAAGTTTTGGCAGGAAAAACGGGTTTCCCGGTTTCCTTGTTGCAGAAACTGACATTTGGAAGGGCAAGGGAGAGGGAAAGCGCTTATTTCCCCACATATTCCTTTGCAGGACCACGACACAGGGCACTTAGCACAGAGAGAGATGTGCTTGATGCTGTTTCGGGACTCTCTATGTTCACTGTAGGATTCGTCTCATTGATTAATTCATTCAGCAAGTATTCAGTGAGCAGCTACTATGTGCCAGGCACTGTTCTAGGATCTTGGGATCTAGCAATGAACCAAATGAAGTCCCCGCCCTCGTGGAACTTACATTCCCTTGCTAGGAACAAAGCAACAACGTATAAATAACCATGTAACGTGCCAGGAGGCGATAAGTATATGAGAAAAATAAAGCCAATGACAGGAATATGGAATTGAGCAGGTGGGTCAGGGGGAGATGAAAATACTATTTTTTTTTTAAGTTTTTACTTATTTAAATAATCTCTACACCCAACACGGGGATCGAACTCATGACCCCAAGATCAAGTGTCACATGCTCTTCCAACGGAGCCAGCCAGGCGCCCCAAACTACTACTATTTGAATTATAAAAACACTTACACTCCACTATTAATAACAGAAGCTAGTATCTATTGATTATAAACATTTCTTTTAAGCAGGCTCCACACCCGGCATGGAGCACAATGTGGGTCTTGAACTCACAACCCTGAGATCAAGATCTGAGCTGAGATCAAGAGTCAGATGCTCAACCGAGCCATCCAGGTGCCCCTAAACGCTTTAACCATAAAAAGTAATGATGATAGGTTCATATTCTTATGATGGAAACATCACTGAACTACTAGCAGGTGCCACATACTTATTAAACGCTTAAAAGTGTGTTATGATTGAATCCACCCATTTTAAAGATGGAGAAACTGAGGCTGGGCCTACTTAAGCAGCTTTCTCAGTTTACAGTATTGAGTGGTGAATCTGGGTTTCAAAAGCTGTTTTGCCTGACTCTAGCAACTATGTTTTATCCACGTTGCTATAACAACCCTAGGTTGGGTGGTTTTTTACTCATATAAATGAAGAATCTGAGGGGTCAGAGAGACTACAGACAGGCAAGGCAGAATTCAAATTCAGAACTGTCGTCCTCCAAAGCCCACATCCTTTCTTCCCTACCACATCCCTCCTCGTTAATTAGAGGAACTTTAAATGACCGAGACAGAGGCTGTCGGTGAAACTTTCCAGCGCTCCCCAACTGCCAGCTCCTGATAGGGTCCCCGCTGTTCTGCAGGACTTTTGGGGCCCCATAGGAACGGCACCTGCTGTGCTGAAAATCTTGTGTGAGCTGTCAGTCCTTGCAAGGTGGACCAGCTCGTGCTCACGACTGAGAATCACTTGCCATTTTCATCAACGCGCACTACCTTAATGTGCAAACCATGGGCTTTATTTTGGTGAAAACAGAGTCCAACTCAACCTCAGGGTGTGGGCGCATGTCAGAACGTGACTCACCCCACCTCGAGCTTTTTCCACTCCCAATTTGATGATGGAGTCAGCTTTGAAGTTGCTGGAGACTTACTTAGCAAATGACCAAAACAGTGAAGATTGAACTGACAAGCTCACCACACTCGTTTCCAGAGAACTTTGAGCCTATGCAATGTTCTAGAAGCATCTCTCCACAGAGCCATGTTCACTCATAAATAGAGAAGCCAGCTGCCCACACAGCGTGGTCTGCAGGACACTGGTAAAGCCTTCCTGCCAACCCAGGCGGCCTCCTCCCTGACACACATATATGCTGCTGAAAATTGCACCATTCATAACATGCATTTTATTTCTCCGAGCCTCAGTTTCTTCTAGTGCTAAATGGGATAAATGATAGTTCCTGTGAGCTGCTAAAGCATCATCTCTCAAAATGCCATTGACCCAGGGACCAGCAGAAGCTCCCGCCAGTTACTTCCAGTGTAGTGTCAGGCCACTTTCCATCTCTTACACCTGGCCAAGAATTTCGATCAGAGGAGACAGAAATGTTGCTAGAGGATGGGTGAAAAAGGAGGGCTTGAGGGTCCTGCAGAATATTCAGTGCACGTTATAGAGGACCCCTGGAGGTCGGGACAGAGGAAAAAGCACCCAACACACACAGGGATCTCTCACTTCATTGTCCCTCTCTGGGCTGGTTGCCAATAACTTCTTTTTAGTCTAAAAGTTAGGAAGTGAGGCTCAGCTGGTTAAGCATCTGACTCCTGATTTCAGCTGAGGTCACGATCTCAGGGTTGTGAGATCGAGTCCCTCACAGAGCTCCCTACTGGGCGTGGAGCCTGCCTAAGACTCTCTCTCTCCCTCTCCTTCAGGCCGTCCCCCTGCTCTAAAAAATAAAAAAAAAAAATAAAAATAAAAAAAAAATAAAAATTAGGAGGCAAGGTCAGAGAAGGCAATATTTGTTGAACACCAATAAGGAGCCGCTTGAAATAAGCCACCTCATGAATTCCCATAGTCACCCTCTTGGGAAGGTGAATTGCCCTTAATTAACACAAGGGGAAAACAAGGACCCTGAGAAATGAAAATTCATTATATCACAGCAAGAAAGAGGTGGGGCCAGGGGTCACCTAGCACTTCACCAGGGTCTTGGGATACTGGATTCCTTCTTCCCGTCATTCACCCCCTCTCTCTCCCGTTCTTTTCTCTTTTCCTCCTCCCTTCTTTGCTTTCTTCCTCCCGCCCTTCCACAAATTCTCATTCATTCCAGGTTCAAGGGCTACACGGGTGAGCAAAACCAACATGATTCCTGACCCCACTGAGCGAACAGTCCAGGAGTAGAGGCAGACACCGTCTTCCACTTTTCTCATTAACTGTCAACTCCTATTCCTCGTGCCTGGATTGCTGACATAGCCCTGGGCTCTGACTGACTCCTAGCTCACTGGACACGTGACATCGTCTGCACTTCTCTCTGGAGGACAGATCCAGGCAGAGTTTGCAGGCTCCACTTAGACAGAATTTACAATCTGTGGAGAAGTCACTCACTCACTTACTATTACCCTCCTGTAACATGGGCACATTCTGTCACATCACGCCATCATGATGGTGTCACGTACTTCTCCTCAGCAGAGTATACCTTATGTGTCATTCGTTCGTTCGTTCGTTCATTCATTCATTCATTCATTCCGCAGTATGTCCTGAGCACTTACAATGTGACAGAAATCACACTGTTGTGGGCACTGGGGCTACAAAGGTGAACAGGACAGTGTAGTCCCTGTCTTTGGGGCTCTCAGGCTATGGAGAAAGATGACGTTACTCGAGGGACGACCTACCTGAATGCACCTGCTCCCAGGTTGCATGTACGGCAGAGCACACTACGTGCTGTGTTTGAGCCATCAGTACAGACACAGCAGAGCTCTGCTGGAGAGCATCACTGTGTGGAACGTAAACAGTAAGGGGCAAATTGGATACTGGCCAGAATCATGCTAATCAGGAAGGGCTTCCCAGAAGAGAGGAATGTGATCCCTCTTCCTAGTACGTGAGTAATTTCTAGAGTCCATCACTCCCATCCTTTTGATTCCCTGGGGATGCAAAGGTGCAAACCCACCTAGAACTAGGCAGGATGGAGTCCTAAGGCTGGACCTGGACCCGCCAGAAAGGAGGCTCTGAGACTCCATCGTGGGGGATGGACTTAACTATCCAGAGCCCCTGCCACAACATCACTTATTGTTGGAAGGAATAAATTAAACATTATATTTTGTTGGATACATCCATTTCATAACTCCTTTTAAAATCATCTGTGTGACACATTGTAGCACTTGACAGTGTTTGCACCTGGTTCCTCAGTATCACATATTGTTCCATAAAATACGTTTTGTTTTTTTTTTTAAGATTTTATTTATTTATTTGACAGAGAGAGAGACAGCCAGCGAGAGAGGGAACACAAGCAGGGGGAGTGGGAGAGGAAGAAGCAGGCTCATAGCAGAGGAGCCTGATGTGGGGCTCGATCCCAGAACGCCGGGATCACACCCTGAGCCGAAGGCAGATGCTTAACGACTGCGCCACCCAGGCGCCCCCCATAAAATACTCTTAAGATGAGAAAAGACCCAGAGAAAAGGGCATTTTAGGGCATAAGAACACATGGCCCCTGCTGTAAGAATCCCCTATTATGCTGGATCCAACCCTGTGATTTGGAAGAGAAGAGCTTACAGATGCATCCCCATCGCCAACCTGTTTGCCCGAGCCTCCACTGCCAGGCTAGCAACTCACACACGTGGCCTCCCATCAGAGCTGCCAAGCCTCCGTCAGAGTCACACACGCAAAATTTAACGGGCAAAAATGCAACTGTTTGTTTCAGCTAGGAAAACTGGAAAATTCACTTACTTGAAGAGCCACAGACTTTCACTCCCACGGACTCATCCTTGTTTTGGCAAGCTCCTTTTCCCTAAATGCCCTGCACACCCTGAAAGCCCAGGCAGAGACCCTGGGGCCACACCCATTGTCAACGACCACCTTGAGGGGGTGGACCCCTCTAACCCTCCTATGTCCAGGTTGAAAACCAGCCAATGACTAAGCCATCCAGAAAGAAAACAATGGCTAATTAAGATGGACTTTAAGGCTGGGGGGAGAACTTAATTAATTTGATCTTTATCTGAAATGCTTTCTAATTGAAGTAAACTTTAGAAGTTCTATGGATCAATGCCTCAGACTATTTGTAAAATGTACATACGGTGCTTCTTTATAAGGCGGAAGGTTGCAAAACCAGACGTTATCTTAAATTAACACTGACCTTCAGCCCCCTTCCCCAAGTGTGACTGCCTGTGGAAATTCTCCTATCTACATATAAATACATATAAATAGAAAACTATGGCTGTAACAAAGAGAAGTATAAGGGGTCTGGGGCAACAAGAATGGATTTTACAACAAACAGGTAAGATTCAAGTCATATCCCTTACTATTCTTAAAATATTAATTGATCTATTTATCCATTAATTTATACCTTCACAGATGCTTTGCTCCAATCAATAATTATTGAGCAACTATGGCATACTAAGGCCATTTGGGGCATGCCAGGTATACCAGTGAAAAATCAGGATAATTCCCACCTGGAGTTTATATTCCAATGAGCAAGAAAAGTGATGACCATGTAAAGAATTATAGAAGTCATGTTGTTTGAGCTAGCGTATGGGATGGAGTGTGGCTGAGTGTGTGGTGGGCCATGTTTCATCAGGATAAGTGGGGTCGGGCTCTCTGCAGAGAATGCAATTTAAGCTGAGCCTTGAATATTGAGAAGATATTTAAAATACTCAGCTGCCAGGTGATTCTAAGGTCTAGCCAGGGGGGCCACCCATGGCTTAGTGCAAGGATGTGTTTCCAACCAAGCATGGATTATGTGGCAGACAGAAGGAAACTCAGTGTCAAGGTTTCAGGGAAGAGAGGCACAAAGTGATGTGTGAGGGGAGGCAGAAGCCAGGTCCAGGGGGGGCAGATAAAACATCTTGTCTGCTAAAAACATCAACCAGAGGAGACCCGGGGTCTCCTGCTGTGGGATGAAAGTCATGTTAGGGATGGGGACCCTTTGTATAAATGCGTAAACGTGTTGGGGAGCGTTCCTGAGAAGGGTACTGGCACAACTGGCCACTTTGGAGCTCCCCAGGGGCCCACGTGAAAAATGGATGCTTGACTCTAGCTTAGGTTAAGGATGATGATTTATTTTTCTGGATGATGCTTGAAAAATAGGTTTGCTGCAGAGAAAGGCAATAAAGAGTGTCCAGGAATTCTTTGCAAAAGCAAGCAAGCAAAAATATGTTAAATATCTGCTATGAGCTAGACATTGTGTTGAATGCCAAAAGTAATATGGTGAGCAGAAAGAGGCTTCCTAGTTTCTGGAGGACATAGGCAAGGAATCACACAAACAAATATGAAATTGGATGGTGCTAAGGTCGAAACAGGGGAACCAAGCTTATGGGCATTTTAAGGGGATTGATCCAGACAGGTCTGAGGTCATGGCTGAGAGCATGGGCACCTGGAGGTTAGAGGCCCTCGGAGGGAGGGAGGGAGGGAGGGAGGGAGGGAGGGAGGTGTTCTCACTGCCAGTTCACAGGACCTGGTGGGCCCCGATAAAGACTTACAGAGGGGGTGGCTAATTCACAAGCCAGCCTGGCCCAGGGTGCAGTCTGAAGGGGGAGTGGGGTCCACATTAATAAGGTTTCGGGGAGACCAGGAGGCCTGGGTTATGTCAGGGGTTTGAATTAGACGAAAGGAGGCTGGAATTATGTTCTTAAATATATACACCTCTGTGATGTTTTCTACACAAAAAAAGTATCACTCACACAATTTAAAAAATACTTTTAAACAATTAATAAAAGGAAAGGAAAGGAATAAACTTGAGATTGCAAGACCCATGGGGAAATGTGCATTAAGATGAAAGAAGGGAGAAAACGAAGCAGCCCAAACTCGGACATCCACCTGCCCCGAGGGGCACCGCATGGGCAGGGGGCATCGAGAGAGGGGCCGCTGTGCCCTGGACAATTGGCAGGGGTGAGGCGAGGGCTCTGGGAGACTTCCTCGATGCCCACGCCGTTTCTTTGAGACTTACTCCCCCTCACCAGGGCCTCTGAGAGCAGAGCCAGTGCCCGCGCTGACAGCAGGTTTTCCAGACGCTTAAGGAAGTTAACAGAGGAACTGTGGGCCCAGGAGAAGGAACTTTTGGGTAAGTGGCAACAACATGGCCTTGGGAGAAAGTGACCATGAACTCATAACATTAAATCTCTCCCTTTTATTTTCCACAGTAAGGTCAGAGAGCAGTGCGTAGACACATTTATTGAATGATTACTACCTGCCTGTAGAATGCTTAGAATTTCCCCAAGTTTCTGTCTCCCTAATTAGAACCTAAGTGCTACAAACCAAGAAGAGATACTGTGGGCCAAGAGACAGTATTATCTTCACATGCTTGTCTTCTGTGCTTATGGCAGAATACTTTCTCAGTAAAGATTTCCTTAAATCATGAATTTAGGAATTATGCATTTACAGAACTTTGGACAAGCTACCTTAAACCTGTATGCCTCAGTTTCCTCCTCTGTAAAAGAGAGGCATAGCAGTGCCCACTCACAGGATTACCCTAATTCAGGATAATCTCTCCTCAAGATACTTATTTATTTATTTTTATTATTATTTTTTGAAGATTGTATTTGCTGAGAAAGAGAAAGAGAGAGCATGAGCAGGGGGAGGGGAGTGGGAGAAGCAGACCCCCACAGAGTAGGGACCCCAACGCGGGACTCGATCCCAGGACCCTGGGATCATGACCTGAGCCGAGGGGAGACGCTCAACCAACTGAGCCACCCAGGCGCCATTAAGATCCTTAATTTAATTACATCTGCAAAGACCCTTTCTCCACAGAAGGCCACATTCACAGCTTCAGGGGGCCATATCTCTCTCTCAGGGGTGGAGCGCTATTCAGCTCGCTAGAGAGATGCACATCTCCAAGGATAAATGAAACAAAGAAACTTGATCTTTGGGAAGAGAGAAGCCCCACATCCACTCAATAACAACCACCAATGCGACTGGCATCATCACAGGCTTCCAAGATGGCAGGGACTTTGCTAAAAATCACTATCGACGCTATCCCATTCGACCCTCACCACAGCCACGTGACTCAGGGGCTGTCACAATCCCATCTTTACCGAGGAAGCAGATGAGGTGCAGACAGAGGAAGCAAGTGGCCTGAGCCCCAGTGGGTAAGTGGGAACCAGGATTTGGATGTGGCCAGGCTGTCTCCGGAGGCCTGGCTCTGTTAAGGCACACGCAGACACACACACAGAGACCTTTGAGGTCTGGTAAGAATCAGAACAAAGCAAGATGTAAGCACACTGCTGGAGGCTGACGTGTCAAGTTAAAAGTGACAGCGAGAAGGCAGGAAACACTCAACCCTTCACTTGCTTTTGTCTTATCCATCAAAGAGAATGAGCTTAAACCGGAAAGAACAGAACCGACGTGGTTGGGAAGGGAACTGAAGCCCAAGATAGGTGAAATGATGAGCCCAGGCGGAATGGACTCCAACCTCCTGGATCCTCCCAGTCTGGTCCTACAGATGCCGAGACTCCCTGAGGCCGAACGAGGACAGACAACAGAGCCTTAAGGTTATGCCTGCAAGAACTTGACTCTGACATCCAGAGTCTGACCCCGGACCCACCACCTGACTTGCTGGGCTACTGTTGGCGGCCACCTGACCAACTTCAACCTCAATTTCTCATCCACAAAATACAACTTTGTCCATATGGTCCGAAGACATAGATATTTCATTGGTTATGTTTAGACGGAAGATTTCCTTGGTGACATTATGTACATTCCCCTTTGTTCTCAGAACTTATGACCTCCTGTAGAAATAAGATTATTTTCAACCTCATAGAGCTGTACCGAGGGTTAAATGCATTAATACTGGTAAAATTACTTATCATGGTACCTGGTTTATTACTTGTTCAACAAAATTCAGATGTTTTGCCCAATCCACTAAGCAACAAAGTGTATGAACAGGGATCACCCCCACCCAATTTAAAGATTTTCTATCCCAAATTGCAGCTTTTAAAAATCTGCACTATGATACCCAATTTAGCACAACATCTAAACTTAATGGATTTTTCTGTTGAATATAGTGACATTTTATATGTTTCAACAGAAATCATCATGACATTAGATTCTCCACACCCTAAACTGATTTTAGAGACACTGAACTAGGACAGGGGTGGGCCAGCTTTTTCTGTAAAGGGCTATCTAGATAAATATTTTAGGCTTTGCACATCATATGGTCCTTGTTGCAAATGCACATTTGTGCAGTTTTGCTGGGAAAACGACCACAGAGAATATGTAAATGAAGGGGAGTAGCTGTGTTTCAATAAAACTTTATTTACAAAAACAGGGGGAAGCTGGATTTGGCCAGGTTTGCTGCCCTCTGAACTAGGGTGCCCAGACATTTGACAGATGCTGTCATTAACTTCTGAGGCATCCGGGGAATCAAGGTTGTGCCTGGGAGCCCCCGGACAGGAAGTGAGGAGATTTTGAAAAGAGAGGAGCAGATAAGAGATTCCAGAGGGATAAACTTGCCAAAGGCAACTCTAATTGAATGTGGCTGGTGTGGATTTGAACCCAGGCATTCCGGCTGTGTAGTCTGTGTGCTGACCTGCTGCAGAAGAAGACAGAAATAATGTGAAGGGCGAGGGGAAGCCTCTGTGGGTGTTCAGGGGAGGATGAGTGGAGTTTTACATTTTAAAAGGTTTTTAAAAGCCCATAGTCCGAAAGAGGGCTTGGAGTGGAGCGCTGGGAGAAGTGGGAGACCATTTTGGTGGTACCTCAGGAGGAAGATACAAAACTGGCCTCCATGTTGTCTCTCACTTGACATTTATTTCCTTATGACATTTTAGTGGTGCGAATGTGTTTTATATTCTTCAAGCACTTTTACTCACGTACGTATCTCTTTTCTCAGTGATGGGCTCTCTTGCAGGCAGATGGGTCGGGGACAGCAGTGCCTGAGTACAGACAAAGCTGTGGGTTATTATTTGACAAGAGATAAAGCTGCAAGGCTTCAATTTGACAGGGTCACATAGCTAACTTTTGGAAAGTCTTGCTGTAGGTGAGTCAGTCCTACCCAGGGTGGCCCAGAAGTAACTATGGAGGAAGTAGTGTTTCCCTTGCTGAGACTAAGAGTTCTCCCTCTTTCCATCCAAATGCTGTCCATTTCTACTTAGGGTAATGAAGGGACTCATGGAGCCTTACATGGTGTCAGGGACTGTGCCACAAGTCTTGACTGATTCATCTCCTTTAATTTTTCCCAGTCCCCACGGGGGATACTCTTAGAACCCCATGCTTTGGGGGGTGGGGAACTAAAGCTCAGTCATAAAAACATGAGCACTTGCAGCAACATGAACTTCCATGTAGACAGCGTTTGCAGAGCACTGCTCTCTCCATCATGGTTTGACCGCCATAAAATCCTGTGAGGTACCAGTTGGACTTCGGTGCAAAAGCTTAGCTTTGCTGTTTGCTGAAGTTCTGAGAATCTGAGCAGACCCACCAAACTCCCCGAGGCTCTGTTTCCTTCTCTACGTCATGGGGGTAAGAATGCCCACACTCTGGGTCCTAAGAATTAAGGGAAATAACAAACGTGGCAAAGTGCCTGTATTTTTTCATCGCTGCAAGCATGCATGAAGTAAGTGCCTCAAGGGGTGAATATCACCTGGCATACTGTAGGCGCCTAATGCATACTGCCTCCCTCCGCTCTCTTGTTTTTTCCTCACTGATTTTCAGCAGGCACTGCCCGGCCAAGAGCCTCTCCATTCTGTACAAGCTCCAACGGTTGTGATTCAGAGGCTCCATGATGACAAACTCAGGTTTTGTTTTGGGGGCAGCCTCCAAGACCAGGGTATCAGTTGGAGACATTTAGCACAACTCCACTTTTCAGGACCACGTGGTTGTGTTAGTGAGAAAAACGGGGGCAAAAGGAGAATTTCAAATCCTTGTGGTCTCTTGGGGGGCCGTGAAAATCATGGGCGTGAGGCCCCGCATGAGAACACATTCTTTTTTTTTTTTTTTTTTTTTTTGGATCTCTTGCCAATTTCTTAATGAAATAGGAGGGCGAGAGGGAGCTAATTCTCAGCAGAGTCTAAAATCCCTAGAGCTGAGCCGGCACTTGTACGAAGACAAAGCCGCCGGGGGGAGGGGGGGTTGTCACTGTGATTTGGAAGCCTTTCCTTTGGCCAATATAACTCCATTAGGTTTTGGAAGTGAACCCAGGTAGCACGGGGGGTTCTGGAAGTAATATTCTCCAACCAGCGTGTAATTAAAATGGAACTCTGAAGAATCACTTCTCTCTCAATTGCTCCAGCCACCCTGCATCTGATTGAATGCCGGGAAGCTGTCGCCGTGAGCTTTGGCTAGTTTTCTGCCAAGACATTTCACTACCGGTTCTGCATTCCCTAAATATTTAGCACTAAGGACATACCTGCCCGCAGCATCGGGTCCTCCTTTGTGGGATCTCTCTACCTCTAACTCTTCTCCGTAACCACAGCTCTGAGACACAGAGGGGCTGTTTTGCAAGCCTGGTCTCTCCCTTTTCTCCCCAACCTGCCCCCTTCCTGCTCTGATTTTTTTTTTTTTTTTTAAACTCACGTTTCACTTCCCACATTCTGGTTCTTGTTCTTCCTGGAGACCCGGACAAAAAAAAAAAAAAAAAAAAAAAAAGCCACCAGGGCACATTAGGTTAAAGGAAACCTTATTTCCCCCTCTCTGCTGGAAAAGCTGGTGGTCTCAGAGTTGACTGATTTTCCAAACCCAGGTCCTCCTAAGTCAAGTCAGGGACTGACTGACTGAGAGCTGGTCTTAATAATCTCGCTCCGGGTTCGCCACACTGGACTTCAGAGAAGTAAGGGTTTGCATCAGATCCGTTGCTTCCAAAAAAATGTATATAGTAAGAAAATACAGTGCAATTGCCATAGGGATCTGGTGATTATAGCACCATTTCTTCTGGGTCCATTGTGGGATTCATGAAGAAAAGTGTAAGAGCTAAATTATTGCATAAAAAAATTGCTTTCCAAAAATCTCCAGTTAGGATCTTAAAAATTCAAAAACTATACAGTAAGCAACGAAATGGAAGAAATTTATTGCCCCCGGATAGGCTGGAAATGGCTCATATCAGGGGCGGTGCCTCTCCCCAAATGAAAACCCCCATCAACACGGCATCCCTGTGCTATGGAATGAACACAAGGTATTTGTACAATCTCTAGTAAAATGAAAGTAAACGCAACTTCAGAAAATTGTCCTATTTTTCTTGACCTCATATTCGATCTAACTAAAAACAGCATGTTTTCTGTTTAAATACAGCTTCAAAACAAATTCCACATTTTCCTCTTCCAACTTGATCGTTTTCCTAATTTCTTCCCACATGGAAATGTTGGTTATAGGGTTAATATCCACACTATAGGAAGAGCAAAACCCCAAATGAAACAAACACTAAGTTACCATGGAAAACTAGAAAAGATTACAGATTAGGATCTGGGCAACAAATCAATCAGCCAAAGTTTATTTTTACTGATAATCAAAGATATCTCCATTAAAATGCACTTGCATTATTTTTTCTGATCAAATTAGTAAATCTATTTCGTCATTGATTGACTCAGTGCAGGCCACAGTGTGGGTTATAAAGACTATTGCTCTGTTGTTGTATTCAAAGGGGGCAAAGGTCATCTATAAATGCAGCATGGCAATCCAATTTTATGGTTCAGCCCCCTTTGCGACCGGATCATTCCAAGCATAATTTGATGCTATCGCACGTTTACTTTTTGAGACTAAAGTACTATAAGAGGTGGGTTTGCTGGGGAAACTAAAGTCCCAAAGCCTCCCACTTACACTGACTCCTCCCAAGTTGCCAGGAAAGGCCCTAGCTATTTTGTATTTATAATTTTGTAAGCAATCCAAAAATGTTATAAAGCTCTGGGGCCCTCATAAACAGGGATCCACCTTTGAGGACAGCTAGAGAAAAGGTGAGGGCTGCCAGGGAAAACCCTGGTCCTGGACAAGGCTGGTGCCTCGGCTCAGCTAAGCTTGGAGGAAGCTGAGACACAGGACGCGGTGGGGAGAAGCACTAGTAGGACATGACAGAGAGCAAGGCCAAAGCAAGCCGGTGACGATGCTCAGTGAGTAATGAAAGGGAGAGACACTCGGACAGAACTGCCCCCAGGCACTGAGCAGCTAGGAGGAGCCAGGCCCCGTGCTGGCACATTGGGGGCAGGAATGTGGACACTGGCCCCAGCTCCTCCAAGCCGTTGTCGCCCTCCTCGGTGTATAAATAAGGAGCGTGGGGCTTGGCGAGAAAAGAAACTTGCTACCGGTCACAGAGTGAGTAAACAGCTGGTTAAGAGTTAATCCCAGCCAGGACTGCCTGACACCAAAGTTCCCTTCCCCTAGGCCAAGCCACCTTTCTTATCGTGCAAAACATCATAAACCCTGGATCTGGAGGCCAACCCCAAGAGTGACGGACAAGGGTGAAAACCCATGTCAAGTTGTAAAACAAGAACAAAAACTAATCTCTGGGCTCACATGGGAAATTGCTTCAGATATTTCAAGAAATAAAGTTGGGTCATTTGAGGAAGGGAGAACCGCCGTTTCCCATTTATTCGATGCTTGACAAATTGATCCATAATGAGATTAAGCCCCTTAACAAATAAAGACCTAATGCAGGCCTAATCCCACGCGGAAGATGAGAGATGTATCGGAATCTCTTGCCTGAGAAAGCCGACCTCGGAGCCTATGCGGCTGCCACTCCCCCAGTCCGACCTATCAGGGGAGGCTGACTTCCAGCAAGAAAACTGGGTGCTTCTGGATGAAGTGGCTTCAGTTAAAATGTCAGTGCTAGTTGACTACACCCGGGGCTTGAGAGTTTCCAGTAGTTCCAGATGAGCAGAGAGGAGTGCTGGACAATATCCCCCCCTTCCCAGTTCCCTTCTCCATCACTAGCTCTGAAATTTGATTTTCTTTCCAGATGCTGCAGACTTAGCTTCCCCATCTGCAACATGGGACAACAGCACACATGCCTGGCAGGGATGTCGTGAGCACTGAACAAGAAAACACTTGTGGAAACGCCCACACGGTGTGTGGCCCCCGAGCGATGCCACCTGCTTCCATCGGACTCTTGCCGTCTGCGTGGATTATTTTAAAAAGCTCATGATGCTCAGTTTTCTGTTATTTCCCTATGCAGCACTGGAGCACTTCACTTGATGAACCAAGGCATTGTAATTTGGGCAGTTATAATTAATTCTAGTTAGTTAGTTAAGGTTAGTTAAGATTAGCTCTACTTGTTCCCTGCCCTAAATCCTCCTGCACTGTATCGCTAGCCTGGGTGAGAGTGCCATTCTAAGGAGAAGCTGAGACTCATGTTTGTCTATTATTCATCAGTGGATCAGTCAGTGCATGGTAGGTGGTCCAAGAATATTAGTTATTGAAAGGGCTATGGTGGCGGTTATGAGCTTGGATACCTAGAGTACTAGTTCTGCCACTAACTAGCCGGGTCTCACCCAAGAGAAATGAGTGCATATATCTACCAAAAGACATGCTTTGGGATGGTGATAGGGGCTTAAGGCAGAAATCAAGATGGGAAGACAAAGCAAGTGCCCATCAAGAGGAGAACAGCTACACAGATGGCGGGGCGGGGGGGAGTGGTGGAATAGACTACTTCAGAGCAATAGCAGAGAAAGAGCTGTGGGGCCATGCCACAGTGTGGCAGAAGAATCCAGACACTGCCTCACAAAGGAAGGAGAAACAAAGGGATACACACTGTATCATTCCATCTGGGAGCGCTCCAACAGTGATGCGGTCGGGCCCGCAGTCGCCACTAGGGGGCGCTAACTGGGAAGGGGCAGGAGGGCATTTCTGGGGCTGGAAACTTTCCATGGCTTGATCAAGGAGGTGGTTACATGGCAGTAGACATATATAGTAATTCACTGATCTCATTGACAGAATTTGCAAGACCCGGAGCAAAAAGAAAATGAGGAGTCTCTTGGTAAAAAAATTATTAAGAATTTCAAGACAGCAGAGCGTTGGCCCTTCTAAGCCTGGGGCTCTGTGCAAGGGTGTAGGTCCCACACCCATGAACCTGGCCCTAGTTAAGTTGTACACGTAAGATGAGTACACCTTTGATGAAAGGTGTACACTTTGATGAAAAGCCAAAAACAAACATACAGAACCACAGGAAAAGAAATCTTGGGGGTCACTGGGGAAGGGGGTGGTTTTAAAAAAGGATGTTGCCCCAAATCATTCCGACTCATCAGCGCCCACTTCCTGGTGCCGTGGCCAGACAGCCTTCCGAAAGCTCATCAAATTGGCTTATGCTAAGGAGAAAAGCTAAATCAAGCTGAAACGTGCATTTGTAATTTATATTTGTATTCAACTCAGGTGGACTTCAGACGGACCAGGGAAGGCAGGAAGGACCCTCTCCTGATGTGGCCCAAGGAAACAGTGGGGCCCTGGGAAGGGTGACATCCCAGTTCTGCCAGACTTTTCTAAGATGTCTGGGGTCGGCCATGGAAGGTCTCTTCATGGAGGGGGAAGCAGGCAGAGACCCCCCCTCCCCCCCTGGGGAGGAAGGGAAGGAATGACGTGGCCAAGGCAGGGAGAGAGGATCAGAATGAGTTTCCACGATGGGCAAATCCAGCAGCCAGCAATTCACAGCAGGGACAGGGGATGATCGGGGTGGGAACACCCCACTAACAAGGACACTCTTTGCTGTCTTCCCTTCTGTTTGGTGATATTCTTCCTGCTCTTGAGTTTTATTTTCCTTTTAGCTCAGAGAGGGCAAGAGGCAGGGGCGGAGGCAGCCCAGAGACACTGGACTGCCCAGGGAAGAGCCACAACTGACCAAGACTCCTGCCTTGAGCACATTTAGAAACAGACACTTCCTGTAGACCAGACAGGTCCAGAACCCAACTTTCAGGCATCCAGAGGTGTGGACGGAGCCACCCTCACTGCACAGATACCAGGGGCCTATTTTCTTCCCTTTCTCTACAGCTCGACGGTGTGGCGACATCATTTACCAAATCCAGCTCAGTATGTAATGAAGAAGGGACACCCCAGAAAGGTCAAGTAAGTAGCCAAAGATCACACAGCATGAATACACGGAAGCTGACAACATAATCGAGCATTTCGTATTTTACTCCAGGGAGCTTCATGGATTTCTACTCCGACCCATGTGTCACTTATTTCCCGTTCCCTTTTCTTCTGTAATTTGGTGAGGATCTTTCTCTTTTTCAAGTTTGGAGGGGAGAACCACTGTTACACATTAATGAACGCAGACATAATCTTGGTTTGGATTTATTTACGTCTTCCATAAATCATATTTATCGAGTGCCTGGGGTGTACAGGCATTGTGAGAGGCCCCACACATTAAGGCAAGGAAAAAATAAACGTTACAGACACTTGGTGTAGACTGCAGACTACTTAAATATCCAAAGGCATCAAATAAATCATCAGACTGTTTAGAAATAGGCTCTGGCATGTTCCCTGCAAACCTTCATACAAAACCCTGCAATTGTGCAATGTGGGTTGAGGGCTGGGAATATTTGTTCACATGAGTGAGTGGGTCATAGGTCCCTGGAGTCATCCATGTTTTGGACTTTGGGAATAATTGTGGCCTTCTTCTCAATCTCCCATCTCAAACTACCATTCTTCTTCAAACCAGCAATAAAAAGAAATGGAACCATAAAACGTTGACAGCATCCCATCTGAAACGAAACTGACCCAACCCAGAAACAATCGCTACACCGTCTTTAAAGGTGTCGAGAACGTGATTGTTAGAAGTGAAGGCTGGTGAGCAGCAGGTGCACGCACACGCGTGCAGACACACACACACACGTGTGCAGACACACACACACATGCCACCCCCTCGCCTCCTTCTCAGTATGGTGGGGAGGGTCACAGAAGATCCTGGCTATAAGCTATAAAGCTCTTCTATGCAGACACAGAGCTGCTACTCTCCACCTAAAGTACGGCTGACCCATATTGTAGGTTCCAACCAAAGGAATTACTGCTTTTCTTGAATTTAAAAGTCCAGTGGATGTAAATCCACTTCCTCCTTTTGCACATCATGTACCTCAGTAATGAGATTTAGTCTTTTTTTTTTTTTTAATTCACTAAAGATTGAATGAGCACGAACACCATGTCAGGCACCGTGCTAGGCACTGGGGACATGAAAATAAATGGGACATGGCTCTGTCCTCAAGGAGCCCACAGTCTAATGGTGGAAACTCACACGCAGTGTTAGGGCCTTCCTTTGGGCCCACATTGTTCTTTGGTATCACAGAGTGGGGAGTCTCCACTCCAGGGGGTCTCCAGCGGAAGGAACTGAGCAGAATTTTGAAGGTGGGACTGCTCTTAACTCAATGAAGACAGACAAAGCAAGAACATTCCAGATAGAAGAGCACGCACATGGAAGCAGGAGCCAGCCAGACAGGGGAAGGCACGATGTGTGGCAGGCATTTCGGTCAGCCCAGAGACTGCCAACAGTCTGAGGGAAGGTCAGGCAGCCACTGAGGGGCCAGATCACAGCCTCACAGATACCCTTAAGCGCTGAGCTGTGGCATCTGAAAGCAAGAGGGCGGCCTCAGAATTAGGATCTAAGGAAGTGACAGCATCAGTTTTGCCTTTTAGAAACATCTCTTCTCTATCACTTTCCGTTTTAAGCTCCTCCTGCTTTTAAGAGCAAAAACGAACACTCCTGCAACTCTCGGTATGCTTCAGGCTAATCTCCTCTAGGGTAAAGAGTATTCAAGGGGGATAATTTCCCAGCCCAGAAGCACAATCTTGTGGAAAACATACAAAGTTACAGAAGCACAGTGTGTGTGCTTTGGAAATTTCCAAGGTTTAAAAAGAAAGAAGGGAAGGAAGGAGCAAAAAAAAAAAAAAAAAAAAAAAAAGGAGAGAAAGAACAGAGAGAGAGAGATACAAGCAGAGAGGGAAGATAGTGGTCTGTAACCCATAGAGATGCACATTTCACATCCCCCTTTGCCTCCTGCCAACTGCATAAACCTGGGTCACTCGCTTAACTCATCTGAGCCTCAGTTTCCTTTAGGGAAAACCCTAACAATTTCTCATAGGGTTGGTATAGGCTGCATGCCACCTGTGGCAAAGCCTCTAATTATTCACTGAGGCCTATGCTCTCCTGCACAATATAGAGCCATCGGGGGAAGGGACACATTCACCAGGCCTCTCTTCCAACCAGGTAGAGCGACATGACTAGTCTCACCGAAGGAATGTGAATGGAAGTGTGTCACGTCTGGGCCAAGGTTTTTAAAAATTGAATGTACCTTCTCCATGCCCCTCCTTCCCCTTCTGCCACCTGGGAGCAGATGACATTGAGGATAATGGAACCACAAGACACAAGGAGCCTGAGTCCTTGAATCACTGCATGGAGGAGAGCTGCTCTCAACTGGGAACTCGGATTGGATTCTTATGGGAGTGAGAAATCTCATGGTGAGCCAAGAACACTGTAAGGCTTACTTGTTACAGCAGCGAACCCTGCCCTCACTAACACAGTATCCTGATATCAGGTGCAAACAACCAATAAAGCATGTTTAATAAGCACCATAGGATGGAAAAATGCAGCACTCCTGCTTCCAGCGTTTTCCTTCCAAGGAAAAGAAACAGTACAATTTCTCGAGATGACTGTTTTCACTGGTGTCTTTGGAAGAGCCTTTTCATCAAGGCACCCCTAACGAGATTATCTCTTTGGAGGAAAACAAAGCCGAGGCAGGGTTTCTTCCTTCCCCTTCCCCGTTAAAAGCATCCTGCCAACTTCTAACTGCCATTATTTAGCGAGTTCTTCAATTTAAAAAGTTACCATCTACTCGCCATCCTGGCGAAGCTGTCAGTTGCTGAGAAGTGGAACACGGCCAACTGATTAGTTTTGATGGACTGCGGTGTGGAAATCCAGCCTCCGTCACTAAAGTGCCTGTTCATCCAATTAACCAAATTACTACGGGAACCCTAGCCAAGTGCAACACTTAGTGGACGGCTGCTCGGGAGGTCAGGGATGGCAGAGGAGGGGGTTTCATCAAATGCCTGCTCCTCCTTCCCTGTCCTCGGGCCAAAAGGAGTGCCAAGCAGAGGGAATAAGAGAACAGACCCACCCTACTCCTTTCCTGCCTGGCTCAAAAACTTCAGTGTGACTCTTTAAAAGGGTATCTCGGTGTCGTCATGACCGTCCTCATCACCACCACCATCATCCTCGGTAGTGATGTTAATTTTTATTTATTCATCTAACACCTGCTTCTAAGACACCTAGTCCGTGCCAGGCACCATGCTTGGAGCTGAGAAGACAGCTGGGAAGAAGTCAAGGCTATGCCTTTCTGGAATTTGCTCTTGCAGGGAGAGACAACAGCCAACAGCAAAGTTTCTCAACCTTGACACTCCTGGCACTTGGAACCAGATCTTTCTCTGTGGTGGGGCCGTCCTGGGCACTGGAGAATGGTGCACAGCACCCTGGCCTCGGACCAGTACGTGCCACGAGTACCCCCTGAGTTGTAATAACCAAGAATGTCTCAAGACGTTACCAGCTGTCCCCTGGGGGCACACTTGCCCCCTTGGCCTCTAACCCCCATTGAGAACCCGTGCTCGACAGTGAGGGGAATACATGGATTAACTGCTGATTGTGACCCAGGCTGGGACGGATGGAAAACTACACAGGGAGGCAGGGGGTGGTCAGGGAGGGAGGGCTCCCTGGGAAGGTACCGTTGAAGCTGGGACTCAAGCTGACGAAGAAGCGGCTATGAGAAGAGCTGGAGAACAGCCTTCTGGACAGAGGGGACAAAGGGACAAAGGCCTGCAGCCTGGATGAGAGGAGAAAACACCAGGAGGAGCCAGGGGCGAACAGCAGGAGTGCATGTAGGACACCAGATGGGGGAGGAGAACACTGCAGGGACAGATCCGAGCTCTTGTCGCCAACATAGGGAGTATGGATTTTATCTGAAGCACAACTAAGAGACGAAGTATAGGGTGATAAGACGCTGGAGCCAGACTGCCCGTGCCTCAGTTTCCCTGCCTGTGTAGTGTGCAGCCTGGTGCCTGGTACCAAGGAAAACATCAGAGGCTGCCCAGCGGGGCACAGGAGCTGGCAGGAACCAGCTCACCAGAGCGGAAGTGCATCTCTTCTCAGCTTACGTCACTCGGGGGGCTTGACATTGGCCATGGTGGAAGTATTTACCCCAGGGACACTGGCAAGGGCTAGGAGTCGGGCTGTCTCTCCACCCTGGAGTGCCAATCTTAGGCACTTAACCAGCTCAGCCCTGGTTATTGGCTTGTATGATTATGTTGGCTGTTGAAGGGCTTTGAACACAGGAGTAGCACAATTAGATTTATGTTATTTCTTTTTTAAAGATTTTATTTATTTATTTGAGAGGGAGAGAGAGGAAAATCTCACGCAGCCTCCTGCCTGAGCAGAGCCTGACGTGGGAACTGCTCCCAGGACCCTGAGGTCATGACCTGAGCGGAAATCAAGAGCATGACGCTCAACCGACTGAGCCGCCCAGGCGCCCCGAGATTCGTGTTTTTAAAACGTGACTCTGACTATTCTGCAGAGAGCAGGTGGAGCAGTGAGGGTAGGGCTGGAAGCGGGGAGACCAGAGCAGAGGCCAGGGCAGGAACATTGCCAAGAGAGGCTCGCAGTGACCAGGCAGTGATGGTTAGGCAGTGCTGGGGGCAGAGCTGAGACAGAGCCTGGGGACAGACTTGCTGGTGGGCTGGATGCCATGGAATAAACAGAAGAGGGTGATGTTTCTGGACCTGGGAGCCACATGGAAGGCGATGTGGTTGTTACGCTACCATTAGCAGCAACAAAAAACACAGTGTTTGTGGTTGCCTTTGACTAAGCACCTGCACACAGGGCAGAGACAACTTCCATGTATTTTTCTCATCTTCTCCAAAATGCCATGAGGGAATTATAATTCGATTTAACCACAAGTCTAGGGTGTGACACTGAGTCTCAGAGAGTGAAGGGACGTGCTCCAAGCTGCCCAGGGAGCAGCAGGCATACACGGGACCTTAGTCTCCTGTCTCTGACTTGAAGCACACGCCCGCTGTCAGCCCGCCTCCCCGCCTCTCCCCAGTCTGATCTGTTCCACGAGGGCCCTGGCCAAGGAGGAGGGGTCTCCTTGCTCTCGGGGAGTCCCGGGGACTGAAGTCCAGGCGGATTCTCGACAGCATTTCACAAGTATGGAATCCGGGAGAGGCTGCAGCATGGGGACGGTTAAAGGGGTTAAGTCTTCGTCTTTGCGTCCCTCACTTCCAAGCCCTTCTCCCCAGCTTTCTGAGTCTAAGGATTCGAGGAAGGGGCTCTGAAGTTGCTGGGCAGCTCATCACTGTCGTCATCACCATCGTCATCATCAGACCAACCCAACAGTTACTGACGTCGGTACATACGAACACTTTCCCATATCCTCTTGAATTGCTAACAGTGCAATGGTATCTGTGCGAAATGTTTTACCTTACAGGCTTATGAGAACTCTGTGAGGTGGCCACATGATTAACCCTGAATACAGATGGAGAAACTGAGGCTCAGAGAAAGTTAAAAATCCGATTGCTCAGATAACACGGCCAGTAAATGGCACAGCCACAAGGCAAATCCATTAAGAGGTCACCGGGTTTTTGGTGTCTGAAATACTTCTTGCAATTAAATTGCTCTGTACACCACTGGCTACTTCCAAAGGTTAAGATATGCAAATGTCCCTCAGGTATTTGGGTTTTGTTTTTGTTTTTCTTTTTCTTTTTGGTCGATGTTGGTAACAGGGAGCGCTTACAGCAATCCCCTGGGCACCCTGCCTTGTTCCCACCCCAGAGTGAATCAGCCACCTCAGCCAGGGGAAAAGTGAGCTGGACACAACAATTCAAGCTTGTCAGAATAACCGCAGGTGGTACAGGAACCGAGAGCGGTCGGGTCCCTGGCGATGAGAGTGGGGCACCCGTTAAGGAACCGTGTCCCAGTCCCACGAAGCTAAGGTTATGACAGATTCTGCCTGTGGGGTTTCATCAGCCAGGAAAAAACAAAACAAACCCCAAAACCCACCCAAAATACCCTATTTGTGTGTTCCCGTTCTCCTGCTTGCTATTTGCCGAAAGTGGTTCGCGGAAGGGGACAGACGTTTTTAAGGACTTTATATGTCAGCGTCGGACTCAATCATCTCAGCAGAACGGTCCCTGTAAAGGGCCGGAACAAGCGTATCTGGAATTGGGCAGCTGTGTCATCCGGCTGAAACCCACGTACGTGCAGATAACCCTGAAGATGTTCCACAGGGTCGTCAACAAAGTACACACCCCACCGCACCGACCAGAATCATAAATGGAAACTTTCTTTTTCTTTCCTTTTTTATGTTTTTTGTTTTGCTTGGAAACACAGCTCCTGGCCTGTACTGTCTGCACCAGTGACTGTGATACTTCCCTTTAGACACGCACGTAAAGGGATTGTCGTGAATGCAAATGTTGTGGTCAAGGCCATTTACATTAGCAAACTCGACTTTACAATCAGTAATCTTTAAAAAGTTGTCTGGTTTATGTCTCTCTTTGGATTATTTGTCAAAATTCTTCCTGCTGGCACACAGGACGGCAGATTCGCCCACCTTTGGCAAAAGGTCTGAAAGTTTCCAAACGGTTTATTGACTAGGGCTTACTACCCCCATGTCCCCAGCATGCTTTTTTTTTTTTTTTTTTTCTCTTAATAGGTCAGTGTAGTGACATATAAAACCACCTCAGGGTGTGGTTCTGACAGCTGAAAACTAAACCGTACTTGCTTGGTGAAATCAATCTGATGCTCGCATTTCTGTGCCCCCTGAAAACAGCAAAATGTGCATATGCACTCAGGAGACCCTGGCCCAGGGCCCCTTGCTCACCACAGGGGAGGCATCCGCATTTCACAGAAGCACTGTGCCCACGACCTCGAGGGCTGCTGAGGACTGATCTGAGGAGCTCCCTGACAGCCCCGATAGAAGAAAGCATATGTATGCTGAGTGTCTCCTAAGCGTTCCAATTCTTTAGAAGGGATGAAACATGCATTTCTGAACAACCCTGTGTGTGTGTGTGTGTGTCTGTCAGTATCTTTATACCCATTTTGCAGATGAGAAAACTGAGACCCTAATGTAGTTCAGTAACTCACCCAAGGCTACATGGCTAGTAAGTGGCAGATGGACACTGGGTCCTGCTCACTGACATTTGTCAGAGCTGTGCTTACCCAAGTGTCCTTTGGAGATAAATCACCTCTGGTCCTGGGATGATTTTGAGCATGAAAGGGGGTGCTAATACTAATTACATTCATCATAGGTTTGTCATAGTTTAGGACAGTCCCGGACTACTAGGACATGAGGTTACTGCGTTGAAAGGGGTGAGTTCCCATGCCCCCATCACAGACCCGCCAAATCACATCTCTAGTGGAGGGACTGGACACTCTGTTTAGTAAGCATCTCAGATGACTCTCACTGGTGCGAAGTGGTCCCCGAATCAGGCTGGCTCCTTGAGAGTCATCCAAAGAGCTTATCAAAAATACCGTTTTGGGGTGGGGGTCTACCACCCTGTGCATTTACATTTGGTGTGTCTGATCTGGGGCTAGGAATTCTGCATTTTTAACAGGGGTCTCCAATGCTTTTTGCTAAATTTAGGCATTGTGATCAACAATATAGGGACTGAATTTGAAATGTAGCCTTCCATTTTGTCACACAGAGGAAGGGAGGAAAATCCTTCGTATTAACTCTTCTTAGAAGTTTGCTATGTTCTTTTGTGAAGAACAGTCAAAAAGAAGGAACTTTCTCCGCCACCCCCAGGCTGTTGTGTGAGCTTGGGGCAAGTTTATTTACCTCTCTGTGCCTCAGCTTACTCGCGGTTAGAAAAGGATTATCTATGAGAATATCCCAATTTAATTGGGTATCATTTAAATTACTTAGAATCGTACTTAGCATGTAGAAAGAGCCTGCTAAAATGTAATGACCGTTAAAGATTTTTACCAGTACCTGATTTTCCCCAACCTGATTTGCACTTTTCATAGGCTTTTTGTTTCTCATTACATTTATATATTATTTCACCCGGTTACAATAAAATACCTTTCCTGACTCTAAACCACTGTACCACCACTGACATCTGACCACCTCCTGTCACCCTGCTCAAACCCAATTTTGTGTAACTCGTCCTACTCCATCCGACTCTGTCCTGAAACGCAAAGGGGGTAAGGATTTGCTACAATAATCATGTGCTGAAAACTAGTAAGAATTGGTATTCTGAAAATGGAAAAAGACATAATTAAAACTACTTCTTCAACACCCTTTCTACTGGCTACGTAGTAGTCCATTGTAAGTATAAGGCTCACTTTTCTTAACCAGTTTATTGTTGGAATGATTTTGAATGTGGTATGTAACTCTCTTTCTCGTCCCAGTGTGTTCTGAGGAAAACCAGGGCAGAGAATTGGCTAAAATGAGTACTTGCTAAATAAAAAAAATTTTTTTTAATGCATATATTATTAATATTCTGAAAACAGATAAAAATGGCCACTTTTATTTAATGGCAAAGAAATATAAAAGGGCCTTCCCTTTCATGCTGAAACGCAAGTACTAATGCTTTCTGAGGCTTTGGTCTTCAACGTCAAGGATTTTTAAGCTGAGGGTGGACTGTTTCTGTCTTATTCTGTGTGGCAAGAATAAACATCACGGCAGATCTAAATGATAGCAGAGCATACATGTGTCTCCCTACTGCGTGCATGTCCTACTCTCATATTAATAGTTACATTATATATTTATAATAGCCTGAAAATAATGGTATACGTTTCTGAGTTTTAAGCACCCCCAAACATACTTTTGCATAGTTTTGCTTACTTCCTAGGGAGAATTGACAAATGATGGTCTTAGTATTTGACAAGATTTAACCTGCTATCAAAATAATCCCACTAGCTTTTTTTTTTTTTTTTTTTTTAAGCTCACAATTAAAGTAAAACCAACAGCGTGACTGGTGGAGTTATTAGACAGATATACCTGGGTGAATCCAGACTCCATCATGTAACAGCTGTGTGACCTTGAGCAAGTTTCCAAACCCAGCACCTGCTCTGGGGTCCTGTTAGGGTTCCTGTTATGTCAGAAACTGGCCACGTTATATCATTTGCTGAGCTATCTGCTACACATTGAACTTCCACGCAGAAGATCGGGTCTTGCCGGAGGAATATAACCTTCCATTTTGATCGCAGCTGCACAGACAACCATCTGGGTGCGCAGAAATATGTGTGAGGGGCGTGCAAAGCCCCAGGCTCCCTCCGCACACAGCTCTGCCTTCCAACGAGATCACCCACTGGGTCTCACTCAGTGGGTCGCCAGCAGTAGCCGGGAGCAGCGAGCCAGAATGTTGGCCTTAACATTTGCATAGGGCTTTCCAGCTGACAAGGAACCTCAGCTCCAAACCCAAGGCGGAGCTGTCCCCCGATCCGTTTTAATGGGCATCGGCGACTTTCGTCCTGGCACGGCCGGAGTACATCTTCCCTGACACTGCTCCCAGCCCTCCCTATTATCGAGAAAAGTTCTTGTGCTTCGTGCGCACCGAGCAGGGAACAAAAGCGGCAGGGGAAGCGTCAGAGAGAGATCTGAGCCGGGTTTAAAAATGATATGCTGGCAGTCAGCTCCGCCGAGCTGGGGACAGTGTGACCATTATCAAAGTCCAGAGAGGTTGCACAGGCAGCTGGAATTCCAGCTCTGCTCCTCTCACACCCCGCATGCCTGCCCTGTCGGGGCTAAGAGCTCCTCTCCACGGCTGTCTTCTGCTCCCACGTGGGCCGCCACCGACTACCAGTGGTCAGACCCGGGAACAATGGGCCCTTTTGTCCCAGGCAAGGGCTGCAGGTCAAACGCAGACACCTTTTCCCTTCACGGCGGAGGAAAGGGTCTCTCGCCATACATATGTATATATAATTTTTAAATTAGGAAATGAAGGAAATCCACTCTTTTTTTTTTTAATATTGTCCTTTCAAGGATGTCTCTATTTGCATAGTTTGACCCCCTTCCTGTACCCAGCACCAACATTAGTGTGACCTTTTCCTGCTAATTGGAAAATCTTACGGAAATAAACCCTGTCAGAAAATGAGAAGTGACTCCCCCTTTGGATGGCCAAACGACCTCAGAGGGGGAAAGAAGTTCTGAATTTCTGCTCCTTTTGCACACACTGCAAAATCTTTATTACTTCGGAGAGCCTTGAAGCTCAGTAATGCCCCTCCAGTGCAAAGCGGAGTAAATAAATTTCTTCTTATGACCACTTTGGAGAAACACACAACCAGATTTACTCAGCAGGGATAGATAGTGGACAGGATAATGAAGAGAGAATAAGAATATGATCGGGGTTTACAGCCTCTTCTGTCTCTTTAAAGGGTTTTAATCCTTCAGAAACAGGATACGGGGTCCATTTCCTTAAAGATACAGTGTCCCTTCTGGGACGAGTAATGTTATAAAAAGCTAAGATGTAACATCTATCTCGAAATATTGATTGGCACTTTAGTGTGATAAAAGGGGTTGAACCTGAAGGGGAAAAGAGGAAAAAAGGTAAGCAGGAATTACTCTTTGAAGAATTCGAAGTGTCCCTATAATATCAGGCCAAACTTCTATGACAGAGAAACAAAAGCGCGCTTTGGGTTCAGTGACATTCATCGGCAGAGCTGGACAGTTGGGGCGGGTTTCAGGAAACCACTGTTGCCTTAAAAGCAATTCCGATGCTTCTGATGGCACATTCTGAGGATTCTAAACTGACCCCAAATGAGTCAGGCCAGATATTCTAATCCCTTGCCATCGGCCTAAAGGACACGGTCCTATCTCTTGAGAGGTGTTGAGTTAAATGCTCCAGTGACCCAGCAGGTTCACCTCATGCCCCAGATTCAGCGAAGTCGGTTTCGGTGACTCTCCTGTGCATCCCCCCCCTCCCCAGCACTCTTGAGGTTAGATCCCCGTTGCTCTCAGCCCTGTGCATGATAATCGGCTCCTTGCCCTGCAACGAAGACACCTAACCTTTGTTGAGGGCTCACATGGCATCGAGTATTATCCTGAATCTTCATAATAATTTCAGGGGCAACGTTATCAACCCCAGTTTACAGAGCAGAAAGAGGATACTCAGAGACGTCTTGCATCTTGGCCAAGGACAAACAGCTCTTAAAGGGCAGAGCTGGGATTCGAACCCATGAAAGCTTGAATCCAAAGCCCACACTCTCTCCCGCTGGTTACCTCCCCAGTCAGGCTCCTCAGAGGGATCTGAGGTTGCTGTCCTGTGATTCGACCCCTGACACCCTACATCCTCCCAGAACCTCTGGTGTCCCTTCTGATTTGTGGAGGACTTCAAGTGTTGCCTGGCACATGCATTCAGGAAATTATTCCTCTCACAGCACAAAGTCCATTCTCTCTCTCACCGTCTACCAGCAAAATAGAATGGTCATCACCGATTTGGAAAATGACATGTAATCCAGGAATCCAGGAACCCCGCTTCTGGTTTTGCTCTGGAACTAATCACTAATCAGGCCGATTCAGATCTGCTCAAAAACACAGAGAATGCCTCTGTGCAGACCTCCTTACCCGGAGTGCAGCCTGGGTCTGTGCAGGAGCTCAGAGGTCCTTGCCCTTCACCCCTGCTAGGACTCAGGGGAGTTCTGTGGTGGCACCTGGCTTGAGCACAAAGCTCTCCCCTGCCCTAGCCCAAGAGCACTTTTTACACCCGTCCTGTCCAAGGTTCTCCATTGGCTGCTAATCAGCTTGAAACCCAACCCTCACCTTAGCATTGTGCTAAGGCCCTTTGTAATCTGCCTCTAATGCCTCCTCACCACCCCACTGCCCCCTCCCTGAAATTCCAAACACACATACTCTGTGCTTCACTCATACAGAATTTTCATCGTTCTCCCAAACACAGCACCCTTCAAAACTCTTTGCTTTTGCTCTCACTTTGATTGGCTTTCCTCCTTGAAGGCACAACAAAAAGTCACCTCCTCTGAGAAGCCTCCCCTGATTGCCCCAGCTTGAGTCACATTACATGTCTCCCTGCTCTGGCTTCCCATTGCCCCTCTATATCACCTCTCTTCCCTGCCCAGCCTTTGTAGAAAAATTTGCTCATATCCTGCCTCTCCTTGGATCTGTTACGGCAGGGACTGTGTCCTTTTCATCTTGGGTCCTATATACCTCATCCGGGTAGGCTTGCTGGTGAAATAAAAGAACTTATATAGGTGAGTTAATCAGCACTTCACAATCCCACTGTGTGCCAAATCATACTAGGCCCTGGAGTTACTGCGTCAGTCACGTAGACAATCCATGACCTTAGAAATCCTTCCACCTTCAGAGAGTTCTGACCCAGGGAACAGGATTCGAGTTTCTGGCTGGGGATAGCTGGAACCCTGCAGCACATGTTTGATACTGTGGCAGATACTGGCCAGGCATTCACCAAATCATTGTCTTTTTTTTTTTTTTTAACACACAGATGGACTACATTTCCCAGCCTCCCCTGCAGTTAGGTGCACTCATGTGACTGAGTTCCAGGTGGTGGGCAGAAGTGATGTGCATCACTTCCAGGAGTGGCCCATAAAAACTTCCCGGTGCTCCTCTCTGCTCTTTCCCTGTCCAGCTACAGACCGGAGGGGATTCCTGGGAGCCTGCAGAGGGCAGAGCCACAAAGTAGAAGGAGCCTGGGCTGCTGAGAATCTACCTGCAGAAGGGCTGCCTCCGGGCCGGGTCAGCCAGGCACACTGGGTTTGAGTGAGCAAGAAATATGGTTTTTACTGTGTTCAGCTGCTGACATGTTGGGGTTATGTGTTACAGCAAAAAGCCTGCCCTAACAGTGACAACAGTGTGTGTGTGTGTGTGTGTGTGTGTGTGTGTGTGTGTGT
>NW_024424341.1:32150973-32205251 GCF_017311325.1 Ursus maritimus
GTGTGTGTGTGTGTGTGTGTGTGTGTGTGTGTGTGTGTGTACAAGATCTCTGTGATCTACCATGTGCTCAGGAGGAATCCCAGACAATCCGAGATGGCCTGGCTGCCATTCCTGTATGACCTACAGCTTCCAGATTCAAGGGTCCTACACTGGCCGCTCCCATAGGAAGCCTGATGTTTGCCGTCCCCATTTGTCAGCTGTCACAGCAAGTATCAAGCTAACTTGATATACTCCTCCTCCAAGGGTTCCCTGTTGTTGAGCCCTCGTTTTGGATTTGACTGCATTCCCTGTAGGTTCTGCTTTCTCCTTCTGCTTTTGGCAAAGACCCCTTGCTTAGTGCCTGCAAAGGCTACAGCGCTCCGCGGTCGGCCACCTCTGCTGATCCTGTTCCTGCGGTCCTGAACCACGGGGTGCTTTATAACCACTGCCAGCCATGGTTAACAAGGGGTCTAAGTGGTCCTCTCCTAAATGGGAAAGGCCTCTGGATTTGGCATTCACACAAGCACTCTCAGTACACCTGAATGTGTTCCTCCCTCCAGAGTAACCTGTTTTCAGCTCTTGTACCAGGCTGGGGGGGGGGGTTGAATTTTTGTTGTTGTTTTGGGTTTTTGTTTTTAATAGCAGGGTACTAGGAACCAGGAAGTGACATCCTTGTGATGTCAAAATCCACAAATCAATGCAAAAATGATCCTGGAGTGTCGCAGAGTTCCAGAGGCACAGAATCCTGAGATCTCTAAATTCCAGCATCCCCAAAGCATGGATTCGAGGAATTGTAGAAACGCGGAATCCTGTTTTAAGGCATTCTCAGGGCTACCAGTCTCTGGGGTGGAACTTGGAGCCATGTTCCAGCCTCAGTGACCAGTGTCCGTTCCCCACCCCAGGAGGTGTGGCAGGATGTGACATGCCAGGTTCTCCAGTGACAGGTGTCAGGCAAAAGCCTGGAACGGCAGCCTGATCACGCACTTGTCACCTCAACACGTTGCTGGGAAATTCGGCAGCTCTGCCCACGGACAGGCCTCTCCTGGTGTATGTTGCTTTTTCCTTCTTATCCCTGGGGGAAAAATGCAATGACCTAGAACATGCCAAGCCACCAGGTTTTTACATCCTGAGATAAGCACACTGGGATTCAATCCACTGACGGAAATGCCACTGTGGAGATGACACTATCCCTCCTTTTGGCCCTGCTTCCTGCCTCCGGATCTGAGCCTCCTGGGAAGTGTCTGACCAAGCCCTGGGCAGCCAGAGACACGGGGCCAGCTCTTAGGGCAAGTGGCGCCTGCTCGAGGGCCACGAAAAAGTCACTGAAACACAAAATGTCCTGCCAACGGGCTGAGGCAGCCACACCCTGGACTGGACATTAAATCATTCTCTCAACTCCAAGAAGGTATGAGGCTGATCTCGGGGCAAGAATAACGTCATGCAGAGACTCGCCTTACCTGCTTTTGTCATTCTGGGACTCACTAGCCCTAGTCACATATAACACCTCTTCTAGAAGTATGCAGACTGTTCTAGGGTATTTTGGTCTCCATATTTGTTTATATCTGGAGGTAGGGAGGCCTCATGGCACAGAAGTCATATCCAGGGTGAAGAGATCCAACAGACACAAGGTTGATTCCCGAGTCTGCCTTTTGTTAGTTGCGGGAGCTGGCATGCTTTCGGAACTTCTCCCAGCCTGAGAACTGTGGGAATTACATCACAGCTAGCATCCATGGTGTGCTGTGTGCTAGGAATCGTGGTAAGTATCACCTCAATTAGCAACAACCCTATCCGCTACGTACGATTTCTCTTTTTTTTTAACAGATTCAAAAAAATGGGTAACCAGTGCCCAAGGTCACTCAGCCAGTAAGAGGTGGAGGCTGAGAGAAGTGAGCTTTCAGCCGTAGGGCCAGAGCTGGCTTCTCAACCTCAGTGCTCCTGACAATTTGAGGCAGATTATCCTTCGTGGGGGCCACTGTCCTGTGCACCACAGGCATTCAGTGAGATGCTGGTACCACACAACCCCACCCACTTTTGACAGGCAACATTGTCTGCAGACATTGCCAAGCATCAGGGGGGTAGAGTTAAATAATCTGAAAACCACTGAAATGAACAAAGAATCAGATGGGATACAGGCAGAAAGGCGTGGTGCCAGAGACAGGCGGTATCGATGTATGTCGTTACTAGAATTCAAAACTGGAACCCTTGCCCTACAGCTAGTGTCAAGAGTGAGCAAGAGGGAGAGAAGCAGATATCAGGCTTCTCTGACTAGAGGAGCACAGAGCAAAATCCAAATGGAATGGATTAAATATGCAAACACACAGAGGATTTTTTTCCATGAGGTGAGGAGACTGGTGGCCTTGTGTGTGTCATGTGCAGACGCTCAGTGGCACGAATCCTAGCACACAATGTGATCTCCAGATGAGGGGGAACCGGAAGCAAGGGACACTAGTAGGGAGAGGGGCTGGCTGTGTGGCCCCTGTTGGAGATCAAACCCTGTTAAGAGCCTTGCATTCTGTGCCGTCCTCCCAAGAGCCCTGGCAGGTGGACCCTAGTCTCTCCTGTTTTCCTGCTTATACAGTCCAGCTTGCGGCGAGCCAGTATTGAAATAAAAATCATTCAGACAATGGTCTTAACTCCTGCAGTCCCCAAAGAAAAAAACAGGTTGGCTCGAATGTTTCTATAGCCTCTCGTACATGGAAGTGATCATTTGTTCACACCCACAGGCATCCTTCGGCATTTTTTAGATGCACGAAGTTTTCTGGGGATCCCGATACACCTGTCAGTGAGCCACCCAGAGATTGTGACACAGACCATTTCAGGGCAAGGTCGAGAGTGTGATAGGATGGGGATGCAAGAGAGGCCGGGTGAGCAAAAGAGAAGGTGCATCAGTCCTGGGGTATGTACATGGCCGGTCATTCCGTGTGCAGAGTGACAATTACCCATTCCACACTGTACCTTTTGGGCAAGGCAGGAGGTGGGCAGGAGCAGATGAGGGGCCTTTCCCAGGAGAGAGGATGCTGAGTTTCGAAGATGCAAAGCACAGAGGCTAAAGTGACCAGAGTGAGGAAGGCATGGGAAGCAAACGGACTGGTGAGAGCCACAGTCAGCTTTGGGAGACGGTGAGGGACTACATGCCTTCTGACTATCTACTTCCCCGGGCAGGAGCAAAGGCGGTCAGGCCAGCGGAGTGCCCCATTCTGGGAAAATTGTCCCTGGAAACAGTCACAGCATCCTCCTTAGCTACCTTTTCATTTTAATCCCATCTTCTCCCCGGCAAGTGTGACATCTATGACATCCTCGTGCCTGGACCCGTGGAAAACATAAAGCCATCTCAAAAGGAACAGGAGTTTAGTTTCTTCCAGTGGAAAAAAAAGAAAATTAAAAAAATAGAAGAAATCCAGACAGATAGTGTCAGACTGGGTGGGGGTAGGGGTGCGGGGGTTGGGTGGTGGGGAGTGGGAGAGAGAACCTGGCAGCTTGCAAAGCTCTGGGGAAAGGAAAAAAAAATCCAAACCTTGCTTGGGAAACAGTCAGAAATTGTTTCATAACATTTTAAAATCAAAGTTGGCTCGAATATAAAAGATTTCCCCTTCCTTGATAAGATTACTTTGCCCCCCTCAACAATTTCAACAGCACTAAAATAATTTGGACCTAAGGACAGTTCATCCAAAGTCTATCTTCTTGAAGGATCCTTCTTCAAACTCCTGTGAGCATTGGCAGTGCCTGGAGCTGTCACCCCAGGATTTCACAACCTGCCCTTCTGGAAAATGCATCCCACGTTCTTAAAATAGCATCAGATCTCTGGCTGAAGTTGGTGGGCAGGGAGTCGAATTCACGCACGAAGGGGGCAGAGGGCACCTGGCCGTCGGCATTGGCTGGGCTGGGATCAGGGTCTCCCCAGACACAGAGGAAAAAAGGAACAGCAGGCAGGCACATGTCCAGCCGTTGCTCTGCTTCTGCTCCCGGGACTTTCTAATCCTCAGAAACCTCCAGATTTAAGAACCAGTCTTGTCCCAGTGTGACAAGTAGAGCCCCGTGGGGTTCAGTAGGAGCCCCTCACTGGTTAAAGGTGGTGGGGGTGGCTCCAGGTCCTTCCACGGCTGGGGAATTGTGACACCACAGGGCAGGGAGAGAAAGGAGCCTGGGATATGGTGCTGGAGAACACAGGTTTGAGCCCCAGGTCTGCCGCTCTGTTTGACCTCCTCAAAGGAGCAGCCCTAGCTTCCTCCTCTGGGAACTCAGCCCTCTCTCTCTGAATGGTTTTGACAATTAAACGAGAACAGCACATAGTAGGGATTCAAATATGCTTTGTCTTAATCAAAGCTGAAGTTGATTCTAGTACACAAGAGGAAGTGGTTGGAAAAGTTTGTATTTTGCAGGGAGAGCTGAGCTACACTGACTCCACTGGCCTCCAGCAAAGGGGCTCTGGGATTGGGGGGTGGGTGTGGGTATGAGAACTGTGCCGGGGTCCTCGGTCCTGAGCATCCAGCCCCTCTGCCAATATTCCCAAGGAGGCATGAAATTCCAAACGGAACTTACATGAACTCCAAATAAGTACTCTGAGCACCTAGCATCTTAACTTTCTTTTCCACAGCTACTATTTCTAGGGACTTCTCCATGCCTCGCTCCTTTGTCTTCACCTTACAGCTGCAGCTCCACACACGCGCACATTCATACACATGTATCACACATGCTTACACACCAGGCATGCTTGCACACGAACATACAATGGCACCTGCAATGCTCACCCACACACTCGCGCACACGTACTCACTTACACACTCACAAATGTGTGTCAGTACAGTCCCATGCAACACACTCACACACCTTCCTACACGTGCAAAACACACACTCTCTTTCTCTCTCTCTCTCTCTCTCTCTCTCACACACACACACACACACACACACACACACACACACCCCATGTCTCTCCCAAACCCACTTCTTCTCACCAGCCCAGTTTCAGCTAAAGAGCAGGAAATCCCCAGGTCACACAACCATCTTTTCAGATGTCTGACCCAGCGCGCCAGGTTGCCTGGCTTCCCCAAAGCCAACACCAGCAGCCTTTCCGGGTCAGACTTGCAGCAACTCTCTTGCTGTGGAACTCTGCAGCCCAGTAGTGAGGATCCCCGGAGCTTGCTCCCTGTCCCCCTCGCCGGCCTCCCACATCCTCAACCTTGTGCCGCACGCTTCTGCAGCTGGGACCACATTCCCTCCGGAGTCAGCTCTGAGTCTCAGCACGCTGTTCGGTCTCACCTTGTCTATCTGGCAAACGCCATCTCGAGGCTGCACTATCTGCTTGGCGATTGTTTACTGAGCACCTCCCACATGCCAGATTCTGAGCTGGGGGAGAGCGTGTGTGTGTGTGTGTGTGTGTGTGTGCGCACACATGCGCACGCCAGGGGTGGAGCTGATAAACAGAAGTATCACTGCCACCAAGAACTCACAGCTGTTGACGACTTAGCCTAAAACACTGCTTCTTCTTGGAAGCCTCCCATCACGGTGTCTCCCCCAGCCCAGGTGAAAGCAGACACCCTGTCTTAAGGATTCCCCACCTCGACGACCACAAATCAACTGATAATGTTCACCCCTAACCCTGGTGCTTCTGCAGCACGCCCTGGGTGCTAGAATTCAGCTCCAAGAGCCAGCTGCATAAGGCAATCCCTGGGACGCATGCTTGACCCATCTCTCCTCTTGCTCCATTACCTCCCCTCAGTGCCAAGCCCAAGCTTGCCACCTCCTAACTGTCTTTCACATCTGCCCTTTCTCATCTCACTGCAGCAGTCACCCCTTGCTGCAGTCAGTGACCCCGGTTCCCGTAATTCGGTCTCCTCACAGAAGCCAGGGCAATTGTTTGAGATCACTAATGTCACTGATTACACCACGACAACCTTCCTCCCATTATGTTGTCAACCACTCCTGAGTTTTCATCACTGACATTAAATCCCGAGACCACTGTTTACCTCTGCGGCCCTGACACACAACACACACCTTAAACTCTCTGCAGAACTGTTCAGTTTCTTAAACCCATTCTTCTTCCTCACCGCACAGGCCCTTTGCACGTGTTGTCCCCAATGTCTGGAACACTTCCTCCCCTCTACTGGTAACTCCTGCTTTCCATCAACCCTCAGTTTAGTTATTACATTTGCAGGGAAGCCTCCCTGGACCCAAGGACTAAATCAGTCCACCGTCTTAAAAGTCCTGGCCCCAGGGACACATTAAGGTGTTTTGGGGCCCTATGCACTCTGGCATTTGTGGGTCCCTTCCTCCACTAAAAAATACTTTAAAAAATAGATTTTATAATTGGTAGAAAGGAAATGTAATCCAAACTTGGTTCATTATTATGTATTCATTATTATTATATTCGTTTTTTTGTTTTGATTTTAAAAGAAATTAAATTTAAAACATTTTCCTAGGTCCCTAAAAGTCTCATGGGCGCTGTGCCTCCAGTTTCTGATGGATTCGTTGGCCCTGCTGGGTCAACCCTTCACTAAGCTTGTCATACGTGAAAGTTTACAGTTAGGGGACTAATGTTCCTAATAGATGTCAGTCTCCATCTCTGAGTTCTATGAGAGTCTGCCACATCGGTCACCCTCACTACTAACTCCCCAGCAGCTAGCCAGGGCCAGGTACTGCCCAGGTGAACACTCGGGAGACAGCTGCTGGGTGAATGAATGATTTGTGGGCCCCCCTGTCTGACCCTGAGCTGTGGGCAGGGCAACATCCCCTCTTCCTCCTCTCCCAGTGTCTGACATCGGAGGACTGCACAAGTTCACATACAGAGAACTGCATGTGTCTTTCTTACACAGAGCTCTGTGGGGGCCGGCACCCCTACTCCTCGATGGCTGACCCACTCTGGGCTGGGGCTGCCAAGCAAGACAGTCCAAGTACAGAACAGCCAGCATCGCTCTTGGACACCACGTGAAGGAAAGCAAATGGCCCATCTGGGGACACTGGCACTTTAGCACCAGCAGCCCCTCTTGGGTATGAGGATGGAACTTGAGATGGCCGTTCTGGGGTGCAGCCGCTTCACTGTACAAGCCCTGGCCACAGAAGAGGAGGCGCCAGGCCCAGGGGCTTTCCCCCCCCGCAGCTGAACTGTTTGCTTTTCAGATGCCTCTGACGGGAGGGGAGCTAGGCTCCTGGTGGGACAGATCTGGCCCACCTGCTGGGATCCCAGGAGTTAAGGGGGGTCAGAGTGCAGGTGACAGTCACCAGGATCAGCCTGGCATGCCAGGCTCATCAGCTGGAGCTTAAAGCCATGAGAAGGTGACAGGCGGGTTGACCCTTGACACCTCCCTGTTCACTGATTCCACAGATTATTATTATTTTTTTAAATTTCAATGATGTTCATCTGGAAGAAGGGAGCCCAACACAACTACACCATCCCATCCAACTCCAGAGATCCAGGACTGGATATCTCATGAGCTGGGGCGGGGGGATAGAGGAGTACTGGGGGCACGTGAATGTCGTGGTGAAGCCCACCTCGATGGCAGCTCGTCAGGACAAGTGACTTACCCTGTCTGTGACAAGTCAGAGAGGTAAAGTAGATGGTGGGTGAACGCATGCCTGGCAGACAGAAAGCAGTGAATGCCACGAGAGCTCGTTTTCAAGCGCGCTAGCTGCATCCTGAAACACGAATGCCTCTCCAGGTATAAAGCCGAAGTCAGCGACCTGATTCCCTCGGCTTCTCGCTCTGGAACCCATTTCTGGTGGGTCCAAGATCCAGGCAGGCCAAGAAGCGGCCCCCGGCCTGGCTGTGGCCGGGACGGTTCAGAGGCTGCTCTGATGTGACGGGCACTTCCCCAACAGGAGGAATCCATGCCATGAGCATCATCAGGAAAGGCACCTCTCAAGGCCCAGGAAGGCCACAGATTTGAGTGCTGGACGGAACCAAAGGCTTTTACAAAGTGTCCTTTTTCAGGGAGGCTGGAATAAGGTGGCACTGAGGCAGGAACAGGCTGCCCACGGCCGCTGGGGCAATCCGTGGAAGCTGGCAGCGTGAGGGAGCCAGGCACACTCAGAGCCCAGCGTGGGTTCAGGGCAGTGACGCGCCCCCCACGTGCCCAACCCTTCCCTTTCGTACATCCTCCGGTACACCCAGGCCCCACCAGTCTGGAAATGGAGAGTCAGGAGGGTGTTTAATGCCATTACTTTCCTAAACCAGGTCATCTGTCACCCTGTACCCCAAAGGGCATGCCGACAGCCCTCTGAATGAGGTCTCAGGAAGTGATGGTGGCATCAATTCCAGTAGCTTACAGACAGAGGTGTTTGCGAATGGTGACTTAACAGGAAGTGCTAGGGCACACCAAGAAGGTTCTTTGATAGGATGCCAGTGTTTTGAGGCCACCCTTGCTGAAGAATCTTGTAGAAGAGAGGACAGTTTGGTACCCTGTCCTCTAAGTTCATCAGACCACCCCTTGCCCCCCAGTACCTGGCGCTAATGCTTACTGAGCTCTTATCATGCCAGGAGAGGGGTCATGCTGGGGGACAAAACCAGCCAAAATGTTTGTGCTTGGGACGCAGCCAGCCAAGGAGGAGAATTCAGAGAGCAATTACGTGATCACCGTAACCAAGCCAACATCTTTCCTGGGATGAGTGCTACAGAGCAAGGCCACACCAACGTCCCAGGTGCTCAGCTCTCCCATGCACCTTCAAGAGTACCCTGATACTCGCGAGAGATTCCAGAGAGAGGTGGCCGTCATGGTGGTGGATCGACCCACTGTTGCACACCTAGGACAGCTGGAAAGTAGACCTCGCCTGGACAAGAGAAGGCCATGGGATGTTGGGATGCCATCTCATGACACATGAAGGCTTGCTATTAAACGGGCAGAGTTATTCCCAGCACAACCAGAAGAAGGAACGTGGAGCGGTGGGTGGAAGAGGGTGGGGGTGGTTCTCTGGTCCACATAAGGGACTCCTGATTCCTGGAACGGCTGCCTCAGGACATGGGGAGCTGCCCCTAAAAGAGGTGTCTCATCTCCGTTCTGTCCTACCAGCCCCCACCCCCCCCCTCGTGCTCGTGATCAGCTGCAGTGAAAGGGACATTCCACATATGTTGATGGCTTATCTCATCCTTTCGAACCGCCTCACCTCTTTCCGGTCTGGTGTTCTGCTATTCTGTTTCAGCTTTCCTGGGAAATCTCACCCAGCCTTGCCAACTATCTACAGCTTCCCAAATGCCCTTGGAGGACACTCGTTTGGGACTGGTTGGGACACGGTAGCAGCTAAAAGCATGGGTATAGCAGCAAGGCAAACGTGGTATCAAATCTTAGGACCACCACTAAAAAGTCGAGTGGCCGTGTGTGCAGGGCTTCTCGGAGTCTGTTTCCTCATCTGTGAAGGGGGAGGCGGGGAGTCGGGGGTGACACCACCTGCCAGGACTCGGTCAGGCATTCGATGAGATCATCCTATGGTGGATACCCACAGGCTCTGGGGAAATGATCTTCTTTCTTTCTTTCTTTCTTTCTTTCTTTCTTTCTTTCTTTCTTTCTTTCTTTCTTTTTTTTTTTGAAAAGCAATTAACCAATTTTACTGAATTACTCTGTAGCCAAAAGCTGGGGAACCAAGCAGACACAACCTTGGAAAATCAAAATAGAGCAAGTTTTGCCCTTTTCTGCTTGTTCTACAAGTGCTGAGCACTTTCCATGTTATCTCAGAAAAGGCAAGATGTGCCTGATGCAGGCAAGGAATGAGGGCTCGGACTGCCCTGGAGAGGGGATCCTGGGCAACCCAGTGGAGGTGACGTTGGAACGGCCACCTGTCCTTTGACCGGCAGTGTCCGGGAGCTGCCCACGCCTGACCTCCCTTCCTAACTCTGTGTTCAGTGATGTCACCTCGTTAGCCTGAATCACCCGTGCTGGGAGCATTGACACCATGGAAATTGGCAGAAGCTCCAAATCATGGCTCCTCCACCCCCAGCAAGCTGATTAGTAGACATTTCCCAGCACATCACTTCTTGTGACAGTCGGAAAAGGGTGGCCCAAATCACAAGATTCACCCTCACACTCTGTGTTGACAAGGAAGAGGAATTGGGGGTGCAGAGGAACAGCAAACCCTAGAGCAGCTCCGTCTGTCCCGGGTGCAGACACAGAGCTGCTGAGCAGCGTTTGCACCAACGATCCGCGTCCCCGTCTGTCTGTGGTGTCCTCACAGGAGAAGCAGGGGGTATCTGCCTGCCTTGACCTCAGACTGCTAGCGGTCTGGGAGAGTCCTGGGAGCCCCGCATCTGGGGCGGATGCGGGGCTCTCCGGTGACTGGCGACAGTAGCGCCTCTGAAGCCAGGAGCCTCGGCTGGAGCCTCTCAGTAATCTACCATTGCCTTATAGGGCCTGGAGGAGGCCAGGCATGGTGCTGAAGTTTGATTAGTAATAAGAACATAGCAGCTTAACCTCTAACATTTAGCACTCTCCCCCGGATCGAATGACTGATCTCTATCTGAGTGAGCCATGCTAGCCGGCTGCCTGGGAACATTACACCTCTCTAAAAGCTGTCAGTCTCTGTCACTGTCTTTGCACAATGGAGCCCATAGCTATTTTTAAAGGACTGTGTCACCTTTCAAGAGAAATTGTGTCTGCCCGGAAGATTGACTTTTTTTTTTTGGTTGTTTTATATATGGATTTGGTGGTCTTCGATCTCCCAAGGTGAAGTTGGGTGACTAACTCCCCACAAACGGGCATTGTTTTGATTCTTATTATAGGGAGAATATGAAAGAATTGAGAAAAACGCAGTAATTGCCAAATGCCCGTGTGGCCTACAGAAAGGAAAGGAATGGAACAGGAGGGACACTTGTGCTTTAACTACCAGGTGACAAGCATTTCACTGAAATAATCACTATTTTGCTTAATCCTTTCCAAACTTTTGCATGATAAGGGTTTGTTGTTAACCCTATTTGCAGATGATTCCAATTAGGACGGCAGACTCTGGAATTAAAGCCCTGGGCTTATGATCCTGGCCGCTTCCTACCTATGACCCTGTGCCTCAGTTTCCTCATCTGTGAAATGGTGATATGAACAGTACTTAGTGCACCACAAAGTCACTGTGAGAACTCAGGGAGTTCATCCGATTTAAGCATCGAGACTAGCCCCTTGAACGTAAGTGGACTATAACATGGGCTTGTTTTGGAGGGTGGGGTCTTGTGACCTCTACTTTCTGGGCTCTTTACTAAAACTATCACTCCAATTCATCCTCTCTGATGCCTTGCAACATGAGTTCTCTTTACTTTCCACAGGGAGACAACAGCACTTGCCTCAATGACATTTTTGGTTGGGAGGATTACTTCGAGATCCTTAATTTCAAGTGCTGACCCAGCACCCAGCGCATGGGGAGCTCTCAGCACGTGATGGCTACTTATTAGTCATCCTTAGACATAGTCTTTTAGCAAGGAAACTGAATTTTAGAGAGTTTGGATGAACTATGGGCATAAAAAGCAGTTGGCATGGTGAAAACACATAGAATGTTCTACAAGACTTATCAAAGGCAGGTGAGGTGGTCCAATTAGATGCGGTAAGACTATTCAAACCATTGATAAAATTCTAGACTGCATGACTTTAGTTTCTCCTTAAAGACAGTGAAACCCCAAGTTACAGATGATGCATTATGGGTGTGGTTCGTGCCACGGGAACACGTGGTTCTCCATCACAGTCTGCTCAAAGCAAATGCCTTGCTCTTACGAAAGAGACCAGTGAGAGTGTGCCTGTGCTTCCATGTTTTAGATCAAAGCACACTGTTATATACTGGTGTGTCTGTTTTTATGATCCCCTGCTTTAACTACCTTTCCTGAGTTAACCATCTAACCACTAATGCTGTTAACCTGGTGTAGGGACTTTGGGGTTCATCTGAAACTCATTCTGTCTTCAGGAACTACCCCACATCTTCCATTAATGCCCAGTTTGGATTTCTAAAAGGGACGGAACATGCAAGAAAGAAGCGGGTGACAAAGCGGAGTTTATCTGGACATCTATTAACTTAAAAATCATTTAGGAAGTTCCTAACTCAAGATAAGACATTAGGGATGCACAGATGAACAAGGGGGAAAGGGAGGTGGGGCAAGGGAATCCCTGCTCTTGAGGATCTCTCAGCTCAGTGCAGAAGACATAGTAAAATAATTATAATACAGTGAGATTGGTGCTTAGGTGGAGGCTGGATAAAATATACAGAGACCTAAAGGAAGGCATGGTTAATTCTGCCTGGGGTTGCTGGGGCCAGACTTCAAAACAGAGAGGAGATTCGAGGTGGGCTACAGAGGGTAATTAGGAGTTGGCTACCTGGACGGGCATGTGCGCTAGGGGATGAAAAGAACAAATACCTGGAGGGTAGAAGCCTGCGACCTATTGCGGAACAATACAGTTCAATGTCACACCTTTCACGTTTATGCTGCACTTCCAGAGCCTGGCACAGGGCTGGAACATATATGCAGCTTGGCAAATATCTATTAAAGGAACGACTTACTGGTAGGTGGCCTCTTCATTACACTTTGTGATCGGGAGCCCCAGCTCTCCTCTCAGACATGCTATGGTCTCTGAGAGTCTACTGAATCTCTGAGAGACCAGAGGAGGTGACCGGATCTCAGCTGGGCTCGCTCATATGTCTGCAGATTGGCTGGCAGCTGGCTAATCCAGGTTGGATTGGTCAGGACCAGAATGCCTTTATTTCGCTATTTTCAAAATGATGCCATATACCCAGAGATCAATTATCTCACAGGGGAGAAGTGTCTTAGAACCATGAAACTTTTGGCAAGATGCATATTCCTTCAAAATTACTCAGCATGTGCGGTCTCCAAGAACACTGAAACAGTGCTTTTCAGGACAACACCTGGACTCAATTTAAATACTCATTGGTCTGTGCAGATTTGATCTGCTAGGATTTAATGACTTTCAATAATTGTCGTCTGATCTCCTCTGCCAAGTCAACTTTTCAATGGCACACACTTCCACAAACAAATGTTTAGTTTTTGAGATCTCCTCTTCATCCTGGTCTCTCTGTAAAACCATGTAAGGTTCCGTTGCGTTTTTCCTTCAGCAAAATGAATATTTGTTTACTATTGCTAAGAATAGCCCTGGTTTACCAGCTGTCATTCTCATGGTGGTAAGCTTTTCCCAAGCCTGGGAATAGTGTCAGGACATTCAAAACCTCAAGAAATGGGAATAGGCAACAAGAATTCAGCTGTAAGAGAGTCAACCTTTAAAAAATAACTGCAGGGTGGAATCTTTTGGAAACCCAGGTAGAAAATAGAAGTCAAGAGTACAGTCTGGGTAGGGCATATGAATAGAGGCCAGACTGCCTAAGTTCACATCTCAAGTTGCTTTTGTGACCTTGGATAAGTCTCAGAAACTGTCTAAGTCTTGGCTACCTTAGCTGTAAAATTGGATTAATAATAATAATAATAATAATAATAATAATAATAGTAATAATAATAATGTACGGTTAGGGATTTTCACATATGTTGGGTTTCCTGCCCTTCTAGACACCTGATAAGGTTATACCTTCTGGTCCCTTAAGGTTAGCTATAACTATGTGACTTGCTTTAATCAAAGCAATGTGAATAAGAGTAATGAGTGTTGCTTTTCTGGTGGAAGTTTTGAAAGTTGGGATGCAATTTTTCATGCCTTCTTTCTGTGTCCCATCATAACTGGGAAACTCCAGTTGGGGTTCTCAGTCAGAAAATGGGGTCCTGGCAGGAGAAAGATGTGGAAGCAGTGACACTCACTAACCCATGATGGACAGGTAGCATGAGCAAGAAACAAGCCAATGATTCCATAAGCCATGGAGATTTGGGAGCTGTTTGTCATTGCCGCATAGCCTGACCCATACAGACTCATAAAGACTTACTAAGATCTTGTATGGAAAGGACTTACCACATGCTCTGTAAATACTAGTTACCATTGTTGTTGATCCCCAAGAAAATGCCATGAAAAACTCAAGAACTTTCCCCTCTTCTGACAAAGAAGGACTTCCCTCAAATCTGTCATTTCTTTTTCACTGCTCTTTGGTTCTCCCCAGGAGTGCAAAGATCAGCCATGTGGAGACCGGAATCTTCACACCGTGAGTCAAGTTTCTCCTCCCCTTGAAATAGTTCTCTTTCTGTCAGTCCTGTGGGCACTTGACTTCTCTGAACACCCACTTCTCTGAGGAAGTTAGCTCCCCTTGCCCCTGCCTGGCCACTCTGGGGATAGCCTTGCCCATGATCAGTTGTGTTTCGTTTCAGTGGCTGCCAAGTGAGGCCACCGTGGACAGGGCCTCACCTCCCTGGCTTGGAAGACAATGGTCATCAGCCACAGGGCTGAGGGAAGCAAGAAAGCCCAAGAGACCCAGTCACAGGGCTGCCTGTCTGCGGTCAGAACAGACTTGATGGGGTCTAGATTTTGCAGCCCAGCCAGGGCCTTAGGAAGTCTTATTTTACTTCCAAAGTGCTTATACTAAAGGAAGTAAAGGTGCAGACCATCACGTGCAAGAATCCCCGAGACTTAAAGGATTTGACACCCATAGAGACAGTTAAATGATCAACATATAGAAAGAGGAGGAAGGTTATCACATACGAAGCCCCAGATATGGAATAGGTTTTCTTATCCTATGGAATGCTGACTCCCCTGATCCAAATAACCTTAGCCACCATTTACTGAGCATGCGCTCCTTCCCCACACTGGCTTACATGTGCGAACTCATTACCTACTCGTGCAAACTCTGCTCGAGACGCATTACCAACTTTAGCCCTTTTGACAAAGAAATTGGGGAGCCAGGGGGGTCATGCAGCCCAAGGTCACCCAACCAGTGATCATCAGGGCTAAGATTGTAGTCTAGCTTTGTCAACCTCAAAAGCTTCTATGTCCCTATCTAGTATGTCCAGCTTTGACATCTCCCAGATTTCCTGATTATAATAATCACCTAGGAGCTTGTAAAAGTTAAAAAAAAGGAAAGAAAAGGAAGAAGAAAAGTCCTCAAGCTCCTCTGGAGAGATTCCGATTCAGGACATCTGCGGCAGAGCCAGGATGTATGTCTAGAAAGTTCCCTGGTGATTCTTGTGGCCAGGTGACTTCAGGCATGACTGGCTCACAGCGATCTATGCAGTCACCAGGGGCCCACACTCAGCGGGATCCTGGTTTGGTGCTTTGCTATCACTGTTCTGAAATCCTTAATAATTTCATCTTGGAACTCGTGTTTGGTAAGTGAAGTCTCATGGGACAAAGGAACATGCACGTGAACAGAGAAGATACCCTCTAGGTGTGTTCACCATCATTGCCACCCTGGCCGCATACAGCATTTTCACCACCCCCAAAGCACAGAACTCTGGGAGTTCAGCGAGACTCAAAGCAAGTACCAGGTACATGCATTACATCTACAATGGAGTAAGTCTTAGGGAGCCAATGACCCCGGGAGGCCAGCTTTCCATTCAAACCAGAACTCGCTTTGAACACAGAAAGAATGCGGTGCCATCCTGAGGAACACAAGTGACCAAGGAGTCCTATCATATCCTGTCTTACTCGTGTTTCTCCCCTGTATTAGGCAACCACTTTGGTTGAAAATGATGAGCCGGAGGCACAGGGAGAGATTGGGCAACCCATAGTTCCCTTTCCTTCCAGTCCTTCCCTGCCCATCAGGAAGTCAAGGCAGAGAACGCTGGTAGGATGTGCGCATGTCAAGAAGTGAGTAAGAGGAGCCGAGCTGGTTTTGTACAGTATTTCCACCGTCCTGATAAAGAACACAGCGCATTTGCATGTTGCAGCTACAAGACGCAAGCTGGGTGATTTTGGCAATTTCACATAGTAAGTTAAATGCTCTCACATTTGCGTTTAAAAATGATATTGAATGATTTAGAGGTGGATGTTAAAACTCATGTTAATAATTTAAAGTTTTCATTTTTCATTACTTAGAATGACATTAAATCACTAATGAGAAAACACCGTGGTGATCTGAGAAAGACTCCATGGAAGAAAGGAAAAGGCTTTATATTTTCACACCATGAATGGTACTTTTTTCTCCTAATTTCTGAATAAAGAACTCACATTTCATTTTGCACCGGTCCCTGGAAATTATGCAGCTGGCTTTCCTGATCCAAATATTCAGATGACCGCTTTATGTTTCCATTTCTTAAAAAAAAGTAAAATACAATAAGGCTGTTTTGACTAAGGTAAATAGTTGGGCTAGTCACTTTCTGGAATTGCAGTTATGAGCTCTACAGAGAAGTAATGGGGGAAAACTGACCCGAAACTAGTTTGTGGCAGATGGCCCCCCAGACAACCAAATCTCAGATCACGTTGTATTTTCGCATTTATTTGCCTGATAATTAAAAGAAAAAATGTTCCACAAAGGAGGTTTTGGGGAGCTCACAATCAGCCCTCAATTAGATGCCTCGCCTCCCAGGTCAAGGTGTTGAGGGTGCGTGATGGGTAGAAGGAGGTAATCATGGGAAAATTCCCCACTGAAATGGTGGCCACGACAGAGGCTGCCTGGCCTGGTGGAAAGAACACAGATTCTGTGACTAGTTGGCCATTGGCTTGAGTCCCAGACCAACCATCCAAGACCAACCATCCATTATATCTATCACTTGGGACAAGTCTCCTTTCTGGGCCTCAGTTTTCTTGCCTGTGTAAAAGGCATGCCAGTATCTGTCCCACTATTGCTGTCAGGATTTAAAAAGAATCCTGTTCCTTTTCTTTTTCTCCTATCTCTGTCTCTCTTCTAAGTGTTTCTTTAGGGTTACCCCCAGAAAAAGCAAAGAGGAACACAGTGATTGCTATTCGCCTGTACCAATCTGATGGGCTACGTATGGCCCAAGTAAGGAAGGGAGGGAAGGGAGAGAGCAGGGGTAGGGAGGAAAGCGTTTAAAACAGAAAGGGCAGCTTCCTATAAGCACGCACCCCCCGGAAGCACCCGCATCCTCACGGGGAACAGCTGTGGCTCCACCACTCTTGAGTGGCCACGGGCTCTGTAGAACCCTGCAAACACAAGTGCTGTCTCCTTCCAGGTGTGAGCCTCCGAGGCTCATCTCTTCCTGGCCCCGCCATGAGGGCTCCGTCCCTTGAGGGTCCTCCTCGGCTGCCCAGTGGGGGTGCTAGCCCTGCCTTTAGGGGTTCAGGGAGGACTCAAGGACACAGTGCAGCGCTGTCCAGCACAACTTTCGTCGATGATGGACATGTTGCCTATCTGTGCTGCCCACATGTGGCTACTGAGCGCTTGGAATGTGGCCAGTGTGACCAAGGAACTGAGTTTTCCGTTTGATTTAATTCTATCTCATTTACATTCACGTGAAAGTAGTTACACATGCCTAGTGGCTCCCACGTCATCGATGGCACAGCCTAGCTAATGCCCAAGCCTTGCATGTCATAGGCACTCGACAACCCAGCCCTTCACTGCTTCGTGATTCTGCTTCTATAAGACTTCGTAAAAACAAAACTCCTCTTCGGGGCCTTCAGTTCTCACACGCCTTGCCAGCGGCTAAGTACTTTCAGAAGAGGAAAAAGTTTGACCTGACACCAGACCAGGCCAATCGGCGATGCTCTGTGTTATCACACACCCCATTTGTCCAACGAGTGACAAGTGCAGAAAGATCTTGGCCGCATGGCTCCCTGCAGGCCTGCTCTGAGGCTGGAGGCTTCCCCATCTGCACCCTGCTCTCCCATAGAAGCAGGGGAGGGGGTCTCTGGCTCCAAGACGAAACCCAGGGATCACCCAGGCTGGGAATCATTTGGACGGCATCGTGTCTGGGGGCCGACCCTTCCACCTCGCTGAAGCTCACTTTATAACAACTCTGGAATAAACCATGTCCCCAGTTCTCAGGCCTCCAGACTTCATCTGCCTGAAAGCACACACAAGAGAAGAGAATGGCATGAGTTAGGAGTAGAAAGGATCGTACCTAATTTTGAACCATCAAGACCAGGTCTCTGGACACTTTGTAGAGCTCAGGTTCCACGAGTCTAGGAGAGTATATTTTACAGAGCGATCCATGTGACAGTAGTGGTTTTTAGCACACGAGTTTGAGAAGAGTGATACTGGTCAGTTTTCACAAAGGAAACATGTAGATGTTTGTAAATTGCCCACTATGTACCAGGCGTGTTACTGGAAATGCACCCCTTTTCAGAGCAGATGCTAAACACTTTCTCCAAATGGCCTTCAAGTATCTACCAAGATGACCCCTGCTACACTTTGGCTTCAGCTCTTACTTTTCTCCTTCCCTCTGCCCACTCTAGGCACAACAGCTAGCCTCTGTTTCTGGAACATGCCATTCAAGCTCCTACCTCAGGACCTTTACGTGTCCTCTTCTGTCTGATACCCACATGACTGACTCCTTACATCTTTAGTCTTTGCTTAAATATCAGCGGCCCAGTCGAACCTTGTCTATCTCCCCTACTAGAAAACAGGATGCACGAGGGTTGGGAGTTTAATCTGCTCTGTTCTCTGCTATATCATCAGTACTGAGAACAGTGTTGGGCACACAGTAGGAGCTCAAGGAATGCTCATTGAATGTATGCGTTCTCTCTTATTCATTCCTCATTATCCACTCTCCACAGCTTTACAATGAGGTAGCTAGAGCTCAGAGAAATTAACTGCCGAAAGTTTCACAGCCAATCAGTAGAAGAACTTCACTAATTAATCCCCTCAACAAAACGAAGACTTCTTGAGAACTCCCTCTGTCCTGGGCACTGGGCTACAGGGAATGGACAAGTCAGACAAGATCCCCGTCTGCAGGGAACGTGCTTTCAAATGATAGGAGTGATTCTCAGGAGTCAAATTCAAGTCTGTCTCCTCCCAAGGCCATCGTTTTCTACTGCATGGCACTGCCTTCCACATTTAGGTAAACGTTACTGTGTCCCTGGAAACGAGTCAGCTGTTTTTCTTGAAGACAGGGGGATGCTCTGATATCATGCATCCTGAAAGAATGGTGTACTTCCATGATGTCTGGCTCATGGTGTGTTTGTAAAATATTTCCTTTTCTTTCTTTTTTCCTGCAGTGCCTTCAGCGATACCAACACCCAAAACTCGAGAGTGACTTTGGAGAAACTGTAGCCTGGCCTCTCACTGACATTTGGAAAAGGAGACATTCGGGAAGCTGTCCCAAGTCTCAGCCACTGCAAATGCCTCCACCCTCCATGATGGAGTCAAGGCTTGGCACACACAAAGGGGCACCCCGGCTAATCTCTAATCGTGAAAACTTCGGACAAGAGCAGATCGCCATGACCTGAGCCCCAGCTGGAGTGAAGCAATAACTTGAAAGGGAACTGAAATCCAGCAAAGACTGGGCCTCCAAATCCTCAAAGATGGCCTCCTCCACCGGTGACCTCTCCTGACCTTCTCAAGCTGCTCTGTCATTGGCACTCACCAGAAATGGCATGGGGGTGACTCAGCCAAGAGCCCGAAATAAAATGTTGATAAGAGGAGCCTGACTCACCCACACGACTAGTTACTGGGTCAACCAGAGGAGACTTAGATGTCTCTCTCCTCCAAAACTTTCCTTCCCTGGGGGGATCACCTGGCAAAAGTGTACCTGGCAAATTTCGAGATGAGAAAAGGAGGGCGTTGAGGCTTTCCTGTAGTGTTGGGAACAGGTGGGGAAAAGATATTGGAAGGTGGTTGGTGTTGAGTCCTTCCTCTTTGGACTGCGAGTGGAGATCATCTGCTAGCAGTCGCAGTGGGCAAGGAGAGAGAGGCAACAAGCCAGTGTCAGAGACCAGAAGCCCTTAAGACACCCAACTCTGAAGCACTCAGTGGGCTGGGTAGCCCGCTGGCAATGACACTTCCAGACACACAGAGGTCCCGAGATCTCCCCCTGCCCACATTGAAGCTTGCCTAATGGCGGCCAAACCCTTCTTGTGCCCCTTGCAAGGGCACACACCTGTCCTCTCTGGAGAGAAGAGCATCTGTAAGGAGCAAAACCCAAGCAGGGCCAATATCTTATCTGTGTCATGAAAAGGCGGTGCCGCCTCCCCAGGATCTTAGGGTCCAGGGGGTTATCCTCTACTCCTCCTACTTTACCAACCAATATTCGACCTATCAGTGAGTTCTGGGTTTTGTTCTTAGTTTTCTTCAAAGCTTATATCAGATTCACTGCTTTTCTATTGTCGTTCCTCACAGTCTCACCTGGATGACTGAAAGAAACTCTAGACTCCATCTTCCCAGTCTCTACACTGTGGCCAGAGTCATCTCTCTACAACATGTTCATGAACTCACAACTCTCTGGCATCCTCCCAATGACTCATCTGTTCTGAGTATCCACTACTATGCAACAATCTACGTCAAAATGTTGTGGTTTAAAGCAACTGCAGTTTCATGGTAGCTTTCAGCACGCACATCAGCAATTCGGACAGGGCTCAGCTAGGTGGCTTTTCTGGCCTCACTCACGTATTTTGGTACTTTGGTGGGTGTGGCTGGAGGGCTTGGCTCAGAGGGGATTGTTGACAGGAGCATCTATATGTCACCACTCCAACATGGCGGCCTCATGGTCATCTGCCTTCTTACATAGTGGCCTAGGACTCCCAGAAGAGTGTTTCAAAACAAGAAGTGGAAGATGCCGCTCCCTTGAAGCCAGGGATGGGAAACTGGCATAGCATCACTTCTGCCACGTTCCATTATTTGTTCAGGAATATGTGGCCATCTTTAATTTGTCACACAACCACACTCAGAAAGACATCTACTTTCTTGGCTGACCAACAAGACCTTCATGATCCAGCCCTTGACGGCCTTATAACACTTTCTCCCCACCCCATTTCATCCTCCAGCCATGTTGGACTCTTCCCTATTCCACAAACACACCTAGCTCTTGCTTCTCACCTCAGAAACTTCACATGTGCTACTCCCTCTGCCTGAAATGCTGTTCCTCAAACTCTTCCCATAATGCCTCCTCTGTATTTTTCAGGTCCCAGGCTCAGGTGTCTTCTTTACACTGATTACCCTCACCAGCATATTCTCCCAGTAAGCCCCTGAGTTCATCCCACTACCATTTAAAGCATCTGGGCTAGAATATTCTAGAAGGTCAACAATTTCCTTTTAGGGAAAGAACATGTATGAGGCTCTAGGGAGAGAGAACACACCTTGCGCTTGGACAGAGATGAGTTTAAAGTCTGCCTACTGGTAGGCTAGTTATCACTACACCCCCAGAAAGAAAGCTTTACTCTTCTCATCTGTTCAACATGGAAAAACAACAATCACCTTAATGTGCTGTCATAAGAAAAAAAAAAAAAAATGAGATGACCCATGTGTAAGCATTGTAGGGAGTGCCTGGACACAGTAAAGTTTCAATAAATATCTGTTAAAAAAAAATAGAAAGAAAGAAAGCATGTTGTTGTTATTGTTGTTGTTGTTGTTGTTTTTCCAAGTGCAAAGCCAGTTGTTACTAGGCATTCTGGTTTGGCCTCTGAGTTCCACATGGTTCTTTGTTTAATTTGAGAGCAGTAATCTCAGCTAGTCCTGGTCAGAAAATTCAACGCATGCCGTTCCTCACGGGGAGGGTGAGGACAGAGTAACTTGCTCAGAGTAAACAAGCTTAGGAACTGTGGGAGCAAACACATAACTGGCAAGAAAGATTTTTTTAATAATAGATGTTTAAAAATGAATCCAAACAAGAGAAATACACCCACCGAATAGGAATAAGTGTAATGTCTATCATGAACTGTGATATATGTCTGCTCTGAGACCAGCTCGACAAAAGGCCAAATTTTCTTAAAAGCATGTTAAAATATTAATAGATATCTGAAACAGTTTTCTTGCAAGTGCTGCCAGTCCTCGGAAAGATTACATCAGACTGGAAAGAACGAGGAGAGGCACTCTAATGTCTTAGCAGCGGCGACCTACTGAGGCACTTTACAATCCCCTTCAGTAGGGCAGGCTGCGGTCTGGCGGGCAGGCCCCTGGCAGGCTCCACCGTGGGAATCACAATTATTGAGAAATTTCGTATTCGACCTCAGGAGCTGTGATTCATGCCCCCCAGCAGGTTCTGTGTCCCTGACACGGCCCACAAAGGCCTGTTTGGTTTGGCTTCAAGCTCTCTCACTGGCCTCTTCTCACTCCAGGACCCCCTCAGCTCCAGCCCCACAGAGAAGCTTGTCAGACTCTCCGATTTATCGAGCTCCCTCCTATTGCAGGACTTTCAACCTGCTCTTGCCTCTTTCTAGAACACTCTTTCCTTCCCTCTTAACTCTTTCAGTTACCTCCTTCTCATCTAGATCTCTGCTGGAGAGTCGCTTCTAGAACATCCCCAGACGCTTCCCAGAAGTTGTACGCAGGACCTCTGCCTCCTCTCCTTTGCTGTTTTCCCATGAGCTGCTCTACACAGATATGGGTGGTCATGGGGCATCCCGAGCCCCTCTCCTAACCCCTGTAGCAGCAGGGAGCTCAGCTCTGTTCACTCACTATTGCACCAACAGCATCCAACAGACTAGAAAGCCAGCAAACAACCGCGAACACAGGAATCAATCCAGAAAGATCTCTCTACATAGCAAGAGAATAAAGTTCACTCTCATGATTCCGAGAGGTAGGGGGATTCATTGTTATGTTTCATTAACCTTATTGGTCTGATCTGCCACGGAAACCTTCAGTCTCCTCTTCGCCTTGTCAGTGAAAACACATCAAGGAACAGAAAGAAATCCACCACGTCAAAGGTGCTCTGGGAGCTTCGACCTCCGGTGGCACGCTGGTGCTTATCTCTCTCATGCCCCCAACCTGTCCCTTTATCCATCACTGACCCTCACTGACTTTGCTCCAAAACTGACTGGAATTCATGGGGCCATTTTCCCTCCCGAGCTGCCCAGGCTCAGGATCTTGGTGACCCCCTTGGCTCTTCCTACTTCTCTCACCTTCTGCAGCCGACTGGCCAACAAGCTCTGCTGACTTTTTCTCCCAACCTCTTCACGGTTTGCTCTCCCCTGTCCAGCCTTTGCCTCGGCTTCAGTTCACACCTCTCCATCTCGCTGTCCAATTGCTTGCGATTGCCACGGCAGCCTCTTCCTGAGGACTTGCCGTCACCCCGGCCGGTTATCCTTTTTCCAGTGACACCTGGTAATATTTCTAAGTTACAAAGCATCCATTCAGCAGGTATTTATTGATGATGTTATTACAGGACAGACACTGTGAAGGCACCAGGGATGTAAGGCCGCTGTGACCTCCGAGAAGAGACAGGTGTGTAACCAATGGCAGCATTCTAGGGGCAAGAGGGTGACCGCTGTCACAGGGGAATGAACGGGCACAGGGATGGGGAATTTGGGAGAGATTATTTATTCCTCCCTCCCTCCCTCCCTCCCTTCCTCCCTTCCACCCTGGCTTTGTCTGATTCTCTCATTCACTCATTCTTTCATTCATTCAGAAAACACTGTCCGGTGACAGACCAGTTGGATATGTTTGACAGGATGTGGGAGGTGCATGGAAATGAACGTGGTATGGAGTCGCCCCGTAAAGGGCTGAATTCTCAGGGAGCATGTTTGCACTTTTGGGTGCACACAAGCTCGCCCATGTCCACACTTGTGTGCAGGGTGTTCAGTTCCTCCAGGGCCAGAAACTCGTACGATCTTCTAACCTCTAGTACATGACATGGGGCTGGTACACAGTAGGTTGGTGGTGAGCGTTTATGGAATAAATCCATGCAGGTCAAGGAATAACTGACCTAGTGTGAAAAGTGAAGGAGTGTTTTCACAAGAATCAACCTTTCTCCGCAGGAGAGTTCTGATGCCTCGAGTTGAGGAGAAAATCCCCTATGAGCCAGAGGCGGGAATCTCTGGAGTTCTACCTGCCTAAGAGGGTTCAAGGCACTGACACTATGCAGCTAAAAAGAGAGACTTCCTCCTCCCCTCCTGATGTGCTTGCTCTTATCCTCCATCACGCACAACCCAGATGCCCGGGAGTGTGTGCGGAGGCCTCGCTCACCACTCTCCAGAAGAGAAAGGGCTTAGTGATTCCACACTGAACTGATGTTCTTTCCTAGAGAAGGTGATGATGATGATGGTGGTGATGATGACAATGACAACGACGATGATGATGGCCACCACTTCCTGCACACCTACTATGCACCAGGCACTGCCCTAGACAGCTGGCCGGCAACTTACCACCAAAGCAGGTATTAGCACCACATCACTGACAGGCACACTGAAGCTTCGAGACACAAAGAGAACTTACTGTAGTTTACACCCTCTCTGCCCTGCTACATTTTGGCAAATTCCAGTTTAATTCCCCATGGTTTCCAGCTTCAGAACCCAAAATGTTCCGGGAAGCACAAAATAGCAACAGAGGATGAAGGACTTCATAAGCCCTTATGAAAACATAGATAGAATCAGAACATATCAGACACCGTGCCCGAGATGTGGGTTAGAAGAAGCGTGAATTAGCAATGAATCCTTCACAACGGAAAACAAGTCAACGCGATAGTTCAGTTTCTGTGTCCTGAGAAACCTGTCCGCAGAATCCTTTCAAAATAATGATATTGCCTGGGAGAACAGCAAAGCAACTTTCTGGGAGAGAAAACAAAGCGAAGAAACAGAAATGTTATTCCTTCACGTGATCTCGGATCTCACTTTTAGTTAGGTTTAGTTTACTTGGTTTCATTTTTTTGGATGCTTGCTTCTGTCCTTTGGTTTTATTCTAAGTTTTCTTTGGGTCTGTTTCACAAAAAATACGGTAGCTTCTATCCCGATATGGATTTCTCAAACCTTCTCTGCTTTTGCTTTTGACAAACGGAGTTTTAAATATTGTTGTATTTTAACTTATGTTTGTTTTGTTTTGTTTTTGTTTGTTTGTTTTGCAGTGAAAAAGTTGTTATCCTGTGACCCAGGACTTCCACCCCTGGATACACCCCCACAGAAAAGTTCGGGTATGTTCATCGAAAGCCAGCAGCATGGCAACTGGAATGGCCCCACAGTGGAAAAGTCCGGCAGTCGTGCAAAGCTGGAGTCCCAGAACGGAACACGACACGATGAGCATGCCGTCGCTCAGAGCAACTACCCGGCTGAATTTCAGAAGCACCGCAGTAACAAAAAGAGGTCCATCGGAAAAAGTGCTCAACTCTTGACTGCATCACTATAAAATTCAAAACCAGAGCAAAACCACACTGTTCTATTTCTTGATCTGAAGCATGTAAGGAGCACTCGCCCTATTACAATTCACTGACTGGTTCACATATGATCCAAGCATTTTTCTGTATGTACGTGACATTTCCGTGGGCATTTTAACGAAAAATAATCATCCGTTATTAAAAATAACAATAGGGATAAGCAGAATGAAGGAATTAATATGTCTCCATAATCTGACCGCCAGAGATGATCACTGTAAATGCTTGTTTATACCCCCAAGGCTCTTTACATTTATTTTTTAAGGCATACACCTTCTAAGTACATTACTTCAGCTGCTGCACCATAGTAAAGCAAATGATTATGTACTAATTGTTTATGTCTTTCGTTTTCACTGGGTATCTACATTACTGTTATTGGCACTGTAAGTACTGCCCCCAATGTATACTTTTTCCTACAAGGAATTCCCTGAACTAACATTTTTTCTTTAGTTTAGAATCTCAGAAATAGAATTACTGGGTCAACTGGTATACATTTTTTTTAGTTGCTATTTATAAATAGTCAATACCTGTTTTAATTTAGACTTGAGTAAAAATAAAGCAAGACCTTGTCTCAGGACGACTGCCCGGGCTTTGTCCCTTAGAACACAATTTTCTCCTTGCAAGGAGTTCTAAGTTTTATTTAAAACAAAACAAAACAAAACAAAAACAGATTCAGCTTGTGACAAAATTAAATGATTGGCAATGATTTTAACATGATGTGAGTAACATCTTCTCTGGATCACAGATGTGGCATGAGGACTTTTCTCTGCCAGGGTGAGAGGTGAGGCAAAACAGTCTTCACCTTGCCTGCCAGCTCCCAGATGGGTCCTGTCTGCCTGGAGAACAGTGCTAAGAAGTGACATGGTGGGACACAGTACATGATAAGAGGCTAGGACACAGTAAGTTGGGGGTGAGTATTTATGGAATAAATCCATGCAGGTAAAGGAATAACTGACGTAGTGTGAAAAGTCAAGGAGTGTTTTCAGAAGAGTCAAGAGCGTCCCGATTCATGAGCGGTACCTGCCAGGATGTTGACACGGAGCACAAGGGTATTGGCCCTGAGCTTGCCAGCCCTATTCTACTGTCTAAGGACGGCTGCCTTGCTGATGTCATGTTCGGTCATTGCATTTACCTACAAGTTGCCAATGTGGAACTGCCGGGCAAAAGTCTATCTAAGATCTGGGTGGGAGCAGATGTAGGAGAAGCAGTGGTGTAAATGCAAATACACACACACACACACTCCCCTAGCAAGCATTGCTTTAGAATATAGGCACACCAGTTCCTGTCAGGTAATCCTATACAAAATTATGTTATATTCTCTCTTACTTTCCAGCCAAACTACTTTTGAGTTTTAGCATCTCTTTATGAAGTGACGCTTTATCCTGGATGCAAGGAACAGATCATCTTGCATAAGTGAAAGTGGCTAATCCCAGGGACTGACAGCCTGGCCCCGTGTCTTCCTGCTTCACGTTGTGGGGGGGAGGGGGATGCAAGGAGGAAGGTGCATCTTGGGTCTGAATGTCCACGAGGGGTATCGCTAGCTGAAGACTGACTGCCCCCAGCTGAGGAGCTCTGGGCCTGAGGAGCCTTGTCCTGTCACCTGGGGGGTGTCTCACTGAGGCCCCACTGCGTGGAACGGAGCAAGCATGTCTGAGCTCAGAGACACCACTGGGACACAGTCTGAGTCCACGCTGAAGTAGCTTACAGGCTCTTCGAGGGTGTGAAAAAAGCTGAAAGAAAAATAAAACACAGGTCTCTACTCTGCTCCCAGATCTAGGGAGCCTGTACTCTTCTCAGGCAGTGAAGGGTTTGCAATCAAACCCCTAAAATACGTAAAGGACCTTCTAGGCTTATGTTCCTTGGGCCTAACCACTTTATTTTCTTACTACTTAATCATGGCTGGTATTTCTCAAAAATCTGTTACATTTTGGCTAAATTCAACTCAGGCTTTTCCAGTAGAACTTCATTTGAAACATAGGTACGCTAATTATAATAGCTATTCACTGACCGTGAATCCTCAGTTTCCTTGTCTACAAGGCAAAATAATACCACCGACTTCATGATAGCTGTGAACATCATGGGGGATGATAATTAGAAGAGTAATGATAATAACAAAGGTAGTGGTGATTGAACGTTTCTCAGCAGGAATTGTGCTAACAATGATCTCATGTAATTCTTCCAACAGCAGTGGTATGATTATATTATAGAGGAAGAAACAGAAACTCAAAAGGATTAAGACATTTTGTCATGGCTACCTGGCTACTTAGACTATTTCTCTTTGCTTTAACCGGTATGATATGCTCTTCCTATAGCCCTATTTTATGATTCTTGCATCTTTAGTAGTGTATCTGCAACAAAATAAATAGGATACATGGTCTCTCATAATGCTTAGTAGCACTGCTGCTGCAGACCAGTACCTGAAAGTACTCCCCATACGTAGCATCAGCCCCACTGTACAGATAGGGAGACTGAGGCCAACGTCTCAAAGCTACTATACGGCAAAGGCACACATCAGTTCCAATCCAAAGCTGCACATGCGGCAGCCACCGGCCCCGTAGCTGTTGCATTACTCCGATCTTATACTCATCCGTGCAGTGACTGGCTTCTGTTCTGACTGAAGCTGCCTGCCAGCTGCGGGGTTGGCCAGGGCTGGCCCGAAGACTGACAACTGCTCTGGTCTTTCCTTGTAGTTCGAGGGTCATGGGAAGAACCTGTGGACAAGCCTGTCCCCCCAAAGCCTCCAGTCCCTGGGACCAGAGCTGCCCTCGGAAGTCCTATGGCCTCGAGGGCTGGCGGGCTCGCTCCCACTCTGGCCTCCCGAGGCAGAACGGAGGCCGCGTGTGCGGGCTGACCTTTGCGTTCGGGAGCCGGCAGCTGCTGCGGGAGATCAATGATAAGTAGAGAGCCGGCACATCGACTGCGTACGCCTGCGCTCCCTCCGAATCATGTGACTTCCTATTAACGGTATCTCTCGTCTTACCAAACCGATATTTCCTGTAAAGGGTTTAGACTAATTGTGGTTTTAACAAGGGTAACATTATGCATTTCTGTGAGAGCGAACAACCATAGGTCAGACAGTCAGACGGTCAGTCTGGAAAACAGATCCATACTCCGAATCTTTAAGGCTGATATGAAACCCAGATAAGTGTGTGTGTGATGTGGAAGTTACCCTGGGAAAATGTAACGGAGGGAAATGAAGCCGGCGCAGGAGCTGCTGCTGGGCTAGGAGGGATTCCTAAAGGCTGGAGCACTGCATTCTCCTTTGGTGTTGATGTGAGCGAAGCCACCTCTGGAGGCTGGAGGCACCATGTGCCAATAGACGATGCCCCTGCCGTGCTTGGAGCCAGAGAGTCAGGCAGGTTTCTGGGGCCGATCGCTCTGTCTGGGGGTCCCACGCTCTACCTCGGTAGTTACAACACAAGATGACACGGCCGCTAATGGCAATCTTCTCTTGGAGAGTTTCCCTCTTGGCTTGGATCTTTCTCAACAGCTTGGAAGCCCTGCAAACACTCTGCTCTTGAGAAAGGCAGAGGCTGCCTTGGAGAGCACATTTGCCCTGACTGGCTTGTTACTGGGCAGAGTGGATACACTGTGATTGAACTCAGAGCTCTTGAACTCGACCCGCGCCTTGAAAAACAAAATGAAGGCAAGGGAAAGGTTTGAACTTCCTCCCTTAACCCACATCTGGCTCAACAGCCTCCTTTTCCTGTTAAGACGTCAAATGTGATATGACAGCGTACCATTTATCACTTAGACATCCTCCGCTGGCTTCCTCTTCCTTTGCCCTGTCTCTTCCACTTACTGTAGGTCAAACTGAGACATTTCTTACAGGGGAGCTTTCAGCTTGGGTGACACTTCCCTGATTCTGAATCTTGTTCCAAAATGCCACAAGCAAAGTCGCCAGCCTAGAATATCAACATGTCAGAGGGTTTTCATTTTTTTAGACACAACTCAATCATTTTTCTTCCAGCTCATCTAGGAGTTTCATTTGGCAAATTAGTGTCTAATCCTACCAGGGAAATTCAGAACCACCACCATCCAACACTAAAATCTGCTTCCCTCTACCCCTTTGACTGATTTAACAGGGAATGCACATGCATAGATTTTATACCGAAGCTGTCCAATAGAACTGTCCAGAAGGACGGAAGTGTTCCATATCTGGGTTGTTCAATATGGAAGCTGCTAGCCACTATCGAGCAACTGACAAGTGACAACTGCAGCTGAAGAACGGAATTTTAAACTAGGTTAATTTTAATTAATTTAAATTCAAAATTATATCTAGATACACACTAATGTACAGTAGAGAAAGACTGTAGGAAAGATTGTACCCTGAGCTGTGCTATTGATGAAGTAGCGGTAAGATATTTTTTAAATGGCAATTATCCATTCAGCTGGTTTCTCTAGCCCCAAACATTGGTAATGAGTCCCCATAGGGTATATGCTTACTTTGGTTGGCCTGAACTGGTATCTCAGAAAAAGCTAAAGTCGAAGATGCCAAATTGTTGAAATGGTGCATTTCTGTTGAGGTTTGAAGACAAAGAGCAAAAAAAGAAATGGCCTAGTGGGTGGGTGACGTAATGGGATGCAACCAAACCAGAGTGCAAACACTTTGCAAAATATTACTAATGGGATGGGGTTTGGCATTCTGGCCCTGGACCTATGCTCCAGTATTCATTTGTTCATTCGTTCATTCATTCATTCATTCGATATTTACTAAATCTCTACTACATACCATGTATAATATCTCGGTTTCTTCACCTATAAAAAGGGAAGAAATAATATATAATGCCTAAATAAATAATGTGTGTTGTATCTGGATGAACTGTGAACCACCAGGGACATTTGGACAATGGGTGTGTCGCAATTTTCTTTAGGCTTCTCAAGTAGGAAGACACGTTCAGATTGGAAGGGGTGGATACTTGAACAGCAATTGAAACTGGAATGGGGTAGGAGTGGGATGAAGGCAGAGGATAAAGAAATCATTAACCATTTTGGATGATTATTTGAGATGGTTCAAATCCCTGCCTCCATAAAAATAATAATATCCTGAGAGTATGAAAAGATTCACAGGTGGAAATCCAAGAGATCAAAAGGAAGGGGAGAAAGGAAGAAAACCAGATTTTTAAATGTCTTGTTTAAAAAAAACAAAAACAAAAACCTAAAACATGAAGAGACAACAGATTTCAGAAACCATAGGGTGGTGACTTTATACTAGCATGATCTAACTATGGATTATTAGCAAGTTGATTTTAGAAAGAAGAAAACGGTATCTAGTATCTCAAGGAGAGGATGCAGTACAAGTATGTTTGGATCTCGGGAAGGCATATGGCGGTGTCCCTCGAGAAATAACTGAAGACAAGATGGGAAAATGTGAAACGGATGGGAAGAGCTAGAGAATCTGCAGCTACTTAACTTTATTCGGGGAGATCCTTAAGGTTTCATTCTTTCTGAGCTCAAGAGAAGGGTCTGTAGGTATTTGGGCTGGTCCTGTTCGAGTCCATTGTAATTTTAAATAAGGATTATGACTATGGCACTGGAGGAGATAATTGCTAAGTGAAATAAGTCAAGCAGAGAAAGACAATTATCATGTGGTTTCTCTCATCTATGGAACATAAGAACTGGGAAGATCGGTAGGGGAAGAAAGGGATAAAGAAAGGGGGGTAATCAGAAGGGGGAATGAAACATGAGAGACTATGGACTATGAGAAACAAGCTGAGGGCTTCAGAGGGGAGGGGGGTGGGGGAATGGGATAGACCGGTGATGGGTAGTAAGGAGGGCACGTATTGCATGGTGCACTGGGTGTTATACGCAACTAAGGAATCATCGAACTTTACATCAAAAACCAGGGATGTACTGTATGGTGACTAACATAATATAATAAAAAATATTATAATAAAAAATAAAATAAAAAATAAAAACTTTAATAAATAAATAAATAAATAAATAAATAAATAAATAAGGACTATGAGATGTGTTCATTAAATCTGCAGCTGGTACAAAATGGAAAAAGTTAGAAAGCTAGGTGACCCATGAGGGTCCAGAAAGATTTACATAGTTTAGAACAAGAGACTAAAATCATGAAGATAGAATTTATATGTGTCAAGTCTCACAGCATTGAAATTAAAAACTTTTCTTTATTTTGTCCAAATTATGAGATATAGAGGGTCCTGCCTGAAAAGCTACTCATGAGAAAAAGCCCCACGGGCATGAGTTCTCCCTGATAGTTGAACAGCAATGAGACATAAATCCTGTGTTACAGGCTCAGATTAAGGGAGAGGGACCTTCCTGGCTTGTGTAATCCAGAAGAGGATACCCAGAACAGGAAGGGGTTCAGGAAAGCATTCCATCCGAGCCTCATTTAAAAAAGACTGGAGTTGTTCACCTTGGAGAGGTAAAGATTCAGGAGTGACATTCCTCCAAGTTAGGAAGATCTTTCACGTGAAAGGGACTTGAGCTCAGGGAGCAATTGTACACAAAGATGCCATCAGATCTTGAACAGCTAAGGCAATGGTTATCAGAGTGGGGTCCTGGCACCCGCAGCACCAGCATCACCTGGCAACTTGTTAGAGAAGCAAATCCAACCCCCACCCCCATCCCCAGCACCTGAAACCCACTGAATCAGACACCTTGGGATGGAACTCAGCAATCTGAGTTGTAACCAGGCTTTCTAAGTGATTTGGGTGCCCATTAGTGTTTGAGAGTCACTGTGCAAAGGTGAGACTCTGCTGCCTCTTGAATTCTCATTGGCATAAAACTTGGAATGCTCTCCTGGCTTGACGCTCTAAGATTCCTAGAGGGTGACGTGGGAAGGAAATGTGGAGGGTCAATTATCCCGTTCTTCAAGAGAATGCATATTTTTTAAAGTGCCTAGACTTGTACTTTTAAAGGGTTCTGGAGAAAGGAGATAGGACTAATGTGCAGACACGAAGTAAGAGATGATGCCTACTCAAGAAAGAGACTGTAAATTCCCAGTGAAAGGTTTGGGGCTGATGCAGGGGAGATCTCCTCACAGAGCTCCGGTTCTCCATTGCTGGAGGGAGAGAAATGGCAGGTACTTTGTACTGGGAAGTCCTACCTGTGGAAGTCTGGATCAGACAGAATGAAGATTTGTTCTAGTTTTATGTTTTCTGCCTCAAAGGGATGTCTCTCAGCCCTCAAATGTCCACAGAGCTGACTCTTTCACATCTACCCATGTCACCTCCTCCCAGGAAGCAAGATGAACCCCCCGGGCTTTTGCAAATTTGAACCCATTGACAAGGAGAATGTGGGAGCTCCTGAATTTCTCCTTCGCAGTTCAGGATCAAATTCCAACTCTGAAGTTGGTTTTACTGGTAGAAGTCCTGCTTCATGGAACCAAGCCATGATTCCAATTTCCTAGTTTGTTTCTTGGTCAGCAGTTGAAGATGGGGCTGAAACCCTTGAGTGGTGCCAGCTGCTAGATTTTTCTTTTTCTGATTACTTTCATCAAGAGAAGCAATATAAGACCACTAGCTAAGGAGCTCGACCCCAACCTAGCCCCTGACTGTACGATTTGGGCAGGTATTTCTCATTGCTTTGACTTCCTTATATGTAAAATAGGGAGAATCAAATTAGTTTATGCAGGTAGTGGGCATCTGTGTTCATCATGAAATAGACAAGGATGCTACGTAACCCCAGCCTCACCCCTTCCCTGATCTTCTCAGGAGGAGCCTATAGCTTAGTTTCTCTGCTCACAGTAAAGTTGCAGATTGAAGAAAGCAAAGCAAAGTTACACATAAAAGGAAATGGAAGGAGTCCAGAAGGGCATTCTAGATCAGAGGGCTGGGAAGAAGATGAAGAGGTTGGCTAGAGTTTGTAGGGGAACAGAGGAGGAGGAATGGGGAGCAGCTGACATGACAAGAGGACTCTGCGAAAGTAAAGTAGTCTGTGTGGGATATAAAATAACTCTCCCCTGGCCTCAGTAAAGACTCGCATTACTGTTCAAGGCTCTTGAGGTCGATGGATGTTTCTTTTGCACTGGACACTGGGCCTCATCTAATTGGCATCTACTTGGCAGGGGCCAATTAGATGATCATTTCATCTGCTAAAGAGCCAACCAACTCCTGTAGGTGTGTCTGGGTTACATTCGTCCAAGACCAACCCATTGCCATTGTCCAGCTTCCCAACTTCCAACATATAAATATGACTTGTTAGATTATTTGAATGTATTTCCAGTTGGGGGTTGACCAGTTGTTCACAATGACAGTAGATCCTGCAAGCAAAATTCTAAGGCAAGTCTCATCTTATGCCATGGCACAGAAGAAATACCAGAAGAAAATACTGGAGTCATTTTCAAACAATATGTTCTGGTTATGGATTGCTGGGAACACATCTTGGGAGACACAGTCAGGGAAGGTGTGCAGAGAAGAGCTACCACCATAATTCAGAGCAGAATTTTACATGTACCTGCCTACAAAGACTGCTGAGCATAGGTGGATTTTTTTCAACTTCCCCTTCCAAAAGCATTTACTCTAATAAATATACAAGATGAAATAATGATCATGTCACTGGTGCATAAGAAGGATAATAAGATATTAATATACAGCCCAAATAAATTCAACTCCCTTTGAGGGAAATAGCTAACTTGCCAATATGTATGAATCAATTTAACTTATAAAGGGAACAGAGGTGCTCATTGGATTATACCAAGAATAGTGATTAACAGACTGTCAATTGTAATATGAATTTTGTCTCTGCCCAAGTAAAGGTTTAAAATTCATTTCATTTTTTATGCATAAAATTCTGCGACTTATCTTTTTTAAATTTTAAACTCTATATGTTCTCTGTATAAGAAAAAAAATATGAGGAAAGGGTTGAAATGAAACAACAACAAAAAGCCTAAATCTTCTTTTTTTTATATATGCAAGCGTGTATGTATGTTATGTTCTTAAGGTAAGATTATACTTTATACACCCCAGTCCCAGCTTGGTTTTTTAACATGCATGAATATATTTAATAGATATTTCTTGAACATCTACTAGGTGCCTGACTCTTTATTAGGCTCTGAGGAAGTGAAACCAAGAGCCTGTCCTCAGACCTTAGAGTCTAGAGGGAGAGGAAAGAAAATAATCAAGCAGATAAATAAGTATATAATTACAGACGCCGATATGATTTATATTGTGTAAAATATGTAATCACAAATTATGAAGTGAAATCATAGAAAAGAGGAGAATAATAGGGAAGAGCTATTCAATAATTAGGTTGTGGGTGCATCTCTCAGAAGGTGAGATAGAAGGGGACAAGCCACCAAACATCCTTCGAGCCAAAAGAAGGCAGGGTTTCAATCAGAGAGATTATTATAAAATGTTATAAATAAATACTCCATTTAGTCGGTATTATTATAAACTCCATTGTACAGAAGGGAAACTGAGACTCCAGAAGCCCACGGAACTTTCTCAAAGACATACATTCACTGTTGATCTGACCTAGCTTTGGATCTGGATATGAGCTCAGCTGGTTAACTACTCAAAGGTTTAACTACACCCCATGGCTTTGAAAGCAGATTTCCCCAGAGTAAATATCTGCTCAAAGATGTCACACCTGCTGTTTTTGGTTTTGTTAGTTTATCTTCCATTACAGTGAGCACATTCTCCATGCACCATTCCAGACACCAGCAGCACACAGCAATGGCAGAGACCGCTCTCCTCTGTGACCCACAGAATGGTGATACCCTCCGTGAACGGACACTGGATGCTATCAGGCATTTGCATTCGACTGGCCATCCCACATCTCTGCACTTTTAACCCTTCCTATAAGCATGTGGACGAGATGGAAAGTCTCTTAATGCACAAAGAGCCAAGCGAGGCTTTCTTTTTCATATCTATTTATAGCCTTCCTAGCTAGATGGAAATCCATCCTTAAGATCCCACCATCCACCACTAAAGGAGAAAAACAAAAACCACCAGGTCAAAGCATGAGTCCCAATGGGAAGTTATTAGTGTCATCTTGGTATTACGCTAAGTCTGGACCATCATTTTACATGAATAGCCAATGCATGCTGAATAAGGCAATGTTGCCAGCACACTCACTGTGAGCTGTGTTTGAGTGTGTGTGTGTGTGTGTGTGCGTGCAATCTTTATTACACGTAATGTAATAATGGGTACTTATTGATCACCTGTATATGCCCAGACCTTTGAGGACAGTATGTCTAAATAGGATAATGAGAACAGACCAAAGTTCTAATGTCTACATCACAAATATTCACAATTCAGCTCTATTACTTATAACACTTGCTACTTATAAGCAATTCTGGTAACTTAAGTGAAGCCAAATAGTGAAGAAGGTAGAGCATTAGAGAACACTCCCCTCATCGCATGAGGATTCCAATGAAGAAATGGAGGTAATTTCTTATTAATGAAATCTCTTGAGGGCAGAAGTTTTAGTCAGTGACTTCCCAGTTAGCAGAGTGCATAGTCGATTGGAAACAAATAATAAACAGTAATAATTTCTTCATGAATGGGCGAAAACACAGTGAGCTCGTAATGTGATGAGATTCTTGTCTCAAGCTTTCTGTGTCATTTTGTTAAAAAACCCATTTTAGACTCACAACTAAATTATAGGGCCTGCTCTCCTGTTTTCACCTCCTTCTCCTTTCCCAGTACTTAAGTGATATAGAAGACCTATGAGGAATTGAAATAAATAAATGCATAATTACGTTCATTTATAATGCATTAAATTCAGCTACATATCTTTGCCCGAGTTACGCATGCTGGTCTGGCTCGTGGAGAAATAGCACGCACTTTATAACCTTTGCAGAGTGTTCATATTTCTTGGCTGTTACGATTTCTACATTATAGTAAAAGTAAGTCACGCAGATGTTTAAAAAGCCAACTGTCTGCTCTTAGATGGATTCCTCACCATGGAGCCTCTTGCTCAAGTGGACGATCTTCAGGTTGAATGGACCTGCCACCATCTACGGCACACGTGATAGTTTTCTTCAACAAGTAGGGGCCATTTCGTCATTTGTTTCTCTTGAATGTGTATTAAATCCATTTTAAAAACCAAACAAACAACTCTGGGGCAATCTGCTTATCAGAGAAGCACGCCCTTTCTCCATCTATAAACCTTTGTTTGTTTTTCCTTATCACTTTCCAAGAAATAGGTAATAAAATGGCATGAAAAAAATAAGGGATTTCAGAAATGACTGAAATTGCTGATCGCTACCAGACACAAACACAGAAATCTTAGAGTACCTTGAGGACAGGGCCAGGAGGAATATGCTGTCTACACAGAGCACAGCGTTAGCGTCTTTTACGCACATTCTCATGACAATCAGGAAGACCGGTAGTGGGATCTGCCCATTTCACAGGTGAGAGAACTGAGGCCCAGAAAAGTTAAGCCACTAGCTTAGCAGGGCCCAGCTGATTAGTCACAAAGTCAAAAACTCATCTAGCTTGACTTGTGGTTCATGCTTTTTCCAGTCTAGGATGGTTTTCCTACCCCGCTTCATTATTATTGTCCTAGAAGGAGGCCCCTTCAACCTGAGTCTTGAGGACATGAAATCTGGATCTGTTTCCAAAACAGTTACTCACTTTAGAAAACCGACCACATGCGAGACCGTCCCATGTCTGGTTGTGGCGGGACAGGCTGGGAGGCTCACCTTTGAAATCCACCAACAGCTTGTAAACTCTTCTTTGCAAAACAGTCAATGGTCAGACTCCATCCAACGCTAACCCTACCCCCAGGAAGCCTCTCCCATTGGCTACAGACCGGTCCTCCTTTGGATTTGCCTTGACCTTGAGTAACGAAACAAAGATACCAACAAACAAAACACTTTAAGTTTTTGTGAACCAGGTGGCCTTTGACATCCTTGTTTGTCTTGATCACTCAGGTGAGCCCATCTTTAGATCATTTTCCTCATTTTTCTTTTTTTCGGAAAAAATCTTTCACGTGGCTCGTCACGTGGTGTGTGTGTGTGTGTGTGTGTCCCTAGACATGCGTTGGTGACCGTGTGTATGAGCCTGTTCCTAAATATTGGGGGTGAAGCTGTGGGCGTCGGAGCATTAACTGGCCTTGGCCGATCCGAACGGCTCTCCTTGAAAGCCGGGTTTATTTTGGCAACACTGCATTTCTCCCCAGTTTCCTCTGACCTCCTGTATTACTGTCTGTGGATTATTTTTTTTACCGAGGGAGATACTTAGGCATGGGCTGGAGGAGATAAGTGATACGGTCAAATCACTACTGCCAAAGCTTGAAATTCCTGACCACTTTAATAGCTCTGGCTGACCTCTAAATGAAACGCCACCTTTGGTTATTAACATGTCTCTCACTGCTTTTATGATTTTTCAGAACATAATTTGTCACAGTTTTTATCTGCACAGAGCAAGCTTTAAGCTTTTAAAAATGTGAGTTATCTTTTTACAACTGCTAACAATTACACATCACAGAACAGGCTGCTCTGAAAACCAATTATGAAAAACCGGCATGGACTCAGCATTCAGCCCTGGAGTGAGCTCTTGCCACGCGGAATTATAGATTTCTGAACTCTTGCCACGGAGCTGCCGGTGCTCGGGAACTGGGAACCAGAAACTGAACTTGGAAATGGCTTGTGAGATCCGGGAGATAAGATAGGGGCAGAGAAATTAATTGTCCTTGTACGGTATGATCATCTGATCAGCGGACCACAGGGCTGTTCCAGGTCTGAATGTGCGGAGGGAGGGGGCGTAAGTGGGGGGGCACTTCTGCTGGAGGAAGGCTTGCTCACACCCGGGCATCCCGTCTGTCATTCAAAGGCCACCTGCTTGCCCTGAGATGCTTATCAGGGAGGGTTCTGGCTACTGTTTCAGCCTCACAAACACGCATGATTGCAGGACAGAAGCGTACTGTCTCGCCACTGTCCTGGCTGTCGGCACACAGCCGTGCTCGCCCGCACACTCGCTATCCTTGCTCTCACCCACAGCTAATCGAGGGGTAGGGTCATGTTCGCTGGTGTAGCGTCAATGGAGTGTGTGGTTCAGCCTGCAAACTCCAGAGATGGCCACGTGGGCTCACACCCTAGCCCTGAAAGCCAGTGCTCTGAGACGAACAAATCTCTCAGCCTCTTTGTGCCTCAGCTTCCTTATCTGTAAAATGGGATTAATAAGTACATGCCTCTCAAAGAGGCTGGGGAATTAAATGAGCCATGTAGAGCACTTAGGAGAAGGTCAATCAGTTATTTTATTATGGTAGTTGCCTTATTCCCAGGTATCCCGCTTTTAACCCCAGGTATCTGCACAGAGCTGGGAGGGGGGGCCCGGTCTGAAGCACAGCCAGAGACATGAAGGGCGCAACCGAGTCCACGAGGAGTGCCTCCTTGCCATTTGGATTAAGGTGAAAAGATTTTATTTCATGGCAGTTGAGATGATGATGAAGAAGTGGCAGGAAATGGTGTGAAAGCTAGGGGCAGCCTTTTCAATGTAAGACTGAAAGAAACATCTGTGGTTAGACCACGGAGAAAAGTAGAGCAGGGAGGGAAACAGGGCCACCCTGGATGGGAGCCTCTGCCCCCTGCGGCCCTCAGGTGGGAACCCAGGCCACCTTTTGTGTCTAGGAGATGCTCAGGGAATGGCGAACAGGGGGAGGGAATGGAAAAGCAGAGACTTTCAGGTGTCCTGTCCTTATCTAGCTCCCTAGGCGGCTGATGGACAATGTGACCCCCATTCCCAGAAAAGGCAACACTTCTTGATAAAAGAGAGGGGACAAGAGAGATGGGGAGAGAGAACAAAAGGAGTAAGCAAGGGAGTTGATGAGCACGGGGTCACCCGTCGAAGATGGGCTGTGCTTCCATGGATGGGCTTATTTAAGCCAGAGGCAGCCACCACAGTGCCTAAGAATGTTACTGATGAGAGTTTTACTCACAAAGTAGGATTCGCACTTGTTAGGAAGGAAAGGAGACTTACAGGCGGCCTGAAGCCCACCTAAGTGCCCATGCCAGGCGGATGGCACGGTGGGGACCAAGCCCACGTTCATCTAGCCATCCCAAAGCTCGCCCTCCTTCAGCACACGGGAAACTGAAGATTTCCCCACATGGCTGCCAGGTGCCAAACTCAGGGAGGCTCCCAGGAGAGCCAGGGCTCTGCGGCCATGCTCCCGGCTGGGGGGTCCTCAGCTCCTCCCGGGGCTAAGTGAATGGAGACACCCCAATAACAGCGGGTTCATTCCGGGCCTTGGCAGCTCCTGCCTCCCTCTTCAAATAACTACTAAAAGACTCTCTTCCAGGAAGTGATTTTTTTTCTGTCCTTTCCAGGACCACTGTCTGCCTCGGCCCCGGGGGTAAAACATTCCCTCCGCTCCCATCTCCCTGGCAGGAAATCCATTCAGAAAGGATGTTGATTATCTTCTTCAGCACTTATTTCCTTGACAGGATTTTGATTCCGTTATTTCTCATTATACCCCCAATATGTTTTGGCAGCCCGGGTTTGCAGATGGGAACAAACAAAGGCTTCAACAGTCCTTGGGCTGTACCTTCTGACTCGACTCCAAACTGATTTCTTTGGGGGCTGGCTATTGCCTTGCAGGGCTGGGCCAGGGGGCCGGGGCTCACGTGCATGGCTGGCCAACACCCAGGGCTGGCCGGTTTCCAGAGCACAGGATTCCCAGACAGGGCTGCAGGGGTTGGGACATTGAGCCCCTCTGCCTCATTTGATGGAGTCGGGGCCATGGCCCCCAGGCTCTCTGGAGGGAGGGGAGGGTGCAAGACGACCACAGACTTCACCCTCTGCACATGCAGTGCTCTTAATGGGCCTTCTGCCCAGCTAGTCCTCAATGCTAGTTACAACTATTCACCTCTGGAGGGATAGACCCAGCCCAAGCAGCCGGGGGGATAGACCAGCCCAAGCAGCCGGGGGGATAGACCAGCCCAAGCAGCCACACGTGTACCAGCACCCTCCTCTTAACCAGGGGTCTAGATCCAGGGGGACCCTATAGTAAAGGGAAGTCCACCCAGAGGCAACCTGGTGACCTGGAATACGGGCACCAGGCCAGTCAGATCCTCTCCCTCTGGCCATTTGAACCAGGACATCAAAAGCCTGAGCTGGCAGCGGGCAGGGTCTAAAGTAGAAAGTGGTATTTATTGAGGGGCTGGAGGGTTGTAGGGCCAGGAGAACTTACTAGGGTGCTAAAGCAATAAGCGAACAGAAGAAGGTGACTGATGACAATGACGATAATAAGAACTGTGGTCACGGTCACAGTTTTGAGTGATTACAGGTGCCAAGCACAGTCCCAAGTGCCTTGCGTGTTTTCCCTCATTTCACCTGCACAGAAGCACTCTCTGAAGTGGGTTTGGGATGCTCCCTGTTCCCCAGATAGGGAAACTAATGTCCCAAGTGCGTCTTCTAAAGCTCACGTTCTTTACCATCACACTCGCTAGACGGTCGCGCACGTAGTTCTTAAGAAAGAGTGAAAACTAAAGCGAGAACCCAGAGAGAAGAGGAGAGCTGGAAACGGCCCGGCTCAGGGTTGCCGCAGACCCCATCCTGACTAGACTGGGCCTGGGAGGAAAACAGCCTCCTTCCATTCTTGCGGTAACTTGATTGGATCTCTATTCCTGGCAGCCAGGAGTCAGACTGAAAACCTTCCTCTCAGACTCTGTTTAAAAGTCTTTTCTGCTGGGAGGCTCTCCCCGACTTCCTCCTTATCCCACAGGCCAAATTGGTTCCTCCCTCCCCTGGGCCTCCCTGGCGGCTGGCTCATACATCTTTTACTGCCTCTGTCTCACTGCATTTTGATTATTTGTTTACAGCTCTGTTTCCCCAACCAGACAGGACACATGTTCTTTAAATCCCAGCACGTAGCACAGAACCGAATATATAGTAGGTGCTTATTAAATGCCTATAACATTTATTCATTCTCCCAACTGATATATATTGTGCCAGGCATTGTTCTAGGCCAGGGGTCTGCAAACTGTGACCTGGGGGCCAAATATGGCCCTCCGCCTGTGTGCAGTAAATAAAGTTTTATTGGAACACAGTTATGTTCCTTCACTCATGTGCTCTCTGTGCCCATTTTCATGCTCTAATAGTGGAGTTGAGCAGTTGTGAAAGAGACCATATGGCCCGCAAAGCTGGAAAATATTTACTCTCAGGACCTTACAGAAAACGTTTGCCGACCTCTGGTCTAAGTGAATGATCCCCAAACTTGCCTGCACGTTTGAAAACTTCAAAACACACTATCATCTGTGTCTCACCCCCCGAGATTGAGATTCACCTGTTCTGGCCTGGGTTTGGGGAACTATAAAAGGTTTCCAGATGATTCTACTGTGCAGACAGATTGGAGGACCACTATTCTAGGCACAGAAGATTAGCTAGTCATGGTTACACTAAATTAGTAACGAGAGTAAGGATAGTAATTGTAGCAAATTAGTAATTTGTCAAAACAACGACAACAGCAACAACATCAGGCTTGAGAAAAAGCCTTGGCCATCTGGTTGTACCTCGTTCGGGGATGAGGGCAGATCTGAAGAAGGCAGGTGACCCTTCGCTTGGGCTGGGAGCCACGCCTTCAGTCTCCATGTCCACGGCTCCTTCTGTGACCCTGCAGTGGTCCCTTGTGTCTGATCCTACTTCACCCAGAGAAAATGACAACATTGGGCTGAGACCAGACCAGAGAAGCGAAGCCACTGAGAAGGGAGGAACTTCAACTAGCGATGGTGGGCATCAGGGAGTGTGCTCTGCCAGGGAGGCTGAAGAGGCAGCCAGAGCCTAAGCTTGCAGGAGCCAGGAGTTCAGGTCAAGCAGGTGGATTTGACTTGAAGGGAAATAGTAAGGTTATCGACAGGTAGGAAACATGCTCTGATATGCACTCCAGAAGATCCCACAGCTGAGGAGCACTACTTTGGCAAGATGGAGAGGAGGCACACGGGCTGAAGCGTGTCCTCCCAAAGTTCGTGTCCACTGGAGTTTCAGACCTTGTTTGGAAATAGGAATTTTGATGTTGTACCTGGTTAAGTGAGATCACAGTGGATTAGGGTAGGCCCTAATCCAAAGACAAGCTTCATTATAAAAGGGCCATCTGAAGACGCAGGGAGACACGGGGAGAGAGAGAACAAACGCCATGTGACTCGGAGGCAGAGATGGAGGGACGTTTCTGCACACCATGGAATGCCAAGGATTGCCAGCCCACACCGCCAGCTTGGAGAAAGGCATAGAACAGAGTCTCCCTCAGAGTCTCCAAAAGCAACTGACCTTGCCAACACATTGATTTTGGACTTCTGGTCTCCACAACTGTGAAAGAACAAATATGCATTGGTTTGAGCCTCTAAGTATGTGGGGATTTGTTACAGGAGCAAAAGGAAACTCATATAGGAGGGGAGATGCGGTCTGGGAACGATGAGAGAGGACGAGAGGCTCAGTAAAAACAAGAACGAGAGAGACAGATGAGAAGGAGGGAGGCAGATGGAGAGAGGGGAGCGAGAAGGAAGTGAGAGCTGGCAGCGAATGCTCCCTGGTTGTTTGCAGACTGAACAATTCCCGCAGCCCAGCCTCCTAAGGGGAGGCTTTGTCTCAATGTCTTGGAATCTTGGAGAGATGTGTCCCTATTAGTTAAGAGTTAAAAGAGGAAATGACCGAATCTCTTGTGCACGGAGGGCCCTAGGCACCAATCTGAGAACTCGGGCAACTCCAGAGAAGGAGCTTGTCCTGTGGGACAGGGCCCGCGGGACTCAGGTCAGGGCTGGGGGCACCAGGAAGCCACACTCCTAGGGCCTTGGAAGCAGAAGCCCTCCTGGGGCTGCTGGGCCCACCTTGGGTCTATGTGGACCATGCCCCGTGGAGCTGCTGTAACTGTTAGGACAACCTATAGGTCTAAGCAGATTAAATTAAGGGTTTAATACTCCAGAGGAAAAAGGGGATGCTCACAACAAAAAGAGTTACACCTTCATGGTCATTCAAGGAACTGGAAAACCCAGATTGGGGATGGGGGGAACAAACTTGACTCAATTTTTATACATCCCCAAGGTACAATGCATTCTCCTGTAAAACACTTCTTTTGACCTACTATCAATACCCCACTAAGAAGATATTTTAGTGTAGTGGTTAAATACAAGGGTTCTAGAATGTTCTGGTTCAAACCCCAGCTGGATGGGTGTCACATGACCTGAGGCTCAGGTTTCTCTTCTTTAGAATGGGTCAGTACTGCTAATTCCTTCACAGGGGGTTTAGGGGATCTCAGCAAGAGACCGCATAAGGAAAAAAGTGGTTCCCAACCTGGCTGCACTTTGGGGTCATCTGGGGACCTTTAAAAGGCACTGACGCCTGCCTCCCACCCCCAGACATTCTGATTTAGCAGGTCTGGGGTGCGACCCAGGCATCGGGTTCTTAAAGCTCCCTGGGTGATTCTAATGTGCATCCAAGTTTGGGAGGCACTGGCCTAAAGCACCTCCCGCACAGGGTAAGCAGCCCACAACCAGCAGCCCCAGGCGGCAGACACGGCCCTAGTCTCTTCCACACCAATGAAGAGCATGTGCCCTCGGGGGCCAGGGGCCTTGCCCCAAATACTTCCCACCCGCTCGTCACTTGCCCTCTCCGAGGTCCGTTTACTTCTTTGTAAAATGGGAACTAGAATGCTTATCTCCCACAGGTAAATTGCCAGGATTCAGTGAGCAAATGGGTAAAAGGCACTTCCTGAGGTCCTGACCCACGGTGCTCAGGAAAGGGTGCTCTCCCAACTCATAACTGCTTTGGTGGGAATGGCTTTGCAATCCATCTCTGCCACAAAGAGCAAGGCCACAGCACCGGGCCTTTACCAGAGCTCTTGCCCTCGCAGAGAGAAACGCGGGGTCCCGTCGATTCGTGGAGAGTTAGAGGCAGATTAATGCCGCTTTGTTCTTTAAATAGTGCAGAGCCCATGTCTTACTCTCTGTTTATCTGCCTGTCGAAATCAATGGTGTAAATAATGAGGCCGTGTGATATTTGAATATTTCTATTGCTCATATTTTTCATTCTAATTAAAGCCAAAATGTTCCTTTTTAGAAATCAGTAGGAATAATAAAAACCCAGCTGCCTGAATATAATATTGTAGTTTTGGTTTAAAAAAAAAAAAAAGAGAGAGAGAAAGAGAGAGAGAGAGAGGCAAGCACTGTGTGATCATGGGAGACTGGCTATAAGCTATGGGCTCAGTTTTCAGGGAGGACAGACCTATCCTTGGAATCTCTGGACCCCAGGACCTGCTAGTTTCCCTTTCCTTTGGGGCCCCAGGATTATCAAGCTGGGTGTGGTTATGGTCAATGATAGGAGATCCTCCCATTGCTTAGGGCCAGGCTGGCTCCAGGGCTGGACCCCACCTCCCAGGCTGAGGGCCCCACCAGCTGGAGGAAGGACTTTCTGCAGCGCCCAAGAGGTTAGCATAACCTGAGGCACGGGCGGTATTATACACCTGCCCAGGTGGCTGGTGACCCGACAGTTCACCTAACAGAAGTGCAGGACTCGTTCCGGCCCAGAAGATGTACGTTTCCTACAGCTGTTGTAACACATGCCCACAAACTTGGCTCCTTAAAACAAACACAAATTTATTCTCAGTTCTAGAGGTCAGAAGTCCGTCCCTAATCTGAGCTAAAATTAAGGTGTGGGCAGAGCTGCATTCCTTCTGGAGGCTCAAGGGAAATATCTGTTTCCTGGCCTTTCCCAGTTTCTAGAAGCACCCTCATTCCTTGGCCTGTGGCCCCTCCTCCACCTTCAAAGCACGTTACTCTGACCTCTGCTTCTTGTTACATCTCCTTCTCTGGCACCCTTCTCTGACACTGACACTCCTCCCTCACTCTCACAAGGACCCTTACATTGGACCCACCCAGATAATCCTAGATAATCTCCCCATCTCAAGGTTAAGTGACTAGAAACTTTCATTCCACCTGCAACCTTAATTTCCCTGTAACAAATTCATAACATACTACATCCCCATTCATATTCATGTAATCCCCAGAGACTAGGATGTGGCCATCTTTGGGAGAAAAGGTACATTTTTCTGCCTGTAGCAGAAGAGGAATGGAAAGATGGAGGGGAATGATGCTCTCACTCAGGGCTCCTGGGACCAAGGGGCTGTCAGAACTCCCTGGCACCCTAGACGTACACAGGAGGGGTCTGATGGTATCAGCACCATGAGCTTGTGGCTGAATTCTGCGTGCGTGTGTGTGTGTGTGTGTGTATGTGTGTGTGTGTGTGTGTTTCTGTGTGTGTGTTGACTGGAGTGTATGAGTGTGTTGCATGCAATGGTGGCACAAGACCCTCCTGGGTCCCTATTTTGGACTTGACCCTCCCTCCACCTACACTGAACCACAGGTCATGAACCATTCCAGTCTGCCTTGCTCAGCTTCAAGCCCTGCCTGGGATTCACTTCCCCATTGCTTGCCCAACCCCCACTCAACTGACCCTCAAGAGTCAATTCAGATGTCCTCCCCACCCAGAGTCAGGCCAGAGAGCCCCCTGAATGCAGGCTTGGTTAAAGGAATGCACTGTCCCCCCATCACTGACCTGATCCAACTTACCCTACACTGAGAGGTAGTACTCTGGGGGCTTTAGGACTGACAGACCCGCCCTTGAATTCTGACTCTCTCCTCAGCCAACTGTTGGACCTTGCCCAAATAATTAATCTTGCTAGAACCACGCCTCCCAAATCTATAAAATGGGGATGAAGATAGCATCATGGGCTGTAATAAGAATGAAATGAAATAATCTATGCGAAGTGCTCATGACAAGATGAAGCTATAGCAAGTGCTCAGTCATTGTTAGATCATCAGTCATCATCACCACCACCACCATCATCATCATCATCACCACCACCATCATCATCATCGTCACCACCATCATCATCATCACCACCACCTCCATCATCATTATCACCATCACCACCACCATCATCAACATCGTCACCACCACCACCATCATCACCACCACCTCCATCATCATCATCATCACCACCACCATCATCATCACCACCACCTCCATCATCATCATCATCATCACCATCATCATCATCATCATCACCACCACCATCATCATCACCACCATCATCATCATCACCACCACCACCATCATCATCACCACCACCTCCATCATCATCATCACCACCATCATCATCACCACCACCACCATCATCACCACCACCATCATCATCATCACCACCACCTCCATCATCATCATCACCACCACCACCTCCATCATCATCATCATCGTCACCACCACCATCATCATCACCACCACCACCACCACATGACACGAAAGGAGGGAGCATGGCTCACCTTCTCCTATTAAAGATAGTCCTGCAGGGTTGACCGGGAAGATAGTCCCCAAACTGTGGTTCCCAGGGAGAACTCAGGTCTCCATAATCAAGGTGAACACACCGAGAACCCTAATGGTATTGACTCAGCTGAGTCAGAGAGCGAAGAAAGCAGCCACCAACACCTTGGGGTCATTTTCCATTTCCCAACAAATTTAAGAAAATCATGGGCTGGTCTGTGGATACAGCCTAGTCAGGGTCCCTCTGAGGGGCAGGGGAAGGTGGGAGGAGCCAGTGCTAAGACTTCCAGAGCCCTTAAGCTAGGAATAACCCCCAGGTGAAGGCATCAGTAGCAAATACAAAGGTGCAGAGTCACAATTCTGGCCCTTTTACCTGGAAAGCAGGGAGCAGGGGCGAACATTCATCCCTACCATAGCGCCTGTATGCTGACATAATTATCTCTAGCCCCCACTCTCTTCTCTACAGGGTCCTGGTTGGGATCGTAAGTTACGTGTTGAAGCTCACCTGCAGTCAGTTACCTGCCCAAATGCAGATTAGACGCTGGCAAGCACGTCAGAATCACAACCGCAATCTCAATGATGGCATCATCATGAATAATGGTCACAGTACCTGGTACAGGTTTAGAGCCGTGGTTCTCACCTGGGGCTATTTTGCCCCCAGGGAACAGGTGACAATGTCTGGAGACATTTTTTTGCTTGTGGTAAGTTGAGGTGGGTGCTTGCTATGGACATCTACCGGGCAGAGGCCCAGGGTGCTGCTAAGAACCTGACAACGTGCAGGCCAGCCCCTCGGCAGGGAATCATCCACCCCAGAACGTGAGCAGCGCCGCAGGTAGGAGACCCTGGGCCAGGAAGCTTCCCTGTGGGGTTTGGAGGGGCAGCTGGCACCAACGGGGTACATCTGAACTCTGCCTGCCACTTAACTCTAGCTGGGTAACTTGGAACAATTTTTAACGCTCTCTTAGCATAATTTCGTCTCCACCCAATGGAGTAATGAACGTCCCAGCCCCTGAGGGTCCTTGGGACACTTGAGCGAAGTAACCGTGCTGGGCTGGTACACCATGCTGGCTTCCGGGGAAGCGCTGTGTGCTTGAGCCAGGAGGGCTCCTTCCCATGTATTATTCTAGTTGCTCCTATTTCCTTAATTCAGAAACGGAGAGAAGTACACCTCCCCACAGGCTTCCTCTCAGATCGATGGCAGAGGTGACCTGTGTCAAGGTATCTGTGGATTTGGGTCTTACTACTCGGAGGCACTCTGCAAAGTGAACAGGGCCAACGTTATCGCCCCCGGCAACGGGAGCTGATGGGAATACGGAGCTGACCCGGCTACGATAGCCGGGGGGAGGAGCCAGGAGCCCTGGCGCCCAAGCAGTATCTTGTCCTTGGCCATCATGTTTGTGGAATCCCAGCAGTCAACTTTCAACCCTTTTTTATTGGGTGTGAATGTTGAGAAATGAGCTGGGGTATCCCCAGGCAAAGGAGGAGCTGCCACGTCCAAGCCCAACCACGTCCAAAGTCTGGGCGGCTGACCCACCTGCCCCAGGGAGGGGCCTGATAACACTCTGAGCCTCTGCACACGCAGGCCTCCGGCCCTGGTGCCTCGGACTCTGAGCCTGCCGATAAGGAAGCTCGGCCTTGCCTTCAAGGAAAGGGGCAGATCTCACCAGGAAGTGGAGAGGTCAGCCGTGCGAAGAGGCCTTGGACCCTGCCCTCCGCAATCTCTCAAAGGCCTGCCTCTCTCAGAAGCGGACACAGCATGGTGCTGGGTCCTCCGCTCTCGGTCCATTGCCCCATCTTCCCCAGTGAGCTTCTCCAAGCAAAGTGCATTTTTTTTTTTGCCTTCTTAGCTCCCCAAACTACTTGTGGTGTTGAGCTCTGTTTCACCGAGATCCCGCTTTAGTATTTTATTGAGCACTTACTATATGCCGGTGCACCACTTGCCATTCTCTCAGCAAATTCTCTCCAAAACCTTGCAAGAGCATTGTGCACCTCTCATCATTCAGCCCCAATTTGAAAGGGAGATGCAGCTCAGAGTAATTAAGCGAGCTGCCCAGAGTCACACAGCTTCTAAATAGAACTGGCTTTTCAATCCACACTCTACTGCCAAGCACTTCATATATTTTACTAGGGGTAGGATGATCTCTTCACTTTGAATTGTTGATCTATCTGCAAAATAAGCCAGTCCACGTCAAGTCTTTAAATTAATCAGGGGAAATTAGTTGGAGTTTTTTTGGGGGGGAGGGAAGGATGCCAAGATACCATCCTGGCATCCTGGCATGTACCCTCACAGAAATAATAAAAGATCACAGCCCAGGCCTCTCTGGGGCTTAGAGCATGCGGGATGTGGAAGCAAAAGCCATCAGAACAGAAGGGAAACAAGGCAATCAAGGGCTGTAAGGTGAGCAAGAGGAGATGGAGTCTGGGACAAAAGATGGGGGTGGCAACCGCTGGGCAGCTGAGCTAAATGCCCCCACGTAGGAATAGCCACTGTCTGGGGCTGCTGGTAGTGACCCTTACACAAATGTTGTCTACTGCTCATCAGCGACTTCCCAGGGCCAGGCGCTGTTTTAGGCACTGTGGCGTGCCTCCCGTCACAGAGTGCATTTAACCTCCCCAGAAGCCTCACGGATTGGGTGTTACCATTATTCCCATTTTACAGATGAGGGAACTGAGGCCAGGAGAGGTTAAAGGACATGTCTCATGTCGCTACTAAGTGGCTAGGAGCATGGGCTGTGGAGTTAGAAAAACCTGAGTTTGAGTTCAGACTCTGTCCCTGACCCGCTGTCAGAGACTCTGAGCTACAGTTTACTTATCTGTAAAATGGGGATGTGGGGTCCTCCCTTCACAGGACCTTTTGGGAAAAGTAAGGATTACGTGAGATGATGAGTGTTAGCTAGACATAGTATCTGGAAGGCAGAAACACCTTGGAAAATGAAGCTGTTCTCCAGGGTTTCAATGCAGGAGTGTGTATATGAGTGTGTCTGAGAGAGAGAGAGAGAGTAAGCAGGAGCCAGCAGCCACCTGGCCGGGGAAAGCAGGAGGAGGAGAGGAGACCCCCTATTGATCTCTGCCTCAGAGGGTTCAGGCCCACTCTTAACCCTTTCAAAGCGATGTAGGTCCTTTCAGGTGGGCCTCTCACTCCGACAGACTAAGCTGGCCCTGGGACCATCACTCGGGCGCTCCGGCTCCAGGCCGGCCTGTGAGCTCTCTGCCTGCCAGGCCCAACTCGGAGAGAGGCCGAGCATGGGGTGGGGCCTGGCCGGGCTCCAGCAGCAGGCCTGGCGCCCGGGCTGAGGCCAGAGACAGGCCAAGGTCGGCCAGCAGGGCCCGAGGGGAAAGGTTGGAGGTGCTGGGGGTGGGGTCAGATAAAGGCCACCGAGGCCCAGCCGCCTGGCAGGGCGGGTTCCTACATGGAGAGGAGCGGGGGAGGGGCGGGGGGGGCTCATGGTCAGTGGGGCAACATGGCAGTGCTCTTTCCTGTGCCTCCCGGGAGGGCCCACTGGAGAAACCGTCCCAGCGAGGCCACAGGAGGAGCTCTGAGGTGTCTTAACCCACATCCTCCGATGAGTCCAGAGACCAGGAGTGGCTCTGAGTCAGACTTGTCTGGAGGCTGGAGCCTTCTGCTCCCTTTACCACTCACAGTGATCCGGGCAGACCTGGGTCAAATCCTGGCTCCCACAGGTCCTAGCCTTTGCTGTGGCAGGTGAGTTCACCTGCACTTCAGTTCCCTCATCTGTAAAATGTGAAGAATCCTGGTAAATGCCTCCTGACTTTGTTTGCCCAGAGTTGGGCTAATGCCAGCACATGCTGACATGTTGGTTCAATACTCGGGCTTTGCTTCTATGACCATACTACCACTGAAAGCAGAGGCTCAGTCTCATCCTGCTCCTAAATGTCCATAACCAAGAGAGGCCCCCACGTGGGGTGGTACCCAGTGTTTGCTAAGCGGATGCGTGGGTAGGAACCATCAGGTCTCTGCAGCAAGCTGAAAAGCCAGGAAGCCCTCAGTCCCCCAAGATGGCATCATACTTAGAGAGCTCAGCATCAGGACTGCCCCACTGCCCAGTGAGAGGGGATGGTCCTGGCTGAGCCAGACTCTCTCCTCTCCCAGCCACTGCTAGGAACACCCTTCTTGGTTATGCCCGCTCCCAGCACTGCCCCCCGGAATGCCGCTCAAGGATTCCACCTCCTCCGGGAGCCTCACCCAACCCACCAAGCTGGACTGGGTGCCCACTGGCCTCTGGAGTCTCCCAAGAGTCATGCCCTATGGAGATGGTTTACTTGATTTCTGACACGAGCCCTGAAATCTTGGGGTCAGGAACACCACATAGAACAGGTCCTTACATAGAATAAGCACTTGGTAAATATTTCTGAACAAAACAACAAATGAGGAGGTGAGTTAGAGACCAAATATCTTCACAGACATCACAGCTGCAGGACCCAGGCAGATCAGATGATTTCCCAGAATGTCATTCTCTGGGGTCCGGACAGGATATCATTCCATAGTGCTTCTCATCTGGAAAATTTAAACGCTTGGATAAAGTGGACGTAGGAGAAGCATGCGAAGAAATTCACTTCTGCACACACAGTGTGGACCACGTAGCCCCACGTACTTCTAGACACACTTGAGATTATTTTGAAGCACTTTCCACCAGGATTTGTTTCCATTATGTGTTAAACCCCACTGACAAAGACGTCTGGTTTGCAAGGGCTCTTAAAATGCATTTTAGTGTTGGGAGCTAGATATATATATATATACACACACATACACACACACATATATATATATATATTTTAAAGAATCTTCCCTTTTAAAAGCTTGCGCCAAGAAGGGACCGGTGGGTGCTTCGTGCCCCTCAACCATAATCACTCTGCTTTACAGAAGCGGGTGCCGCGGACTCGGTTAATGACGCACACTGAGATGAGAGGTGCTGCGAGCTCTCCTTTTTTTAGCAGCCTGAGCACTATTTATTCTTAACTGTGAGTAAGACTGGGGACATCTCCCCAGTGGATGACAGCAAGGCGAGAATGGAATTTGCAAAACCAAAGAGGGAAATCTCAGATTTACATGGAAGTGTCAGCTTGGCTTCCTGCTTTTTAGCACAGTCGAGGGGCGGCAGTAAGGGAAGCTGCAAGTCTCCAAGCCTATCCCCCCCCCCCCCGTTAAAAGCATCGCCCCTCCCCCTCTCTCCCGTCTCCCTGTGCATTTCCACATGTACTCGTTCATTCACACACTCCCTCATTCATTCAGCGCCGCCCTACGTGCCTGTGCCTACACACGGCAGGTACTACTGGCTCATACGTAACTGTATAAACACACGCACCAGCGTCACTGAGCACTGGAAGATTAGATGCTGAGTCCCAAATGCCTGCTCTAAGGTCCCTTCTGAGGGTGGTAGCAACGTGGGCATGAGGTCCCCAACGCTCCCAAACACAGCAGCATGGCGGTGCCCTTATCCATGCCAAAGGAGTAAGATCACATCGTCTGAGAACCCCCTGGCACGCCAAGGAAATCATGCCGACGGGAATGAGGGGGCCATTCCTTTGGTGCGTCTATCTGCATTCCGTGACGTCTAAGCAAGAGGCCCCAGACACCTACGCAGGGACTTTGCCTCAGCCTCCAATGCAGAAATCCCAGGGACCCCACTGCATCGCAGAAGTAATGTGTCCAGTGACCTAAAAATGAAGGACTTACTGGCCAGCAACTTGCAGCAACAACACACACTGCATGTTAGACGCTTAGTTGGTGAAGTCATCTGCCCCCTGCCTGGGATGACAATGCCCCAGCCTCCCTTTGTCCTCTGTAAACACAGTACGTGGAAGTCACTCCCTCCCTTGCTTTCTTATCTCAAGAGGAAGGGCCCGTTCTTTGGCCAGCACCATTTATCCCTTCCATTCCCTTATATACCAAATATACAGTAAAGTTCATTTTCCAAAAGACCAAAATGTCTATGTTCCAAAGAAAGCCTTCAAATATGGACAAGTCACCCAGGTCTAACTTAGGGTCTTAACTGCAGTAAGTGAACCCATTCTTCGGGTTAGCATGATTCGTGACTAATGCTTAGTGGGCTCTTGTATTATTTCATTTAACAATGGCAACATAGGCGGTAGGAGGTACTGGCCTCATTTTGGGAAGGAGGAACCTGGGACTTCAGGGCGCAGACGCTGTCCCTCTGATTTCCTCCCCGGCCTTCCCATTTCAGTGCACGCCATCCACACTTCCAAGCACCAGCCAGCAGCGTTTCTATGCCTGAGGCTTGCCAGTTGTGGGAGCCCATTCCACCCACCGGCATACAAGCAGAAGCCACTGGAGCAGCCCTCAGCTGACTGACAGAGTGGGTGTATAAATGCCCCAGCTCCCCTGCCCCTCAGGGGGGAAGCCCCCCAGCACATGTGTCTTACACTGCCTCCCAGAGCCCCTTGGGGGATGACCTCCAGTTGCCCACTTAACTTGAAGCTGCACCATTCATGGCAGCCTTCCCTTCCCTGTTGCTTCCTGGAATCACCTCCCAAGTAAATTACTCGCCTTCAAATCCTTGTCTCGGGGTCTGTTTCCGGCCAAAGCCAAACAAAGACAGAGTGATCGGGCAGCTTGCCTAAGGCACACAGGAGTAGGGTTGACACAGATTGGGCTCTAGTTTCCGTGCCCCCGGAGCCTGGGCCTGTAACCACAAAACTGATGTATTACTTTACAGTCCCCAGACCTCTTTACGTACACAGACCGGAGGAGGGCAGAAGGCAGTTCATGCCCGTCAGTGGACAGAGGAGGGCAGAGGCACAGCAGACCTGGACACCCCAGATGCAGCGGGGGCCGGGCACAGGCTCTCCCAACTCTTTGTCCAGTGCTCCGGGCAGACAGAAGCGGCTGACTTCTAGAGCAGCCGGGAGATGCAGGGGCCAGCCCAGCACGAGAAGCACCTAGCTTTTGCTGGTTTGCTCAGCCCATTTCCAGCATGTACTAATATGCGAGGTTGGCACCAGGGAGGGTGTCGTCTGGCAGCGCTATCCTTCATATGGAACATTAAGCTGAGGTCCTGCACAGGCTTGAACATTAACCATCCCCTGGTACCCATGAAGAAGAGCTACGGGTTTTATTAACCTCTGTGTCCTGGACGCATTGCGCGAGGAACGCCATCATTAACCCACCTCCAGACGGGGGACAGGGGCCTCTTTCCCAGCCCTGTTCCAAGAGTGCCGGCCCTACGAAATGCCTTCAATAATTTAAGGAAACTACCAAAATGTGACCATAAAGGATATAACTTCACCTCAAGGATGGCGATCCATAAAGATTTTGTGATAGTAAAAACTGTGCTTTGTTCTGTTACAAGCCCTTTGAAAGTTTCCCTCTCTCCCCATGTGTGCGTGTGTGTGTGTGTGTGTGTGTGTGTGCGTGTGAGCACGTGTGCGTGTGTGCGCTTGGTGGGGATGGAGGGGAAGTCACGTAGTCATGTTCCCGCTGCTGGGACTCGGCTGAACTCACGGTGTAATTATTCCTAACATCATGGTCGTGGCAGGCCCACTAACCACAGCCCAGCCTGCACTAGGAGCCCCACTGGTAATCTCAGAGACATGCCGTATCGCTCATTTCTCCCCATGTCAGAGATTTTTTTTTCCCCTCAGTTCCAGACGTACAGCTTCATTATACAAATGGAACAAGCCCAAGAATACCCCTGACATCCTGACATGTGACTTTAAACACCGATCCAGTTCAGCCACCCCTCGAGGACTGGTTGCTCCTGGGCTTTGTTTCCTGAATGGCTCAGTTATCACTCTGCCCGGTGATGCGCTTTTTACTGGTGCCCCTTGTGCAGGCTTGCAATTGGCCTCTGACAGACAAGCAAGGGCCGGGGTATTTTAGCGCATGGAGGGAGAGTCAAGGCTCCCAGGAGCAAAATCCCTTCGCAGAGGGAGACTGACCTTCCTCCACAGTTTTAAATGTTAAAAAGCTGGTGCCATAAAAGAATGGGTAGTAAGTACTCAAATGCGCTTTTTACTTGAAAAAACAAAATGGGAGGGTGGATGGGGTATGGTTAGAAGCACCGGCTTGAAGAACG
>NW_024424341.1:32205258-32291572 GCF_017311325.1 Ursus maritimus
GAGGCCCCTCTGTTGTTGACTTTGTAAGTCACTGAAATTCACTGCATTTCTATGGCTTCTTTATCTGTAAGCTGAAACTGACGCTGATGTGTCATAAACTCCTCCCTTCCTTCCCTCTACCCTTTTACTGTCCCTTCGTCCCCCCTCCCTCAAACAACATATTAAATGCTTACTATGTGCCAGCAAATACACTAGGTGCTAGGGGTACAGAGAACGAGAAGAGTCTCTGAACCCAAAGGTTTCATGCCAGCCTTTGTTGAGAAGATCTGATGAGGGGTCGTATAAAAAGCACTTCACAAATCAGAAAGACTTGCAGAAATATGCCTCTGTTTCTTACGATTGATTGCAGAAGTGGGCATATTTTATGGTTTCTTTGTTTGTTTGTTTTTTTCCCAAAAGATAGGATTGTAGATGGACCAGAGTTGTCAAATCGTGCTGGCCTCTGCACAAGGGTACAAGTGCAGGGCCGGTGGGTTGAACCTAGACTACAATGTGAATAGCGCCCCCTGGAGTTGTGCATTCTGTTGGTGCTGGAGGAAAAACCAAACAAACGGGCGCCAGGTTCCCCTCCCCACTTCCAACCTAAGCAGCAACTTTTTTCTTATTTTTTATGTACTTTATAAATTGGTCTTATATTATAGGGGCCCACTTCAAAGAGAAAAAAAACAGTATTTGAAATCCACTGATCTTGGGGTTCAATAAAGGCCCTTCACTGAATTGGCAAACCAAAGGAAGAAGTAGGTTTTGTTTTGTTTTTTCTCCAAGAAACATGAACCAGGAGACTCTCCAATAGCTCTGTCCTTATTCTGCCCACTCAGAACATTTTCAATTAAAAGCTGAGAGACATCTGTGTTTCTGAGCCTGCCAGGTGTTCCTGAGTCTTGTCTTGTCTACGTGGAGCTGAGCTCAGCTTGCTCTGTACTTTGGCTCTGGACTTTCCCACAACAGGTACCTGTGTCTGAACACCACAGCCGATGGGCTCTCTCTGCAGTCCCAAAGCCCACCCACAGGGAGTGATTTGATTTACTATAGAGCAGGAATAACCCTAAGCAAACCCCACCTTGCCAAATTCCTCTGCAGTTCTTGGCATTATACAAGTAGTGATATTTGATTTCCCCAAAGTATTAGCCACAGCAAACCTTGGGGAGGAGAAAGAGGGTGTAAACAGGGATAGGAAGATGGGCACAAGAGGCCATTCTTTTTTTTTTTTTTAAAGATTTTATTTATTTATTTGAGAGCGAGAGTGACTCAAGCATGAGCAGGGGGGAGGGGCAGAGGGAGAGGGAGAAGCAGGCTCCCCGCTGAGCAGAGAGCCTGATGGGGACTCGATCCCAGCACCCCAGGATCATGACTGGAGCCAAAGGCAGATGCTTAACCGACTGAGCCAACCAAGTGCCTGAGGCCATTCTTTATAAAGCCAAGCCCAGCGCTGAAGATTGGAACTTTCCAAGGTGATGAAAATGCTCTGTGTCCGTGCTGTCCAATACCATAGCCACTTGCCATGTGTGACTACTGAGTGCTTGAAATGTGTCTAGCGACTGAGGAACTGTATTTTTAATTTTATTACCTGCAATTAATTTGAAGTTAAATAGCCACGGCTGGCTAGTGGCTACCATATTGGACAGGGCAACTCCAAACACACCCAAGTCTCTGCAAATAAGTCGGCTCTTTGCAAAAGGCATTCGGTTCCTCGTTCCATTCACCCTTACGGTCAACAAGAAATTAATGCACCTTCAGTATGAGTCATAGCCTGTGCTGGGTACAGAGGGGGAAAGAAATATAAAGCTAGACAAAGTCCCAGTCTCAAGAAGCCACCGAGGGAATGAGTCAGAGCAACCAATTCTGTGTAGGTGCTGTTTCATGGGACGAGAGCAGAGAGGAAAGAGCACAAGGAATGCAAGAAGGCTGCATGGAGACGACAGCATTGAAGCTGTTCATATAAGAAGAGAGTAAATCATCTTGCAGAGAAAGGGAAGAACATTCTAACAGAGTGAAGAACGCGAACAAAAATCTCAAAACCATGATGTGACTATAGATTGGAGGTGACTTATAGGGTGCTGGGGTTTGGGTGTGAAGTGGGGCTGGGTGGTGCAGCAAGGCCAGAGAAAATTGTTCAGGAAGAATGGGACTAGACAGGAGGGACCTTACATAATGTCCTCTGGAGTTTGGACCTGACCTCAATTTAGAGTCCTGTGACTTTTCCTTAGGTATTAGTCTTGGGGCTCTTTACCCTGCTGCCAAATGAAATGTCCTCAGTAGTTCACTTTTTCTGTCTCTCCCGGCCTTCAAGGCTCTGTGTGAATCCTGCCTTCTCCAGAGGCCTTCCTCGATCTCACCTCCGTACACCAATCCCTCTCTTTTCCAATTTTGGTTTCCACTCCGCAGTCACTATTGGGTAATTTTCCACTACAGTCTTCACTTTGCTTGCCTTGCAGGTTTCGCACAAAGCCTCAAAGTCTTGGTGTCTGAGATCTCACCATAATCATTATTCTTTGTCCCCCATGTGTTCAGGAGCAGAGTAGGTACTCTGTAAATAACTCCCCCCCCCCCCGGGCTCATTAATTTGATGTATCACATCTCCATTGACTTATATCTAGGGATTAGTCTGAATACTTGTAGTTCTTGTGTTATCAACACTTGAGTTGGCTCCCCAGTTAGGCATACCCTGTGCCTTTTATTTTTGATAGCGAACCACAGTGCCATTCAAGGAGCCCCCATAGTTAGTCCTGACAATGCATATTGGGGAAAGCCCTGAAAATCACTGCCAGGGCAGGGGAAGTTGTGAACTCCCAGAGCTCTGACTGGTTCTGTTCTCAACTAAGTCAGCCTGGAGACCCTTTGGCCCTGAGTGATGGAGACAGTATGTACACTGAGCTGAGAGACACAGTTAGTTGTTACAAGATTTACTTGTGTGGCCCAGACATCTGGTCAGCCCCAAATGCTGTCTTTATTTACTGAATTACTTTGTAGAACTTTCTAGACTCACCATGTGTTTGGTTCCCCCAGGCTTTCCTCACGTTCATCTTTCTGCCTGTGATGCCCTCACCCACATGCGCTCCTTCTTCCAGGTCTCCACTCAGATGCCAGCCCCTCTAGGTCACCTTCCTCAACCACCGAGGCAGCCCTTCTGTGTTTGTCAAGCAAAGCACCCTTCAATAAGACTTATCTCATAAGGTCCCTAGAAGGTTATAGGAGCTGATGCCTGGATGGTATGAAAAGTTTAGTAATGCTAATGGTTGTCATTGATACTATGACTATTATAATAATTCATTTTGTAGTACACTTTGTTTTTCCCCTGTGCATGTTTAGCACCCAGCATAGGCCAGGCACAGAGAAGGTGTTTCCTGAATGAGTGAAGCATTATCAGTTAAGAGCCTTAGAAGAACAAGCCAGACCTTTACATTCAGAGGTCTGTGATCCAGGGTAACAGAAACCAAACTGAAAAACATAATACAACAAAAACGAGCCTTCAGAGGGTACTGGTGCCAAGAATGCAAGGTGAGAGGCCCATGCTGTCAGAGAAGAGGTCAGCTGACACTGTCAGGGGCATGGTCAAGGTGGCACCAGGTGTCAGCAGGTAGTAAGCAACCACGGGGAGCTGCTGGAGAAGGGCCCTATCGACTTTACAGGTCTCGTACCCATCTGTTCTCCACTGTGAGGAGTGCACGATTAGCCCTGGCAGATGGGGGTTCAATCCCAGCCCCGTTGCTTGAATGTTCCATGACATACCTAAGTCAAAGTTTCTCAACCTGGGCCTTACTGTGATGTCACGGCACTGGGTAATCCTGTGTGGTGGGGGCTGTCCTGTGCATTGTAGGACACTGAGTAGCACTGTTGGCCTCTACTCTCTTGGTCATAATTCTGCCCCCCTTTCCCAAATTGTGACAATTGCCTCCAGTTGAGAACCACTGCTCTAGGCTGAGCCTGGGTTTCCTTAGCTGCGAAATGGGGCTAACCGTTCCTATTGGGCCAGGCAGTTGTTAGGACCAAAAGCGGTAACATGTATGAAAGTGCTTAGCCCAGATCTGGTGCAGGGCTTGAGGGACACAATAAGGGACGGAGGAAAGAGTGCCCTCCCCCACCCACATGCTGTTCTGGGAGGCTGCACAAGAGATAACAGGGCAGGAGGGGACCCATCAGTCTCTGTCCTGAAATCCCACCAGAGTCAGCAGCTCACAGACCTTGCCTTGCCCTGTAGGTATGTAAATACGGGAATTATCAGGGCCAGCATCTGTGAGAGTTAAAGCAGGAAGTCCTTACAGCTTCCTGTAAAAAAACAAGTGACGAACTTGGATAAACAGCAAGCAGAGAAAAGATTCCTGTATCATCACCAGCCCCCAAAAGAGTTGTGCTCACTCACGCTCTCTCTGCCTCTCTCACACACACAAGCACACACACACACACACACACACACACACACACACACACACAAGCTCCTTGCAATGGGATGCAACGTAAAATAGTTGTCAAAACCCTCCCTTCTGGAGTCAGACTCGAGTTCATGCCTCACCTCTGCTACTTATGAGCTCTGTGACTTTGCTCCAGGTACTTTGCCCCTCTGAGCCATAGTTTTTCCTCTTTTTAACCCAGGGTAACAAAAGGACCTACTTCAAAGGGTTGACAGGAGAATCAAATGTGACTCTCTGTATCAGTCATGTATGGATTTCTCTCACAGACGACGTCCACAGTGGGACCAGGTGTCCAGAATGCAGTACATACTCATAGTGTTAGTTCTCCTTCTCAGCAATTGTACAACCAGCAGTCTTTCCTAAAGGGCAATCCCAATTCTCCCAGGGGAAGGGAGCTGCGGGGATGAGGCATCGCCTACTGGGGAAGAAAGCTCAGCAAATGGAGGCCCAATCAAGGGGCAGTCAGTGGGCATGCTGGAAGGCCAAGAGGATGGACCTTGACGTCAGACACATCTCAGTTCAAGTCCTGACTCCACAACTTAGCAGCTGAACAAATCCCCCCCTCTGTCTGAGCTCTCATGCGCCCCCTTTCTGTACCCTACAGGGCAGGGCCAGAGGCGAGTGCTGCCTTTGCCAACTCCTGGGTTGCCCATTTCCCTCCTTCGCTCATAACTCCCTCATGCTGGAGACAGAGGTAAACAAGGCAGGGGCCCTGCCTTCAAGGAGCCCAAAGCCTAGTGGGAAAGCCAAACTCTCCAAGAGAAGGTTTGGCTAGAAGAGAAGGTATAAAGGACCACGTCGAAAGCCCAGCTCAAAATGTAATCGCGTTAGTTAGAAGGGGCAAAGGTATGCCGCGTGACAACCTTCAAATCTCAGCCGCTTCGCACGACAGAGGAGCACACACACAGGGTCCACTGTGGGACCATGGGCTCCTCTGGACAGCTGTCCCTGTGTCATCTTAGTATTATAGATGTTCAAATCTCAGGGCGTCTCTATACCAACAGGGTGTCTGCAATCACCGAGGCGGGGAGGGGAGCCACACCCTTTCGTGAATGCTTCCACCCCCAAGTGACGTGCTCCTTTCCCTTCACATTTCACTGCACGGAGTAGGTCACACGTTCTCTTCTTTCATTAGTGCTCTGCACAGGGTCAGGTGCAAGACAGAAACTCAACAAACTCTCGGAGAAAGAAGAACAGAAGGGATGGAGGAGAGGAGAAAAATGACTGAGTTGTTCAGGTTTCTAGCTGTTAGGAAACTTCTCTGCTGTCCAGGAACAAAACTGCATGTTGGGGAAGAAGTCTCCTTAAGCTGGGAGTGGTTCAATTTGTGGTTGAGGCTGGCCCAGCCTGACACAGTCAGCCTTCAAAGCTCGGTCGGCTTTTCTTTATGCAACTGCAAAGCCACTCGTGTGCGAAGCCCCTAAGGCCTCCAGGCCGCTGATACCTTCGACCTCCGCCTCAAGGTCTCCACCCCCTTATTTCTGCCTGGGGCCTATTAGAAAGAGCATGGGCTGTGGAGTCTGTTCAACCTGCATTTGACTCCTGGACGGTCCCCTTTCTAGCTGCGTGCCTGCGCCTTTGAGCGAGCCACCTGACAACACTAGAACTCCGCTTCCTGTCTATAAAGCAAGGACATTGATCAAGTCACAGACCCCTCAATAACTGTTCCCCTTCCCATTTGGGCCACACCCCTGAATCCTTCACAGCATCACATTACAGCCCTTGGAATCACTCCCTATAAACATCTGAGCTTCCCACAGAGCATCCCCTGTGGGTGAGGCCTTCCCCGCCTCCTTGAAGCAAAGCGCCTGGTGTCTGCGTAGGCCAGAGCGCAGCACCTGTCCCCTCCCAGCAGCACTGACAGAGGGGATGTACCCAGCTCCGGGATGCCCACAGCTGCTGTGAGTGCCCCAAGCTGCCCCATGTCGCCCAGGATGGGAGCAGGGGCGATTACTCACTGCTAGTAATTATAGACAGGGACACCACCAGGAGATGGCTGAGCTGTGCACCTGGAAGCCGGCGGGGGAAGCTCTCAGAGCCTTCCGGTCGTGCTGCATTCTGGGAGGGTTCTTGGGGATTCCAGGGACCTGGATGAGGTCAGCCCCATTCACTCAAGTACCTGTGAGTTTTTGAGCAGCAACTCCGTGCCTGGCTCTGAATCATGTTGGGGCTACAGACATGATCAGTATGATAAACATACTTAATTTTTATAAACTCTTCAGAATATGGCTGCTTCTGTTTCTCTTCAGGGTGATACCAGACATTCGGAAGAATACAAAAGGAAGTGGTTTACAGTTACATTGCAGATATATATATATATATTATATATATATATATAAAATAAAAAATCAGCGTTTATTGTGACTTGCACAGAATCCTATGTTGTTGTTGTTGTTTTTAAAGATTTTATTTATTTATTTGACAGAGAGAGAGAGACAGCCAGCGGGAGAGGGAACACAAACCGGGGGAGTGGGAGAGGAAAAAGCAGGCTCCTAATGCGGGGCTTGATCCCACAACACCGGGATCATGCCCTGAGCCAAAGGCAGACGCTTAACGACTGAGCCACCCAGGTGACCCCACAGAATCCTATGTGTTTAAGCTGAGAGGTTTGCAGATCATTCAAGGAGCACCCCCTTCCTTTCTTCAGTCTTCTAAATGTATAAAGACAACCAAGAGACAAGAAGTAATTCAGACTTCCTGCCTAGGAACCCAACACTCCAAATGCCCAAATTTGTCTCTAGTATGAGGTTTTGCCTCAGGGACAAGAAAGGAGAACAGCATTTGAAGGCACCACGGATCTGAAAGCATCAGACAAACCTGGATGTCTGTGTCACTTTCTCTCTATTGTGGAAGCCACTTTATTTTGTGACCATTTCTTGATGGATAAAGGAGACATAATGAAGCTTTTCACACTGCTGTTTTTGGAGGATTGAAAACAGCAGCGTGTTCTCTACGAGAGAGGTGTTATACTGATCACTAGGACAGCTACCACAATTATTATTTCCACACAGCACACCCCCTTATTTTCAAGTTAGAAAAATGGAATATAGGCAAAAGCATTGTTTTCAAAACGCTGGAATTTCCAAGGCCTGTTAAGAGCCAGACTCATAGAATGAAAGGATGCCTTTTCTCAGATTTCTAGCAAAAGTTATTAAGAGAGGGCAGTACCAATCCTGTTCTCACGGCAGGCTGAGAGGGTGCCTATGGCCCCTTTCAGCAGAGGCTCGGACATTAATAGAACCTAATTTTTTAATGGACTCTGGGTGCATTTCTTTCTTGCATCTTGAGGTCTTTAAAATGCCTGTGGTGAATTGCAGGGACATAAACCTTTTATAGAAACAATCAAATATCACCTGGTAAGCTAATTAGCATAAGAATAGCACAAAGTCAGACTGTCCCAGGTTCACTGCCAAATGCCCAAAGGGCTCCTGCCAGCTCGTCCCCACCCTATTTCGGTGGTGGAGGGGTAAATTTTCTCCCTCTCCTCGCCAGTTTCCAGAGTGAAGCAAAGCTCCAAGGTGTGCGATTTGGATGTGCTGTTATTCTGGGGCGGGGCGGGGCGGGGGGGGGCAGATGATCCCCCAAGTGGGCTTCCTGTTGGGCATCACGGGACAGAGGATGAGGAAGGAGGGAGGGATGGAGGGAGTGGGAGTTTGGGTGTCCCCCTCCCAGCCCCAACAGGCCTGCCTGGCCAACTTCCCTTTCTGGAAGCAGTGTGGTCATCCATCCCCTCCCCACGAGGCCCCTAACTTCCTGCCTGTCTTTCCAAGTATTTTCTCTTGTTGACTAAATATCAGAGGCTTGGTTTTGTTTATGACTTTCGGATAAAATATTGCAGGAAAGGAGTGTCCTCTCTCAGGTCCAGATAAGGCACGCGGAGGAGCTCCACACCGACCTGGTGTGCGCTAGTTTCTACGATAAAGCACGTGTGTCTTAGCCTGGAAACGGGACTTCTTAGTAATGGTAACTTGCAGGGGTCCTCTGCTCAGGCCTTACCCCGGAGAGACCCCCCCTCCCGCCCCTGGGACAGCTGCTGTGCCTGCCTGTGGACATTTTTCCAGTACTTTCCCCTGATCACCATGAGAGGCAACAGATAATCACACTGTTTAGCTAAACCAGGAAAGGAAAGCACACTACACTTTTCCATTTTCCCCCATCTCGAGCGTGCAACCAGCTTCAGTAAGAAAACCACGGCCCGTGTTCCAAGCTCAGCGATGCCATCTCATTGAACCTCCAGAACACAGACTCCAGCCCTGCCCAGCTTGAGAGACCATCGTCTAGTGTCTCCTTTAATTTAGCTGATAGATACGAAAACGGGTTGGGTTTTTTAAATAAATAGGCATTTCTCATTAGCTGGGAGCAGTGTGCAGGCTTCGGGCCTCTGTCAGCTGGGAACGGTCCCGGGGAAAACAAGAGCCCCTGTTCTCCCACACAAAAGCCCTGAATACCTGTGCCCCATGTTGGCTGGGGGTGATTATTCACTCATTCTGTTGTGACAGACAGAAAGGGAATTTAGCAAAGCACAAAATTTCCTAATTAGTGCGCTGGGAGTTCTTCAGATGGTAATTTGGAACAAAAAGAGGCAGCCCCATGACGAGAGGGTGAGGGAAAGGGAAAAATAAAGCAAAATGGGAGGGGGGGGTGGGGGTGGGGAAGGTGGGGAAGAACAAGTGGCCGGCTCACGGTAGGCACAGAAAACAGTTCTAGAAGTTTCTCACAGGCAACAGAAGCTTTTCTTTTCCAGAGGCTGCTGCTCACATATGGCACCACGATCCCCAGGCACCTGCCATATGTAAGGACACAAGGTTTTACGACTTATTGTCGGTAAGATTTATGACGATGATATATGATCAGCGATTTTTCATCTTCTCATCTCAGGAGCAAACACGCAGAGGCGCGGGCCCCGGGGTGGGAGGGGCGGCCGGGGCTGCAGGGTCCTAACACGGGGCCCCAGACACACTCGGGCCCTGGCCGGGTGCTGCCTCTTCCCCCTTAATAAAGGAACAGCCCGTGGTAGCGGCAGCAACAATTTATTTGATTAAAATGGGCTACTCTGGAGCTATTTTGCGGTATGTTAATGAGTGCTATGTCGTAGACATTTATTAAATTAGATTTCATAAATGTCAGCCGTGTTTGCACAGGAAATGCACCAGTCTAAATGTGGACCGAACGCGGAATTAATCCCCCGCCCCCCCCAGGAGCACGAGCATTCCTGCAGGGGTGAAGGTGTGCCGGGGAGGTGAGGACAAGGCGCGCCGTGCACACCGTTCATATTAGCGCTGGTCCAACCCAGCCATCCCGGCTCGCGACCGCCCTGCCAACAACGAGAATTCGAGGAGGCTGAAAAGGAAGGAAATAACAGAACTCAACACTTCCTTGGAACAAGGCTTCAGCTTTCTGTGTCACAATATTTCACCTTTCCCTTACATTAGAATCAGCACAAACATGCGCAGCTTGAGAAAACAGTCCGCAGGAAGGGATGCAGATGTGGGGCCAGAAACGTCCTGGCTTTTGAGATCGGTGATTCCTTTGGCAACAGCCACTGAGATGTCCTCCCCAGCTCTGGTGCATCTGGACCTGCTGGAAGGAAGGAGCTTACTGATGAACCCATGTCAGACTCCAGATGGAGGGACCGTGAGCCCGGCGGCTCTGTCGTGCCCCAGTGTCCTCCATGCCTTTCCTTCCATGGCCTGTTCTAGAAGAGCTTAGATCTCACATGTTCCTCTTGGAGAAACAAACAGACAAAAGAAAAACAGCCCCATTAAAATGAATTTCTGGGGTCATGGATATTTTCATGGCAGATGCCATAATTCAGAGAAAAATCTTGATTGAACCCCCTTCCCACTTAGCATTAAAAAGAAATCAGCTTCTGATATGTACTTGGGGTGACCAGCCGGCCTAGCACTGCTCTGCCATGCATCGCCATGCCCCGTGAATTGATGAACCGGTCCCACCTTACACACTTCATTTTCTTGTCTTGTTCACAATCCAAGGCATTTTACACCTCCTGCAAAAAAAGCTTCCACTCACACTTGTAACAGACAGCCTGGAAGTAACCAGTGGATTCGAAGAATTTTTTTGGAATGTAACATGTGATTTGTCTTTTTTTTTTTTTTTTTTTTAGCCCATTGGACGATTCTCCTGTGTCTTCTTCAAGAAAGAAAGACCAAAAAGTGACCGTGGCTGGTGCCTACAGAAGTGTAGTAGTCTGATCACATGCCTCTGGATTTGGGAGACAGGCTGATGCTTTGTGTTCCTTCTGACAGAAGCACTTGGAGAAAAGAAAATCCGTAAGATTGCTCCTTCGGCTGTGCAGCTTACAGATGTGTATCAGTATTCTTGGATGGCGACAGAGTGTCACTTTATATGTGATTTTGCAAGCAGGAGACCCCCAAGGGACGAGGCATCCACTTTGGCCATCAGCAGGCACACATGAGAAAATGGGAACACAGTCATGTTTCTGGACGCAGTGGTGACAGGCCGAAATACCCTCCCCACACAAACAAAGGAGATGAGAAAACAGGGCTTCTTGGCTTGTTCAGATTGGAAGACACAAATCTTTGAAGGTAACATGATAGACACTCTGGACCAGGCTGGAGAACAGGCAAAGAGAGTTAGCCAGTGCGGCAAGGTGAACTCCTCATGCGAGCAAGGTCAAGTACTACCACCATTTCCGTATGTTGAGGAAGGACAACCCTCGAGGAAAAGTAAGCCTGGGCTCATACATTGTGTTGTTTTGCTTTGTTTTGTTTTCATGGCCACTGATTTTGAAATTCTGTTCGGCATGTTCTGTAGCTGCTAAGAGTTAGGTTAAGAAGAAGTGATTTGATCAATGAAAGCAAAGGGAGGTGGCCTTTCCTTTCCAGGTGGGCTGATTTGTTTCTATGAGTGTTCCAATAAAGGAAATTCAAAGAAAGTGAGCACATTTGATATACGCAAGACTCTTCTTAGGGGGTCCTGGGAATTCTAGAGTCTTAAGTTAAAAGGAGACCTGATTTGATTCCCACCACTTACTGCCTCTGAGACCTCAAACCTGTTCAGCAGACTTAAGGAGACCCTGTCTCCTCTTATCTCAGCTGAGGATACAACTTCCTTCCTGAGCTTTTGGCCTATAGAGGAGATTAAGCACCTGGGCGACACCTGCTACACACTTGGGGCTCAGTCGATGTTAGTTTTAGTTCATATTTCCATCGCTTTGGGCATAGGTAGCTTTTGGATGAATATGATTTCAGAGTCATTTATTTATGAGTTCAGGTACTCATTCGAGAAATGTTCATGGAAGACCTGTTATGTGCCAGGGACTATTGAAGGCAATAGGGAAAAGATAGGAAACACGAGAGCTTAGGTCCCTATTCTCATGGAGACACAGATAATAGTCACTAAAAAAATAAGTAAGATAATTTCAGATATGGAGAAAATAAGACAGCTAGAGTGACAAAGTGCCTGGAAGGGGGAACCGACTAAAGAGGGTGGCCAGCAAGGGACACCGTGAGGAGCTGACACTGACAAGAAAAACAAGAAGCAGGCAGCCAGATAAAGAACAAGAGGAAGGCTATTCTAGGGTAGGGTTGACAAATAAAATAACAGGACATTCAGTTAAACTTGAGTTTCGGATAAACAACCCTTTTCAGTGTGTATGTCCCAATATTGTATAGGATATAGTTATACTAAAAGGACTATGAACTGTTTGAAATTCAAAATTTTTTGAAGACTTTATTTATTTATTTATTTATTTATTTATTTATTTGAGTTTGAGAAAGAGAGAGAGGGAGAGAGAATCTGAAGTGGACTCTGTGCTGAGTGCAGAGCCCGACGCAAGACTGGATCCCACGACCGCAAGATCATGACCTGAGCCTAAACCAAGAGTCAGACACTCAACCGACTGAGCCACCCAGGTGCCCCCGAAATTCAAATTTAACTACATATCTTGTATTATTATTTACTAGATCTGGGCAGCCTATTGGAGGGGATGGGAACAGCAGGGACAAAGGTGATGCTGTGGGAATGAACTTGGCTTGTGTAGGGAGTAGAAAGAAGGTCAAAATGTCCTAGGAGGGGGAGATACGGTTTCTGACAGGAAGCCAGGGTCCCACCATAAAGGCTCTGAAGACTATGATGAAGAGTCTGGACAAATCCAACACAGTGACAAGTCTATTTAATCCATGGAATTATCTAGTCCATGAATGACAGCTTAACTAACCATCAGAGGTTGGCTAATGAAGCCTGTGGGTCATATCCAGCCTGACATCTGTTTTTGTAAATAAAGTTTTATTGGAACTCAGTCTCACTCATTTGCTTACACGGTGCCTGTGGCTGCTTCCTCACTACAATGGCAGAGTGGAGCAGTTGCAACAGAGACCGTAAATCCCCCAAAACCTACTATACTTACTACCTTGTCCTTTAGAGAGACTGCAGAATGTCTCAGGAACCAAAACACAACAACTCCAAGGAACCAGCAACTTAGCTGTACTGAACTCTTATTTCCCACCCACTTTTCATAGCTTCTATCTTTCTAGTTTGTGATTCCTGTTCAACCAGAAACTAGATTGTTAGGTAAGAGTTTTAAAACAATCATGTTTTCAGGTTCTTGAGTGTGGTACTAAAATGGAAAGAAAACTAATCTGATTCCATCACACGATTACTAATAATACTAAGATTCATTAACCAGTTACGACACAAGCATGAATGAAGACTTATTTCATAGACGTTTGTCCATTAAGACTATTACTTTCTCTGGTAAGAGGTGCAGACAAGACATGAGTGCATGTTGCTAAGTATTTATAATTTACACAAACTACACGGTCGCCAAGGTAGGGCTCATGCAGAATTACCTGGTTTTGAGGTCAGCTGTGAAAGAAATGGGCAGGATTTTGTAAATGCTCTGTTCCCCTTAAGAAAAATGAAATAATAAGAAAGCTCCATCAAGACACTGAAAAATAATGCTTTTAAAAGTTAATGCTGAAAAGCAAAACAAAGCAGCACAGCGGCGAGTCAACAGATCCTAGTTATAATTTCGATTTTATCACATGCCAGCTGAAGGCAATTATGTCACCTAAGTCGAGGTTTCTTTCTCCATAAAATGGGAACAATCCCACCCAGGGACACGTTATGATTTCTGGGGACACTAGGCACTTTTGCCTTCATGAATGCCCCCCCCAAATATTAAAAATTATATTTTGCAACTGCCTTGGTATAAAGATGAATATAATTCAGGCTGAGTTATAGTCACTTGTTCCTTCTCATTTTAAAAGACATTCAAATGCTTCTGTAGGATCGCAAAACTGTCCTGAGTCCTAGGTGCTGTGTCTGAGAGGTCAGGCCCCGGCCCCACCTGTTTCCAGGAGTGTGGTAGTGTGTGTCGGGGGGTGGTCTCCGGGAGGTAAATCGTGAAAAGGGGGGGGGGCGCATAATAAACACGCTATGGCTGGTGTTATGTACTGATACGCATACCTTTTAAAAATCAAGACATTCATATTATAGCCGATTTGTCGAATGGTGCCTTTAAAAATAAAATAGAATGCGTTCCTATCCCAATCCTAATATTCATACGTTTTCATTATCAAAAACGAGAGCACACAAAAATGAACCCAAAAGGAGAAAATAGGAGTCACTCAGAATATGCTATTCCCCAGAACTAGCAATTCCTAATGCTTTAATGTATACCTTTCTGCTTTTCCTTTGCTTATACGGGGTGATTTTCGTTCTCACAGAACTGAAACACACCCTACACACTTTTTTTGTGACTTGTTTTTGCCCCATCTACCCAAAGAAGACGGATATTTGTCATATTAATTATTCTTTCACAACATCAGCTTAATGATGTTAGAACACCCCATCTTATAAAAAGCACCCACATTTATTTATATGCTCTCCTCTCACCCGACATTCCAATCTTTGTTTTTAATTCACCATTATAGACAATGTTGTGATGAATAATCTTGTGGCCACCTCTTTGCACATAGGTCCATGATGTCTTTTTTTATTTTTAAAATAAAATTCCTGTGGGCTTACCACTATCTGGAGTGTGGCCTCCCTGGGTAAAAAAAGATCTTACTCCACAGCTGGAACAGGAGATCCACAAAAGTAAAGGGTGCAATTAATGGCCTGGCTCCTCTTTAGCAAACTGGGTCCTGGGCAGAAAGTTCCTCTTGGCCGTAGGGTGGGAGCTCAGTCGGAGAACGGAACAACATTCCCCACGCGTTTCTCACTTGAATTTAAAACCTAGTGGTTTTGAAAGTCAGTTAGTAACCAAAAAACTTGTTAGTTCCTGACCACTGCTAGTAAGAAAAAATGCTAATTTATACAGAGAATATCCACATGGACTTCTAATGTTCTCCCTGATTTCCCTGCAGTGAGGGCATCTGAGAGTCAGGCTCTCCCACGTTATGAGCTGGGTAAGGCTGCACCAGGCCCTTGCACCCAAACTTCTTCTCTGTAAAACTGGAAAAATGATACCTCGAGCCCACAAGATTGGAGGGACTGAGACAGGCAGGGACGTAAGGGAGCGAGCACAGTGCCCGAGCACAGTGCCCGCCGCATAGTAGCTGCAAACACCCGTTAGCTCCTGCTCCAGTGCTCAGCGGAATCACACGTGAGGACTTCCCCAGGCGGCACGAACCTAAGTGAGAGGATGTGTTGAAAAGCCTTTGCTGCTCTTCGGCCACAAAAGCTGAAAGAACTGCTGATGACTTACATGTATGCTTCGCAATCTTATTTCACTGAATAAATTCATCTCTTTATTTTGTCTCTGAGTCAGAAAAGACAATTGGCCATTTGAGGGAAGATGAAGGAGGGCACCGGAAGACACGTCGTGTGAGACCCGAGTTCAGTGGGTAACAGCTACTATTTTGAGTCTCTGCTGAATTCCAGGCGAGTGAATTTTCTTACAGAGAAGTTGCCGAGTGAATTTCATTATTCCCATTTAACAGAAATGAAAACAGAGGCTAGGAAGGGCGAAACGACTTGCTGTGTCACATAGCCAATAAATGCCAGAAACAGGATCAGAATGCAAGACAGTCCCTCCACGTGAAGCACTTACTAAGTTCTTATCATGTGTTGAGTACGGTGCTCAGTTCCCTTCCTATCGTCCACATGCTTCTAGATACTACTAGATGCTTCTAGATACTATAAGATGCTTCTGGATACCAGTTTCAGGTGTGCAACATAATGGTGCAGTATTTGTATATGTTGCAAAATGATCCCCACAATAAGTCCAGTTAACGTCCAATACCGCACATAGTTACAATTTTTTTTTCTTATGATGAGAATTTTCAAGATTCACTCTCCTAGTTTCAAATGCGCAATACAGTATTATTAACTATGGTCATCATGCTATACATTACATCCCCATGGCATTCATTTTATAATTAGAAATTTGTACCTTTTGGCTCCCTTCACATATATCTCAAACTGCACCCCCCCAACTCATCTATTCTCTACATCCATGGGGTTGGTTGTGAGTTTGCTTGTTTTTTTAGATTCTCTATGTAAGTGAGACCATGTGGCATTTGTCTTTCTCTGTCTGATTTATTTCACTTAGCATAATGCCCTCAAGGTCCTTCTGTGTAGCAGCAAATGGCAAGACTTCATTCTTTTTTTATGGCCGAATAATATTCCACCGTAGATATACCACAATTGCTTTATCCATTCATCCATCAGTGGACACTTGGGTTGTTTCTCTATTTCGGCTATTGTAAATAAGGCTGCAGTGAACATGCATATATCTTTTCGAGTTAATGTTTCATTTTCTTTGGATAAATACCCAAGAAGTGGATTTGCCGGATCCTACAGTAGCTCCATTTTTAATTTCTTGAGGAACCTCCATACTGTTTTCCATAGCGACTGCACCAATTTCCATTCCCACCAGCAGTGCACAAGGGTTCTTCTAGACAGGATACCTCTAGATATTTCTAAGCGCTTTGACCTTCTAGCCCTGTGCTGTCCCATGCAGCTATTGAGATTGGAAATGTAAGCAGTGCTGCTGAGGAACTGATTTTTTTTATTTCATTTAATTTTACAATTAATTTAAATGTAAATACTAGTACTTAATTCAGTTATTGGCAAACTTAAGTATGTTTGGAAAAACTTGGGTGGGTGAATCTACTTTTTCAACTGTAAATACTAGTAAATCTAAGTACAGATCAAGTATTTCTGATAAAGTTACAGCAGCCAAAAGAAGAGGTGTTGTCAGTATATAAAGTACACACTGGATCTGGAAGACATAGTGTGAAAAAAAGAATGTAAGCTATCTGGCTCATATTCACATATTGATTACATGATGCAATGATAATGTTTTGGATGTACTGAATTAAATAAAGTCTATTTTTATAATAAAGTCCACCTGTTTGTTCTTACCTCGTTCAATACGTCTAATAAAATCTTTGAAAGTACAAATGGATACTGGTTGTTTTCCATGGCGACGCCTCCATCACCTCTTACTTTTGGGTTCTTACTAGAATTTCCTGCAAGATCTAACCCTGCTCCACAGTTAGTTCCAATGAGTCAGGTGAGACCCTGCCTCCAGCTCTGCGATAAAACATGTGACCCAGGGCTGAGCCACAAGAAAACCACAAGTCCCCACTCAGTACGAGTGGGGTTCAAGGGTCTAGCCAGTCAGCTGTTGCTCCATCCACATGGTCAGAGCGATTGGTTCACAGAAGGACACGTGCCCTAGGTTAATCGATGCAAAGTGAATCCACGGGTCTGGATGGAAGGTTCACACAAATGAAGCTTTTCCCCTCCAGGGTCTGCTAACAGGAAAATGGTGTGCATTTGGAGCTGCCAGAGCCCACACTTAAGAAGCTGGCATGAAGTCCTAACGTGAAACTGACACAAAACACAGGCACTACTGAGAGATGCAAGGTAACAGCCCTGATGACATTACTTGTACACCTTGATCGAACCGTGCCTGAAGCCAATATATACACACACACACACCTGGATTGCCGTTGGGCCTGAGCCACTAAACTGCCTTGTTTTCTGCTCCAGCCCAGTGAGCCGCATTCCTGCCATTGGTACTGAAAGTTCAGGATAATGTCCACATTCGTTTAAATTTGTTGTGAGGACTACACAGGATAATGGGTAGGAAACACTTAGGAAATTAGAAGTTACGACACATTTCAGTCATTATTGTGGTTTTAGAAGAGAAAGAAAAAATAAACACAAAGATGCAGGCAACCTGAACAAAGGCCACAATCAACGACTCCAGATGCAAATCAAAACCTACGTTTGGAAAGAGCCCCATTCAGATCACTTAGCTTCACGGGCTGCTTATCTCATCCAGCTGTTACTGGGTGCACTTCCCTTGTCCACCTGCTGTGCCCTGGGCTGCCCCCAGACACCTGCTGCCACCTCAGCTGGGCCTGAACTGCACTGTTAGTCGGCCACTTCTACCTGGGTCTTCCTGCAAATGATTCTGTGGTTGCTTATTCATTTTTTCCCATTCATTGGCTTATTTACTTATTTGGAGCTGGTGATGTCAGCCCAGTACTTTGGGACTGTGTTTGGAGAGCTGGCCTGCAGGCCGCTGGACACAACCCTTTAGGCAGACAGTGTCTTTCTCAGGTTACAGTCAGGAACGCTCCTTCCCCCCACCTCGAAGGCCCTGCCTGAAGGCCCCCTCAGACCTCTTTCTTTTCACTTTCTCCCTCTCCACCTGCTGCTTCTCACCTCTCTGTTTGAGATCCATTTGCCTGAGCAGCCTTTCCTGACAGCTCCTGCCTGGCCTCTGTGCCCCCCTCTGGACTCTCCATCCCGGCCCCTGTTACACTGGTGTGTAGCCGCTCTGTTTATTTGTCTAGCAAGCTTTCCAGCAGACCACGACCTCCCCATGGGCAGGAATCGGATTGTATTCAACTCTGTGCCTCTCTGAATTTGGACCGCAGTGGCTGGAGCCTCAGAGATGATTAATAGGTATAAAATGAACAAATGAATGGAACGCAAGTGAGCAAGAACGGCCCCGATCTCCCACGGTCTCCAACTTGCCTCCAAGCTTTTCTGTTGCAAAGCAACTTTCAAGAGTCTCTGCTGATGCTTTAAAAACAGAGCTCTGCGTGAAACAGATGATGAGTGTCTCTCAAGTACCTCTACCTCTTCCTCCTGCACCCAGTGGTTTGGGGTGGGCTGGGGGGTTCCTGGTCTCTCTGACAAGCCCTGTAGAGCGGTCCCAGAGATCTCAGCCTTAGTGCACGGGCAGCCCATGCTCATGGTTAGACATGTTTTCTGCAACCACTTCTAACTCAGTACTCAGCTGTGTCAAGGACAAGTGTGGCACGGATCGTGGTGTCCTGTTGCTACCTTGGAACCCTCCAGGTGCATCTTCCCTTTAATTGTGAGTCTGGGAGAACGAGAGAGAGAGAGAGAGAGAAGGAGAAAGAGAGATTGAGGGACAGTGGGAGGAAGAAGGAGGGACAGGGAGGGAGAAAGAGAGGGAAGGAGGGAGAGGGAGAGAGAGAGAGAGAGAGAGAAAATGCTGTCTTCTCCCTGGAGATCACAGAAGGGAGGGCTCGGCCCTGGGGTTACCAGAGGCCATGATGAAGCAGCTGCCATGAGAACATCTCCTGTGATGGACAGAGAGACGGAGACTCCATGGAATGCATGAATAAGTCACTCTGGAAATAGTGCATTTCACGTCCATCACTTGGCAAGAACAAGGCTAAGATGTGCTGTAAACAACATGATGTCTTTAAATGCCTATTGGAGCTAATTAAGTTGGAAGTGGGGACGTTTGGATGCTTTTCTTTGGCACATCCTTGGAGGGTTACCTTGGGGCCTTACTTGGGAACATCCTCTCCCAGAATTAAGAAATTCTGTGCGCCTCACGCTGCACTGGCCCATCTCTGAGCAAATTCGGATTATTCCATCATGAGTCAACACAGACCTCCTGCCCACTGGTCTGCTATCTGCTGGCAAAGAGGGAACAGACACGAAAGAGGAGATCAGTGGAGAGGACAGTGTCTGCAATCTTCTGTGAGTCTCCCCTGCCTCTCTCTGCCCCATATGCCAGGCTGTTTCTGTCCCTAAGCAGGAGGCCTCCCCTCTGAGGAGCACTGCCCTCTCCTGATGCCATAAGATGAAGTAATTTGCTTTTAATTAGGACTACAGTCACTTCCGAACGAGTGGGGGAAGCAGGCTGGCTCTTGTGGATTCGATGCACACAGTAAATTCAGATCCCACTGTGGACAGCCAAGTTGAGCGGCCGGTCCCTCATACTCTGGGCTTCTCACCCCGGTCGACAAGTGTCTAGTCATATGTACCGGTTAACAGAGATGTCACAGGGCGTGAAACCATGACCCTCTGGTTCCCTCTGTACCTGGTGCTGAAATTATCTCCAGTTGATCGGGTCTGTGCTCTCCTGCAAGCATCTGCCTAGTACTCTGGTCTATGCAACATTCAAATGCTCTTCCCTCCAGCTCAGCACCCCCAGGATGGGTATCCNCCCCCCCCCCCCATAATTTGCAGCTCTTGCTGGAAGAACTTAAACAGTTTGTTGGGGCTGAGAAAGAGAAGAGAAAGGGACAGGAACACAGGCTCTGTGGCCTTGACCCCACCAAGATCCACCCTGGAGTTCCGGGCTGGGGACCAAGTCTTCCTGCCTCGCTGTGGTTCCAGGCCAGCTGTCCACCACGGCCCCTTTGTTTCAGAAGTCACACACGGGAGCCTCAACCTGGTTTCCACGTTGGCTTTCTGCTCCCTTCTCCCCGCTCCCTGCACCCCGCACATTTTATGACGATAACTGGAAAGGAAAGAAAGGTAGCAGCTTTGTTTACAATGCAATTAACATCTGAATAATTTACTACGAAATAAGCTGGAGCTATATTCAGCGCAGAGAGCCTGCTTCCTTTTTAAAGCCAGCTTGAAACCCTCAGAGGCGGGACTGTCTGCTCCCTGCTCAGGGCTGAGCTGGGTCTGTCAGACAACCAGCCGCTGGCATCAACACCCCCCGCTTCTGACAAAGCCCAACTGGAAATTTTCTCCAGAAGACACCACTCCCTCATTTGGACTTTTGCTCAGGCATAGCTGTTTCTGCCCACGGCTCTGGTGCCCCTCAGTCCAGGCCCGTCGCCCCTCTCCCATCAAGGGCAACTCCAGTCCCAGATGGCTCCTCTGCCTGGCACGGAGCACATTTTTTAAAAAATGCCTGCCGAAGGTAAGAGTGAGAGAGGCCCAGGCCCAGTGGTGAGAAGAGAAGGCTGACTCACGGCTCCCATGCTTTGCGGGGCCCTGCCCAACGCCCACCTTGGGAGAACCGAACGTCTGGATGAGTTGGCACAAAGAAAGCCACTTACCACGTGGGCCTGGCAGGGGAGAGGGTGCTGTCTGCATGAACAGCACCCGGCTTACCCCTCCAGCTGGCTTTGATTTGTGCTTCTGGTTCAACAAATAAGCACAATCCTGCTTCATCATGCTAAGCGTGCCCCGGAGCAGCTGTCTCACTTCCAAACACATAGCTTTGCTTTGCCCACTGGCCTTGGCCTTGGCACTCTTTCCTCCCTCCCTCACTTTCCATGAGACCCTAAGATTGCTCTTTCTCTCGGTTACAACTTTTTAAGACAACAGATATTCAGAGTCCCTGTACGGAGACAGGGAAGATGCTCTTGGATCACACCCACATTCCTTCCTACCGCTCCTGACTTCCATTTCCCCTGACACCAATCTCCCCGCCAGACCCAGAGGGCTCATGGGAGCCCATGCCGTCCAGAACTCTTCTGCTCTGCCACTCAGAATTTTGGATTGTAGGTGTATATATGAACGTGGGTTGGGGCAGTGGGAAGTTCTTGCCAGGAATACTGGGACAGGGAGTAGACTTCTGTTAGACTTCCTGGACAAAGTGACTTAAATCCAAGTAGGTAAATAGGTAATCAGTCTGTTTTATATCTTGGGAACTTACAGGGCTGCAACTAGCCCACACAGTGTTTTTGTTTAAAGTAGAAGAGGGTGCCTCTTCCACCAGGCAAAGAGAGCCCCTCCCCCACCTGTCAGGGCAGGCAGCTCAGTGATTCATATGCAAGTTAGATTTCCATCCTCACTTGGCCCCTAGGCTGAGCACCTTTGTGCAGTGCACAACCTACTCAACCACGCAGAGCAGCCTGAGTACTGGATAAAGGAAAGCAGCATTGTGGTGAGCCATGAGTCCTGAAGTCTAATACACAGACTGAAGATAGCAGTTAAAGACTGAGGCTTGTGGAGCCAGCAGTATGGATTTGAATTCCACCTGGGTCATATACTAGCCAAGTAACATAAACGAGTTGTTTAATTTCTCTGCACCTCAGTTTCTTCATTTGTGTAGGCGAGCACAAAATAGGTCTTAAGAGTACACACACTTCACTTATCCATTGCATACTTCCTTATTAAATATTTAAATATTCCCAGGTCCTTCACTGATAGAAAACTCTGGACAAATCTTTTCATCTCTCTGGGTCTGTTTATTTACATTCAGAGTGATTTTATTGAAGGTGTTTCTTAGAAGTGATAATTGGAGACTTTCACCACCAATCTGTGAGTGTGTCCTCCTGACACACTCTAGCTCGTGCTCTGACCTGAGGGCACCACTTTTGCAGACCTCCACTCTTCCTTCATCTGCCCCGTGAGCACTAGCAGTGGAAGAGATAGGGCCTTTCTGCTCCAAGAAACATGATTTTCTGCTACTTCTAAGGAGTTCCTCTGTGAGGGACTTCTCGAGAGAGTCACACAGTGTGGCTGATACCGAGAGGACGTGGTTCCCTTACCAGGTGTCCTGGGGCAAATTGTGTCCCCCTCACCCCAAATTCACATGTTGAGGTTCTAACCCCCAGGACCTCAGAATGTGACCTTATTTGGAAAAAGGGTCTTTGCCGATGTTATTAGTTAAGATGTGGTCACACTGGAGCAGGATGAGCCTTATTCCAATGACTGCCATCCTTATAAGAAGGGGAGACTTGGAGACAGACACACAGAGAGCACCCCATGTGAACACAGAGGCAGCCCTGGAGCAATATGCCTCCAAGCCAAGGAACACCAAAGATGCCAGCGAACCCCCAGAAGCTGAAGGAGGGGCTGGAACAGAAGGTCCTCAGAAGGAACCAACCCTACCAACACCTTGATCTTGGACTTCTGGCCTCCAGAGCTGGGAGACAGTACATCTCCGTCTCGTCAGCCACCCAGTCTCTGGCCCTTGGCCATGGCAGCCCTAATGAACTACATACACCAGGTAAGAGAGATTCTCTTCCACGTTCCAGAAGCCCGCAGCGCGTCACGGGATCCCAGTGCGGGCGTCAGCCAAGCTACACTTTGCTACACGGCATGGCCCTTCTGCAGTAGTTCACGAACTGTCAGAGCTGTGAACCTGAGATCCTCGGTTGCCAAGGGGGTGACTGGGGTTATTTAATACATTTCTTTTCCCACAATGAATCTGAAGTAGCTTAAGGGAAACACATAAAGTAAGATGGTAGAACCAGTAAAAACATAGCAGTAGAACAGAACAAGCATGAATCCAACCAGAAGGTCAGTCGAAGGATGGGGTTGGTGATGTGTCACCTTCCTGGCCGATGAGAACACACAGCTGATTGTGTTTTGCTTTCTGCTGTGGCCACCAGGAAGCTCAGCACCATGTGTGCCGCTCAACTGTGTCTTCTACTCAGAATGCAGCTCTGGGATTCTTGGTGGTGGTTACACGGCAGTCCCATGGGGGCGGTGATACTTTTCTAGCCTGTTGTTCTAAAATAATGGGAATGGGAGGGAGATCGAAGTCCCTTAAGGACCTTAGAGAGGAGAGAGACATAATCTCCAGCTGTAATAGGAAAGGCCCTACTATGCGAAGCCTGGAGGAAATGCTTAAACTTGCTATTGTTACCATTCTCACGCACTGACTACCGTTAATGGGCACATGGGCTCTTCTCGGGGCTACCCACCGAATGATGGTCACAGGAAATCTCATGCAAGGCCATGAGTTAGACTCACAGTGTTTTAAAAAATGGGAAATTTTACACGTGTTTCAAAAATCCAAATTTTTTTCTTCATTCATGTTAAGTCAGAAAGATCCAGCATCACTGGTCCCCTGCATTCTCATGTAGCAGTGATGGACAACAGTGCCTTCTTTACACAGGGCACATGGCCCCAGTTTGCCACAGTCCCTACCATTCCCTATTCTCCTTCCATTAGGCCGCCTGTAGGTGCTGAGCTTGTGTGTCCTGATCTCTTAGCATCCTCAGAGTGAGGTGGTGTGGTAGTGACAGCTCTCCCCATTGTACAGGTGAGGGAACAAAAGCCCAGAGGCAAATAGGCTCTGATGTGAAGCGTGCCCCCTAAATTGTGCAGTAAACAACATGTGCAACTGCACACCAGGCCCTCCAAGGTGGCGTGAATGGCCAGCATCTGCAGACCTTAGTGAAGTTCAAATATAGTAATGAAATAATGTATGCATAGTAACAAACATACGGTGGTATGCTTATAAATGTTTAACAGTAAGCTCCCTGGGGGAGGGAAACCCTAATTTGTAATGTATGCCAATTTCTGTGGTGTAAATGCTTCCACCATGGCTAATTTCAAGTTACCCATGTGAAGCCAACTGGCTTGCAAAGTACCTGGAAATTTAACAATGGCCTCGTGAGGACCAGTTACAAGCAGGGTACAGCTCATTACTACACTGGCTCGCACTGGCTTACAAGAGCCAACTGTTAAATGGATGTATGATGTTTTACACTATATAGTCTATTACATTTTGTTATGTTACATTTTATACTTATAAAAGTATACTGGATTCTGTTAGTACATTATATATATTCAATATATCATTTAAATAGGAAAGATATTTAAATAAATGATATATGGCTTTAATAGATAACAGTAATTCATAAATATTTTATTCCCTGTTAAAGATTATGTAATAAAATAAATGTTACATTTTAAAAGATCATAAAGAAAAAGTAGAACACCCATAAAGGTTAATTTCTTCCTTTCCTTGCTACAAATGGTCTAAGTATCGGGCCAGTCCTTCCTCCTCCTCTTCCGAGCCCGGCTTCCACGGGTTAGGATCCAAAGGAAAATCCAGATCCGGGTACAGACGCTTCAGTAGCACGGTTGGATGGATTCCCTAGAGGCATCGACTTTTTAATGGCCTGGAGCTGCCGATGGGCTCTCTCCCAGGCCCAGATTCTGTGCTTATCTGATGGGCCCGGCAGAGCGTGGAGCAGCCCGTGGTGGGCAGAGACTCAGGCTGCTGGCCCGGGCTGCTGTGCCTTCACATATGAGAGACTGCCTTGCTCTGGCTACACACACACACACACACACACACACACACACCACATGCAGATACACACTTGTGTGTGGAGTCCCATATGCACTGGTGCACACACATGTACTCATACACATGCATACATGACACACACAGACACACAATTCCTTCTTGAGAATCATCCTGCAAACGATAACGATGGGTTGAAAGCCTCCACGTTCCCCAAAGTCAAGGGCACTGCCTCAGATGTAGGAAACCAAGCACCCTCCCCGATTAAATAAGTGCAATCGAGAGAGAAGTCCTTTGAAAGTTTACTCTCCGTGGAGCTTTACCGCGTACCCGGCCCTTCATGTGCATCCACTCACTCAGACCTACTGCCGTGTCAGGACAGATCTTGTGTGTTTTCATCCCCATTTTTCCAAGAGGAAACTAAGGCCCGGGAAGCTGGAACAGTTTGCTTAGGGTCACACAGATGGCCGGCAAGAGATATTCTGGCTGGTCCCCTCTAGGGGCTTTCCTCTTCTCCCCGAATTCATCCTTCAAGCCCCCCATGCGAGGAGCATACTGGTTTTAGGATTTTCACCAGAAGCCAGTCTTCCCAAAATCACGACGAAATTACTGGTCCAAACTGCCCTGTACGGGCAGATGCCCGGCTGCCTGTTGCATCTTCTCGATTATTTCCCAGTGTAACCTACGGGTTCAGCACTGCTGTGGCACCGAAGTCCGAAACGTAGTAAAGGCATCATGACGCATAGAGGCGCTCGCCACGGCTCGGGAAGGAAGTACGGTCTTCCATTCAGAGGAAGGGGGGACTGCTCTGGGGAAACTCACTAGGTGAGAAGGTGGAGGAAGCCAAACCGAAGCCCCGTGATACCAGGCATCTGGCTGGGAACCTGAGCTGGGTGAAACCCGTGATTCACCTTATAAAGGAGCACAGCCTGTAAGCAAATGAGATTGCTCCATTTTTAACCCAGGTCCATTGAGGCATTTCTAAAGCACCTACTGTGTGCCACGGGCACGTTAACACTCTTCCCAGGACGCTGCCAATGACCCACAGGGATCTGGTGTGCTAATGATGTGAGAGAAGTGCTTTCCCTGCTTCATTTTCACTCCTGATAGATTTATTTTTTTACACCAAAGGGTGATTTCCCACTTCATTCACTACAGTGGGCTCTAACTCACTTTCCCGGGTTTCTCCAAATTGAGTTCACTCACCAAGGATTTGCCAGTTCTGAGGAGATCTTCAAGGGACACCCTGGTGCCAACCTCTCTCTTATCACAAACCACACACTATATGTGTTGGGTCAGCGGACCACCTGCTCCCAAGAGGACTTCGAGCTCCCGAGGGGGAAGCATTGTCAGCCTGGCATCCTCAGGAGCCTGGTGGGAGTCCGCACACGCGAGTTCAGGGATGGGGCTGCAGATGCTCATGAGGCAGGAATTTTACTGTTTTCAACAAAGTGTCATTATCCCGTGGGGACAGTGCAGTCACGCAAGGCGGCTCCTTCCCAAGGGCTGATACGCATTTTAAAGTGAGAGATCTATTTGTTCAGGAACCTGCACAAGAGAGTCCCGTGTTGGGCCGCTTTCTGATGTTGTTTAAACAGAAATGAACGGTCACAGGGGCCCCGGCCTTCTCACTGCACCATCTGTCCTGGCCGCCCAGAACACATGTGTTAGGGACTAGGAACGGGAGGGAGCTGTGTGTGTGTGTGTGTGTGTGTGTGTGTGTGTGTACCGATCTGCAGATGTGTGCATATTTTATACAGGAAGAGAGCATGCTGTAAGGAAAACAAGGGACTTCGGGGTCATACTGTCTTTCGCTGAAATCCTGGCCCTGACCCGTGCGAGCAGAGGCACCTGGGGCAAATTACATGTCATCCAAGAGCCAAGGATTTCACCTGCCAAAGGGAATTTTAAGACCTACATCACAGGTGTGAGAGGACCCCGGGGGTGCAAACCACTCTGTGGTCTATTTGGGATTGTGTAGGGATGCTGGACACAGCCACTCACTCCACTAAAAACACCTCAGAAAGCCTCTATCTCCCTGCAATGTTGGGCCGATCTGACCTTGTGTTACACTTTGCTGAGAGGGAAACCCGGTGGTCCGGGACCAACCGACAGCCAGGCACTGCATACCACCCTCAAGCCACCCACGGAGGCCTTGTGAGGTCCCCCATTTTATATCCGAGGGGAGGACACCTCGGACAGCTTCAGTCCCTCGAGCAGGGTCACCCAGTTCAACCGCAGAGCAGCCAGGCCTGGATCCCTGCCTTCTGAAGGCCCCTCGCCACTCTCCGGAAGCTTCCAATGCACAGGCCCCTCAGCCACAGCCTTCATGGAGAGGAATCGCAGGCTTGGCACTGGGCATTGCTCAATCACACCACTTCCTTTCCCCTTATAATAGAAACTTCTGCCTGGGCTGGGAAGGGGCCCTTGTCCCTTCCCTCCAGGGAGAGCACAGGGCAGGCTGGAGTTTCTGCAGGGCAGGGGCAGGGACTGGCCTCCCTCTGCTGGCTGGGCTCCTAGCAGGCCTGGTCGCTGGGACAGGAGTCGCTGGGCACCGGGAAGCTGGGGCTTCTGCTGGGCACGTCTCGGGGGCTGGAATGCCATCCCTTGGAGAGCTCGTCTCTTAGAGACGCCAGGTCTGAGCTGCTTCAGGAAACAGCAGAAGCCTGTGGTGCTTGGGGGGGGGGGGCAAGGGGTTCCCACACGCCACGCTACAAGGCCCTTTGTGGGGGGTTCCCTCAGGCATTTCTAATTACAGGAGTTATTTCTGCCCCGCAGATTATGTGGTTCTTGCACTTGGCATGAGGAATGAATCAAGTCATTATTAACTCGGCAAGTGTCAGCCCCGGGTCCGGAGGCCCCCGTATGGAAGCAGAGCAGTTAATACACGGCCGGATTAGGTGGCTCTTAGGCTTCGCCACAATTAGAAACGCAGGACGTTTGAAATATTAACTGGGGCATGTGGGTAAGAGGCAGCGCTCGGCCTCCCTGCCAAGGAGATAGCAGCCCTGAGGAGGCTGCAGAAACTTATGTAAGGATGGGGCCGTGGGAAGTGGCGTTTGCGGAGAGCCTGCGTGCGTCAGTGGCTGTTCTGTGCGTGTTCCGGGCTTGGTGTTCCCTAGGGCCCTGCAGACAGGATCATCTCCCATTTTACAGAGGACGGGGTGGGGAGGAGCTCAGAGAGGCAAATCAGGTCCCCAAGTCTGCACAGCGAGGAAGCACGGGTGGGAGTCTGCACCCAGGTCGCCCTTCTGTCTCCCCGCTGTACCCTGGGGCGTATCTGCCTGCCTCCAGGGAGACACTGAGATGCCCATAAAAAGTCAGAAGTGCTAAGAACAAACGATACTAGCAAGGAATCCTAGTAGCTGCTTTAACTGAGCATTTACTATGGGCGTGCACCGTGTCACAATTGGGGTACACTCGCTTTTTGTCCTCGGGACCATCGCAGAAGGCAGGGACCATTATCGTCCCCATGGTGCAGCTGAGGAACGGAGACATCCTGAGATTTGTCACTGAGTTAAAAGAGCCAGGATTAGGTTTGACCTCAGGCCTGTCTGCCTCTAAAACCCCACACTGTTTCAAAGCTGCTACTATGCCCACCCAACTCCAAAGGGCAGAGGCGGGGGAGAGTCTGGGCTCTCCGCACCCTGATCTAGGGCTCTTCCCTGTGCTGCCCTGCCTTGCCTTCGGTCATCCATCCGTCCATTCATGCCGGAGAGGCGTTTATGAAGCTCCACCAGGCACCGGGCATTGTCCTACGCATGCACCACATATCCACCTGTTTAACTACCCCTGCCTCCCCAGGGCACGCGCACTGTTCGTTGCTCTTTTCACAGTCTAGATAAGAAGACAGAGTTTCGGGGAGTCACATCCCCCACCTCTGCACAAATTGGTCCAAAGGTGCACAACCACTGGCTGCCACATAGAGAAAGGTCCACGTCACACAGACCACAAAGACAGAGGAGAGCAGATGGCAAAGTGGACAGGTACCGTGCCAGGGGAACCGGCATGGACCCCAACATGGGAGTCCCTCAGAACGGGGACGAAAATGGCAGAGACAGGTCACTGGAGAATGCAGAGCGATGGATGGAGAAATATTAATTGTGGAAAATAAAATTCAACAAAACCTCATGCCTTACGGACTTCATGTTTTGATTTTTGTGTGTTTGTTTTTGTGTTTGGGGTTTTGGAGGGAGTTTGTTTGGTTTTTCACTCTGCTTTGTTTTACTTTTTTGGAGAGGTCTTCTGGCCCCGGGCACTTCACCGAGGACCCTCTTTACAGTCTAGGGAACAGACGGGCACAGTCAAAACCAGATTCCTTCAGTTCAGTTCTATTTTCCACTTCCCTAATTACAACATTCCTTCCCTTTGGACACAGTTCAAGTTCTCCATTCCCTTGAGTTGCACTGCTACCACCTGGACGTGGGAAGGAAGCCATAAATGGTGGATTTCTAAGGATGATAAGGGGGGAAAGCCAGCAAGGGGGGACCTCCTCACCCAGGGGGGCAGCCCCTCCTTAGACCCCAGCTCCTTGGAGCCAGATAATGGGAGCACGGGCCTCATCCACAGAGCTGGAAGGGAGCAGAAGGGCTTTGACAATGACCTTCGTACTCCGGGTACCAAGCACGCAGTAGGTACACACAGACATCCAACCAGGACGTGTCCATGCCTACAACACAAGCTCAAGTAATTTCTAATTACAGCAATGGAGCTGTGGAAGCTTTAGAATGGGTGGCTTTTAAAAATTTTTACCATCTTAAATAAAGCAGTCCTGATGCCATGCCTAGGATGCTCTCACTTATACTCAACTTGCGTCTTGGCCTGTTTTCTTGAGCGGGAAAGAGAAACACTCAGCAGACAGGGGGAAGGTGTGAAGACTCCCAGCCAGGCTCTGTCCACCACAGCCCTGGCAGACGCTGGGTACTGACATGGCCTTAATCTCAGGGATTTCGAGCTGTAATGTGCTGCCACCTCCTTGACCTATGGGGGAGGAGCTCATTAAAGCCGGTGTCCCTGCGTGGGCGCGGTCACTCATCTGTACCTTCCGCACAGTCTCTCCCCTCGCAGTAAATGTGGCGTGTTCCTAGTGCCTTACTTGTACCTGCCAGCTTTCTCCCATCTTAAACAGAAAGTGAGATGCTTTAACACCATTTGCACACGAGACTTTTGACCTACCCGTCACAAATTCGCTAGTTGAGTTGCTGCCCTTTGGACATTCATATCCTATTTCTGAATGTTATGAAACACTTCCCTTATGCTGGCAAGTTGTAGGGATGTGTTTTCCTCTTGCCCCCAAACTACCCCTTGTTCTCACTTGAAACTGGGGAATCAAAGGTTTAAAAAAATCACTGCTTTAAAGCAGGAGTCACCAACTCTTTCTGGAAAGGACCAGATAGTGAATATTTCTGGTTTTGCGACTCACACTCTTCCTGTGGCAAATCAATTCAACCATCGTAGCATGAAAGTAGCCCGAGATAAGAGGTGAACCAATGGGCATGGCTGTGTTCCAACAGAACTTTGTTTTAGACACCAAAATTTGAATGTCACGTGAGTTTTACAAGTTATGAAAAACGACGCCTCTTCTGATTATTGTCAACCACTTAACAATGGGAAAAATATTCTAAACCCATTGGCCAAACAAAAAACTCTGGCCTGGCAGTAAGCCAGAGTTGGCCGATCCCTGAAATTTAAGGGAGTTAGTTCTACCAGCAGGCTTAGCTGTCCATGGGCAGACCGGGTGCTTTCTGTGGGCCTCCAGCTATCATACTGAAGATGGGGGGTTGGACCAGGCCCGCGCTGCCCTGTGTGTTCATCACAAGCCACCTGCAGCCACTGAAGTGTAAATGTGAGTTAATTGAGATGAACAATTCAGTCCCTCAGGGACACTAGCCACATTTCAAGTGTGCCACTGATACAGCTCGTGGCTCCCATAATGAACAGTATTGATAGAACACATTTCCATCAATGTGGAAAGTTCTCCTAGACAGCTGTGGACTAGAATGAACTTGAAGACCCCTTCTTGGTCCACAGGTTGGTGCATTTATGATCACCAGCCATGAAAGTAGAGCACAGGAAGGGAAGGGAGGAAGACAGCCGACTGTTGGCTCCCCTCTAGAGCAAGGAGGAAGATGGTGGGGACTGTAATGAGTTGAATAGCGTCTCCCCCAAATTCTTGTTCATTAGGAGCTTCAGAATGGGACCTTACTTGGAAATAGGGTCTTTACATGTGTAATTAGTTACAGATCTTGAAGTGAAATCATCCTGGACTTAGGTCGAAGGGCAGCCTCAAGGCAAGGGATGCCAAGGGTCACAGCAGCCGCCAGAAACTGAAAGAGGCGTGGGATAAATTTCCCCGAAAGCCTTCCGAGGGAGCGTGGCCCTGACACACCTTCATTTCAGATTCCGTCTTCAGAATTGTGAGACAATGAATTTCTTGTGTTTTGAAGCTGCCAAGATTGTGGTGATCTGGTAGAAAAGCCCTAGGAAACTAATCCAGGAGTTGAAGGGGTTTTGATGAGAAAGAAGAGAACCAAGTTAATAGCAATTATGTAATCCTTGAAATAATTTGGGAGGCTACCAAAAAGTCCAAGTGAGGATTTCAAAGAGCTCCAGAAAGAGCTGGGAACAGAGACCACAGCTCTACGTATGAAATTCCATCCCCCCAGGAGCCCGTGTGGCTGAGGAGGGGCCAGAGAAATGCAAACGGGGGCCGAGAGGGAACAGCCCCTTTCCCCAGAGGAAAATCTCCCCAACAGACGTGGGGGGGTTTGGTCCTGGCCACAGAGTGGGGGGGGATCCAGATAGTGAGGGAGCCTGAGACTTAATCCACAGCAATTTGCATAAAGTGTTTGGTCACCAGCTGGTGGCACATGTGAACGGGCAAGGTTAGCGGGTATGTCATAAAAGTCCTTGTCTTTGGGGAGTACAGAGCAGGGATTAAAGGCAGAAACTGATGAGACTGGTTTGGGTCACGTAGGAGGGAGGTGACAAGCGCCAGATCATTTTGCTGAGTTCACTGTCCCCGTAAAGATGGTTGTAACGCAGCGCACTCAGGGCTAAGGAGCGAAACTGGAGGATAGTCTCCTGCCACTCTCCTTGGAGGAGTCTGAGAGGCACGGAGAGAGTCACCCGGCGTCCGGCTGGGAAGATCCCTAAACTGAGACAGCTGCCCTAGCTTCAGAGATGTCAGAGGTGCCCGACGCAGCCCCCGCAAACACCTGTAACCCCCATGACTTCACTCCCCCAAGGGGGGAGCCCACCACGAAGCCCTCCCAGCTGACTGGCCGGGCCACATCTGAGCCCACGCTCCAGGCACTTCCTGAGTCTGGGGGCAGCCAGGTGGGGTGGCTCCAGCCCAGGCTCCCCGGTGGGCTGTGACACCTGGCTGAGGAACAAGCCACTTCTAGCACTGCTGGAGGAAGAATACTTTGAGAGAGGTCAGTGTGGTCATTGACCCCAGAACCCAGAGACAGAGTACCTGTCCTTGTGCCCAGCCGCTCCCCTTCCATGAAGGAGTCCTAACAGGCCCATGTCAGAAGCAAACAGAGCCCGGTGGGCGGCCAGAGAGCAGAGGACACAGGCTTGACCCTCAGAGAGTCCCACACTTGACTCTGCCTCTGTCGCAAGCTTTCTGTGTCCGTGGGGATGTTGCATTTCACCTGTTTAACCCTCTGCTTTCTCATCAGGAAAATGGTGCTGAGAGCAGCAACCCCCTCACGGGCGTTACGAGGCTTCCATTAAACAACATCCGGGACACGCTACATCCATGTGCAAGACTCTCAACCGAAGGTGGAGCCACGTGCTGCCCTTAGCTATTTTTCTTAAAACAAAGATGTTCATCTAAGTGTTATTTATGATGGAAAAAAGAAAGGAGAAGCAAGCAAAATGTCTAAAGACAGAGAGGATTCATTGATGATGCATGTGTGTATACACACACACGTGTGTGTGAAGAAATGTCACACAGGCTCTCAACCTTCATTTCTGGAGACTGTTTAATAACGGTTAATGATATGGGAAAATTTCAAAATCGAATATTCAATGAGAACAGCAAAAAGAGATTTTGTTTAACTGTAAAGCCCGCTTTACGACCATCACTACACCCACGAGAGACACACACAGCCCTATAGGAAAAGCAGGAAAGATTTACAGCAAAATGAGATACAACCCAGATTAGAGGTGTGGATCATTTTACTTTCTTCTCTATGCTTTCACTCGGCTCTCAAAATTTTTTTACAGTGTATGAAAATCAAAATATTAAAGAAAAATAAACTGACGTTGATTTGATAGACTGAAGCAATCTCAGAAAGTGGCTTCCTGCTTTGCAATTGCGTAACTTGGGGCCAGTTCTTTAACCGAACCTCAGTTTCCTTATATTTAAAAAAAGGATGAGAGGAGAGATCATGGAATGTATCTCAGCAGACGGTGCTGGGTTTGATGAGGTGGTACAAGGGTGAGAAGCCTGACACAGAAGAGGAGCCCGGGAGTTCTATCACCACGGTCAGAAGATCTTTATGGGAACATGCAGGCCAGTGTCGAGAGGATATCGACATGCCTAGTAGACCACTGGAACTTCTGAAACAGAAAGCCTCATCCCTCGGACACCAAAGCCAGGGCACCGTTTCTTGGACTCGGGCACCCCCCCCCCCCAAGAAGTCTTGGAATGCTGTTGGAAGGACTTTGGCAGATTACTGCCCCACTCACATAAGCCTCACTTATCAGAGCAACTCGTGTCAGAGTCCATTGGAAATCCCAGACTGATTTCATTGATGAGTCTCACCTGCTACTTGCATTGCACGGGCCAAGACGACTGACATTTGGGGGAATCTTTGAAAGAACACCAATGGCTAGGAACACGAAGGCCGGTGTCTCTATGTGGGAAGGTTGTTCAGTTTCTGACAACATAATGAATGATCAAACAGCGTGCCCAAAACACATACAGGTCTGGTTTTTATGTATCAGCTCCTGTGAAAAGCACGATTTGTATATTGGTGTGCTTTTCTCTTTCTCCAGCATCACTGATATAACGGACCTATAACGTGGTGTACATTTAAGGTGCACAAGAGGTGATGTGATACAGAAGAGCGTTCGCCAACCCCGCCATCACCTCACGTGATAGTTAAGAACCCTGTGCCATCCACTGGCAAGTTGCTGGGAGAGTAGATCTTCAATGTTCTCACCACAAAGAAAGAAATGGTAATTATGTGTGGGAATTCCCTTTGTTTCTCCACTGACTCTTCACATCAACCCATTTTAGGAACAAGGAGACCAAGACTTAGAAAACCCAGCACGTCCAAAGTCACAGAGCTTGTTGGGGACTCAGGTGGTATCCCAAACCTTGGAAGGCTAAGTCCAGAGCCTGAGTCCGACTCCAGCACACAGACGCCCCTTCTGATGGCTTCACCCTGTACTCCGCCACCCAGAGACCCCGAGGCCGAATCTCCTCCTCCAGGGTCAGGGAAGAAGACGGAAAAGGATCGGTTTCCATCAGACTCTCCCTCACCCTGTCTGGTCCAGGAGGTGGTTTTGAAATATTCCAATTCCTTTAGGCCCTTTTATTATTATAATTGCTCCTAAATGTTTTGATTGTGGTGTATTATGGATGTTATTTCAAATCAGCTTTCAGCCTTATAAGACACTAAGGCAAGCATGCAAGACCATTCTCTTGAGCAGACCGTCCCTAATAAAAACAATACATCAGGCACTGACTCTTATTAAAGGGGCATTTAATCCCAGATAGTAAGTCTCTCTTCAGACAATGCCCTCTTACAAAATGTCAGTAACCTGGCCTAGAAGTCAAGAAGAACAAGAGAGAGAGAAAGAGAGAGGGAGTGAAGGAGGAAGAAAATGAGAGACAGAGACAGAGAGAGGGGGAGAGGGAGGGAGGGTTATTTTATCTCAGTCTGATAAACACAAGGGGTATGTTTCTCTAGGGTATTTACAAAGCTGACTGTGGAGGAGGCACGGGGTCTGGTTTATAGGAGACTAGATTAGGAGTCCCAAATCTTGGTTCTAAGATCAGCACTGCTGGCGACTGGTATGTGTCTTTGAACGGCACTTGCCCTCTGTGTTTCTGCATTAGTAACCTGAAATTGCTTCCGTCTTGCCTAGCTGGGATGACCACGTCTTAGTTTGCCCAGAACAGCTCCAAGCTACACCTGTTGTCCTGGCGGGATTATTAATAGCACCCCTTCATCTCTAGAAGTGACTCTGTTTGGGTGATAAATTTCATATTCACCCCATACCTAATTTACAGTGTTATGATGGCTAAAGAGATGAGAGTTTGCAAATGTTTTGTAATAGTTAAAACCCTATCATCTGTCCAAAGGATAGAAGGCACTTCTCAAGGGCTCTGAATACTACCTTTTAAAAAAACAAGATTTGTTGAAGAAGAGTTTATACCAAGGTGAGGAAAACTCCCAATATCATAAACTGAGTATATCCAAAATGATCTGTGCAGTGAGCTCATTATACATATATAATACACGTAATGGAAAAATACAAAATGAAAACAATGAAAAGTGACTATGGGTAAGATTATGCCATGTTTTTTTAGTGAGTAGGTTAGCTTTTATTTTGAGGGAAAAAAAAGAACTTCGAAAGTACAGAAGGAATAAATGGCACTTGGTGATCTGCTCTAGAGGTGGGCACAGGGAGAAACGGAACATTCTCTTTGCATCTCCATGTAAGGAGGAGGCAGGAATGGCTGCCGGGGCGAAGAGAACCTTCCATAGCAAAGATTTCTTTCACATTGAGTGACAGTCAGGTTGCAACAGTGTCCAAGTCACCTTTGGCCAGATTGCAAATGGGGAGGGGCAGTCTCATGAGCGGCGGGATCTAGTTGGCCACCTGGGCACCTAGGACCTGCCAGAACCTGGGTGGGACTTTATTCTCCACCCCAGCTCAGCTTCATGCCTAATCTAATCCAAAAATTCTAGAGAGTCAGACAAGTTCATCTAAACTTTCGTAACATAAAACTTTCAGCTTTTATGTTCATGTAAAGAAAATTAGGGAAGGTAATTTGGGACAAGAATTTTATTTTGGACAAAGCAAACAAATCCTATTTCCCCAAAATGAAGTTAAATCACTGAAATAGACATTCACGGAGCCCCGATGTGGTTATGTAATCCTTACAACAATTCTCTGAGGTGGGGGCTGGTTTCTTCATATTTTGGCGAAAGGTACAGTTACGCTTTGGAAGGATAATTAACTTGCTAAGAGAAAAAAGGGGAAGATCGGAGTTTCCCCAAGACATGTCGCTGGCAAGTGGCAGAGCAGAGAGTTGAACCCATGCCTGCCCGCCTGCCTCCCCAGGTTTCAGCTGCTCCAAGCGTGACTGGGCAGGAGCTATAGGCAGCCTAAGTCCCCCGGACACCCAGAGTGAATCTCGAGTCTATTGGTGAGCTGCCTCGCTCATCATTCACCTTCTCAAAGACTTAATCCCCCAGCGCGGTCTGCTCCCAGCCACGCGTGTGACTTGATGACCTCTTGGATGTTTTCTTCGCCAGACTTCCATCCACTCAAAAATACTGCCCTGTCCTGGAAAGTCATTCTACTCAACTTTCTGGGTTCTGGTCCTCTGTTCATTCTAAAGGAGTGAAAGGATCCCTTCTTCACACATGCATGCAGCAAATGTGCATTAAGCAATTACTATATGCCAGGCAGAATGCTACAGCCTGGGACTCAACAAGCCCAGGACAGATGCAGTCAGAGGCCGATCGGGCTCTCTCCAACCCACTGAGTGACCTACCCATTGAGTGACCTCTGAGAAATTATTATTATTTTTTTTTTTACTAGGACTCAGTCTCGCCACCAGGAAAACAGAGGCAGTTGGACAAGACGAATTCTAGGCTCCTTTTTGTCACTAAGGAGCTATAATTTACTTAGAAAGACTCCCCCAAAGAACTCTTTAGAAGAGGGTCAATATTAGATCTGAACCCCTTTTCCTTCTCCTCCCCAAACCACCCCCCCTTCCAAGAATTTTGGCAATGGCCACGCAAACTTACAGCTTTCAACTTTTTATGAGATTTCAGCTTTTTCTTCTAAGGTGGGCAGACATCTGTTTTCAGAGCAGCTCAGGATTCATAACCGTTTATTAAACAATTGCTCTTCTCTTAAACAACTCTGAAAACCTTAGGGGAAACACATGTTATGTTTCCACACTATTCCCTTATTATGAAGCAATCAATGCTGAGAGTGTAACTTTTCATTAACATCAGCTCTCCCCCTAAAATCAACGTGTCATCCCATTGGGTTAAACCCAAAGCAGACCAGTAAGATGTGGTTTAAAAACAAATACGTCCACTTGCAGTTTGTTAACTTAATTTTAGCACTATTTATAAAATACGGATTTTTTAAAGTCATTGGCAGTATTCCCCTATTAGACTAAATTTGTCTTTTATTGGCTTTACTTTTTAACAGATGCTAACTTGCACGATACAGGCTACCATAAAATGCACCTGCACTGGAGAAATGTCCATCTATCAGTGTAGACTCCTGTAAAGAATTGGAGGCATTAGATAAATTGTTTCCATTAAGCTGAAAATACTCCTTCGGGTGTGAGCTTCTAATTCATGAGTTGCTGTAAACTGATTCAAATAATAACAAGGCTTTTTTTTTTTTCTTTTCTTCCTGGCCTGATAATAATCTGGTGGAGAACATGCTGAATCCCTAAAGAAGATATCGTCTAATGATTTCTACAATAGCCCTGAAGTCCAAACAAAGCTCTAGTATTAAAATGCGGTTTTTATAAGCTATCATTTTGTTCGGCTGGGTTTTTTTTTTTTTCCTATTTTACAAAGAAAGTGTGATATTTGACTGACATCTTGGTAGATGGATGGTGATCAGAACTGTGTCCATGGAGAAATTAAGAGAGAAACCAAGCGCTGATAAAAACTGAAATCGGAAGAAAGATGCCGAGGTGTTTAAAGTTTCTACATTTCTCTATTTTGGAAAAGCACCAAGCAGCACACAATAAATGAGAAGGAAGCCTGATTAAACACTGTTTATCACCAGAGCAGACAATAGACACTGATATCTCTTTTCTTCATGATAATATTCCTGGGATGCTGTCTTCGGGTTAATTTAGGTTAATCATACCACCTAACACAAGGTAATCTCACCAAGAACAGCCACAGTCTTGAAGGCTCCTGAAATGCGTCTCTTTATTGTCGTTCTAGCAGGGAAAGCCGCATCCCTACAACTCCGAAAGGAGTAAGGCAACCTCGCCTGCAGACAAAATGCCCATCGGCCACCTTCAGTTTGCTGCCTCCATCCAATTAAATCTAGTATGAATGTGTTTAATGAGTGTGTAATACATGCCAGGGGCTGTGCTCGTCGCTGGGAACAAAGGTTAGGTCTTCATGCCGAGGAGCAGCTAGAAATACGCACTGCATGCGGTGCCTGGACCCCGCCTGTCCCCAGGAAGCTAAAGAGAGCGCTGCGCGTGATGGGGGTGACAGCAGAAGGCTGAGCAAAGGAACCAGAGCAAGATCCTCAAACACCACTCCTCTTCCCCTTTATCAATGTCTCTGTCAGCTAAATCGTCCGAAAGAGGAAGTGGAGGGCTTGCCTTCCTCGAAGCATTTCAGGCTATGTCTAAACTCTTTTGTGGTCCAGGCTACAATCCAGAGACATAACTGCAGCTGGTGATTGAAGAATGCAAATGAGTCACATGTTCAGGATTAAAATGCAACAGTCTCTTCTGAGTCAGCAAAAACTTAGAAATACATTTAAAATGTCTTTTTTATTACAATAGTAAAATGTGCTCATTGAAAAGAAATTCAAGCGATGTAGGAGTAAATAAAGGCTAAGTAAAAACATCCCCTTTCCCCAAGCCCTCATGCTTATAAACTTCTTTGAATACTTAAGGTCTACGCTCCTCGACTTTCGCCATGCCCGTCTAAACTTGTATCCATTGAGTTTTAAGTGCTTGGACGTCATACAACCGTATTCAGTTCAAGTGAAGGAGAGCAAACAAATATTTCCCGAGCACTATGTGTGTGCAGACCTCTCAGTGTTTTCCATACGTTACTTCACATCTGTCACATACTACAGGGGCTGGCACACTTTTGTCAATAAAGTTTTACTGAAACACAGCCACAGCCATCTGTTTACATGTCAGGGACATGCTGCTTCTACCTGGGCAGCTAAAGTACATTTCTCAGCTTCCTTTGTGTGTGCTTTATGCTGCCTTTTGTGCCCCCATAGCAGAATCGAGTTGCAAGAGATACAGCATGGCCTTCAAAGCCTAAAATATTTAGTATCTATCCTTTTCCAGGAAAGTTTGCTGGTCCCTGAGATGGTAGGTAACTTTTTATGGAGGAAAAGGACCAGGTAGATATAAAAACCTGTTAATGGAAGTCAAATAATGAGTGACTCTAATTTTTTTTCTTTGTCCATTATGGTATTGTCTAAACTTTCAATAACAATGCATGTAGTACACTTGTGGCTTAATTATATACGCAATTTGAGAATTCTATATGAAAATGAACAAAACTAAATGAACTATTACCAAGTAACCTCCCACAAATTAAGACTATAACTGGAATTTCCATTGTTTGCATGCAAACAAAATACTCTAAAAGGGATTTCTTTAAAAAAAAAAAAAAGAATTTGCAAACGCTTTGTAAAATGACATTTCTGCAATAATATTTACCATCTTATTTTCTAAGAACACATTTTTTTTTTGAGAATTGAGAAATGTGGCAAACACTGCTAGCTGACAATCATGTCTGCTTCCTCTCCCTCGGCAGCTAGACTACATTTCCAGCTTCCTCTCGATGAGAATCCAAAGAGTCGAAGGATTCCTCTTCTAGATCTTCCCCCATAAACCTTCCCTGCTAGCGCCCTTCCAGGTGGCTGACATGGAGATAACCTTTTGGTGTACTTGGGAACGACAGAACGGAGACAAAAGAGCCACAAGATAGAAAGAACCCGGGTCTCCAAATCTACACTTGGAACAGAGTCACCCAAGAGAGGTCCCTGTTATGTGTGCAAGCAATAAATTTTTCATCAAGCCTTTGAGATGTGGGGGTTTATCTGTTGCTCTTCCTAATGAGAGTTCACTGTATTTATGGAGCTAGCTGTTGACAGATGGCTTTGGGATGGAGGAACGATACAGAAATCCCTTCTCTAGATAATGTCATTCAATAGCCTCCCCTTAAAATCAAAGTGCTAGAGACCCCTGTCAGGCCTCTTTCTAACTGGCACTCAATCACAATGAATAAGTGGGGACTACAACTCCCACCCAGGCCTTTGTCTGCCTCTGTTCTGTGTTCTCTACTCTAGCAGTAATTGTGCCCTTAGGGACCACCTCGGTCTCTCTCCTGCCAGCATCATATTCACCACGTTTCCTGGTCAAGCCTTTTCCTCTCTGCCACACAGTATTGGGTTCCATGTAACCTAAGATGGCATCCGGTAACAATTTTTAAATTCATCAACCAGGATACTTTCTCACCTACTGACTCCTATATGTCTTGATAGAAGATAAAGCACCATTCTGCCATCAGCAAGGAAGCAATGTAGATAAATTCCACGCCATTTATAATTCATTCCACCTTCATTAAGTATTCATACATTACTTATTGGCACATCACCTAAGCATTCTATGTAATAGAAAACAGAATAGCTAGAAAAGGAACTGGGAGAGGCTGGTTTCTTAATAAGGAGATGAGGAGAGAGGAATAATTGATTTGCTGTATCCCTCGCCCCAACCCTCTTGCAGGAAGGATTTCTGGATGGGTCACCCGTAAGTGAATTAGGTAGCTATCTTGAGGGTGAGTTGAACAGTACCAATGGGAAGATCACTGCTATTCTCACTCATTATTGCAACCCATAATTTTGGAAGACTTGCTCTGACAGGCCCTGAGAATAAAAGAGAACTCCTTTCTTAAAGGCATTCTTAAGCAAATATATGCATGGACTGAACACAATGAATCCATACTGGAAGTGTTAAATAGCTAGCTTCCTGTGGAAGGTTAATTTCTTTGATTACCATCAATAGTAACAATCATAATATTAAGTCATATTAATTTATCATAGTTAGGATAGCCAAAATGTATTGAGATTGTACAACATGTCAACTTCTAGACTGAGAAAAAGTGTTACATGAATTATCTCATTTAATTTTCAGAACCTTGAGATTTAATTTCCATTACGTGTGCCCATTTTACAGGTGAAAACATTGAGGTTCTTAGAGATTATATAATTGCACAAGGCAAGCCAGTAAGTCAATGGGAAGCTCATGTCTATTTGGATCCAGAGCCCATGCCCGTGAGCCCTCAGTGCTATTGTTCCCTAAGAAAGGATGGTGTCCCAACAGAGAAGATGCAGAGGCAGTGGGTCCTCAAGTGAAAGAATGGACAACCAAGAGGTCCCTGTAGAGTCAGAGGAAGGATGTAGTAAAAGAAGGCCACCAGCATTGAAAATCAGCTGTGCCTACCTCATAGGTTTGTCAATATTGGCTTTGATTACTTGTCACAAATGGCTCCCAAAACCAGCCCAATTTGGTAGTCTACAGAACAAATGAAGTTAGAAGAGGTAAAGGAAGATTCCCCAGGGTATTCATTAAGTGTCTGTAATGTCAAAGAATTGCTCCTTCATACTTATAATTATTCGGCACCTCTCTCCTAATGGAAAATATTCTTGAAGTTAAAAATCTTCCGGATAAATTTAGAATCAACCAGAACCCTACACACTTCTTTCAAGCATCTGCTTCTCCATGAATTCTCAATTCTCCATGAGTTTGGTCAATTCCAACATGGTGGGCCTCCTTCAGATTGATCCCATCTATGAAAAACAACTCTGGAAAACACGGCCCCATCCTTATCTCATAGCACTGATCTGGCAGAATTTCCATTATTCTTTGTAGTTTCCTGTGTCTAGTATTTCTCTTAAAAGCCAAGTCACCAACATTCCTTTAATGATCATAGCAATCAGAGGTACCTTCAAAGTGGAACCATGGTGTGCCCTAAGCTAATTTCGGAACAAAGCTTCCTATACATTAAGGGCTCAAGGGAGCTTCTCTCTGGGTTTAAAAAAAAAAAAAAGGCACTTAATTTAAAAAACGATGCTCTTTCCTTAATTATGTGCTATGAACTGTTTTGTGATATGGATGGAGAATGAACTAAAAGATACCCCCTGTCCTGAGGGAGCTCCAAATCCAGTACACACAGAGTATACACATATCATGACTTCCATATTGTATTAGATTTGGGGATTGAGAAAAGCACAAATGGAAGGGATGAGATGCCTTTGACTTCTCTTGTACAACCCACTCAATATATCTCAAGAAGACATCTTTCAAATTTACCAGAAACACCTTTTTTTATCTTAATGAAATTTACTTTATTCCCGCCTGTCATCATAAACAAGGTGCATCTGATAGATTTACATTTAAAAATTGATTTCAAATAAAATAGGTAAAGATGGCTCCTGTTAGCCATGCAAGTATCTTACATTTAGCAATAGAAACAAATTAATATGGGTGTTCCTTTGGCAAAGGAGACTACTTCTACAAGGAAAACAGGGAGTTAAAGTCTCCCCACGTCCCAATCATCTGCAGTCTGCTTACCTATCATCCCTACGTGGCACACAGCTGTGTCCACACCACATAAAGACTGCGTGCTAACACGCAGCCTGGAACTCGTCCTGTGTGAAGACTTCACCACAGGATTTATGGAGAACGATCTAATTATTCAACTCAGTTCCATTCACCACCATTATGGCCCCTATTTAAAGCCTCTATGGAAAAGGCCATTTATCTCCAGGGACAAATTGTCAGAGCAGTGTTTTATTGATAGAAATACACCCGTTCTGTTTTGACAGCAACCCAGCAAGAGATAAACATGTCTCCTTCTCAACAGGTCCAAGGAATTAGGGCCTGAGGGGTTTACACATTCCAGAAGAATCCCTTTACAATCAAGAAATGCTTACTGGAGGACCCCATTGGATTGATGAATAAACACTGATGATTCCAGAACTCTCCATTTTAAACTGTGCTCAGGGCTTGGGAGAAGGGGATTGGCTACTAAGTCAAATCAACTAGAGAAAGCTGTTCTTTACAAACTTAAGCTAAGTAACAGATGACACAAGTCCCCTTTGCTGAGCAAGAACCTTCTGCAACATGAGCTTAGAATATGCCTACTCTGTTCTTCACACCCTGGCAGCCAGCATCCAGAAACAGCTCTCTTCACAACGAAGTCAGTCAGGTTCTACCTCTCAGGGAGAGGGCCTATTTCTGGAGCCTCTTCTTTTTTTCTGGAACATTTGCTAAAAATTAAACTTGGAATATGGAATGATTGTATTTATATGCAAATGAATATTGGTCCTTTGCAGCACAGAAGAATAAATATATTTTGTTTATCTCTCCTATAAAGCTTTTTTTAAGGGACGGATACACACACACACACACACACACACACACACACACAGAGACATTTGCCTAGGTGATCCTTCTATGTGGGCTTATAAGAAATTTGGGTGAAGTGTAACCTTGAAGGGACTTATCAAAGACTGATAAATATGGTGGTCATTGCTGTTGGAAGGAAAACCTGCTTAGAACCACAAATACACTTTGTTGATTAGGATGAGGTTGAAAGGGGCCATTCTGTTCAAGAAAAGATCTCTCCCTGAAACAATTTCCAAATTAGCTCTGCAGAAATTTTCCGTGCAACACATGTCCCCTGCAGTTTGAGCCCTGATTTAACACGCTTCCCTCCCAGCTCCGTGGATGGTATACAGGACAGCACCCAAAAGCCAAGCGTCTCTTCAGAAATGAGAAGCCTTGGATTTTTTTTTTTTTTAAGCGCGATCCCATTCGGACAATGATACTACATGGAATGAAACAACTAATAATAATACTAAAAATGTCAAGTGCAATACTGAAACATGTCAGTATTTTTTCATTCAACCATGTCAGCAGCAAATCCAATCTGAAATATGCTGACAATAGGGGAGCTATGAAAACCAATATACTTGATGAGCCAGCCGTCCAATAAATTATATATGTGTACATATACATTTGTATGTTCGGCCCCCAGAAGTAGGAGACGTGGACAATGGGACTTCAGGATGGCACGACACATTACGGAATCCGTTAGTTTATGCTCGACATTCTGTCCTCCTCAAATGAGGATTACCCTTAATATGTAGTGACAGGACGGGCACCCCAGAGTGATCAAGCACCCCAAGGAGGTCAAGGTAGCTTTCATCAGGACCCGAAATGCCACGGGAACTGGATGGAAATCAGGACGAGCACCGTCCCCAACTACCTCCCACTGAAACGAGGGTGGGTCCGGCATACTACAGAAGCCATGTTGTTTTATTATTCCAGAATGTTTCCTGCAATCTATCTCCAAGCTTTAAAGAAACCCACCATTTTTCTTATTTTTCCTCTGCTCATTAGAGAAAAGTTTTTAAAATACGGATGATCAGAAAGAAGAAAATAAAAATGGCCCGTGATCCCATCATCCCGAGACTCTCACAAGGATTCCGGTGCACATAACAGTGTAAGTGTCTCCAGCGTGTGACTACTCAGCTAAACAGCAGAGGGAAAGAGCTCATGGTTCTCATCTCACTTCTTTCCCTAAACCTTCTCAATTAGCTTAAGATCAGACGGATCGGGGAAGCTGAGTGCCTGCTTTCCCTTCCAGTCCTAAGAATTCCTGTGTGTCTCTGGGCATCTTGGTTCAAGTGAGTTCTTCTGTTGCTCTCTGTTACCAACAGAAGCCTGCTTTGCCAACAACAGAAACCACTTTGCCCTCGGAGGTACAGGAGGGAGTTTCTTTATTTCATAAGGGAGCGTACTTTTATGTGTTTTAGCTTATTTAGCAACATAGGAAAATACTCAGAACTTACAACAAGGTGAAAAACCAGCTTACAAAATAGATACCAGTTTGAGTTAACTACATTCATCAAAGTACCAATCACAGGCTGCTCACGGCAGAAGAGGTGAAATTCTACTCTTTCTTTGTGCATTTCTGTGTCTTCCAAAAATTCACCAGTTAGCGGGAATTGCATTTTTAATTTAAAAAACAGTGGTGTTAATAATAAACATGATAGGGATGTTTATGTCCCCAGGTTCTTTGTCATTATGCTATTTTTTAGTGTCTTGGTTAAAAAGTACCATGAAGGATCATGTGTGACCTTGTGCATTAGCCGAAGGTCAAAGAAGAGAGGTTTAGCCCTCTTCTTGCTCAGGCATTGTCTTGGGTTAGAGTCACCGAGAAACATTTGTCCCTGGGGATGTCTCAATGTCTGGAGATTTTTTGGAGATGCGAAAACAAGCTGTCGGAAAATGCAGGAAAAGATGTTATTATTTTTTTCTCTAACTTAAACATATATGTTGGGTCTTTTTCCTTTCTTAGCTTTTAAGGGAAGACGTGAGTTATGGAGCATTTTAAACAGCAGTTACCGTTTACTGAGCTAAGTGCTTCATTCTCTCCATTGCCCCATACAGTAGGTATGATTCTTTCCTCAAATGGTGAGCAGAGGCGACTCAGAGCAGTCACTCAGAGGCAAATCCAGGGCTCAGGTCTAGTTCTGCGTGGTGTAAGGTGTGCACTCCCTGAACCGTGACGGAGCACATCTACGACTCGAAGAAAAAACAATGCAAGATATCCCAATACCATTCTGGCAGATATTCTTCTAGTCCTTCTTCCCACCTACTATATATATGGATTGTTTTAGTGGGAAGGCCACCGAAGCAAGCAAAATAAGGAGAGCACTCTTCTCATGGGGTTTCCATTCCCAGGGAGAGTTTTATCATGGAACCCACTGCTATTATTTCTGTACTGTCTTATGATCAATTGTTTAGTCCTGCCCAATACCATATCCGTCTCCTATTTAAACTTCAAAATGTATTTTAATCTCTAGAAGGAAAAGACACTCCCCGTTACCTTTCATTTCAATAAATTCTTGCCTATTCTCATTCTTTTCAACAATATTGCAAAGCATGTCCTCATACATGTGTCTTTGAGCACTGGGTGGATTATATCCTTAAAACCACGGAAGCATATTTGCCGGGTCAAAGGGTGTGTGCATTTAAAATGTGCTTTCTGCCATGTTAGCCTCCGAAAAGGCTTATTATGCTTTTTGTCCATGTTAACAGAGATTTCTATCTTTTTATGATTGCCTAATAATAGATCTTTATATATGGTGGCTATTAACACTTAGATGTTCAAAAGTGTAACAAATATTTTCTTAGCTTATCGTTAATATTTTAAACTTTTGCAGTACTTTTTGCAGGCTTTGCAGTACCCGGTAACCAACCTTAACAATCGACCTTCACTTTTCCTAGCATTAGGCTTGCAAAGATCTTCCACCAGGATGTAAAATAGTTCATGAACTTTTTTTTCCTACAGACTCTACCTAGAAAACTCAGGAAAAAAAAAATGATAACCAATTGTCCAAATGTTATACATTAAATAATCTTTTAGCCCCTAATTTGAAGTGCTACCCTCATAATATATTAAACTCTCATACATAATATGTCCAAATCCAGAGCTCTCGCCTCTGTTCCATTACTCTGTTTGCCCACTCCGGCCACGTTATCATATTTTAGGAAACACATCCTTATGTCGGAGAGGGTAGGCCAGCGATACTTACGCTTCCCCTGTCACTTAATTTTATTTTTAGTCTATTGGCTCTTCTGCATATCAATTCTTCCATTTGATCTTCGGATCCAACTTGTCATTAAAACTATCATTTAGGATCTTACTTGAAATTCCCCTGAATGTACAGTTGAATTTGGCAATGTGCTGATGTCTTTTCCATCCAGGGCCTGGAAATATTTCTCCTCTTGTTAACTTTATCCCAAGGGATTTCAAAGTTTCTGTTTTTATTGTGAGCGTCCCTCCCCCAACAACATTTTCCACTTTTTCTTATTGCTAATGTTTAGACAACTGATTTTTAAATACGTAAAAACATTTTTTCTTCCTTTTTCTTTCTTCCTCTTTCTTCAGCTCTCCAAATTTGCCATAGTCTGGGTCTCCTTAGACTCCTATTACTTAACACACTTAGAGGTCCACGGTAGAAAGGCTATGGAATTTGGTGCCAAAAACACTGGGTCTGACATATATTTGTGAACCTTGAAAACCTCTGTTCTTTGTTATCAAGTAGGCATAATACTTATGAGTTTAGTAGCCCTTATAAAAATTAGAGGTGATGGATGTCTTATTTTAAATGTCATTTATCCACTCTCAGTGTAGATAGCTATATAATACACATGACAAGGCACTCAGATGATACTTTCTTAGGGGCGGTATATTTAGTTAGAGTACATAAGTTGCTGTAACAAACAGCTCTCTAATTTCAGTGTTTCTTGCTCACATGATAGTTCAAAGTGGGTGTTTCTGGTCAGCTGTGTCTCTCGGGCAGCACAAGGACCTAAGCTCCTTCCATCTCCTGGCACCATGCTGATCCAGGTCTTTGGAACCATGTCAGTTCAGCTAGCACATGGGACAGAAAGGTCACGGAGGAATGTATAGGAGGTTTTCATGTGCCAAGCCAGAAACGCTCTTTATCACCTCCAGTGTCTTCCACTGGCCTGAACATGGTCATATGACACATGTAACCACAAAGGATGCTGGGAAATGCAGTCCACCCAGGAGGGAGAGGATTAGGATTTATTTAGTGTTTAGTGGTCTCTACCATAAGTACTATTTGGGGAAAGGAGAGAGAATACTTGTGTCCATGTGGTTAGTCTGAAAATAGTCCAGGAACATGGAGAGGGTCCCTAAGTAAGCAAGTCCCTTCCTTCTTTGTCCAGTGTTCTATCTTCCTTCACCCCTTGGACTGGGTGACCTATGAGTTCTTTTTAGCAAAACCAGCCCTGACGTGCTTGGGGGGGGGTGTTTCCAGCTGTCTAATAAGGGGTGTGAAGACTGAGGGCTGAAGGCCAGTCTGTTGCTCTGGTACATAAGACAGCACCTGTCACCCCTTACACCAGGCTCTACTTCCTGTACGACCAGACAGCCCCTGGTTCTCCACACTCACCCTGTCGCTCCCAGGGCCAGCCAGGGCTATTGGCAACTCCTGCCCGCACAAACCCTGTGGCTCAGCTCAGTTTGGGAAAAATGATAACAGTAATAATAATAATAAAAACAATGGCTAATACTTACTGATCCCTTCCTCTATGTCAGGCACGATGCAGAAGTACTCTTCACATGGTTCATTCCTTTCTAACCACTCTCTGAGGAAGGAAAGTTTGTCCTTTCCCTATTCAGGTAAGGAAAGTGAGACCCAACCTACCAGGGTGAGAAACTCACTCCCTCCAAGTCACGGAGCGGCAGAAAGGCTGTGAGTACTGGAGGAGTGTGACTCTGGAGCCCACACGTGAGTACTGTCCTATGAGGTTAGAAATCCCCCCTTCCGCTGCTCTGCGTTTAAAGTCTAAACTTCATACCCCGCTAGCGATCACCCACCTATGCTGGCCCTGATTTCCTCTCCGGACTCACCTCTTGTCAAGAGTGCGTGCACACACAACACAGTTGACTGACCCTCGACAAGGGCGCATAAAACACAAACACACAAAGGGGAAAGGCCAGTCTCTCCAAGAAATGGTGCGGGTAAAGCTGGCTGTCCACGTGCTTCAAGTGAAATCAAACTCTCACCTTACACCATACATAAAAACCAGCTCCAGATGTGTTAAGTCCTTAAACGTAAGACCCAAAGCGAAAAGGCTACACATCTATGTGCACCCATACACACGTTTGCATGCCCACAGATGCACACACACGGCCAGCACAAAGCACGGTTCGTCCATTCTGGGCAGGCTAACTACTCATTTCCGGCACTCACCCATGCTCGCTTGCCTTTGGACCTATAACAAATGTTTGCTGAGCGTCGCTAAATGCCGGACGCTGTATTAGGTACCAGGGATGGAGAGCTGAACACAACAGACCAGGAACTCGCCTCTATTAAGGTTCTGTTCTTACGGGGAGATAAGTAACAAGCACATGATCTCGAAACATGTATTTTGGGGTATCACTTAGTGTTACAAAGAGACACACCTCAGAGTAAGGGTTTAGAGAGCGGTGGAGGGTAGGGCTGCTTCAGTCAGGGTGCTCAGAGAAGGCCCACTCCAGGGAACGAGTATTACACTTGACGGGTGTCTTCAGTGCAGCCCCATAATGTTGGGGAAGAAAACCATCTGAGGCAAAGAGAATAGCAAATGCAAAGACCTGAAGTGCGAACAGACTTGGGACAGAGAGAAGGTCCTTGTGGCTGGAAAGAGAAGAGTGAGGCAGAAGCTGCCAGACATGGGCTCAGAGAAGACGTCAGGGCTGCCTCCCATAGGGCCGTGGGCGGTGGCAGGGAGTTGAGCTGTAATCTACAGGCGGTGGAAGGTACTGGATGGTTTTAAGGAAGGTAATGATATGATCTGATTTACATTTTAATAAGATCACTCTTGCTGCTCTTGTTAAATGCCAACTTATCTTGACACCCTGAAAGGCTTCCTTCCAGCCCTGTTTTAAGACAGCAGGAGCAGATACCATTAACATCCAATGACAATTTGATTTGAAAACTCCATGTCTTATATGAATTATGGCAAACTTGCGCGGCAGATAACATCAACATTATCCAGCTGCCACACCAAATATCCTCACTGGGTCCTATGCATGATGGAAACTGGAGCTGAGTGCACTGGAAGGCTCTGATTAGGACTAAGTTTGGCACACGTTCTCTTTGACAAGTCAAGCCCTTCCTGGACATTCTATGAGTCAGGATAGGTGGGCACATTTGACATCCAGGTTGGCATCAGATATGCAAATAATGAATTATTCAAAGCCTCTAGGGCTCTTCTTTTTTTGAAAATTTCTTAACATTTGTTTATTAAGATTTTTTTTTTTTTTCTAAACTCCATTAACATATTTTTTTCTTGACGTAGTAGACCCACTGCAAACCTGAGGACGTGGCTGGATTTCTAATTTAGCTGTTTTTGCAGGTGCGCTATTCTACGACGTACCACCCCGCCCTAAAACAAATGCAAACTGACACTGCCTTGTAAGAAGAGTGCTGGAGACAAAACCCTAGAAAGAGCTGAGGCTTGCAAAAAAATGCAAAGGACGATAAAAAGGGCTTTTCGAGCTATGTTTGGAGCAAGAAGGAAAAGGAAGGGATTGGGAGCGGATGATGCAATTCGAACAGATGATAGCAAGAAAGCAGAAGTTCTCCACTCATATTTGCTTCCACCCTCTCCCCCGAGGAACAGTCTGCAAAGCTGGAAAGGCTCACGTACACATTGTTGAGAAGGAATCAAGCATTACATTGGGACAGGAGCGCAAGGTTACCGCACCCACTGGGGGGGTGGTGATTCAGATGACTCCTGGGACCAGACAGGTGGATTACAAGCGTGAGGGGTGTAGGCGCGGCTGGGGGGCCCAAGTGAGAGGATACAGCAGGCAGGGAGCAGAGGACCACACCTCTGCAGAGCGGGGGCGCCCCACCTTGGAATCTTCCAGGAGCCAAACCTGGAGTGCTTCTATACTGGCATTGCCCAGATTTTTAAATGCTGACAAGGAATGCAGAATTTTTTCACAACACCACGCAGACCCAAAGAACACCTGCATCACCAGAGTAGGCTCAGCCGACAATTTGGAAATTTGTGCTAAGTCAATCCGGCTCAGAGGGGTACCTGGAAGATGGCAACCCCGAATACTGTGAGAACTAACAGTCAGAAGCAAGGGCCATGAGCGGTCACAGGAAATGTCTGGGGGTTCTGAAAGGGTTAAGGTGCCTTCCCCAAAGTGGACGAGTCCTTGACCCTGGTTTCCAGCAATTCAAGGACAGGTTACTGAAGATAGTGAGTACTGCAAAAAAGGCAGGCTTGGGGTCTTGTTGCCGCCACAGCCCAGGTAAGATCAAGGACGCCCGAAAAGGCCGACCAGACCAGGAGTTCGAGGAAATTGTGCAGAAATGGCGTAAAGGTACAGGATAAGATCTAAGCGAGGAGAAATGTGGCCTCGTTGCTAGTAATTGTAGGTGAATTTATAGCCGAGTAACCATTCGAATCCCAAAGATGCCACCAGAGAGAAGGCCCTTAGCAACCATTCCCTGATAATACTAACATCATAAGTATTTTCAGTAACTAACTGGATGAAAAACCAATGGAAGAATAGGTTTTCAAAACGTACTTGAAAACATGTACTACTACTACCTTTTTAATTAGACTGACATGTGTTTACATCTCCACTATCACAAGCTGCGTGGCCCTGGCCAACTGACTTAACATCTGGGACCTTCAATTTCGTTCCTGGCAAAGTGGGAGCTATAGAAGGTTCTATCTCCAATAGGTGCCATGAAGAATAAGTGCAGTGATACAGTAAAGGGCTTGACACAGTACCTCTCATAGATACAATGCTTAGTCTGTGTTGGCATCTCCCACCTGCATTGGGGCAGGTCACTGAGGGGTGCAGGGTGATGGGCTCTGAAATCTGTACAAATAAAAAGCGACTCATTCTTATGTTTCAGTGGTGCCTGTTAATGCCAACCCGCTGGCAGTAATTCTCGTCAGGCTTCATCACTTACGGCTGGTTTGGGCTCTGTTTTGAAAAGAACAATGAAAAATATCAAGCGCCTCGGAAAGGGGTTCTCATATTTAAAACATAAAAAAGAAATGAAATCCTGAGTTAGAGCTGGCTGCCCATTACCCAGAGAATCTGGAGGTAAAGGTGAGCCTTTGCTCTGCTCTGGTCCTCACAGCTGGGTGTCAGCACGGAGATTCTGGATGCATAGGCTCATCTGCAATGTTCTGCAGATAAATGAGGTGTGAAGACTGACAGCAAAATCCTTAAGAAGATGGTATGGGTTCTAGTTCTTCAGAGTCTCGGGTGGCCACTTAACATGGCACCTTTCACGGCACGGGGACTCATTATCTCATTAGAGGGGGACAGGGTATTTCAAATCCATTTCAAGTCCACCAGTATGGGACCGGGGACCACTGGGGAGTCAGATTTCCAGAGGGAAACAGAGTCTCAGAGCTTGAGGCCTGGCGGATTCAGTCCATGCCACGGGGCATCTGCTCTCAGTGCAAACAAGCCGTTCCCCTAAACTGTGGCTGGAACAACCTTTTATTATACATCTATTATGATTCTGTTGCCTCCCCTGTTTGAAATACTCCACTGTCATCCCATTGGGCTTATAACACTGGTCAAACCCAATTCAGTGGCCTCTAAGAACGCCAGCCTCCTAGACTCTCATATTTACTTCTTCTTTCTTAAGTTTCTGATTTCTTCCAGAGGCCCTATCTCACCTCCCCGATTAGGTTAAAGACCCCGGTCAGAGCCTCTCATTGCCTTGATCATAATATCATCCCTAGATTCCTATAGCCCTCCAGGTGGGAAGCTCCATGCAGGCAGAAACACAGCTGTTTTGCTCCCGTGACAAAGTGAGGTGACAAGTATTGAATGCTTATTGTGTCCCAGGCACTGTGCTGCCCGTTACAAAAGCATGTTAGAATTTCCCTTATCGCTGGCAGTGATCCTATGAATTCGGTTCTTTTATTATTCCCATTTTATGGGTTTGAAAACTGAGGCTTAGCTAAATGAAGGAATTTGCCTGAAGCCACGCAGCTGGTAAATGGGATCTACGTGCAGATCGTTCCAGAGCTTGAACTCTTAACCTCTAAGCCAGTGGTTTTCAGGCACGTGGTCCCTAGACCAACAGCATCATCATCGCTGGGGCCTTGTTTAAATGCAGAATCTCAGGCCTCACCCCACACCTACCAGATCCGAAACTCTGGGGTGGGGCCCGCAGATCTTCGTCCTAAAAACCCCTCCAGGGGATCCCACTGAACACTCAGGTTTGGCAACCATGCTTCAAGCCGTGTTTTCTATCTTGTTAAGGCTCCCCGTCCTAGGCACTTAATACATGTTCAAATATGGAAAGGAAGGAGGCGAGCAAAGAAGGCAAGCAGGCAAACCTCTTCCAAAAGAATATTCCAAAGAATAATCTAGATGATGCTGCGGGGGTGGGGGTGTTGCCGAGGCTTGACCATACTTTAATCTCCAAATTGCAAAAACATTAACATTATTGATTGATCAGACATCAATCCAACAGAAATTTAATTAAATTAGAATGTGTCACCGAGCAGACCTGGCTGCGTCATGCATAAATCTCAGGTAATAAGTTGACAAAGAGACAGCCGCCACTGATGCCCAGCCTGGCTGAATTTATCCACCACCATAGGCCCTTCCCAGGCTGCCAGGAGCCCTGCGCTGTCGCATGGAAGGAACAGGTGAAATGGGGTGAGCTCCTGATTTACGGCACCCACGGAGTCCCCAGCAGCGTGGCGTCCAAGGAGTGCCTCTGCTGCATGATTTACTGCTGCCCTGGGCCAGCCCGCCAGGGCTGGGGGGATGCCCCTGCCTGAGTCCAGCCCTCGGCTAAAGTGCTGACCACACTTGCATCTCCTGGGTGAGAGGATTAGCACTCGGGGTGTCCTCACGGCAAATGTGTCCTCTGGAGGAAGCCAAGTCCTCGGAGGGGGGGCAGAGCCCTGCTCGTTTGGCCTGTCTGCCCTCGCCTTGGGAATGTATTTTGGTGTCAGTGCGCGGCTGCACCTGCTGTCCCAGAAACAGGGCTGGAGCGGCCCCAGAGAGCTCCAGCCTCAAGGCACAAGTATCCTCAATTTGCCCAGCCCCAGCTCGCCCTGGGCAGGCCAGGGGTGTTGGCACTGGGGACGGGGCAAAGTACATTGGGAGGCCCCCATGCCCAGGGAGGTCCGGATTCTTTGGGGAAGAGGGAGGGGGTGGCTGAGAACAAGATAATCCCGGGAGCAGAAAAGAAACCAGAGAAGGGACTGCTCTAGGGAGCATTATAAATCACGCGGGCTATTCTTGTCCTGGGTCAGTAAGGCTACAAGGAGGAGACCCTTCTAATGGAGATCTCTTGTACTTAATCCTCCTGCTTTCTCTGATTGCCTTCAATCAATGGCAGGCTCCAACTTCTTTTGAATAGCCATCTTCCATAGGAAACGTGACGCCGTAGTGACAGGCAGATGTTCTGGAGAAGCTTCAGGCTGTCCTCACGCTAACAGGCATTTATTCCTTAACCCCATTCATGCTGCATCCCAGGTGCCCAGGCCTAGCTCTAAAGCAGAAGTCAGAACATTATAGCCCTGCAGGCCCAAACCGGCCCACCACCTGTTTCTGTAAATAAAGTTTTATTGGAACATAGCCACGGTCACTAGTTGGCACGTCTATGGCTGCTTTCATGTTACAACGGCACCACTGAGCTGAAAATGTTTAACATATGTACCTCTACAGAAAGAATGCACGGACTCGTATGCTCGAGAAATGGAGACTGGTTAAGAACAGAGCTACGTAGAGCATAGCTTGGGATTTAGAGCGATCGAGGCTTGAAGGCTGGTTCTTCCATCTGTCAGCTTTGCGGCCTTAGGTGAGTAAAGTTACCTCTCTTAGCTTCAATTTCCTCCCCTGTAAATGTGGATGATAAAATTGTCTAATAAACAATACAAACTATCGTACAGCACGCAAAAATGGTCATGGCAGAGGCAGGCTTTGTCCGAACTCACGATCTCCTCATAATAGGCATTCGTGTTCTTCCCATTACACAGACACAAGTTAGCTTAGATTCAAAAAGCGAATAATGTAAATATGCCATCTCAACCCTGCTCAGAGATGCAGAGTCAGCTTCTTCCTTTCCCCATCCCCCATCCTTGCAGGCAATGCCAGTATATTTGTAAAGAAAGACATTTCATCACACCACCGACCAACACTGGCATTTTTCCGGGACGTGCTTACATTTGGAACGTGAAGGATGTCCCAACAGATCATGTGAGCGAGAGAGATAGGAACACTGGTTCTGAGGAAGTAGGAACTTCCTTGAAACGTCCCTTTCCTTTGTCCTCTGAACCCCAACACTTAGCCTGGTTGGATCCTTGCCAACAGGGACGCCCATCCGCCCTTTCCTGGCAGGGCTGGTCAGTGGGTGCAGGGTAAGCCATGATGCTGGGCCTCAGAAGGGACCCAGGACCAGGACTGCAACTGAGGGCATGACAACAAGGATGTCCCACTTCACGGAGACTAGGGATGCAGAAGACCATAGGGACGACATCCATCCCCACTGTGAGTTCCCGCCTGGAGAGCAGGGTCCATGTCTTCCTACACTATGCAAATACTATTACTGATGACAACAGCCAGAAATTGTTAATTTGCTCTTGCTGGGTTCAGCCAAGCACATTTTACTTAATTCTGACGACAACCCAGTGGTGTAAGTTTTATTATTCTCTCTATCCCTCTGTTGAGAAAACAGAGATTTAATGATTTAACATATTATAGGAAGGGGATCCAGGATTCCATTGCCCACTATAGTGCTTGGCCATAGAAGGCACTCAATATGGAGTTTCCAAGTGGGTGGATGGATGGCTGCATGGATGGATAGAGGAATGAATGAATGACAGATGTGACTCCAGAACTTGTGCTCTTTATCACAATGCACCATTGTTTCTTATTTATCTTTGTATTCTGAGAACCCAACACAGGGAGAGGCACTCACATTATTTAGTTTAAGAACAAAGGGCAAAAGATTGGAATCATGAACACCAAGATTTCTTCCAGGTCTGTTACCAGCTGGGCAAGATCCATCATCTGTAATATGGGGACGATGATATCTACCTCATGAGGTTGCCATGAGGAGTATAGAGGGAGGGATGGATGGATGGATGGATGGATGGATGGATGGATGGAGAAAGAGGAAGGAAGGAAGGAAGGAAGGAAGGAAGAAAGGAAGGAAAAGAAAGAAAGAAAGAAAGAAAGAAAGAAAGAAAGAAAGAAAGAAAGAAAGAAAGAAAGAAAGAAAGAAGCGGCTAGATGGATGGGTGGGTGGATGGATGGATGGATGGATGGATAGAGGGATACAGTGCGTTACTTAATGCCTGGAAGATAGTGGGTATTTTAATAAGTGGTCATGTTCATTACATAATACCATCTCCAAATTATCACAATTACTCTTGCAGATGTTTGTTGAACAAACCGCTAGGTCAAAGCCATTTCTCAGATTCATACTTGCTGGACTTTTCTACCAGCCTGCCTTCCTGCTGAGGGTGGAGGGAGAAGGAGATAGCAAGTGCAAGGTGGTGAGACAGAAGGGGTATCTTTCTATGTTTTACAGCAGAGCCTCTCTGCCCATCAATCTGAAAACTTTTTCTTCTTTCCTCCTTATCTCGTAGATCCTAAAAGGTCCAAGGACATCCCAGAGAGCTTGGCAGAATTCTCAACTCCAAATTGTCAGTATGCCATGGGTAAAGAGCAGAGGGTTAAGAATGCTGAGACTTAATACACAAACACTCTCAGACACTTTTCCCCAGGTCATCGTGCTTGACCTCACTGCAGATTTCTGGGGGCACCAGGCGTTTGCTATTTTCCCCACTGTGCACATATAATGACCTGAGGTTCAGAGATACCCCACGCTTCTCCTAGGATGTCTGGCAAGTGGCCATGTCAGGAATGGAGCGTGAGAGGTGGTCCATTTCCTTCTTTATTGTTCTGTATTATCAAGTTTTCCATAATGGACGCAATATATGTTTATTATTAGTGGAAAACGCTTTTAAAAGATGATATGAGAAACATCAGAGAGAACTCAGGAGAGCATGCCCTTGTGAAGCACGCTTTCTTCCCCCTGCGTAAGATGGAGTGCAGCTTCCAGGTAAGGGAAGAGCCCACAGCCACCTCCCTCGCTTCCCCCTAACTCAGCAGATCTGTCCTTTCCTTTGCTCTAAGGTCATTCATAAGGAGCTACTATGTGTAAGTGTCTGCTTAAAGTCTTACCAGAATGCTTAGATAGTGAAGACCCCCAGCCAGCCCTCAGGCGGCTCAAAGACTCCTGATACAAAGAAGAACTCTGTTACACGGAACCATGACCAACATTAGACACCCAGCAATTCCGCCCCGAGGAATCAACCCAAGAGAGATGAAAACCCATGGCCACACAAAGATGTGTGCGTGGATGTTCACAGCAATATTATTCATGATCGTCAAAGAAGTGAAAATAACCCACATGTGTATCAACCGGTGAAGAAATAAATGTGGCCTAGCCACACAGTGGAATATTATTTAGCAGTGAAAAGGAACAAAATACTACCACAGGCCACACAGCGGACGGACCTCACAGACGCTGTGTGCTCAGTGAAAGAAACCAGTCACAGAGAGCGTACAGCATGTGATTTCATTCACATGACATGTCCAGAAAAGGCAAATTATAGAAAGCTGATAAGTGGTTATCAGGGGCTTGGAGGCAGGGAAGGAATGGGGGTTGATTGCTAAGGGGCAGGTGGGTTTCCTTTTGGGGTGGTGAAAGTGTTCTAAAATTAGAGTGCTGCTTGCATAGCTTTATAAATGTACTAAAACCTATTAAAATTTACTCTTTAAGCAGGTGAATTTTGATAGTATATATATAAAATATATCTCAGTAAAGCTGTTAAAAAAAATTTCTTACAGGAAGAAAAGAAGTGGAAACGGTGTGTCATTGCAGCCAGTCAGCGATGGACGGCGGGTACCGAGGACCAGCAGGGACAAAACCTCATTCCTGTCCTTACAAACCTTGCATTCTGGAGGGGAGGGACAGATAGTAAGCGAAGAAACACATACACACTGCGAGTTGTGATGAAGGACATGACGAAAAACAACGCAGAGTAACGGGCTGGAGAGTCGGGGATGCTATTTTTTTATGTGCCAAGGAAAGCTTTTCTGATCAAGTAACTTTTTGAACAGAGACCTGGATGGAGCAATGGAGGCAGCCAGCGGTGACACCTTCCAGGTAGAGGCCCTGAGGCTAAAACATGGTTGCTGAGAAACAGCTATGTTTCACGGAAGAGGTGATACTAGAGCTGGGCTTTGAAGGGTGAATAGGAGTTCCCTGCCGTCTTCCCCAGGTGGTTCCCAGAGGACAACTCTCCTGTGGCTCTTTACCTGTCCTTGTGGCTCTGAGCACGGCACCTGCTAGCTCATACACTGCTGAGCACGCTGTGGGTTCCCAATAAACACAGAAGAGTGAATAAATGCTTGAACGGGAACCCCAGTTTTCCATAGGGTGTGGGAGCGTGACAAGGGGTTCTTTGTGCTGCAGCACCAAACCAACAGCCCCTTTCGCTGGGACATGGCTCCTGCCCCCCTCCCCCACCCCGCCCCAAGGGGCTTGATGGTATACCTCGCCATTGACTTCTGGACACACACGGTATTTAAAGCCCGAGTCTAGCCTAGGCCAACAGCACACAGTGATTCAAACACGCTCTCCCCCGGATTGCACCTGGACCTTTTTCTTTCTGTCCCCAGGGCTCTCACGTCCACTGATAAAAGCAGGCATGCCGTCCTTCACTCCCATCTACTCAGGAGCAGTCCCGGGGTGCCAGATCTAAGGGGGGCAGCAAGGGCGTCCAACAGGACAATTACCGCTCCGGAACTTTCCCCCTCCCACCAGCCGGGGTAAGGGCTGGAGAGACGGAGGCACCGCGGGCCTCTAGTAACAGGGAGGACACCGTCACATCGTCTTGTTGGCTCTCGCACTACTGCATATGGCAGGTGGATGTTTCCCTTTGCAAAGAGTCAGAAGAACCGCAGAAAAGGCTCTCAGCCCATGCCCAACAATGCCCGACAAAAGAAGGAGAGAACGCACGCATCCAGAGCTGCGGACGTCCTGGGCACCCCTGACGGTTCGGGGTGCACAGGCTGCAGCCGCTGCCCTGAGCTAGGGCTTGGGGAAAGGGCACGGGGTGAGTGTGTCTTTATGACATTATTGATCAATTCTCCACCTGCAGTTAAAAACCATGCCCAGACAGACAATAAAAATAAGTACTTAACTGTATCGCAGCTCTGCCGGCTAAAAATGGATTTTACACTTAAAGATACAGCTGATCCGGGTGAGGGTTTTAATGGCATTTTTGAGTTTTAAATTAAAAAAAAAAATCAAATCTTTGAAAAAATTAAATGAGAAATCACCAATGCTGCTCTTCACGGAGTTCTTCTCATAACATCTGAAGACCCAGGGGATCGGGGTTATGGTTTATACAGCATCGGGCAGGGAGGAATCCGCTAGGAGGTGTACTTGGGAGAGGTGGGCACTGGCGTGTCTATAAGGAAAGGGAGAATGGGCAAGAGGAAGGGAGCAGGAGAGAGCCATCGAATAGAGTATCTCCCTGAAGGAGAGCTCCAGGAGAGGTGGAAACAAAAGAAGAAGGACCTAGAATCATTTGTTGTCATTAAATTAGAGATCAGTGACCACTCCCTCATCCAGATCTTTCCAGATGGCGCAGGAGAAAATAACACCACCGGAAACCTTCACGCATTTTATTTACTTCTTTGGGGGAAAATTACCCCTGCTCGTTTCTACGGTCAGTGTGTATAAAAATGCCCCTCTCCCCTGCCAAAGGCAGACATTATGTTTGATGAATCCATATATTTCCACCCCTCATCTTTCCATCCCTTGTATATATGAGGTGGTAAGAGATGGTTGAGAGAGTGGCTGGCTGGACAGACAGACAGACAAATGAGAAAAGGGAATTGCTAAACTCACAAAGGGGAAGGGACTGGTGTTTCCCGGGAGCTTTGGCCGAGTGTCCCTGTGTTTCAATTCAATCTCCACAAAAGCTCAGTGAGGCTAAGATGGGGCGTATGGAGAAAGAGAGACTCTGATGTTAAAACGGGCCCAAATTACAAAGTTGCCGTCTGTCTTCCAAGTCCACAGCCCCTTTCTCTCCTCCAGATTCCACGCTGCTTCGTACTCTCTTTTTTGTTTCATTTTGTTTTTGTTTTTTCTGCTGGTGAGGGAGGGAAGCCCTGAGCACAGCTGTGACCCAGACCTGCCCAGTGACCCAGTGAGGAGGCAAGCAGGGCCCCCTCACTACCAAGAAATCGAAGGTAAGTGTCCTCCCCACCTCAGCCCGGAATGTGTTCAGAACATGTAGCCGTTTGGGAGGAAGTCTGAAAGCCACGGGGCGTGATCTCCCGTGGTCGAATGTGTGCCCCAACTAGAAATGCGTGGACTGCCCAGTGCCTCTACCAAGCTTTCTAGACGCTGTGCTGGTAATAGGGCTGATGATGATAAAACCGTCTACCCCCAAGATAAAACAGGACACACAGACGGCTTCACCGGGCATCCTGACCAAAGCATTTCCACAAGTCCCTTTTCCATGGCCATGGGAAGGAAGCTAACATTGATGGATTGCCGGCACTCTGTAGGGTGTGATGTTAGGTATTTCTTGCAACTATTAGCCTTCTAAAAATTAAAAGTTGTATGTGAGTGTGTCTGACTAGGAAGAGCTTCCTAGGGAGATGAAGATATTCTCAGTTGTCATGAGAATGTGCGTTATGTGGGGCGAAGGCATTTGCCAAAACTACACAGCTAAGATATGTGCATTTCAGTGTATATGAGTTTTACCTACAATACTATAAAAACAAATAATGATTAGGTGGGGGGGGATTAAATAAAATAAAAATCCTGGCAGAATGTTAACATTATTAAAGCTACGTGGTGAGTACATGTGGGTCTTACTTGCCGGCAGAACTCTAAGATAATCCCCAGTGACCCACACCTTTGTAGAATTCCCTCCCCTTGAGTGGAGGCTAAGCCTATGATTATGATGGAATGCCATTCCTGTGATGATGTTACACTATGTGCAAAGGCAAAGAGATTTTACAGATGGGTCCCTAATCAGTTTGACTTTGAGTTAAGTAAGAGGGAGAATATCTTAGGTGGGCCAGACCTAACCAGGTGACCTTTGGAAGACCACGTAGGCCTTCCTGAACCCAGAGTCTCAAAACAGCAGGATCTTGACAAAACAAACCTCCTTGAGTTCTATGGCTGAAATGAAATGAATCCTGCCAACAACCCCATGAGCTTGGGAAAGGACCTCCAACTGCAGATGAGAACCCCTTGACTGTAGCCTTGTAAGACTCTGACCAGGTGACCCAGGTAAGTCATGCCCAGGCTCCCGACCATGTACACTGTGAGGTAATAAATGCGAGTCCTGTTAAGTTGCTTAATGTGTAGAGATTCATCATAGAGCCCTGGGAAACGAATATAATGCTATTCTTTTTACTTTGTGTATGTTTGAGATTTTCCATAATAAAAGGACAACGGATAAAGTAGGCAAGGGGCACCTGAGACCTTAACAGTGTTAAGGAGCAGAGGCATAATTCGCATCCCAGTTCCACTCCTCTCTTGCACTGTGGGCTTGGCACGTTTACTTGTTCTCTCTGACCCTCGGTTTCTTCCTCTTTAAAATGAGAAGGCCGAGAGGAACCTCTCCCAGGATATTTGTGAGACTACGACAGGAGGATGTGGGTAGTCAAGGTGTTAGGTGAGAGGACACATACCATTGTGGTGAGGCTGACAGGATGACAGTGAGTGAATGGATTTGGAGTCACAAGGCAGAGGGCTCCTGTCACTGATTTCCTGTCTAACCTTAGGCAAGGAAGCCTGTCATCCCTGTGCCTTGGCATCTCCATCACTGAAAGTTTTTTTTTTTTTTTTTTTTTAACGTGATTTCCTATAAGTGCTCATGTGTGGTGCAGGCTTGAGGAGAGCTGCCATAGATATCCATGTTACTGAGACTCCTGTCCACGGCCATCTTGAAGGTCTTTTCTGGGCTTCTTGTTCCAAAAGGTCAAGTGCAACCCACACCTGTCACAGGTGATGATCCCCACCTCAAGGACATCAAGCATTTCTGACAAGGCCAACAGAAGTCCCCAGAGCACTGCAGGGCTTAAGGGAACAAGGATACTAGCAACGGTTGAAAGGACCAAGAGACAGAACTGCTGTAATTACTTTAATTTGAACCTGGCAATGGCCAGAGCTGTCAGCGACACTCCTCTTCCTGAAGAAAAGGTGCCATAGGACCATTTTAATGACCACAAGGGCTCTGTTGTATGTCGCCGCTGAAAGATGTCACTTCAAGGGCCACAGGACCCAGGAGCATGGGCTCGAGGAGGGACAGAGATGAAAGTCCGGCTCCCCACACCCACACCCACACCCCCGCAGATATGATGTGCCACCGAGCAGGTCAGGGCCAGCCTGATCAGGTTTGCACAGCACAAAAGAGCCCAGCTTCTGCGAGCCCAGCTCTCTTTGTAGAAAATGTCCTTTGCCCTGTATTCTCCTCCAGCGTAAGAAAACTACCTTGAGAACCTTGTGCTCGCCCAAGGAGGGAAAGCAAACATTTGCTGCACTCCCACCACGTGCCAAGCACGGTCAGCTCCCTTATGTGCAGTTGGTTCCTTAATATTCTTATGACTGGGTTTATTTTCTTAGCAGACCCTGATTTTTCCCTTCACCTTGAACTATTTATTTACATCTCGTTTGTTGTGTGAGCTTTTACAACCTGCCTGAAACTCACTGGAGTGAAGTGACTTATTCAAAAAATAAGCAAATGCGCAGAGCTAGACATTATTAACCCGCTTTTATAGATAAGAATACTACCGCTGAGTGCACAGCTTGCCAAGGGCTCGGAGTTACCGCGTGGTAAAGTTCAATCCCAAACTTTCTCCGCTAAAACTCCAGAGCCCTCCTCACCGCTCCCCTGCACGCCAGCATGCAAGAGCCCATAGCAATCACAGCTAGCCCTGAACCAGGACGTCCTCTGTGCGCTTCTGGGTCTGTGTTTTACGAGCCCACGAAGAAGATTTTCATTTTTCTATTACACAGATGAGAAAATGAACCAGAACCCAGGGGCTTATAAACTTGCCCAAGGTCACATGGCCAAGAGCCGTGGGGCCAGAACTTCAGACCAGACGGTTTGTTTCCAAAGCCTGCACTGTACGTAGCTTCGGGGTCCCAGCAGAGAAGAGCAAAACCAACATAGTCAGCCACAGTGACAAGCAGTGTGTTGAGTCTTAGACGTGGTAACGGCGGGGCCTCCTTATTTGCAGAATCTTGGGGTCAACCATGTCGCCAGAGCTGTGTACCATCCCAGCACACCCGTGTGCCATCGCCATGGACTAACGTCACATCCCAGTATGCTATCTGATGCACCGTCCCAGTCTGCTAGTGCCCCCTCGGGGCCCTATCCCACCGTGACAGCATGCCTGCATTCTACCCCAGCGCACCGGTCTCGCATCTCCGTAAGGGCTCCGTAAAATCAAGAACCGGAACTCTTTTGCCGGATATGTTGCAGGAACCAGTGAATGGTTCATTGCAAATGTCTGAACAAGCATCAGTTTTAAGACCAGCCTTGGCACTCCATTCCTCTCTATGGTCCCATACTCGAAGGGCATTTGCCGAGGAGGTGCCATCATTATAGGCTTTAATAGCTGCACTTGCAAGGGATCAACTCCCTGTTGACAGAGGGGATCCTTAGTCTCTCCTCGTAGAGCCAAGCCAGCTCGCCTGGATTTGGAGGGAAGCAAGCCAGTTGTACAGACCGCAGCACGGAGTGCTTGGAAACTCATTCTGCCCCGTACCCCAGGCAGGATGTGCGATTTCCTTCGCAGGAAGAGAAAGGAAGGAGAAAGGCTCCTCCATGCTAGTGTCTGTGCTGGTACTTTGTATCAAGGACTGAATTCTGTCATTTGTTGGTGTGGTGGACCCAATTCTAGAGATGAAAAAATTGATGGAGAAATGATTGCTATGCTCAGATCACAGGGTTAACTGGTGATGGGGCTCGGATCGGAACCAGGTCTTCATGGTCCTACCCGACTTTCCACAGGTTTGGGATGGGCAAAGTGATTAGGAGACCAGCTGCTGGTGAGAAAGGACGTGGGCATCCCTGGAGTCAAGGACACCACTGAAGTCCACACTAACGCTCTCCTTTGGGTCAAGCTCCAGGGCATAATATTAATAGAATATTTAGCCTGTCCCCAAATACACCTTGACTGTGTTGCCTGGTCTGTCTGAGACACCACCTCTCAGAACCTTGATTTCAGGTACAGTAAACTTGTGATACCCACGCACTGGAGAGACTATGTTGAAAACCCATGCCACATGGAAGGGCCTGCTCAAATTCCCCAATTAGTGACATGTTGTCGGTTTCAATTCTTTTCCAGGTGAAACTGGCAGGAGGAACTCTCAGCTAAGGTGAAAAACTTCTTTTTTTCACTCTTTTACAAAATACATTTTTAATTGGTTCGAATTTAAAAAAAAAAAAAAAAGGCAATTTCAAGCACAAACTGGTATGACCCAGATTGGGACAAGCAGAGGAGGAAGGAGAAAGGAAGGGGCAGAAGGTTCCTCCTGCAGGCCATGGATCAAGAGTATGGACACCATTACGCAGGAGAAAGGTATCCAAAGCCAGGTGATGGCTCTGTTTTGTGGCTGATATCCAGACGATCTGTCAGGTTTCACTCCAGGAAGAGTGTAGGAGGATCGAGGTGGGGTGGGGGTTAGGAGGTCTATAAGGGATGGAATCTCAGGGGCCATGGACAGAGCTGGAACCGAACAGGGCTGGCGCGGTGGTGTGAAGACCGTGTACTATGAACCCAAGATGGACGTGGAAGGCAGGTTTAGCAGAAGTTACTAGGTGCGCACCAAACCCTGTCTCCCTTTCCTTCTGGGAAAACAGACTACATTTCCCAGCATCTTTGGCCCTTAAGGTGGTGTCACGTGACTTTGTTCTGGCCAAGAGATTTAAGTAAGGTAAATGATGTCCTTTCCAGCCTGATTCCTCTAGTTTCCTACTTGAGCCTTTTCCTGCTCTTTCTCTATCTGCTAGCTAAATGTGGAGGAAGATAAGGACCTAGGAAAATGGTAGAGTCACACTCTAGAGTCCCCGAACCACCACTTGGAGGAGATCCACCCAACCAGGAACATCCTCCTTGAATTTGTTTTATAAAGTATTGAATGTTGTCATTAAAAAATTGTGGCTTTTGAGCTATTTTTTAATATATCTATCTATCAGCCCGCCCTGACCAGTAAGTAGGTTGAGTGACGGCAAATGCAAGTACCATACTGAGAGCAAGAATTGACCTAGGGAGACTCAGGATCTTTGCAAAAGAAGGTAACACGAAGTGGTAGAGTTGCAGGGACAAACCAGGTAAGAGCCTCACAGGTAAGCAAAGAAGCAAGGGCACATTTTAGGGAGCCTGGGCATAGCAGCAGGAGCAGGGGAGGGTTAGGCTCTTGACCACCGTATGTAGCCCCAGTATACCACTGCGACTGCCCCATCCCACACCCCCCAGGCCTTTTTACCCCTTCCTGCCCCTGAAAATCCTATCCATCCATCCATCCATCCATCTACCCATCCCTCCACCGACCCGCGCATCCATCCATCCGTCCACTCATCTATCCATTCATTCATAAACATGTCCTGAGTATCTTCTGCCTCCCAGACCCAATGCCAGCCCTGGCAGCAGAATGATGGACACGAGAATGTGTGCACCTGGAGAAACACCCATGTGGGCAGGAGGGACAGTCACGGGAAGGTGCTACCGCTTTCACAGGGCATGATCTGCTAAGATTTTGGGAAAATTACTCTGATACAAGACTGACGGGCAGCATGGAAGCGGGAGAAACTGAAGACCAAGGATGGACTGTGAAAACTGCTGGGTCATGGGATCAGTCCGTGAGGGGCCATGAAAAGAAAGGGAGATGGGAAAAGCCTTGCTACCAGCCCCTCCTCCCATTAAGGGGAGACCACAGTCATATGACAGTTTCATTTCCCTCAGAACATTCTTGGCACTTTCCTTCTTCTCCTTTTCCCCTCTATCTGGGGGTTTATTTCCTTCTGCAGGGGACGTGCGGCATGCAAAGCTCTGGCCCCTCTCCAGCGTCCAGGAGGAGCCTCGCAGCTGCCTCCTGCCTCCAACCTGAGATCTCTCTGAGGCTGGAGAGATTGGAAAATCAGCGAGTTGTTCTCTTACAAAACTTGATCTGGCTGCTGGATGCCAAGTGATGCTATCAATTGATGAAAACACAGCCTGCCAACTTCCTGCTCGATAAGAGGGAGCGCAGTCTGACGGCGAAGGGTCCGGGGCATCACCTAGGTCACCAGCAGCTCGTTCCCACATGGCATCAGACTTCCTGTGCCTGCTGCAGGGAAGCTCTGAGCACGCTCGCAGGGAGGCCCTGCCCTGTCCTAGGATGGGGTGGTGGCAGCCGGAGGGGACAAGCTGCCTGTCCCCATGGACCGAGGGAGGGGCACACATCATTCCTTCCTCCTTCCTCCCATCAGCACGTGTGCATCAGGCCCTCTGTGTGCAAACACGGTGGGAGGCGAGAGGGATACAATGGGACAGAGGAAAAGGGAAGGAAGGGACACACCTGTGCTCCGTGCTCTCACAGGGCACGTACGCTGTGGGACGGCAACTTTAAATTCAGGAGAAGCTGGAGGGGAACTGGTGCAGAGGCTCACAGGAGCAGGTATAGGACAGCAGCGACCAGGCCACAGGGCTTCTCTGAGGCACTGGAAACCAGGAAGAAAAATAAGTGTTTTCTCCGTCCTGGCAGAGGCAACAGCAGACGCACAGAGCCTGCTAGAGGAGGGAGGTTATGGTTGCACTTGGCTCGAAGAAGGTCCACCCCGCTGGGGCGGCAAGAGGGGCAAAGCCTGACACGGCCTGCGGGTCCACACACAGGAAGGCCCTGGGGCCCCCGAGGGAGGGCCGGGTCTCCATCCTTGCAGTGCTCTGCTGTCTGACCAGCACTGACAACATCGGCTTTGCTGTCCGTGCCCTCGACTGGCCTCTGGTAGGAAGGTGAGGATGTGAGTCAGCCTTCATGGAACAGTGGCCATCCTGACCAACCCCAGCGGCCAGGGACGGGAGAGGGTGCTCGCTGGATGTGGAGGAGTTTGTGAGGAAAAGGCTGAGGGAAGAAATGGTGGGTGCCATGGGCTCCCCTGGGCAGTCCCCATCACTGTCTCACTGAGTCACCCGGCAGCCTTTATGAGGCTTGTTGTTAACCGCCTCGCTCCACCCTGGGGACAGAGAGGCCAAGGGAGGGTTAAGGGGCCTGCCCACTGTCACGTAATCAGCACGCGACAGGACCAGGGCGAAACTCCAGGTCCCCTGCAGCCAAGTAACCCCCTCCTCGTTAGCTAACTGATGAGGAGGCTCAGGGGCGGGGGAGGTGCTCCTGATTCCTCTGAGAGTGTGACTCCGGGAACCAGGCTCCCCTCCCACACCGGAGCCAGAGAACCCCAGTGGCCCGGGCCCTCGGTGGCTGAGAGAGGAGCGGAGCAGGATATCTGTGCATGACCTCAGAGGTGACTCAGCCCTTCTGGCCACGGGCACGTCCACAGGGCGTTCCCTGGGCCGAGTCCTCACCAAGGGTCAAGCAGGTTCACTTTCGTGGCTCTTGGTCCCTGCTCTGCTGGGGCGTGAAGGGGCCTGATCGTACCTGCCGGAAGGGCGCAGGAGACGGCCTCCCTTGGAAAATCCCTGAGCACATTCCTGGCAGCAACCTGGGCCAGATGTCTGCCATGAAGGTGGTGATGACACCCCCTGGCCCCCGCATCTCTCCAGCTTGGGGGTTAAGTTCTGACAGAAGGGCCACTGGCCGCTTTGTGGCAACCCTCCACAGCTGCTGGGAGCTGGGACTGGGAGCTGGTGTGTGTGTGTGTGTGTGTGTGTGTGTGTGTGTGTGTGTGTTTATAAAAAGCTACTTCGCCAGAGAAAGGTCTGGACTAATGGAAGCAACAGGCATCGTGTAGTTGAACACAATTTAGAATCAAGCAGACCTAGATTTGAACCTTGAATCTGCCACTTAACAGCTCCATCACTCTGGGTGAGCTACTCAATTTCCCAAGCTTAAATTTATTATCTATGAAAATGGATATAATACTTCTTTTCTCAAAAGTTTTTATGAAAATTAAACCTAATACAAGAATTTAGTACGAGACCTGGTGCACAGTAAACACTCAATTAAAGATGCTTTCTTTCCAGAACAGTAATCTTGCCCTGAAAGCCCGTTAACCCCATCTCTGCCACCGACTAGCTGTGTGATCCTAGGCAAGTGTCTTAACCTCTCTGTGTTTCTGTTGACTCACATTTAAACAGAAATAAGAATAATACATACCTCGTGGGATTGAGGAGTAAAAGAGTGAATACATTTAAGTCCTAAGGGCCGTGATAGGCACCTAGTAAGCACAGCCTTTTCCACCTGTACCATTATTTTATGACTATTTTTTTTAAGGTAGACGGCCTGAATCTCCAAACAGGCCACGTACTCCTTGAGAACCAACGCTAAAATTTGTCTTCTGAATCTAACACAGGATAAAAGTGCTAAAAGTGGGTGATTATATGTTGGATTTGGTTGAATTTGGCCCACGAGCACAAGCTGACATGCCAGGATGACCGAACTTTATCACAACAAGGCTTCTTTTGAATCTCTCGTGAAAATGTTAGATCACGTGATTCAAAAGCATCACGAGACTTACAGTGTGCCTTCTTTGAGGAGCAGGGTCTCTCGGGTCCTTCCTGAACTCCTCCTCTCTCTCAGGGACTGGAGACAACTAAAAGCAGCCCACAGACTTCGGGTTGGGCCAAGGAGAAGCAAGCCGAAAGTGGTCCACGCACGGACCGCGGCTGGGGCAGAGCAGATGAATGAGTTAGCAAATTAGCAGAAAGGACTTTGGCCGAAAACGACCAAAACGCCCATCCGATAATGGGATAGATAGTTAACTGATGAAACTCTATAGGATTCCTACAGATGGGAAATTGGGCCCACTGTGGAGAACCGGGAGGAATTTGGAAGCATTTATTGATTGTTCCAACACACATCAGAGAGGAAAGAAAAGGTCACAAGAGATAATACACCCTGATTATAGAGTGTCTCGCATGACTGTCTGATAACTATCGCTTCTCTGCTCACCCATGACCTTCCCTTGCCAGCTCAGGGGCCTCTACTTCCATTTTGGGCTCATCTTGCATGATTTTTAGAGGCAGCAGTACACTTACGGAAAAGAGAAGCATTTCTGGTCCCGCCGTGATTCCAAATACTTCACTGCAGAATAAGAAAAATGAAGTTTCCGGGGCGCCTGGGTGGCACAGCGGTTAAGCGTCTGCCTTCGGCTCAGGGCGTGATCCCGGTGTTATGGGATCGAGCCCCACATCAGGCTCCTCCGCTATGAGTCTGCTTCTTCCTTTCCCAGTCCCCCTGCTTGTGTTCCCTCTCTCGCTGGCTGTCTCTATCTCTGTCAAATAAATAAATAAAATCTTTAAAAAAAAAAAAAAAGAAAGAAAAATGAAGTTTCCATAAAACAAATAAAAAACCTTTTCCAAAATGGATATTTTCACTCATGTTTTGAAAAAAAGTTTTGAAGATGCTATTACATTCACTTTGATAATTTAAATAATTTTCTTTAAACCTCAGGATAGTCTGAAGAAATGTAGATGGAAGCCATATGTTTATCAGAACTAAAACGTAAACATAAAATCCTTCCGCCCAGGGACACCTGGGTGGTGCAGTAGGTTAAGTGTCCGACTCTTGATTTTGGCTTGGGTCCTCTACTCAGAGTTGTGAGATCGAGCCCAGGTTGGGCTCTGCGCTCAGTGCACAATCTGCTTGGGATTCTCTCTCCTTCTCCCTCTGCCCCTCCTGCCCTCCCCCTCTCTCTTTTAAGAAATAAAACTTGAAAAAAAAATTCTTCTACGCAAAGACTGATTTCTTTTCTACTGGCTTTTAGTACCTAGGTTATAGGAAACGTGAGCTCTTTGAGATAGAAAAACATTCTCCATCATAAAAGGGGTCAGTAGACAAAGATATTTAGTTAATGCTGAGTCAACCAAATGAAATAGCTATCATTACAGCAGGGCTTATCAGTACCTTTATTATGTAATTGTTGATGAGCATTATAAATCTCCAAGGTGGAGACAGAGCATGAAATACCTCTCAAATTCATTTGACCACCAGCGATCACCTGCAACATCATTTAGAAAATTTATCGAATACCCTAAAATAAATAAATCCTTTTTTTAAAAAAGGAATTTATTTATTTATTTGACAGATAGAGGCAGCCAGCGAGAGAGGGAACACAAGCAGGGGGAGTGGGAGAGGAAGAAGCAGGCTCCCAGAGGAGGAGCCTGATGTGGGGCTCGATCCCAGAATGTTGGGATCACGCCCTGAGACGAAGGCAGACGCTTAATGACTGCGCCACCCAGGCGCCCCAATAAATAAATCCTTACTGCTACTCATTCTGGGTGAGTTAGAACTGCCCGTGTGAGAAACAAGTTTTACCACAAATCAATGCCTATAGTTGCTGGGGACACTTGCCTAAGTCTTTGAGAGGCCCTCCCACCTCCTACCAAGTGCATTTCAAGGAGACCAGTTAGCATATTTTAAGTAGCCTATGCAAAATATGCTGCTCAGTTTGGGTGCAGATTAATTCGGTTGTTTTCATTTCGTGTGGGGGTGGGGAGGAGAGAAGGAAAGAATAAAAAAGATTATAAAGTTCCTTTCCTTTTTGCAAAGGACATCTATTAAACTCTCACCAAAACACTGTTTCATATGCTTTCACTGACACCTTTTACTCAGGGACCCTTTGATTACAGAACACCCAGCTTTCAAAGCTGAGTACATGTCTAATGACGAGCCAGCCCAAACATACGTGCCGTGGGACCCCGCCTTCCTAACATTCAAATCAGACAAAACTAGTCTTTGATGACAGAAGTCACAACAGTGGTCACTCGCAGAAGGTATCGACTGGAAAGAGGCAGGTGGGACCCTTCTCGGGTGCTGGGAGTATTCTATCTCTTGGTCTGAGTGGTAGTAGACACAGGAGCCTATGTGAAAGCAAACGTTCGCCGAGCTGTTGGGCACCTAAGAATTGGTACACTTTCCTGCATGGTACACCTCAATAAAAAAAATAAATAAATAAATGAAAAAGAACTGGAATGACTGAAAAGAGGCATGTTTCCTGAACAACTCTGAAGTTGTTGGAAAATGAAGACAAAGAACAAGAAGAAGCCCTTTTCATTTATTTGAATCTACTCCAAAGACATGAATAATTCCCAATGCACCCTTTGGGGAAAAAAAACTATTTTATTCCCCAATATGCAAAAGATTCATGTGAAGGGAAGGAGAAGAAAAACATGCTCACTGTCTACAGAGACCGAACATCTCTAAGATTCGGAAGACTTCATCGTTGGGGAGAACCCTGAAAGGCTTCAGAGCACCCCCAGGTCACTGGGAGTTCCCAATGGTAAATAGCTCTGCTCTTGTCTTTGCATATGGGTGAACCACTCCAGCCTGCATTTTAAATGAGAATCTTTCCATGCAGAGGATAAGACCCTGTGCTCACAACGAGAAGACACGAGGAAATTAGACAGCCTGTCAATCCATGTATTTGAGAGGGATGTGGTTACAAATCAGTGGGAGAAGCATTTGCAGCAAGTCTCAGGCCTTAAAAAGTCTGTCCCTGGAGACCCAGAGTGGCACACTGGCGTACCTGGCCCCGGCACCATGAATCACTCGCCCTGCCCATTCCCATCTGGAAGAGCAGGCAGACAGACAGACCGGCACTCTGACTTGGCTCTGCCACTTGCCAGCCAGCCGGGAAACCCCTGCTGAAACTGACCCTGCTTCTTTTCCGTTAGTGGGGAAAGCGAATCCTACTGTGAGGGCTTCGGGGGACCAGCCTGGAAGAAAGCACCTTGCACGAGGCGTCCAGAAATCTTAGAGGCCTCCCACCCTGGGCCCCTGCCCCTACCCTTTCAGGTGCATATGCCAGCAGGCACTGGGGTCAGACTGCTTACGATTGGAGCTTGGTCCTGTCACTTCCTTCCCCAGGTGACCCGGGGCACGTTCTGGAGCCCCTATAAGTGGGAGGCTGTGTGGTACACTCCGGTAACCCCTGGGGTTACCCTGAGGGTGGTACTGGGGGGACAGTACTGAACATGGTGCCAGGAGCGCACATGTGCTATTACACTGTCACCTGCTATTAGTGTTTGCTTATTACCATTGTCACCGTCGTTAGGCAGAGAGTCTGAAGGAAGCACCCTTCAAAGGGAAAATCCATCTGGGCCACTTGTTAGTCACCTTGTACTTTGTTTCTGGTCAAGGTGCCTGTGAACATGGGGAGTCCAGCTGTCTCTGACTATGGGTGGTAAGATAGGCGGTGATATTTTGAATCCAAGGCAGATATGAAAGTCAAGGAAGTGGATGAAATTATGTTGAGTGAGAAGATAAAAAGGCCAAGGATGAGCCCCTGGGGAGGCCCTAACATCTCCGTGGCTGCAATTCTGCCAGTGACCTGCCTGCACCGGCGCCTGGCTTTCAAGTGTCTTGGACACGGGCACGGCTGGAAACTCCCTGCCTCTTGACTGGAGAGCCAGCCGTTCAAATGAGGCAGAAATAAAGACACCACCCCAGAGACTTGGATCCATCAAAACTTTCTGTACCCAAGGAAACCCAAGCCGTGTGTGGGCTGGGCTAGCATCCCGCAGAGCTGCCGTAGAGGGAAGTCCTCTGCCCGAAAGCGCGAGCTGTGTTTTAAGATTCTCCGGTTTTAATTGGATAAATAAATGATGGCACATTCATACAGCACAACTCACTGCAGCCTTTAGAAAGAGTGTGACAGATCTCCACGTACGGACACGAAAAGATCCCTCAGACGTACGGTTACGTGAACACAGAGATATGTGCACACAGATGCACGGACACACGCATAAATATATTATACGATTTGGGAACACGTGCCAAACTGCTGGAGAGGCTATTACTAGGTACGTCTATTTTCTATGTTACATGCATCAGGATATACGGATACGTATTTCCTTTGCAATGAGAACAAAACGGTGACTATAAAGATCTGAAGGTGGCGTGACTGGTATTTCTAACCCGTCAGGGTCCCTCTTCCGGGCTGTCATGTCCACCAGCCAGCAGGGGTCAGTGCCCAGGGCTCTTGGAGGAGGCTAGGGAGAGGGAGGGAGCGGGCACCCTGGTTTTCTGAGGATGTTTGATCACACTATTGGTAGAAGCAGAGTCCAAACAGTGATAACGAGTGGAAGAACAGGTACAGGTTGGAGAAATCATGTGCAGGATCAGAGAACATGGCAATGAGAATCTGTAACTAAGACCATGTCCCACACGACCGGAAGTCAGAGAAGAGAATCAGAAGCAAAGGTGAGACAGGAGGGCAAGCAGGGGACAGTCAGGACTGTTTGGAAGCCCACAAGCCTGAGATAACATGTGCCCGGTGGGGGGGGGGGGCAGCTCTGACTGTTTAAAGCATCGCTGAGGACCAGACACGAGGGCACAGCCAGGGTCACAAACAGGGCAAACACCAAAGTGACCAGGTGGCTGGTGAAGCGAGCTCCTGGGGTGCAGGGGCTGCCTGGAGAAATTAACCAGAACACAGACAGATGTGCAGACAGAACCCCGGGTCAGCCACACGGACAGGCAGAAACCATCTTTCCTGATGTGGGGACTGCATTGTTAGTGCAGATTCCTCTTTGGGGGACACGGAACAGGCCAAGAACCAGCTAAGCAGCCTGGGTCCCAATCTGTTCCAAGGTGGTCATTCAGCACCCCCTCTACCCTGCCACCACCAGGGAAATCGAACACCGCTATCCCACTTAGAACCTCGGTGTGTGCCCCAGGTGTCCCCGGCCTCCCAGCTGTAAATGAGGCTGGTCTGCCTGTGTCATTGCCATTCCAGAGCACCCGACAAGGAGCACATAACAAAGTAAAAAAGGTTCTGCTCCAGACACGTAAATTAGGCCGACTGATGAACAGTTTTTCTTAAGAGGATTTGCTTACCTAAACCCAATCAACCGAGCCCTGGAAAGTCTCATCCTATCAGGCTGATACCTGCCCGTGTAAGCCTTGGGACAGAGCTGGCTCAAGAGATAGGAAGTGGGTGGCTGAGAATTTCTTCGAGTTAAAGAAATGGAAGGAAGGGGAATTTGAGTGAGCAGCATTTGGACCTAATCTGGCTGTGGGTACAGGCCCTCCACCCAGCCGGACCTTCACAAACAGCACCTCGCCTTACCCCTCTTTTTCTTCTTTAACATAGTCTGGAACTGAGAACGGGGACCTGAGAGGCCAGCATGGCCACCCCAGCCCAATTAATTAATTAACTTCATTAATTAACTAGATGTCAAACTTGAAGTATTTCCCCCCAGGCCAACAAATCTCAGACCACATTGCAAAGTTCATTGTGAATAAAAACAGCCTATTTTAAAATAAAATAGAGTGCCCCCCATGAGACAGTGTGGGCAAGACACGAGCTTTGAGGAGCCAGGTGTTGAACACACCGCTCCACCCAATGCAGCCTCAGTGGACCTTTTGGGACCAGACATGAGCAATGCAGACAGGCAGCGTTTAATATGTTTCTTAGACCCACTCGGGTTGGAACTAGGGTGAGGCGAGTCAGATGTTCGTGCTGGGTGCAAAATTGAAGGAAGCACCCCAAATCAACATTCGAATTAATGCAAAAAAATCAAAATCAATGCCCAAATATCCTTGATGAGCAAGATACCAACATTTTAAATACACTCAGGATCGGATCCTGTATGTGCGTCACGGTCTCCGCTCGCTCAGCCCCAGGCCTACGTTCCCTGCACCTCACATGACCTAGGACCCCTCTTCCACCCAACGAATCTACCCAACAATAACACGTTCACCAAGAGACAGGTACAAGAGCTTCACAGCAGCGCCAATCACAGTGGCCCCAGAGCAGAACCACCGAAGGGCCTACCCACAGCAAAAAGGTTAAGGACGTTGTGGTCTGCCCGTTCAACTGCTATTCAGCAACGAGAATAAACCACCCACTGCCACGCGAATGTGCAGTAAATCCCACGGGGCTGTTTCTGCCTCGTGGAAAAGCACTGATTTGCACTCTCTTCTGTACGTAAATTGTACTTCAACAAGATTACATAAGGAAATAAAAAAAAAAAAAGCAAATGACAGGTGACTCCCTTTGCATTAATGTGTATTTCTCATGGCAAATGTCGTCTTTATGTGAGCCTGGAAGAAGGACGTCTTTACGTGGGCCTGGAAGAAGGATGTTTCCTTCCCTATCTCGAGACAAGTTTCAAAGGAAGATTTTCCCTCCCCACAGCCTTATCAAGAGCAAAGATCTCACCCTGAGTCTCCAACTCTCCATGGATGGGTATTAGTAAAAATGGAATGTCCTTTCCTGAGGTCCACAATCCCTGGTTCTATCCGGATTTCCCTGGTAATCGGGCTCTTTCAAAAGGCCCAGGATTGATGGTCTTTGGGTAATTTCAGTGGTGACAGCAAACGCGAAACCCATCCACTGTGACTTCCCAAGCCTTCTATCACGCCATCCTTGCCCGCACCCAGAGCCGTGGAGCACAGCTGTATTTTCTACTGGTGTCGTAACCAATGACAACAAACTTTGTGTATGCAAACCACATACATGTATTACATTACAGCTCTCGAGTTCCGAAAACCCCGTATGGATTCCAGCAAACAAGCACTGAAGTGTTAGCAAGCTGTGGTCCTTTCTGGGAGCTCTAGAGGAGAGCCAGTCTTGCCCATTCGGGTTGTGGCAGAGCTAAGTTCCACGAGGCTCTAGGACTGAGGTCCCCGTTTCATCGCTGGCTGTGGGCAGGGGTGGCTCCTTGGTCCTAAGAGCCTCTCTGGGGTCCTTGCGCATATCCCCCTACTCTCAGAATGATCCAGGAGGCATCGAATCTCTCTCAAGCTCCCAGCCCGGGGGAACTTCAGTCCCCAGCTCTGTCTCTCTGAGCACACCTGGGAATAGCACTCCATTTTTAAGGACTCGTGCGATCTGATGGGACCTGCCCAGGTAATCCGAACGAATCCCCTCATCCTCAGGTCTATAACTTCAATCACAGCTGCAAGCTCCCTTTCTGCCACGTGAGAGAACACAGTCAGAGGCTCGGATTTCAGGGCCCCAGGCATCTTTGGGGTCACGTTATTCCACCCACCGCAACTGTTAAAACAACTCCTTTCTTCTGAATCGTTTTTACACTATCTCTCCAGGTCCATTTACACTGAACAAAGAAAAGAAGACACACACAGGACTTCACTGGGGAGCAAAAGTAGTCCCTACATTGGTTCATTCATTCAACAGATATTTGAGTGCCAACCAATTCTGGACATCACGGACCTAATGAGGAACAGACCAGAAAGGTCTCTGCCCTCACTGAGTTTCTATTTTAGTGAGATAGAGATGATATACAAATAATTAAAATATGTGACTTGATATGTACGTAGCCTCAAAAATAGTTCCCAAGGATACCCACTGGATCCTTCCCCACTTGAGCCTTGGATGAACACAGTCCTAGCCAATATCATGATTGCTCTCTTGTAAGATACCATGAGCTAGAGGATCTAGGTAAGCCATACCCACGTTTCTGATCCACAAAAATTACAAGATAATAACACTGTTGTTTTAAGCCACGAAGTACTGCAGTATTTGTTATGAGCACTAGCTAATACAAGTATTATGTCAGATGCTGATAGTTCTTAGTAGAAAAAAAAAATAGAATAAGGAACGTGAAGAGGGAATCCTAAAAGAGTTGGGCTGCATTTTGGAAAAAGTTCATCTGGGAAGATCCCATAAGATATAACAAACATGAGATGCAAGATAAGCTTCTAGTTCCAATTTCTGGATAGGGTGGGGTTTTTGCATTGACTAATGCAATCAGCAGGCTTAGAACTGTCATAGAGAGTGAGTTTCAAAGACACAACCTGAATTCTTCTACTGTACTTTATTACTCTCCCCGCATGGCACTCCCTGGGCTCTGTTATCACAGCTGCTACTAGAAATTCCCTGAGTTTTATTAACAGAGCAGTTTCTTGCTGTGTGGTATTATGTAACATACTTTGTATATCTGCCTCCATCTATAGAGATGAAGAATTCCACATGGTTTTAGTTTCCAAGGGAGGGGGTTCACATAAGGAGGGTCTGCTCTTCAAAATGCAGATGACAGAGCCTAGAGATGCCTTAAATGCAGGTATAGTTAATAAACGAGAGGAAAATACACACACCAATGGAAAGAGAAGCAGGTCTCGCAAGGACACCCAGCTATGGTTCAGCACGCAAGCCGACTGCACATGCAAATTCATCTCTACACAAAGCGTGCTTTGATTTTCTGGGATCTGATGGTCTAATCATGATAAAGCCCTACGATTATTTATTTTTCTTACAAGTTACAATTTAAGGTTCTATATGGCAGCAGTGAGCCTGAGAATAGTGGTAGATGTAATTCCTGGTCTTGGTTGAGGCAGAAGCTTAAGTGAGTGTAACGATTTATATGATCAAATAAAAACTTCTGAATAATAATAATAATAGTAAAAACATCTTCCCTCCATCTCCCAACTCTCTCAAGTCATTTAGTGCCTCTCCCAAAATACAACACGAGTGACTGCATTACAAAGGCCTAAATGGTAGCATATAAATTCTCTCTCCTCTACGAAGGAAGTTTGAGAAACAGGAAAAGGATTAATTGACCTCTCCATGCCTCAGAATCCCCATATTGAAAAGAAACAACAGGGAAAGAAAAGGTTTACTGTATGGCTGTTTTCATTGCTGTAGGTACTGGCCTCCTCTTACAAGTCACTCCCTGAGATGCCTCTTTTGGCTTAACTAGGGCTGTGTCAGATGCTACTTTGCATGCCCTTCAATCTTCCTCCCTCTCTCCTGTGTCCTCTGTTCGTATTTGCTGTCGGTGCCTCCCAGGAGACTCAGTGCCATGTACAGTTGTATCGGTTGTGCACTGCACAAGGTCACAGGCCTGGGAAGTGCATTTGGCTGATATCTAGTACTTGTTACATGTGCTAAGCCATGTACTCTGCCCAGAGGGAGGGAGTGCCTTTGTCTAATTCACCCCAAAAGTACCATATATAGGCCCCATATGGATCAGGGGTTTAGTGAGGTCTAGACCAATGGGTTCATCCTGTTCATTGTTTGAGCCCTAGCACCCGACACGATTCTTGGCATATAATGAATACTTAATGAATAGGTGCTTATGAACTACTGAATAGGTTAATTGGAAGAGACAACAAAGCAGAAAAGAGGAAGCCTCTAAGATGTTCACAGAAAACATCAGAGAAAGCTCAGACTACAGTGAACTTCTAATCCCCGAATTCTGTTCTTCTTTGCTCGTCTACTTATTTGTCTGTGTCTTTCCTACTTACTCATTTAGTACCTAAGGGACATCATTCAGAAGCACACAGGATGCACACAGATGACAGAAACAAAGAGAGAGGAGATGAAGATGTGAATTTCCATTTCCCTCCGTCCCTGCTTCCAGATGAAATCAACAGTCCTATGATTTCATCTGTGCTTTTTGCAGAAACCATCATGAGACTGGCCGGCTGGGGTGTGATCGAGCAGAGGGTCAGTGCTCCTGGGCTCCTGTGCGTGGGCATATTTGCTAAGACTATAACGTACAACAGCTCGGGTCAAGAGACAGTCAGCTTTCTCTGTAAGGAACTACTAGTGAATAGTTTAGGGTGTGCAGACCATATGTGGTCTCTGTCACAACTATGCCATCGTAGCACAAAAACACAGACAATATGTCAACAAGTAGATCTGGCTGTGTTCCAACAAAACTTTATTTGTGGACCCTAAAATTTCAACTTCATATAATTTTCATGTATCATGAAATAGTATCCTTTTAAGAAATTTATTTTCAACCATTTGAAATACAAAAGCCAATCTTAGCTTGCAGGCCATACTATAGGCCGCAGGCCAGACTTGGTCCACGGGCCGTAGTTTGCCAAGTCCTGGCTTGGATGGTCCTTACCTGGTGCCGACCATTGTTCCAAGTGCTTATTCATTTTCAACCCACACCAGGCCTCTGGGGCCTATTAGTACTCTGGTTTGCACAGGGGCACAGAAACGGAAGGGCTAAGGAGCACTGGGATTCAAACCCAGGCAGGCCAGCACCGGGCCGCTTGCATGGAACCGCCATGCGCCCTAGCCCAGGGCAACACTGCCTTTCACTCTTACAGCCATTAGAAGGTCCAGAACCGGTCATTTACTCATTTGTGTTTTTATGCATTCGTTTATGTATATGGGGATACTTGAGAACCATTCTTGATACCGAAGAAAAGGCTAGTGGGCAAGATAGATGTGTGGAAGCAAGACATTATGAGAACATACTTCCAAGCCCCTCCGGCTAGGTTTTCCAAGGCTTTATAGAGGAAGAGGAGGAGGAAGCACTCCCCAGATGGATAAGGTGTTACAGATATTTCAGGGGGACCATCATGCTCAAAGTCCCAGAAGTATTAGAGATTCTTACTTGTAACCAACTTGCAACCTTGTTTTGTATTAGTCAGCTTTCGATGCAGTAACAAGAAGCCCCCAGATCTCTGTGATCAACAGTAACAAGCATGTATAACCAGCACCCCAGAAAGAACCGAGAACTATAATCCCATCTGCTGCCCCGTTAACATTCATGAGCCATGTTGCCTGCTAGGTGGCACACATCCTTGGGGATCAGACCACCCTCAGTCTGCACAGACTTCCCAGCTATGATAAGCGACAGGCAAGTCCCCACAAGATCTCCACCTACAGAAGGTCCCAGTGTCACACCCCAGTGGTTGCCTGTGATGTGAGCTCCCCCTGCCCCAGACATCCCCTCCCACTCTGTTCTCAATCGCTGTCTCTTCACACCAGGTTGGGTATTGTGAACCCCATTCGTCTCCTTGAGACGCAGGGTGGTCCCAGGCAGAAAGGCGACCCAAGGGGTTCTCCCTTCCCCTTCTCCTGTGTTCAGAGCATACTCCCTGGGAAGCCATTTGGCTTCGTCTTCTGGGGGAGCTCTACTGTGTCAGCATCAGTATGATTTTTCACTATAAAAGTAGAACAGTCACCGGTGAGGATGGAGATTGGTTTCCTGCTGGAAGCTTCAGGGTTCATAGGCTTCTCCTTCTCATTCGCTAGAGGGGAGGTGGCGCTAGAACTTCTCAGAGGGTGTCTGGAAGAATCTCAAATGCTGACTCCAAGTACTGTGAACCCAGTTTCTCTGTTAGGAAAAGTCACCTCCCAGATTCCTTAGTATTCCGACATCATGATCATGAATGGGCTCGTTTCTAGAACCAGGAGAGGTCTTACACAGCACCAGTCATTGGTCTTCTAGACCTGCTGTAAAGGACACCCCTCACGTGTGGCTTAAAATGGACACGTATTCTCTCCCCGTTCTGGAGGCCGGCATCCCAGGTGGGATTAGACCACTCAAGGCGTCTGCAGGGCTACAACCTCCATCAGCTCCGGGGAAGGATTCCTGCCTCTTCCCGCTTCTGGTGGCTCCTGGCAATCCTTGGCGTCCCTTGGCTTATATCTGTATTATTCCAGTATCTTCCCCATCATCATATTCCTCTAATCTCTGGTGTGTCTGTGTGTCCCCCCCCCCTTCTTAAAAAGATACCAGTCATTGGCTTTAGGGCCCAGCCTTATCCAGTATGACCTCATTTAAACTAATGACATCCACAGAGACTGATTTCCAAATAACATCACATTCTGAGGTCTAGGTGGACATGAATTTGGGGTGGGGGGGTGCCCATCAACCCACTACAAATGGACACAGGTCTTTTCTGCTTTCTATTGGTATTGAATCTAGCAGAACACTTTATATTACCCCAAAATGCAGAATGCCACATTGCATTCAAAGTCTAAGTTAGATTTTCCTGATGGGTAAATTCCTACTCTACAAATCTCAGACACCCCAATCCCCTAACTTCAGCGCTGATGCTAAAATTATGCTGAATGTCAAAATTACATCAAACAACTGCACTTATTTCCACCAGAAAAATTTGATTATTTCACTTTGATTTACATGGCATTTTTCCCCCTCTCCTATAAATGCTGACTTTGAAATCCCCTTCAGCACTGGACAATGAGAAGCAGGCTGTGTTTTCGATGGGAAAGAAAGCTTTCATTATATTTGATACCGCATTTTCCTCTCCTTGATTTGAATGTTATAATTGGATTGGTGAGATATTTATTAGGAACTCGGTGTTTTTTTCCCCCAACTGCTTGAAGGGCATCTCTTAATTTGCTTCTCTCTTTGGACTTCTGAGAAGTGGCTGTGAGGTATTATTCCCAACAAAACTCATTTCTTTCAAACATTTATTTAAGGGTATCATTTTCTTAATAATTCTGAGGATAATTCAGAATAATTTCCACCACCGCTGCAGTTTTTCACTTCAATGAAATGTATGTCACCTACTCTCTCCCTACCCGTTCCCCTTCCCAAGAGCCCCTTAGTGTCAGTGCTGAGACGGTGCAGGCAGGGCAGACAGCCGAAGGAGCGCCAGCCCACGGGATCTGAATGGTCCCATCAATTCAGCTGCTGCCTCGCCTAGCCCAAGCCTGCTGGCCTCAGTTTCCCCTCCCTTAAAGTAAGAGGGCTAGCCTTAATGAGTAGCCTCCAAATTTAAACCTTCTGTTCCATCTAAATCTTAACCTTAGGAACACATGAAAAACAGATGAGAAACCCATCAACTCAATCACTGGTTGCCTGAGGAAAGGGGTGGGGGAATTAATCACCAAGGGACCCAAGGGAACTCTCTGGGGTTTTAGAAATGTTCTGTCTCCTTTGAGGTGGTAGTTACATGGGGTGATCTACTCATCAAAACTCATCAAGCTCTTCACTGAAACGGTGCACATCTTATTATATGTAATTGCGCCTCAATAATGTTGATTAAAAAGCTATTTGCTTTTATCAGAGGAATTGGGTCAAAATATGGGAAAACCAAAAAACTAATATTTTCTGGTTCTAGTACTGTAGGGATGTCTGAGCACTCAAATTCAAAGCCTGAAGTCGATGGGAACTCAAGGGTAGCTTGGTTTAGCAATGGGATACAAATTCAGAAATCGATTTTTTCTGACCTTGAAGAATTTCTAGTATTTTGTTAAATCCATCCTCCATTTCTTTGTGCTCAACAGCCACCTTATTTACACTCTATTCACTCACTTGGCAAAATTTTATTGAGTGTCTACAATGTGCCGGACACTATGCTAAGCAGCGAAAATTCCTCGTTAAATACCCGGATAGATCAGTACAACCGCAAAGCTCCCAGAATTTAGATGAGGTGCGAATTTTATTAAAAAGAACCTACATTTCCCAAGACACTTTTTATGTGATAATTTTAAAAAAAATTATTGCAAAATTAAAGTAAATCAAATTCTCAAAGACTGGGGAGTTAAGCCACCATAACCCCCGGCTGAGAATCCCTTCTCTTTCACGTGGACACATTTTCAGACTGGACTAGAATCAGTGGCCATTACCGCCTTCTGTGTACCGAGCTGTGCGCATCATAATGGCTGGATTCTCTGAATTACCCACTGGAGTGTGAACTTCTCTTTATCTTTAGCCCCAGAGAAACTGCCTTGTTTTTTCTTCTTGGACAAGGCAAATCACATGACTGACTCTGTTGCCCTTTTCCTTTGTTCACCAGGGAGCTCAGAGCCAAACCTGTGGGCCAATCAGTGCAAATGTGTAGAATTATTTGGTTTGCATTTCTGCTCTAGGATTACTTCCCAGTCTTGACTTGCTTTTATAATGTGTTATTTCCATCACTCTTTCGTTTTTATTTTTTGGTTGCCTCCCCAGCATTATTTTGTTCATGTATCCCATAAACCACTTAGGGAATTTAGCTAAGTATTAATAAATAAATGAAATAATTCAATCTATAATTTCTATCTCTACGACACACACCGTGTTAGAAATACACACAAACAGAGCACACAGCAGGACAGATAGCAGGGGCTCGGTGAATATCTCCCGCAATTTCTCCAGCCCTCACACTTTTCAGGAAAGGATAAACTCTTTCACTCGTGTTATTTTACATACTACATATCAGAGTTTCCTACATCTCGATATCCAAATATGACTTTAATTTCACCTTCTCTGTGGACAATCTCAACTTAACTATCTTGCTGTAACCTAAATTTAAAATACTTAAGCCAAGACATTTGAAACCCTTTTTAGAAGGAAGCAGGGCCAAACCAATATGCCTGTTATAAGTCACCCCCTTCCCTTCCCTTCCCTCTTAACCCTTCTGTCTGATAGCACCCACCTGACACCCCCTCTTTCTCCTCCTCCTACCACCCAGGAAAGCATGATGTTACCGAAGGGGTGCAGGCTTTGGAGTCAGACAATGAAGGACTAAATTCTGGTTCAATCACTTACAGCTCATGACTTAGACAGTTACTCACTACCTTGAGTCTTGGCTTTCTTACCTATGAGAAAACAACAAGAGCCTTACCTTATGGGGTTGTTGGGAGAATTAAATGAGAATCCCATGTAACTTATAGAGCATCATGTCTGGAACAGTACGATTACCCAATAATTCTTAGTTGACTGGGTGAGTGATGGACGGATGGATGGATGGATGGATGGATGAGGGGTGGTGGGCCAGGTGGGTGGATGGATGGATGGATGATGGGTGGGTGATGGATGAATACAGTATAGACTGTGTTCCTAGACAGGGCAACGCCACACATTAGGGTGAGAGGTTCTGTGTATTTTCTTGCCAGATTTTAGAAGGGACCACACTCTGTCTTCTATACTCCCTTCCCCTGGTTCAAGGTTGTGGTTATGCATAGTCATGTATTCACATACACCACACACACACACACACACACACACACACACACACACACACACACAGTGTGGAGTTACTACTCTGTATCCCAGGGGCACCTGTTTCGTGGTGGTCATATTTGCCACCTGGGGTGCAATCAGTTACAAATGTATATACCACGTGTATACCTCAGAAAAACAGAGCCCAAAGGTTAGGTAAGGATGGCATTGTCTCCATCTACATTTTCTTTCTTTTTTTCTTTTTAAAGATTTTTTAAAGTAATCTCTATACCCAACATGGGGCTCGAACTTACAACCCCAACGTAAAGAGTCATACACTCTACCTACTGAGCCAATCAGGCCCCCCTCCATCTACATTTTCAAACACCTGTCTTACCTAAAAGGTAAGTTATTTTATTAACTCATTTTTAAACTACAAATCCCAACAAGGAGGAAAACAGGTGGCAAACCTCAATGTTTACTAAAATGCTGTCTTACAGCCTTGACATTTTTCTTTTCTGAACACCACCACCAAAACACAACTGAAATATAATCTGGAAATTCTGGTTTCTTTTTCTGTCCCTATATTTCTCTACGGAGTGAGGCAGAGATGAGGTAATGGGGGCTTTTCCACTGGACAGGTGACAATTTAAAGGGTTTGCTCTGTTTTGTGGGGCTGGTTTGTCCTTGTCCCTCAGTCACGGGAAAGGGGGGAAGTTTGACAAAGGAGGAAGATTAAAATTTATAAAAAGGCCACCATTGAAAAAGGGACCCGATGTTCCTAGGGGAAGAGTCTTCTGATCGCCAGTTGGTCCGGAAGCTCTTGCTTCCTGTCCAAAACCATAGAGCTGGGACAAACAGCCACTCCCAGGGCACTGGGACCTGGGATGGAGGAGGCAGACAGGCCTGAAAAGGCACATGGCTTTGGTGTCTGCACCATCAACCAGGGCCTGTTAGGGTTGCAAGGTGGTCTGTGCCTAGGGTTTGTGCCTTGATCCCCCGGGCCAGGCTCTCCAGAGAGGGATAGGAGGCCTGAGACTGGCCCTTGGGGACAGGGAACTGGAGACTAAATAGAATCTTGAGAAGAGAGCCAGAGATTTCATCGGGCCGTGCACAGAGGCAGCCCCGGGGCACGAGAGAGCTGAGGCCCTAGCAGACAAAATTATCATGCCTGACACCCAGGACAATGGTGGGTGGAAAAGGAGAAGGGAGTGAGAAGAGAAAGGGAAAGAAGAGAGAAGAGGAAGAGAGGGAGAAGGGGAAGAGACGGAGGATGAGTTAGAAAGAGCCACCATTTCTTCCTAGGCTGCAAAGAAGGTGCTCTCTGAGATTCAGCAGCGGAATTCAAATCCCCAAATTTGGAACAAAGCAAAGGGAGAGAGAGCTGGGACTCACACAGGTGACAGGCAAAGGGAGTAAACTGAGGAAGTATTTACTCTGTAATCAGACACTGTCCCATGTCCTTCCTTTGCACTTCATTGTCAGGACCTCCCCTGAAATGCATACCTTCTTGCGCCCCATTTTCGTGCTAGGGAAGCGGAGTCTCAGAGCAGTCCGTTCCTTGGTTGCTTTGCCCAGGGCTTTTCATTCTCTGGCTGCAAACCAAGAGCGGCTCAACCTGAGAGCCTGCATGCGTGACTGGTATCTCCTAGTGCCTCGGACAAGAAAAGCAGCAGGTGAAGACCCCAAGCCCAACACCCATAAGGGGAGAGGGTCTGCTGCCAGGCACCCTGGAACCACACTGTAGCAGAGGGAACATAGGGAAGGCCTGACGCCATCAAGGGCCTGCGGAAGAAAAGGAAGATAGTGACACATGGACCGCAAAGTGGGGCTGCAGGAGAGGACCCAGGGGAAACTCCTGGGCACAGTCCACCCAACTCTTCCAGGAAAGGCCAGGCAGGAGCTTAGCTGAGGCAGCACTCGTGCTGGGTGCACGGGACACGCCTATAGAGGGGCGCACACCTGAGGCAGCCATGGGGGCGGGGGCACACCAGCTGAGGAACAGCAAGGTGACCAACAAGTCTGCGGCTCAGGGACAGGAGAAGACAGAAGAGCATGAGATCCAAGGTGCAGCCCCGTCTGCCATGAAAAGTTGTGTGGATTTTATTCTTAGTGGGATGAGAAGCACTTGGAAGGTGCTGGAAGGGGGAGAGCCAAAGAAGTGCTGACACTGGACATGGGAGTTATATGGGAACTCTTTGTATGTGGTCCTCAACCCTTCTGTAACCCTAACACTTCTCTAATTTAAAAAGTTTGTAAAAATCTCTATCCATCCGTCCGTCCATCCATCTATCCACCTATCTATTTCTCTATGCTTTTTTTATGTATCACTAGGGGTTTATTTAAAAACAAACAGCATATTTTACTAGCTTCTCTGCATCTTGCTTTTCTACTTAATATATTGGGAAATCTCTGTAAGTCAACTGATAAACCACTGCCTAAGAGCTGCTAGATTCCCTATTTTATTTAGTAATTCTAACCCACTTCTCAAGGTTTGCGTGTTTCCATCATGAATATATATGTAAAGCACCTAATTATTATTATGTAAACAAATTAGACTTGACTTTCATCACACATCTTTCCTTAAACGGGGGAAGGGTGTATTTCTAAACTCAACTAAAATCCAGGTTTGCCACTACCTTTACCTTCATATTTATGCCTTTACGTGTTTCCCTTCAAGGCTTCAAGTCTTGCCACACACATGGGCTGCACCCCTGAAGCGATCCGGCTTTCTCTGCTGCCGGGGTGAAACCGTCTCTGAGGCGAGGCAGGAGAACGGCAGCCCCCCGGGTGTTGTAAGCAGAAGCAGAATAAAAATAGGACAGGTCTTCGCAAAGGGGAAATGGAGCCGAGAAGCACATGGGTGTCCAAGAAAGCCCTCTGGGCCTGCGGTTCTGAGGGAAGGAAGTGCACAGGAAGCAGGGCACACTCGGCCACGTCCAGGCCTAAGGAGAAGCCTCTCGTCGGTCCCCTCTGTGTCGCCAGCTCTGCCCACAGCGCTCGAATGTTTACACAGCTTGGCTGGCAAGCGTGTCGGCAGGGAGGCCTTTGCCAGGGGGTGCACCAGGCCCTGCTGGGGCTCTGAGACCAGCTCTGATGGGACCCTCTCCTGGGTTCCCACCCGTCTTCCCATTCCTGGCTGGGTGCAGCCGGGTCCGGGCCAGCACAGGGCAGGAAAGACCTGGGGAGATTGGCCAAGGCCCCCCGCACCTTGGCCCCAGCATGCAATTCATGTGCAGTGCAGGGCCCGGGGCTGGCGGGGGGGGGGGGGGGGG